>NC_060252.1:7477913-8087483 GCF_921293095.1 Ischnura elegans
TTAATTTCGAACCACTTTCTATTTAAGACAAATAAAAACCTAAAAAACGCTAAAGATAGTAGATTCTATATAATTAAAATATATATCCAGTAGAATACATCAATAAATGCGGTGATATTCTATATTATAAATAAAATATTATCGCGCGGAAAACCAATTCTACGCTTAGCCAATAAGATTTGTTCATCTGGCGGCGCGGAATATCTATCACCGCCAATAGTCGCAATACACGTGGATCAATATTCCAGAATGTTCTAGTCATTCACGAAGGTCAGTAGGTACGAATGCAGAACACGTCATCGCTTTCGAAAAAGAATACATCAGTCTATCGACAGCCTGCATTCAACTGTCGCTTCCGATCCAGCTCCTCCCCTCCTCCCGCTACTTACGAAGAAAGTACACCCCATTCCCACACCAACCGTCATTTCGATAGAATCACATTTTATGAAATTTATAGAATTAATCTTCTGGACTGTTTCATCCGTTTCTTCGTTCGTTGAAGTCACCGTCTCATTATGTGGAAACGAGGATGGAGATCAATTACTACAAGCCATATACAGAACTACAAAGAACTGCTGCGTTATTGACTGAGGTAAGTGATAAGATGTAATTTGTATGGTATAAGTGAACGGAGGTGGATATTGTAATTTTTTCTAATCACGACAATACTTACGCATTGCATTATATAAAAGAGACTTACGCATTGCATTATATAAAAGAGATATAACAAGGCATTCTTTGACAAATATTGCATACGAAAGTGAGTACTTAGCGGAAATAGGCATCGAATAGATAATTCGGAGTCCAAGAGCGGTAAGCACATTACTAAGCCCATTTCGCGATGAGTATATTTTCGAGAAGCATAGTGCAAAGTGTTCGCATCAGTGGATAACAATGCTTCCCTTTTCCGTTCACTCCATTGCCATTAACTCGTCTAATTTATTGGCGATTTAAAGTTGAAGTCCTTAAAATTGAGGGAAAACCACATGGAGCATTGTAGTTTCTACTCAATTCTAGCATCGTATTCATCGCCTAGTGTCTATTCGCCTACTCGTCTATTCTCCTTCGGATTGACATCTTATTGCAGTGGTAGAGTTTCTATGAAAAGGTAATATTCTTTTGATTTCCCAGCTCTATGCCTGCTGCGTATGTGTTATTTGATATTCTAAAAATAGCTGCCCTAAGTTCTATTGCGGATAAACTTACACATTACACGCACAAATTATGGCCATCTTGTTAATTGGTCAAGCATAAACTAATCTATATGGTTCCAAAACAGACCTTCGGAACAAAGATCACCAACCTTCAAAAGAACGTATGCAATTAAATTCTGTCAACAAAGTGAATCTCATCTTTCATTATGCCATAAATATCAATAATGCTTACATTGCCTTTTTTCATTAGCTCATTTATAGAGGCGTTGGTTAGAAGCTGGCACACCTTTCTTGGCCTCATAAGAGTGTTATTAAGCCTGAATAATTGATCTATATGTCATTCATCTGAACATCGAAGGAATGGATAATTCTTGAATGATATAATTATAGCATATTAATCCTCATTCTTTCCGGTCATTCGCAGATTCGTTCCCCAACTCAAGCCATATCCGCCTGGAGTAACTTTGTCCCGTCATCATTATACGAGAGGGATTGCTTAGCAGTTCGTTGCGAGTACTACTGGAGTCTCTATATCCTACTGAAGATATAATTTACCTGCGGAAGCTGCAAGTTCAAGGAAAACATAAGGAATACCTGGTGGAATTGATTTATTTCCGTGAAGAAAGTTCTAAATTCTTGGTCATCATCGACGAAGCTCACTAGAGGTTAGTGAAATCTTTACTATTTCATTATTAGAATTCAGATTTTCATGCCTACAATTACATATCGTTGATTCCGTTTCTTTTAATACTCGATAATATTTTTTTAAACTGGCATTTTGAGTTGGATTTAAAATGTTTTTAATAATTTTAGATTTTGGTAACATATAACCCCAAATTATTGTCATTGTCATGTAAAATTAATTGTGCCTTATAATGCCACTGAGAAGTCTGCCTCCTGAGGTCCTGAGGTTATATCCATAAAATGCAGAAGAGTCCGTTAGCAAACACCGAAGCCGCAGGTGTTTTGGTCCCTAATTGTATCATTGGGGGTCAAAACGGAGGAAGACGCGGTCAAATAGAGCCCTGCCCTCCGAGATCACTGCTTCACGAAAGTTTGCACGTCCTTGTCACGTCAGCAGCGTAGTGAGCAAGATGGGAAGAAGCGTATCTACTTACCTCAACCAAACACGTTTCTCACTCAAACGCACTTTTCCCATGTGGTGATATAATTGCTTTCATGTATCTCGCACTGTTCACTCCCAATACATACAACCTCGATAGTCTGGTATGCACGTAACTTGCGCTTTTAAACACATAAATGAAGTTAAAAAATGTTAGGAATGATGAATGAGTAATGAAACTTACTGGGTGTAACATTCAAGTATTAGGACGTACAAGATATATTTCTGAAACTATGAAGGAGAATAGTTTAAGATGATATCAAGTAATACGTCGAGAATGAGGTAACAACGAATATAACCATTATTTTGAAGATGTAATCCGTCAGGTATAACTTATAGTAGTATGTCCTTTTAAGTCAAGGGAGAGAGAGATTTACAAAAAATGTTTGAGTAAACCTTTTCTATCTTAAACTTTTTCTTTATATTGAAAAAATAAAATCATATATTTCTGCGAAGTTTTTCTTCGACTTCGTGTTACCGGAGAGAATACTAATGCGAAAAAACAACACTAGACCAACCTTCAAAAAAAATTGCACATTTTCAAAAATACGTCACGTTGAGTCAAAGAATTTTCAATTTAATCGGAAAATATTGGTTCTAAAATTGGTATTTTGTAAATAATTTTCAGCAAAAATGTTGAAGCTTAATATTAAATCACACTGCAAGAGGAGAAGACTCTCTACCTTTTATTTGCTGCTGGTCCCACCGGCGGCAGAGATCAGCTTTATCACAGCGGCTCTCCAAACCAATTATATTCACCAACACTTCACTTTGAACACAGAACTAACAATAAATTATTTTATAACACCCTCACACTTTCACTTCACTGGATGAGAACTTTCTTCTTCCGATGAGTAACACAACAGGTATCTTCACATTACGTCCATGAGAGATGAATAAACGATTTACGCATGATAATCCTCCAAGGATAGAAGCGAAGGCTTTAGGAGATCGTTGATAGCTTCATTTTTTGGCTTGTACTTTCATTCAATGCATTAATTGGATCAATCACTCCACTTTTCGTAAACTGTAAAAAAGCAAGAAGTATAAAAAGAAAGAAAAGAAAGAAGCAAGAAGTAGCGCCCTTATATGAGAACATAAAAATTTACATTGATGGCACTTTATCTCAATTCATATGACAATAAGGAAATGTGACAGTGGAAATGAATGCCACCAATACCGCCATTTAAGCCATTCTTAAAGACATTATTTCATGATAATGTAACTTATATAAGATCATATAAATTTCTGAAAAGTATGAATCGAACAAAACATGGAACCAAATACATGTATTCATATTTTATTATATCAACTTGTACGTGGTAATATATCGCGTAACTGGAACTAGCTGCTACTGACAGATTTTGAAAATAATAACGGAACATGGCGAGTCTGAACCAATCATGCGGGATAAAAAACACCATTGATTTTCACTTGACCCAATTGACAAAGTATTTTGCCTTCTTCCAAGAAAATTATCAAAAAATAAGATACAAAATACACAAATATCATGGAATAATAGGATATTTATGATCAAAGGACTTACCAGTGCTCTTCAGCGAAGAAGGATCCTCCTCTCAACAATAACTGAACTACTGTGAGACTAGAACTTCACTTTGATAGCGGGATGACTAAGGGGAAAACCTAAAGTGACGCACTGTTCTTACTTACACCCCAGAGGTAATGGAGGGCGGGGGGATTGTATTAGGATATGAGGGGAGGTTGCCGAGAACGAATAGCCGAACGCAGAGTCTAAACTGTTGGCCTTGATTTTGAGTCAGAGTGCATTATGAAGGCGGTTCGGTTTACGCGTCGTTGGGACGAGGTGGTGGTTGTGGGGGTGCTTAAAGGGGGAAAGGGTCCCAGAGCGCCACCCTCAACACAGAAAGGTCCATTCCTCTCGTATAATCACGTACTATGTATTTTACTAATAAAGGCTTGCGTAAAGGAAAAAAGGGGCAGAGTCAGCTGATATATATTAATTGCCCTGAGTTAAGGCAATGTATATTTAAGTGCGAGTGTACAAGTAAGTTCAGGAACCAAATTACGAGCAGAATATGTCTTATTTTCTGTTCATTCCCCTGCACACTTTGGGTGGTTACACGATGCATTACTAATTTTACACATTCCCTTTCTCGTGTTAATGCATCCCGTTGCCCTGAATCGTAGC
This sequence comes from Ischnura elegans, assembly GCF_921293095.1. Lineage (NCBI taxonomy): Eukaryota > Metazoa > Arthropoda > Insecta > Odonata > Coenagrionidae > Ischnura > Ischnura elegans. The sequence goes on from NC_060252.1 coordinate 7,482,361, forward strand.
CAGGACGATGTATAACGGGTTTGGGGGTGGGCGCAATACGGGAGGTCAGGGGGTTGGAAGTTGGAACCCTCCTCATGGAGAAATGTTCATTTTTGTGCCTATAAATGTCATTTTATGCTATTTCGACACTAAAAATTACATTGCATCGTCGCTAAGCTATGTAGCTTAATCATATAAATGGAGTGGAATAAATTTGTTTTATTAGTAATAATATAATGCTGAAATTAATTGTTTTTTTGGGGGGGTGCATGTGTCCACTGTGTCCTCCCCCCCTGGTTACGCCACTGCTGTTGTCAATCATAAGCACCAAGGAGGAGTTATTTTAATCATTATCCGCGAAGGACTCTTTGATTGAAGTTTTTCATGATAAATCCTTAGACAATTATTTAAGCAATAATTTGAAGGTGCAACTCAACTATAAAGAACCATTTGCTTAACTCCCATCCGAATTTCAATGCATATTCGTGACATAAACCGTGGTATCCAGAATTGCAATACATTACTTATAACTTACCATCACCGCATAATATTTAATATCGATGCATAATGTTTTCTCTTGGGAGGGGGTCGTAGCGAGGGCGGTAGGTGACGAGGTTTGTAGCCTTCTGATCCCCCGGCTGACCAAACACCTCAAGTATACACAGATGGTCAACAACAAAATAACACTGTGGCTTAAATTTTACACCTGAATTTTTATAATTAAATTCAGTCTTTGTATCGTTTTTTTATACTTTCGGCTTGGTGCTATAATTCAATATTTAAAATTGGCATTAATTTTTTATATATTCTTTTTCGCTTACGAGGGATGGTATTTTCCCCTCCGATGACTCATGAATAGAATACAAAGTGATTGACTGAAATATGTCATGGCTAAATATCAAATACATTTTGGATTACTTTTTGTCTCGGCTATTGAGGCAATGGTAGTATCTCTGGACATGCTTTGCTATTACTTCTTCGTAGAGCTTTTCGGCCTTTAGCTTTTAATGAGTTTTATCGCCATTCTGAATCTTATCGTCCGTTTGAAAACGCTTCCATCCTACCCACATTCACACTCCAACGAAAATATGGAAGTCAAAAAGCCCTAGTTCAGGATTTCATAGATGATTATTGAATATGTTCATTGACTTGGCTTAATGAGCAGTCAGGCTGCACAAGAATTGTGAAGACATGCATTGCCACGTAACCGCGCACTATCATATGACGGCATGTCACTTCTTTCTTTTGTTTTAATAACCTCCGCGCAATCGGCGTAATATTTTACACTGATCAACAGCAGTTAGCGTTGTCCCGCAAAAGGCACTTGAAATCCAGAAGAAACACATCTTTTTGATCTCAAAACACGGCAACATAACTTTCTGGATGTTGGAGGATCGCCTGAATTTCATTGGTTTGCTCAGTGACTTTTGGTGCGTCCATTGTTAAAATTGTTGTCTGTTTGGGAGGGAGTCGTAGCGTCTGATTGTCTGTTTTAGGTGAGTAATTTTGAATCCGTCTCATCCAGCCAAAACCGACTATAGAATTTTAGCCACAGTTGATTTAATTTTTTTTCTCTTTTAACTGCATAAAGGTCACAAAATGTCAATGCTTAAGTCATTCGAGTTTCGTAGTTATCACTCACTGGGCGCGAGAGAGATTTAATTGATGTGATTTTTGTAATTAGACTGTAACTCACCATAAACCGGCAACTTCTGCTTGTTAGTGAATGATCGTGTTGTTCGGAGGACGCGCCGTTGCCCTCCACGTGCACCAACTACCTGCTTGTATGACGATTTTGTTGATTTTTATGTTCTTCCCAATAACATATATATTAGATTACTACCATGTTGTCCACGCTCTGGTCATCCTCAGGCGTTCATCCTCATGTGTCTGTCATCCTCAGACCTAAGTGAGTTGTAGTGATCTAATAAATATTTTGAAAAACATAATTTAATTTTTATTCAATATGAATAAATTCCATAAAGTAACGACTCCAACCATCAACATCCCTAGAGTATATTTACTATTTAATTTGGCAAGCTGGTTATCTTTTTGGAAGAGAAGTGTGTCCAACAGTGCGATGGATCATGTTCTTTAAACAAAATCTCTCTGAAAATGAATAGGCAGCAGAGAAAAATTTTGTGGAGATTATCTTTAATGCGTCCGCTCTCCAAATGCATTAAATTCAATTGGTCATCATTTTTATTTCAAAACACATATAGTTTGAAGTTGGGTTGGGTATGGGTTGTTTAGTCATTAAAATATTGAATTTTTATTTGAGACAATTAAATAATCTGTTCTTTTAATTGCTCAAACTTATTTTGTTACTAAATTCATTATAATATCATTTCATGTTAATTTTCCTATTACTGTATTCTAATCGCATTTTGTATGTTTTCAAGATTGTTTACATGCACATGGACAAATATTTCTATGAAGGACTCATAGAAGAGCCACTTTTGTTTAAAGGTTATTATAAAATGTACTGCCGAGCATTGCCTTATTTGTATGTAATGGCAACCCCTAATCAAGACTTATCTTAAGGGGTGTCTAATTTCACTGTTAATGTATGCATATGTTGTAATATTTTGGGGCAGTGAAATAAATATCTTTATCTTTTATCTTATATTAATACTCCCGTTACATCTTTAAAAAATATTAATTGCTGGAAATCATTAATATCTCAGCAGTGAAATCTATAAACGAATAGTATTTCGTATTTTTATCTTTTGAATCTATCTGTCAATTGGATTACTACAAATGCTTTGGAAACGTGTTTAGAATTCAATATTTTCAATTGGTAAACGTCTTGGAATCTAGGACTACTTGATGAATAATTTTATTTCACTGATTGAAATTATTAAAAAAATTGGCACCTTTATTACTCATTTAAAGTCTTAGTAACACAAGGCACAATGACGACAGGAGTGAACTTAGGATTGAATAACTAAAACCGCAGGAGTTGTAAATTCCGTTTGGTGTGCATGTGTGAATCCTCTTGCATGCTATTGATTGATTACCCCCTGCCAAGCACTGGCTGGCATTTCCAAACTATCTATGTTCATGCTGTGCCTGCAATATTAACTGACAGTAAACTGAATACATACCTTGTTGGCTGTCATGTACCACTTAATGTAGCAATGTCATCTGGAGGCATTTTAACTACATCATTAATATATCACGCACATCAATGAAGTAAGGGAAATGAGAACTTGTTCTTTCCATAACTATTACAAACTATTAATAACGCACATTCATTTAATAAATAAAAGTAAATTTATGAATGTATGAAGCCTGTTGGAAATGCCAGCCTGTGCTTGGCAGGGGATGATCAATCAGTATCATGCAAGAAGATTCACACATGCACACCAAACGGAAATTAAAATGTTATGCACACTAACAAATTATACTTCCAAATCCATCAAAAGCAAAACTCACCTACAAAAAATGAAAATAATCTTCCAATAAAGCTAGAAAATTCAATAGTCAGAGTATATTTTGCACAGTCTATCTCTCTTACTTATTTACATTAAGTGATCCACCGTAGTATGCTGGCGTTCGTATGATATAGCTAACTTACTCAGCCAATGCAAAGCTATTTTATTTACGGCAATAGGTTTAGCCTATTTTTTAGTCGACGGTCTGACAGAGATTCCCATCCGAGTTTATCTGACAAGGGGAGAGTCACAAAAGTGTGTCTCAGATTGCAATCAAACTTTGTATTCTTGCTGTCCATCGGGAGCTGTCCTCTAATCATCCCCACATAGGATTAAATAACCAATAGTTTAAACAAAATACGCAGTTGAACATTTACATGTTCAACATTTTCCCTTAATATTACCGTATGTACTACTTACTAGGAGCAGTAGCTCGGTGGTTATGGTTTTTGACTCCTGCCCGGAGGTCATGGGTTTGATTCCTGAACGCGGCACTTTTATCTTAATTTGTTTCTTCCTTTTATTTTACGAATCCTGCCGTTCATCGTTACTTCCGTGATTTTCAGCGAAAATTCTATTTTTCTGCGTGGACATCTTTTTCTGCAATGCTGAAGCTTTAGATGTTTCCCCATTTTTTCACACAGACCTCTGAATGACCTCTTATCGCTTGTTCTGCTCTCTCCCTTCCCCAGACACTGCATCCGAGTCAATAATAACCAGAGGGGATGTGCTACGGCGTCCCACTCTCCCGACATCCACCCTAGAGCACATGGGTGGACAAAGTCCTGGACGGTGCGGCTCGGGGACAGCGCTAAGGCGGTGCACTCCAGGAATCAGCAGGTGACGGACATAGAATGAGCGGACGGGTGAGGAAATAACGTTCTTCTCAACAAATTCATACTTCAAATAGCCTTCTCTGATCTCCATACTATCTGAGCTCTCCCGAATTAATAATCTAGGAATTTAGAGTAACGTTCTTTCACATGATTGAAATGATATTTCATTTTTAATTTTCCAACATAATATCGGTAAAAGACACCTTTTTAATTTACATTATGAAAAAAAATCCCATCTGAGAAAAATGGATTTCAAAAATATATTTCGGAAGTAACATTTGTCTTTAAATGATAATATGGAGCCCTTCCACAACATTTGAGCTTCAAGTTTTCATTTAATCTTCAACATAAATCAAACCATTTTATAATCTCATGTAACGTGTCTTGGTCGAAATAAAATGATTCCAACATTCACATTTCCGACGAAGGTTAAACCAGTCACATGTTTCTGAAATAAAATTTCGTCGCCACCTGGGAAAAGTAACATGAAATACGTGAATTTCCGATTAAAAATAGCAAAAAAAGAACTTAATAACTGGTGCTAAATTTCACCTTAAGCCCATCAGGCATCATGCTTTTGTCTCCCATTACTTCATTTATTTTGTTTACCTTCTTTCTATAAATAAAAATATCTAAATCGACTAGTGGAGACTCTTCTCCACAAATTTAATTAAAGATATACTGTAAATAATATCAATGACATGAGCCTTACTGGCTAAGTTATAACGAAAAACGAGTATTTCAAGCATAAAAAAGTGTTATAATGTTGTGTACTATTCCTTTTTATGAAAATACAGCGCCACCACTACGATGGCTGCGCCATCAATGCAAAGGACACCGAGACAGCATCGCAAGACAACACACAGAAGCGGGAACTCTACATCATCTGTTCACCGATTCTAATGAGAATTAAGGCGGTCTTTTTGAAGAGAATCCGCCGGTTACCCTCACGTCTCTAAGGAATGTCAGCTCTCAATGCCATCACGAAAGAAGAGAGTTTCAGATGATTTTGATTTCACTAATTCTGCTAAATGATCACAAATAAAAGTATTTATTTATAACAATTTAACGACGAGGCTTGGGGAGGAATCTCTCTAGTGAAGATATGTGTATATGTGTGTATAGTTGCATTATTTCATTTTAAATGAGATACGGTGTTCAAGGCTCAATATTGGGGCCAATCTCTTTCCTTACAGTATGCAGAAATGATATATTGTTTGCTGTGAATAATTGTAATAATTTATTTGGTGTTATAATTAGTACGGTTAACATTTTAAAACCAGCTATCAGAGAAACCTATTCGTTTAAAGCTGATTACATGTATTTTATCATGACAATCATGTAATAATAAATAAAGTTGACGAACCAGCCTCGATGAGCAGAAAGAATGAAGAGGAAAAGAAGATAAAATGCACAATAACGGTAGTATTCATGGTAGTGATATGGCTTGACATACCATCCGACAGACGAGGTGCTGTGCTCCTAAAGTCCTCCTCACAGTACTATACTCTGAGGAATTTTTGAAAAATCTCCGCCTCCACCGGTATTTGAATCTGGACCCAATGGTTTAAAAATCAACACTACAGCCACTACAACAACCAGATCCCACAGACTGATCAACAATAGTTGCTCTCAACAATCAAACCAAATATCCTCCAGGAATACATAGATGCAAATGGCGCAGAGCAGTTATTCGTCTTTTTGACACTGTTTCACCAATTTTGAAAATCTGAAAAAAAATTAGATTTATACTATAAGGTAGGGGTAACAACATATTTTTTCCGTGCGTATATTGCTTCCCAAATTTTGAAATTAAATTTTGAAATTTTCTAATTTATGTTAAAGTTTAGTTTTCGGTCAAAAAAGTTTGAAAAAAATGAAGATGGTAGAACATAATTTTATTTACATTTTAAAATCAGGAAAATGATTTTACCAAAAATAATAACTGGAGATATGGTGAAAAAACTAAAAATCGTGTTTCAATTTTTTTGGGGTTATCCATTGTTAAGGCCTGAAACTTTGGGGAAACACATAATTTTGAATGCTCTTTAAGCGTATATTTTTATTTTTCAAAACATCGGGGGGCACTTTTCTCCATGTTAACCTGCTAGACCCTTTTATTTAAAATATGATGTAACCATGACGACGAGCAAGTTTAATGATAAATTAATAAACCGTTTATCATACAATCGAAATAACGTTTTTCAAAGAGAAGAGCGCGTATAAATCCTGATTTCCGTGCATATCTTTGAATTTCGCCAACGATATAACAGACGATAAGCAGATTATATCCAAATTTAATGATCTATATAATTAAATAAGTTAGATGGATCTCTCACAACTAATATTTATCGTTTATGACATGGTCTGATTAAGATTTTTCGAAGGATAGAGAGCGCGTATCATTCATGTATCATTTCGTCCTCATCACAGAAATTTCGCGTATTTTATATGAAAACAACGATTTGCAAATTATATCCAAATTTTTATTATCGAACTGGGATGCATCTATCTCTAGGATCCCAGCGATGACCGTACGATTTCTAACGACTTTTTTTATCCACGTAAATTAAATTTCATGGAAAATATTGGACCTGAAAAGACCCGCCAGGCATGCGACGGTTGAGATTGCACAGTCACTTTCAAAAGTTTTCGGACAAAGTTTGTGGCGCCACTTCCGCTTCTCGAGAAATTTTAGTTTCCCTCACTCTTTAGGTTTTCCTTGGTTACTCCAAAATACTTCGTTTTCGTCATAAAGAAATTCACTGCTTCAGAGGGAGATTTTACCTGCAAATTGATCATTCTTTTTCGATTTATGTCGGATTTAATGATTACTTCGTGTGAATCTACTGCGTTCTAGCCCCGATTTTCACTATTATTCGTATTATAAAACTTCATTGCTTAGAGGTTGTGGTAGCCTAGAAGAGTCAAAGTTCGACTCAGAAGGGGATTGTTTTTCGTTCGTGTCCCCGATGCGGAAATTTTGCGTACTTACATCTTTTTTACTCGTTTACTTGTTTTGTATTTATTCATAGGTTTCAAATCATTTTAAAATCTCGGCTACAGAATGATATACAATTTTATAACTGTTATGATCCACATAAAAGTTAAGCATAGGGCAGGTGTGATACAATGCTTTTTAAGAATGGTAACACTTAAAAGGAAAGGGATCCGAAAAGAGGGTCAGCCGATGCTTAAGGGCGGATGTAATTCCGGCGTTAGCATTGGTGAACAGTTCAAAGATTTGCGCAGAGAGTCAAACGCGCATTACTAGAAACACAAGTTATTACATATATTGATTTTGCTAGAAACTTACTATCCCTTTCCGATTAATATCGATCTATTTTATTTGATGTAATTCAATTACTTCGCACTATCATCAGTTTTCATGGTTGTGCTCTCAGATTTGAAAATTTATTTTTGCACCTTTCAGGAGTGTGCGCATTTTGAGATCATCGACATTCGTTTATTTAAATTTTTGTGCGTCATTATATGATGTCTAAATTGAGCTATTTAAAATAGCCTTCTTAATGCTAGTAATAATCTTTCACAATAAGACGTAAATAGCTTTCATAATCATCACATACCAGTGAACTAGGATTTCTCATTGAGTCTGATCTCTGGTACACAATAGGGTGGTTTCCTATTATTTTTTATTACCTAAATCGAAAGATTATTACTCCTGGAGTGCGCATTTCTCGCTTTTAGATTTTTGAATGACGATATCTATTTTCCGCGATTAAATGAAAAGTGAAAAATTTCAAGCGCTCGAAAACGCGACGGCTAAGTATGAATGCTGGGAAAAGTCAGTGTGACGTATTTCTGATTCCAGCTGTCCGTGTGTGAGGTGACCTAGGGGCGAGCTTTAAGCGCTGATACGACGCAGGCTGCTAGCAGGTAGCGCTTGGCTTAAATAAGGGTTATTATTCCCCTATCGAACGAAGGAAACTTTCCGAACTTAGGTATTTTTAATGTGTGATTATTAAGAGATGTTTCCCTGAGCTCAGTACCTCAGGCATGCATTGGTAATCTCAGACGATGTAAAACTCCGATCTACTCGTATATAAACTAGGTTCCTGTGATGTCACGTGGAGTGGCATCGCATGGGCGCCAATCTGGTCTTTTTCAAATGAGGATAAAATTGACCACTGCCATTCGTCTAAACTGGAATTTATAAAACCAAATAATGTGTATATTATAAATGCAATAATGGTGGGTAACGAATCGCAATCAAAGCCTTTCGTTTTCTTTGAAACTACCCAATTCATGCAACGATACTACTAATCTCTCACAACGGATTCTTCCAATTACTCAGTGAGCGAATTAAGAAAACTTGTTGGTTTTGTACCTTTTGGTGAATGCAAAACCTAGAAGGCCTACAATATATCTCACCACTCATTGCAGTGACAAACGTTTTTGTCGTCATTGGTTAACGTCGTGCGTATTTTTAAGTATTTCAATCCTATAGGCGTTCCATATTGTTTTAGTCATAGTTGCTATCGTAAATATTTTAAAACAATCTTGATTCTTCTTTCAAATTAGCAAGTTAATTAGCGAAATTCTTATTGTTCTCTTTAGAAATCTAAAATTTTCCTCGGTTGAGGAAATGTTTCTTGAAAATAGTTGTGCATCATGGGATTAGAACCCGAAACCAAATAGTAAATCAACGCGCAAGTCATGTCCCCGCGTTAATTAAATTAAACGATATTGCATGATTGGACAGTAAATTGCAAGTGAAAGCCATGAATACGTGAATCGTGGAACTGTAAAACATAGCAAAACGAGCAAAAGAAAAGCGTATGAAAAGGAACATTTTAAAAATTCATTTTCACCGGTCTTCCTTTAACTTGTATTCATACGTTGGTATAAAAAGACATTAATACTCTTTATAATCCATGTCATAATATTGATTAATAATAATGACAATCAATAGATAGAACTCGTTCATTTTCATGAGCATAAACCCTGAGATTTTATCAAAGCAATCTAATGGTCTTATCACTTCTCCATGTCACATTACTAATACGTGAAAATTGAATATTGCCATAGTTTGGAAGTGGTAATCATGGGAAAAGAACCTGGGAGCCATGAACAATGAAATTGTGATTTGAAGGAAAACATATTGTTCACGAACAATCTCATCGATAATTCAGAGTGAGACAAGAACTTCTGCGCTATTAAAAGAGCAAAGCATCACGCGGTTGAGTCCAGCTTTATGCGGACAGATAATAGGCATGATGGAGGGCAGCAAAACAGTTGCCTAAGTAACTGGGCTGCTGAATTTGTCCCGGAATGCTGTTCCTTACTTGGTTAGGCGTTTGAAGGAAGGCGACGAGGCGCTGATAGACAGTCAAAGGAGCGGCAGACCTCGAGTCAACCACAATTTCGAGGACATCAGGATGCACCATTTGACCGAATATAATCGTTAGTGTCGGTAGAATAGTTGCCTTATCCATAAAGGAGCATTTAAGATGCAATTATGCAACACTTAGAAGGCTGGTGATGGAGCTTAGTATAAAAGTTCACAAACCTACCCTCAAACCATTCCTAAGGCATACTTTCGCCACTTAAGACACTTTTATTGCTTGTGAATAATATCCACAAAGCGGTGAAACTTGCATTCTAAGCGATCCCTTAATTATAAATTTTGCATTATCATGTTTATAACAGCAGCGAAACTGAAAAGTCGTGTAGGTACTTGATGGATTAAGGCAATTACGAATATACGTTTCGGTTGTCAGCTCTAATCGCAGCATATTTACTCATGAAATGCGGATCGCTCTGTCTTCAGTTACGCGAGTGTCGACTTTTGGAAACCCATTTAAATGCGCGGAAGGTGAATACATATCTAATCTCTCCAAGTGGAAAATCCTCCATAATTGCAACATTCTTATGGGAAGAGCATCGGAGTACACCAGACACTGCATTTCTGGTCAACCAGTCACGTGGTCAATGTAGGTCACAATTTCCCAATGGAGCTTATTAGCGACCTGACCTTTCCTCGACCAATATGCAATGGCTTTCAAACGACTATCCTCCAATACTATTAATGGGACCGATTGAAAACTTATTTTCGATAGCCTCGCGTACTCGTAAGAGGGGGGCTAGACCCCAACAGTGGCGCCATCAGAGGGGGAGTGGGGAGAGTACTAACCACTCCAGGTGATATCAACAAGCATGCTACATCAATCTCGTATGAAAAAGATAGCGTATAACACTCCATTCCCACAAAAAAAATTTTAAATCACGTTAATCAAGGGTCTAACCATAGTAAAGAATCTCCTTGTGGATATGAAGTTCAAAGAACAGTTCCTCCGCTCAAGTACATTTCACGTAAATCTTCAAATAATTAGTGTGTATTGGTATTCCCTATCGTATCTTTTAAGCAAAAATCTTCAATATAAAATTCATATACAAACTGCATGTTGCTATAAAATGCCTATTCCATGTATACGGTGTGACAAAAAATGGAAAGGCCTTTTTATTTAACACCCTTAGATTAAGCTCAAAGAGAATAAGAAATTCATGCATTTTCATAAAAACATACCTTCGTTTCCCAAGTCTTTCGACTGTTAAATCAATCACTCTGCTGTGGAAACAGAAATGGTTTTGAGTCCAAACACCAGGGAAACGAAGGGTATTTCATTTTCATGAAAATGCTTAAATTTGTATATCTCTGTGGAAAACCTATTTGCTTTCAAACATTTATTACTATGCAGTTGATATCGTAGCAGTCCTTGTCGAGACAGAGATTTCTTGAAGATGACTTGGGCAAATATCACCAGAGAATCGACAAAAAAAGACTAAGATATAAGTATGCAGCAAAGCGGAGACGGCTAGGAACAACAGTAAACTAGGAAAACTAATGCATGAAGAGGTGATAGAGTTTTGTTGACTAGGAAGCCAAATAAACAACTTCGGACAACGCAAGAAAGAAAAAGTCAGCAGAATAGCGCAGGCAAAGAGGGCTTTCTACGAAAAGAAGAATTTTCATATAGTTGAGAGTACAAACATGGAAGTAAGGTATCAATTCATCACATGCCACATATGAAACATGTTTCTCTACGGGAGCGAGGCATGGACGTTGAGGAATGCAGAGAAGTCTAAAATGGAAGCATTCGAAATACAATGTGCTACCGAAGAACGATGAAGGTAAAATGGATGGACCGTGTAAGGGCTGATAGGAGTGGGAGAAAAGAGAAGTTTTCGAAAACCTAAAATGTGAAGAGGGGACAGCAAGGGGGGTGTGTGGGTTGTTTAGGGGCCCTCGGCTGGGCCCCGTTTACCTGGGGATCCGCCCCGCCGGGAAAATTATAGGGAAATTGCATGAAATGGATTTTGACACCAGTCTGGCTCTAAAACTAGATCCAATATAAAAAAGAGCAATGTCGTAATAAAATATTATCATTTTACGTGGGAACTTCATAGGTTATATTATTTAATTTTCTATTATGGTCCTAACATCTATTTAGTGAATTATTTCCTTAAAACTGCACTGCAATCGCAAATATGCTTTTCGATTAACACTTTCAAAAGAGCACCCGGTTTTCTTTTATCTCGTGACACCTGTATTTAATTAATTTTTAATGTAAACATTTTATACCGGCTACACTGACTACATTGACTATAACTTTATTGTAATTAAAGCATCATATGAAAAGGTAGAATTTTATAATTGCTTTGGTTCAGTGACCTTAGCCTTTTTCTATTAAAAAAGGTATAAAATATTACACAAGAAAATTTGGTAGATCTAGATCGAGACTTTTGGTTGTTATCAGCTAACCATGACTAATAAAAATTCCTACAGGATAATAATAATATAAGAACAAGCGTGATGCGCCCGCTCCCAGCGGGCTTCCCCCGCTCTTTTCAATGCAGGTCCACAGAGGGAGAGGCGCGTTTCTAATTTTAAAACGTAGAAAAAGAAAGGCAGGGTCTTATGTACAAATTAAATTGGAATGTTCATGTGCAAATTGAGGTCAGAGGACCTCTTTAAACACAGCATTGGAAGTAGTTACACTAACCTCTGTTAAACGCACATGATGACTCATACTTACGTATCAACAGGAGACTTGAATGTGGAATCAGCCGCATTTTGATAAAAGTTATTTAAAGAATGCGAGATATTGTTGCAAATGTATCAGTTCGTGCGCCGTTAACATCATATATATTTTCGGTTTTTGTTCTATTTTTAATTTTTTTAAAACCAATTTTAGGAAACAATAGCAATATTTAGGAAGTAAGATATGCCGTAGCATTTTCTCTGATTAATTCTGTGCATTTTGGTACCTCATTTGTAGAGTTTGGTTGCGTATAAGTTGAGAAAAAGGTATCATTCCAGTAGAAATAACATAGAAGATTACGTAGCTTTTATCCATACTCGTAGGTTATTGCTTTGAAGTGTTGATAAAAACATGACGTATTAATTTTATAGAGAAATTTAATCCTGAATTAACTAAAATATCTAAAGTATATGTAAAGGATCATGTTTAACAAATTGTTTAGCTCATGTAAATCAGTTGGCCAATTAAAACTGTCCGGTAGAGAAGAAAAGAATGAGTCAAATATTTCGATACGGTTTCAATTATTTTATTTTGATTTTGATCTCGCTCCATGGAACGAACTTAAGAAGCAAGCAATAGATTCGACTCTTCCTATCTGGTGATGACTCCGCTTTGTCGAAACTACAGTAATACCTTTAAATATTTTGGTGGAATAAGATAAAGTTTATTAATTTTATTATATAAATTCTATCATCGGATTCAAACAACGTTCATGTGTGTGTAGGCAAGAGTGGGTACTCGAACTTAATCTAAACTAATACACGGTCGCCATTTCTAGCTTATGTCAACTAGCTCCATATATATGCCGTGGAAGGTTTAAACATTAAGGCGACAGCTGAAGTATCCAGGAGTTACGATACCTTCGAACCTACCATGGGGCACGCATTAGAAATATTTGTGGCAGAGATTTAAAGAAGGTAGGTTCCGTCAAGCGCATTGTGGGAAGATACTAATGAGAAAGTAAAATAAAGGTTCAATTTCGCACACCTTGAATATTCATAAGGGATCCGGTGAATAATGATTTCATTCGTAAACTTTCTAAAATACAAAGGAAATGTGCGTGATTCGTCAGAAACTGCTACGGGAGTTATACAGATGTTAAAAGTAGTGGGTTGGGAGCCGCTGGAGACTCGGAGGCTGCGCACTCGGCTAAGATTGTTTGAGCAATAGATATCTTTAAGAGTGACACAGAGAACATCGTATTGGAACCCACAAAGTGCGACAGAAACGATAAATTAAGAGGGATATTTTTCCGAATGCAGAAATGTTGGAATTAGTTTTACCGCCGCACAATAAAGGACTTTAATGAATTCTAGGCGTAGTTTCGTTAGAACCTTTCCTTTTTTTGTGTATACGACTTGCGTCCTGACACCCCCATTGACTATTGAGGCAGCTTGCGGAGCAATATGATGATGAAGATGACCTTCATAAAGCGTTTGCAAATAAAACGACCTACTACTACAAATGCACAGTAGTGTCTTTTTCATCAAATAATATTATATTATGGGGGGAGAAGCCGAGGTGTGAAAGTGATTTATTTTTCTAATTAATGTTTGCCACAGAAATTAGGTGAAGAAAACGATCGAGATTGACCAGTTATTCAATAGTGCATTTAATTTTCCACTCCATGTCATCACAGAACAGAGACTAATTTGTACCCCTTGACAACCAAATTTTGTTTATATCTCTCATCAATCTCTGTACCTATATCTGATTAGAAAGAAAATCACTTGTACCCATTGTCTCCTCAGCCTCTTATATTACATAACGGTGCCCCTTCATAGATGACTTATAAATGGTTCGATTGTTTTGCACCCAGAACAACAGCCCATCAACATCAACTCTATCGATATCAGCATAGATTCCATCACCCTCCAGGCTTGCGATTTTCACTCCTCACACAAAAAACATCTATGCAATACCATAACCCACTAATGTCGCCCGTCGCTATTACTGCAATGCACATGGCGGCGATCCCCGCGCATGCGCAGAACGATTATTTGAGGCCCTTTGCCCCACGGACGAAAATCAGGCATTTGCAAAATACTTAATTACCTTTTAATATAAATAATAAAACGAAAAGTTTTTCAATAATACCAGCGAAATGAAGCATAGATCAACGTATATGATTTAACTCTTTCCCGGCGAACAACTTTTGAAAAATCTCTTTGAATCTTACCCGCGCGGTATCCCGAGAAGATTTTTCAATAGATCAACGTATTTACACTGAAAATAGCATATGGAACAATCTCACTTGAGATTAGAGGGAGGGGCAAAAATCGACAAATCACGTAATAATTAATGGACACCCCCATTACAGAATCTCCATTGGACAGCACTGAGTTCATCACTGTGGATGCATTGAATGCATTGCTATCACGATTACAAGACATGTACGTACATGAAAACCGTACACGCCAAATATGTGACGATAGTTAGTAAATTAAAATATCCATATGGTCACTTCTTTTGGCACAGGCTAACCCACAGTATAGAATGATAAAGCAAGCGCTGCCACCGAACGATTTACATGGGGAGGATCTTTATAATTGAGAGTTATCGGGGTCAGTGGCGTAACTAGGAATGTGCTTTGGGGGGTATGAGGGGCCTAGGGGACTCCTCGCCCCCTTTCCCCCCAAGCAATCGGGGAGGATCACCATGGTGATAGCATGGGTCGATCTTTATAATTAAGAGTGTCGGAGGTGATTGTTCGAGGGCAGTGTGGCCTAAGTTTCAGTTTTTTGAGATATTAATTAAATCTAAAAGTTTTTTCTCCCATGTGTCCCATGGAGGAATGAATGGCACCGCCTCTTGCGAGAGGCAAGTCATCTGGAATAACATCGCCAACCTTTAATTGGACACACTCAGGGCTAACACACGCTGTCCTCACCTTTTGAATTCATCTTTTATTTTAATTTTTAATCATTTGACAGGATGAGGAAGTCCTTTATATTCAAAATGGAGGTCACTGGTTCGAATCCTGATGACAACTGGCAATATTTTCTTACTTTTCTTTTCAGGAACATCATTTGAATACGGTATTTACCATGTTTTTCCTTTATAAATTTTGCTGTAACCTTTTTTCGTGGACAATTGCTCTTTGATTTCATTACGAGTATTTTTTTCACAATTAAAATGAAAATACGGATATTTCAACAACCTTAATCTGTATCTAAACTCTCATTGTGTAGTGATATCGATTGCGTATTTGTACTGGAAACACTGCTCTCTTTCAGCCAAGCGTTTCAGTTTTTTGAGATATTATTTAAATCTAAAAGTTTTTTCTTCTTCTCACTTCTTTTTTGCACACTGCTTTGGTATAAACGTTTCATATTAACACTTAAAAGAACATGAAACTCTCTTACTAACCAAACCATCCATCATTGACTTATGTAGGAGTTTGCGATCTACGCGAGGAAAAATACATAATAATTGCGCCATGTACGTCTATCCCCAATCAAGAATCGCCTCCTTTGCAAGCGGCACGGAGTGCCACAGTGCCTTTGTCACGTCATGAGTGCCAGTGTCATGGTACCCTTTTGTCAAAGACTCAAGAAAGTGAAATGCGTGATAGTGATGGTACCCATACATTGTAACCTGATAATCGATTCTCGGTGACGTTATTGGGGTCTCAATTACTCAGAAACACAACTTCGTGGATATCGGGTTTCGCCAGGGAACTGGAGACTTAGGGAAGACTGAGGGAGGGGAAATATGACTATGAGCGTGGAACAGGAGAGGGGGGGGGGAGAGAGAGAGTAGATTCTCATAAAGGCCGGTGTCCACAGTGAGAGGCTGCTCGCTGCGAATGCGCATTTTCTGCCTCAGGGTGAGACATACGCTCTTCAGCTAGTTTGTAACCACGAATGCTCACTGCGAGCACGCGAACCACCCGCATTCATAGTGAAGGCAGTCGATACTATATGTCCTTGATGTTTAGAAATGAGCAATTTGCTTTGCTGCTTTTTATTGTGATGGCGACGATTATTGGAAAAGAACAACGGAAAATGTTACGTTAGCACCGTTGGTGGGTTTAAAAAAAATATCAAAATCGGTTAGAATATGGGAAGAGACTCCTAGAAGACGCGAGGTACGATGAAGACCTGCCAAATTTCTTGCCAATGTCCAAGCAAGATTTTGAACATTTAATTACATTGATAGACCCTGCCGTGAAAAAACGTGACACGTACATGCGAGGTGATATTAGCTTCATAACACTTCACTAATTGTCTGACCAAGTCATGATTATCCATGATGACAGTTTCGTTGTGGAGATTTGTTGGTTTGCAGTGCAGAATCGTGGCACGACAAGCACACGGCTCGCCTCGAATTGTGCGACGCGAACGCCTCGTAGCGAGCAACCTCGGTACCCAAAATCCGAGGCAAAGACCAGCATTCGCCACGGGGCATTCGCAGAGAGAAGCCTCGCACTGTGGATACCGGCATTAATGCGACGGACATGTGCCTATCCACCGAGGGGCAGGGGGGGCAGCTACCCCACCCCCCCCTAGAAGCCAAAATTGCTAAAGTCTTTAAGCCAAATCAGTAACGAGTTGAAACGAAAGTATTCGCCAAATTTTCCTCAAACCAACGAAAAATGATATGTATTAGTATAAGATATTTAAATAAAATAAAACTATTTTTTCAAGGAAATAATCTCATAAACTAATGTCACAACTTGGTTTGCCCCCCCCCCCCCCCCCCTCCCGCCCCACTCCCCATTGTTATGATCCTGGGTACGCCCTTGGCGACGGATAAGATTAATTTCCTCGGCGCAAGGGGTTTGTGGTTTAAAAATTCACAATCGTAAAAAAATATATCGGGCAGCAAATTTTGGACGAAGGACGCACATGAGGTGGCCGCTTTCAGACGCCAATGGGCTTTGCGTTAATTTATTCCGCCACAGTTAAAAAATATTGAAATTTTACGCAATGCTACAAAATATTGACATATTCGAATGGCACTTGGACTTCTAACAATCTGTAGACTTGCATAATTAATTAGGTACGAAAGAAAATACCAACAATGATGGAGATATATGTACTGAAATAAAATATTTGTGTTGAAAATATGAAAGTATTGACCGTAGGCCAATTAGGAAGATGGATTACCATAACTGAAAAATATTGTAAAGAAATAATTTAAGCAATGCGTTGATACTCATTGTACATTTAAAGGAAATTCCTTTTAAGTTAATTTAAGATAACGTTACAAAAATAATGAAAATGCGATGAAAGGTTAGCAAAAGGTGTATCACTAATACTGAACTGTGGGCCTAAAAACCTTGTTAATCTAACAAGAGTGGTAAAAGCAAAGGAAGATACATGGTCGTTACTAAAGAAAATATGAAATTATCATACTTGGTAATGTCCATTACATTCCATCATGATACATGTGTAATGGTCAATATGTAATATAAATCGGTTCAGATCGTTTTATACGTAATACAGACCACGCCGTTTTGCTGCATATGAGCCGCCATGCTTGCGATTTAGAATGAGGCGGATCTAGGGGAGGTGCACGGGGGCACTTGCCCCCCCTAAAACCCTCCCCAGACCCTTTAAAATATGCAAGGTTTTCAATACGGTCCAATTATCATTTATTCGTTTTGTATAACGAGGTATCCTGGTGTCCCCCCAAAACAAAATCCTGGATAGGGCTTTGCTTTTACGGCGCCTGGATTTATATGGTACTTTCCATTATATTTCAGTCAAATACGACCACTGCCAATCAAGTGACTGTCGACGATGATATAAGGACATCTCCTTTGACGTTTTCCTACTTTCAAACCTAGGGCTTGACACCTTGGTTGTCTGGACACTCCACTGATCTCCGTGTAGCGGTTGGAGGACAAATGTGTCACAAGAAGTGATCTGTGGACCTCGTCAAAAACATGAGGACTCTTGAAACCCTCGTAGCCGAGTTTCTATTTAGGCGCCCCTTACATATATCGTTGAACACCACCCCTGTGACCTCATTAGATCCTAACGGTTGCTTCTTACATAATAAAAGTAGTTCTATTATTTTCCCATGACCATTAAACTAGAATATGACATTTTCATCCAGATACTCACTTTTTTTCTATCTCAAATTTTATAAACTTAGAATCCTCACGTGGCTCAATAAACTTAAATGATTGATTACGCTCGATACCTTTGCAGCCAAGTTTATCTTTTGCCCCCCCTTTGACATCGGGGGTGATCACCCTTGTGACCTCATTAGACCCTCACGGTTGGTATATCGCTAATGAAAGTAGTTAATAAAAAGTATTTTCCCATATCCATGAACCTAGAATACGGCATGTTCATCGATATATTATTCTTATCAAAATTAATGCATTCAAAGATATACAAAAATTTCATAAAAGTACATGATAATTAAACAAGTAATATTTGAAGCGAAACGACAAAGACAATAAGTTGGGAAAACAATATACAGAGAAAGGACTTTTTTCTATTTTTTTGGTTTTTAATCCCCACATATCTAAATAAAATTTGCATAATTGCACCCACACCATGATGTTAACTATATTCTACTTTCTGCTGAGTATTTGTGTGACTTCAATAAAATGAAGCAAACTATTAATTATGTATTTCACACCAGTAAAATAAACGCAATCAAAGGCAAAATTCATTAACATGAATGCATAAATAAAAAATGTAAAAAAGCTTTCTCATCGAAAACCAATTGAAAAATGGCTATAAGAATTATACTTAGATGGCAGATCAGCTTATCGAGAGAAAACAATTATGATTACATAATAACAGCATTGAACAAAAGACATAAGCAAAAAAAATGGAAAAACCGCAGTACCTCAAATCTTTATTAATTAAAGCTTGTTCTGCATGTACTAACAAAAATTAGGACATCCTAAAATTAAAAAATCAAGCATAAGAACTTATTTTAACAAATTAATTATAATGAATTAATCGAATTACCTATTTATTTTACATATAATATCTATTATCAATGCATATCACTTAAAAACACTTTTAAGAGCAGTGAAAATAAATACAATAAAAAAAAGATATAAAATAAAATATCATCGTCATTTCCACCAAAATAACATTCCAGTGATAGTAAAAAAACATAAAATGCATTTAAAACTATTTTCATTGTTTTAAAAAAGGCAGTAAAAATCATTTATCTGATGATAGTCATGAGAAAACAAAACAAAACAAATTCAATAAAAAAATTGGTAGATAATTAAAATTCAAAATATAATTAAATTACGTGATTATTAAATCATAAATATTATCATAAAACATATATCAAGCGAAACAACTAAAATAATACAGAAGGAAAACAACATAAATTGGACAAAATTACTAAGAGCCAAAACTTGGGTAAATTTTATCATCGCACAACTCAATAGCACATAGAATATCAACAGAATATGAGAAGACACTAAGGGCCGTATTTTTAAACAATACTCTTATCGCCGGAGTGGGATGAGAAAGAGTTGTATCTCCACCTACTATTCGCAGTCAAGAACGTTCCTACAGCAACACCAAACTCTTCCTCTTCGAAGTAGTGGGTGTTGAGTTGATCGCTGAAATTCTCATATCTACGTCATGCGTTGTGTGACGTTTGCTGCCCACAGTTCATTGCGGCAAGAACGCATCAACAAAAAGAAGATCGCTTCTATTAATAAAACTGGAGGACAACAAGATGGACAGGCTTACAAGGGAAGAGACGAAGTTGTTGATTGGCGTCATAACTAGCGTCTGGAGGTGTCGGAAAGCAAGAAGACGGATGCATTATGGAATGCGAAGAAGGCGAGATCCTAGTTGAATGTGCAGCACGAATTTAATTCGAACGAATTTGTTCGGAAGGTAAGTATGTTTGTTTGGAAGTATGATGGTGATAAATGCATTGTCTGATAGTTGAAAAGATTTTTGTTTCAATGAACAATTAATTATGAAAAATGGTTGCTGACTGATCGCTAACTATTTATCAAAGTCATAATTTTAAAACTATCTATAAATTCGGAGACATTTTCATGAAGAGCCATTCTGCGATTGCGACTATCCATGCTCGGCAGTTCGCGAGACAACTTGCTCATTTTCAACAAAAATCTAACATAACTCGTGTAAGTCTGTTGGTAACATCGACGTAGCTCATTCTAGGTTCGTAGCTAGTTCATTGGTTTTGGGGTTTAAAAACCGGTGAAAAGCTATAACTTTTTTTTAAATTCTTTGCTGAAATCCTCATAAAGTGCACTTTGGTGGTAGATTGCAAAAAACCTTCGTGATTATGTCGCGGCCAGAGATTTTCCACGAAACGTATTTCCCTTCATTTCCAATACAAGATTAGACGTGATTCGCGCCATGCGATACAAGTAAATCTTATTTTCCTGCGCCGAAATCAAAATCTTCACAACAATAATTCCAAGTTAATGGAATGTTAATGGAATTATTATTGTGAAGCTTTTGGTTTCGGCTTGTAGCGGCGGGGTAGGGGTAACAATTAAAACGACTCCGCAATGGTGGCGGAGTTGCTGTAATTGTTATTTGGTGGCAAAGTAAATAAATTCGTGAATATACGTAGTGTACGTGTAGCATTATCAATTGTGGCTGTAGTGATGGATATTTATTTTTGGTTTGGTTACAAGTCCAGTGATATATTTTGTCGTAAATCTCAATGTAACGGATAATTTTTCTATCTCACAGCGTACCGCCAAGCAATTGAGGAAGAGTTGTGATAATATCAAGATGAGGAAACGGGAAGAGCTGGCGAATGAAAGGCAGGAGATGATGAAGAGTGGTGGCGGACCAATGACACCCACCAGTAAGGAAGATTTGCCACCAGAGATGGAAATAGCCTCGCCGTCCGTCTCCTACTCTCCGGCGAATGCTGGGGACTCTGATGCGTTGGCGGTCCCTAGCGTTTCCCCGGTGGGTAGGGATGGGACCTTGGATTGTTTGCTTCCTCTCAACATTTCTGAGATATCAGGCAAGTTGATTAAAAAAACGGGTATGTTCCTATCATTATTAAAGGGAATTCCTTAGTGTTGCACTGAGATTATTATCAAGTAAAATATTATCATGTTGCATCTGTCAGTCAAAAAATATAAAATGTGTACAGTACCATGATTGTGCTTAAAGGAATACAACTTCGTTAAAGAGAAATTGACCTGCATCATACTAGCCTTTGTGTATTGTGTGGTTATTTTTCTGTGACCTTTATAAAATGTCATTGCATATCCAATATAATCATCATGGTTGAAGTTAAGTTGAGTTACTTGATGCTATTTCCAGGAATTATGTCACATGATTTTCATTAATCAACGTTATACTTTCTTATTTTTCCTCTGAGTTAAATGACCACCATCGAGAGGAAGCACACACTCCGAGGATGCAATCTGCAGGGACTTCTTGCAGTACAAAAAGGGCATAATTAATCAGGGAAGCGGCCATTGAGAAGGAGATGGAGGCTAGGCTGGGACTCATGGAATCTTACAATGAAAAGTAGGATGCCATCCAGCGGATCCGGAAGAGGGAAGCGGAGATTGCTTGTGCTATTAAGGAGCAGGAACTTGCCAATGCCAAGGCTGCTGGAAACATCATCCATATGGAGGAGGAATTTAAGAAGTGTATCCAAGGCATACAGCTTCAAACAGAGGAGGCGAAGTTGAAGCGTGTGGTATTTGTTATGATATATTTTGCTTGGTGTTGCTTGTGCTTTCATTTTAAAATTCTCCATTATCTTGATGTTTTTAAAGTCATTAGCAAATGATTATCTGCCAAAGGTTATTCAGGGAAAATATATTCATTGCAATTACCTAATTTTAGGGATAATGAAAACAAAATAAATGTAGTTAGAAGTTTGATGCACGTTTCAGTTTGAGCCTCTGCAGAATAGGCAAATTAGTGATGGGAATTCAAACTTAAAATACTGGTACTAGCCTTAGGCTCAGTTTATGGAGGCTTTCAATTTTGAAACCCAGTGTGATAAAATTGAATCCATGCAATGCTCTCTGAAATGAATTATTACAAATGAAGATATTAAAAGCATGTGAATGATCATTGTGTTTGCATATGGATATTAAGGTATAATGCATGCTTTGAGAGACCTAATTATGCCTGTATTATTGCATGGAGTTTATATGTATCATATGCTTATATGCCACTTCTTTGCAAGCTTTCAGATACTCCTCTATGAATTCCTCCTCTTCCTTGACATTGGTCAGCTCCTGCTCCTGCTTCTCTGTCCTGGGCTGCTGGATACCTCGATGTCATGAAAGATGCCATAACTCTGCTGCCTGCTTCTATGCCTTAACCTGAACCATTTCCTGTGGTGATGGTGCCCTCTCTGTAACTGGAAGAGAACTTTTCCCCGCCTTCATTACTCCTGCCTTTCATAAGCCATATCCCATCTCTTCCTCATCTAATTCTGCACATCCAACTAGCAATTTTGCCTTTTTTGCATTAGATTTTGCATCGTCTTCTTGCTATCGGAAATGTGTTTTGTGATTTTAATTTCAGTGCCAGCCAACAACTTTGTTCTTCCTTAGTAAATTTCTCTTGTTTTTGTAAATGTGTTTAATTTTCATTTAATAAAGCTAAATTCAATTGAACCTGTATAATGTTATTTAGCTGCATTTCCCAATCCCTATGTATGTATATCTTTCTTTCAATCTTTTCAGGTAAAATGATGACATAGGTAAAGGCAAGATGTAATGTAGTATGCATTCTTTTCATACAGTGAGTGGTCAACATCAAACGTGCAGTATGAGGTTCAAAATGAAGCAATTTTTTGGATAATTTTAACATGTTGGTGAAGGTAACACGAACTAATGGTTGGAAAAACTTTCGTTTAGCAAATTAAGTGAGTAATATTTATGTTAACGTGTAAGTTATTACTGCCTCCAGGTCAATCATTGCTGCTTTATCAATTTTATAGTTGCTTTCATGTAAAATTGTAAAAGACGTGTATTCATACCACCCATGAGTGAAAATAATTAAATACTAATCAAGTAGTATGCTTGAACAATTCCACTAATTAGTCATTTCACTGCTTACTCAAGGCATTACTGCCTTTAAAGGATCAAAGTTTTTAAAAATTCCATTTTATATTTTAAGTAGTATCAGTCACATATATCAATCGTCACTGAATATGAAGGTTGATTGAGTATGCCTGCGGACTTGATTCTCCTATGTACTAGTGTTCCATTGCTGACATAGAATTCCTTATTTACATTCTTGATTACTTGCTCCATGTTGTAAGATATTAATAGCCAATTCAGAATATGAATAACAGGGGTAGGCCTTCCATTACCTTACTCTGTAATTCCTTCCTTCTATCAGCCCTTCCATCAGACAGTCATGTTTCATTATCTGGCTGATTACCACTCCATTTTTTAATTAAAAGTGATTCTGCTAAGGTTAGTTCAAATATTTATAATTTTAAAATAGAACTGTTTAATTTTATTTATTTCTTGAAATTACATTGGCATAATTATTATTGGCATAATTATTATTATCACCCATGCATTATTAATGATTATTTATGCATACCATTGTATGTATGTCCCTACAAATATGAAATGGGTACTTTGAAAGGGCCTAACATAATGAGATAAGGTATTAAATTAGGAGAATGAAGTACCCGTGACAAGAGATAACTCTACCTATCTTCATGTTGTTAACTGTATTTATACATTGTAAGGGACATGCAAAGGAAGTGGGAGTCTTGGGCAGGAAAGGAAAATGAAGGAACTACCTATATGGATTTTCATTGGAATAATATAATTTTATTTAAGACTAAACAAGACCCATTACAATGGAACAGTACAGTATGGAGGTGTGTTTCGGAAGAGCTTTATGTATCAGTTAGAAAAATACACTAAAGGGATAAGCAGAATCCCATTTATTAAGAAGTAGAATTACTCAGCAACCACGGCTTGATATTTTCAAACCATAATATGCCTTGAGATGAAGCTGCCAATTTCAACATAAGATACGTTGTGATAAACTTGGTAAATAAACATTTACATACCTTTACGTTTAATGAAAACCATATGATCTATTCCGGTTTCCGTACAATTAGCCTAACTCTCCCCCGAACTCACAGTCGGAACATAGGTGCAGTCGATACCACCCAATACGTATACTCTAGGAAATCAACCTTTGTCATAAAAAGATGTCTTACATCTAGCAGTATTTTCCTCTGAAATTGGCAACTTATGTTTACATTTGTAACGAGGTATCAATGCCACCAGGTCATTACTGATGCTCTGTAACGGTTACCAAATATTTTGAACTCAATACCTTTTAACACTTCCCCTCCAAATGGAAAATTTTCATTCATACAATTTCCAAACTAAGGAGAAATCATACCTTAATTATTCTCAACACCGTCCCCTGAGCAACTCCGGGTAGATCGCCACAAACGAGATTTAATACTGTGTTACATAATCAAAGCGATAATATAAATCTTGCGTAAAAATACCACATACCTGGAATGACCCGGAGGCATAAAACCTAAAGGCAATTAGCAGTTTTAACATATACGGAATCGTCAGAACACGATTGCTTAAATGTTCACTCCATTCAGAGGGTAAAATAACGTCTGTTACGGTTCATATTGTGAAGCAATACCTCTGGAGAAATTCCTTTCTGAATAGTAGTACTCAATGATATTCTACCTATCCCTTAAGTGTATTCGTCCAACATAAATATACGACTCTTTCAACACATACCTTGAAAATTCAGCATCCATTTCATAACAACGGTTGTTTACTTACAGACTTAACGCTTTTTTCGTTCTTTTTATACGTTTCCTCATAACAGGCATATATTACGAAACAAATAAATATCATCACGTTAAAAAAGCGTAATTTTTATGGAATTTTGATCGCATACTGCAAAATGTGTCCGGAAAAAAATGACAAAATCCGGAGGTTAACAACGCATTCCGCCATATTAGGCCTTGAAACAGTTCCTACAATTTAGAAGGGTGGTCTGATCCATACTCAAAATAGTAGGGAGAAATTCGGTAAGCTTGTAGATGGAGTTGATTCTACTAAGAAGGAGGTACGTTTAAAAAACGCTTGGAGGTTGATTTCCCCCTAGTAACGCGTCACACAGGAAGAGTCGTTCCTCTAGGAACGTCTTAAAATACGGCCCTAAGATACCACACTGCTTTAGCCAGAGGAAAGTAAACGTAACAAATTAATTCTGAATTAACAACAATGAATAATTAATTCACTTTACTAATTGCATGGCGTAGACTTTCCTCTGTTTTCTCATGTTCTTTTGTAGAGGAAGGATGGGGTAACCCAAATCACCGCCTATAACACACAGGTTAACAAAATACATAGATCCAACTGCAGAAACCAAAATTCCATCACAAAGTGTTTTCCCGTAAATGGGGAGTGACACATTGTTTGGATGAAATGCAAAAGTTCAAAAACCAGTTTCCAACTGGTTGTGCAAAACCAGGCTTTCAAGTAGTGAAATTATTTCATACCATTAAAAATGTATCCAAGCTTTGCTTTTGGATGTGGGTGATGTGGGTCTTAAAATGGCTTATGGGTCAAAAAATTTCCCTTAACATTGGAGTGGCGCAAGATATGCTTGTGGAATTTTTTTCCGTAGTTTTGGTGGTTTTACTATGACTTTGATACTTGAGAAACTTGAATTTTATTATGGTGTTGAAGTTGGTTTCACAGGGTGCCCAGCCAATCAAAGCAGAAATACTAACAAAGCATAATTCATCCGATTTCCCAGGGATACTAAACAAAAGTCATGGTTAATCTTACGTAATTACTGCAATAGATAAGAAATCTAGAGAACCCAAAATTACTTTGACACTTTTAAATAATATTATATTTCTGTATTTACAAGGACAAGGAATAGGTTAATTATCACACATTGAATTTAGAAATTAAATTTATTCAATACAAGCCAAGACGCTGCTTCGAACTAATCAATAGATGCTGCCGTCACCTGGCATTCCATTCTTCGTATTTTTGAATCTTAATTGAGTCAACAGTGGTAGAAATTTCAATTCTGTTTTCTTGTCTGACATTCCACGTTTCCATGCAGCTTTAAACATTCAAATTAGCTACGTAATTATGACAAACACATTTTACGCCAAAAATGAGAGTTGTACTGTCAAAATCTTATGTGAAATGAATTAGAAATAAAAGATTTTGAAATTCCTGATTGGAGCAAAATTTCATGAATAATTTATGCATATTTCCACGGCTTAAAAATTCATGCAGAATTCCCTATTTTCCCGGATGCTGGACAGCCTGTTTTAACCTCAGTTGGTTTGGATAGGTGAGGGTAGAGCATGCCCTAGACTTATCCACAGGAATTTGAATATCACGCATTCAGGGTTGCAGGAGCAGTTTATTTCCCAAGGCCCCATGGCACTTCCAGGATTTCATTCGTGGCTGTCCAAAAGCTTCAGCTGGGATCTGAAGCTAAAACCCTTTGGCCAGCAACCAAGAGCATTAGGATACCCACTTGGAACCCACACTTCCCCTTATTATATGCTGGCAATAGGATGTTCAAATATCAAAGATGATCATGATGAGGTTAACTTAACAGTTGACTTTACAGGCAAATATGCCATATCAGGACTTCAGCCATTTTCCCTGTCATACCATTACATTTTAAAACAAAATGGAATTCCATGTTTTTCTCTGAATTTTCCATTTTTTTAGAAGAGTGGCCAACCTTAATTGGCACAGTTATATATGTAGTCAACTCGAGCCGCACATGCGTCCCCATTACCAGCCTTAGCGTCAGCACCGTAAAAACTCTTTGCTGCCAAATCAATAGTTCCTAGGCCTCTATCCTATGCATGACAACATGTGTCATATATTGATGGTCATTTGAACCCTTGATGAAAAGGCCGTAAATTTCTGTTTTCAGGGGTATCTGGAAATAATTTAAATTAAAAACAAATGGTGTCTAACATACTTATGATTTTCGTTTGCACACAAATCCAGAGAAAATGCGGATCATTCTTCACATAGCTCGGTCTTCCCTTTCTCCAGAAACATCAAATCTAAAGATTGTGTGAATCATTGGTCACGTTGCAGGCACAAGATTGTTCCATCCTTCCTCTGCCCCTCGTTGCTAGTCTCCATAATCGCACTCCTTCCTTTTTCCCTTCCCCCACCTCCTGATCCAAACAAAAAATATAGACCATAGACTCAGCCTCCATGGTGTATCCCAATGAGATGTCTATGGGACCCCAGACCACCTGTCTGCACTTGAGGGAAAACTAATTGTAGATCAACCGAATGGGGGTAAGCATGAACGCATGGGAGAATATGGTGGAAATGTGCGTATGATATATGATTCACAGAGATACATATGGGTATGCCACCTTAGGACATATACAGGGTGTCCCATTTTAAGTTCCCACCCCGAATATCTCGAAATCTGAGCAAAATGAGAAAAAATGTTTCAGATAAAAGTTATAGGGTTAACAGGGGGACATTCGATGGTGATATTGAAAATGACCTTGAAGTCGATTTTCAAGGTCAAAGTAGGGGTAACTTCCATTTCTTAAATGGAAAGCCATATTTTTTATTGCAGGATCGTGTTCTACGGAAAAAAATACAAACTTTTTGTTGGAAACTTTTTATTGAAAAATGCGTTTGGTTAGGTCTTATTCTCACATCAAATGCTCAATTGCGTGTCCATTCTGGCCAATGCACCTTTGCGTGGAGGTCTTCAGCAGCTTTATAATTGTTGTCATACGCCCCGACGACTTTGTTTATTTCAACGATCTCTTGAGGTGTGTAATCCCCCATTTCACAAGAAAATTGATGAAAAGCTCTCTGCGTGTAGATCTACTATCAGAACGCTGAACTTAAAGCATTAGTATAAAATCC
Organism: Ischnura elegans; assembly: GCF_921293095.1. NCBI lineage: Eukaryota > Metazoa > Arthropoda > Insecta > Odonata > Coenagrionidae > Ischnura > Ischnura elegans. Next base: position 7,510,535 of record NC_060252.1, read on the forward strand.
TATCGAAGCTCGATAGGGTCTCATCATATTTTTGTTTACAAATTGTTTATTCAACTACAACAATGAATCGTGGAACATTGTTTAAACGTAAACATTTAGCTTCTACGGTCGAAAGAGTGAAAAAGACTACGCGAACAAACAATGAAAACAGCGACACGGTCGTCTCCTTCATCTCGTCACAGGCATAATATTTGATTGGTTATTTTCATTGTAATTTTTATAGACAGAGCAACATCTTCACACTACGAATAGCTTTTTAAAATTTAATGTTACCCATTCCTTTATTTTAAAAATGGCCGAAAGGTAGATTTCACATTCCGATGTGGAGACGAAAATGAATATCGCAGTTACACATGAAATATGAGAAAAAAGTTCTAAACCTCTCATGTTAGGAAATGTATTTTCGACCGCTGAAAAATGTTAACAATTTTTCCTGAAAAGAATTACATAAAATAACTTGTAACTTATTTGAAGTGGGCAAAATACAGTTCGGAGATTGGTCTCTTAAATTGTCCTGATGGGGTTTGTACGGTCACCATTCTCACTAAACCGTGTGGGCCTGGGTGAATTTCTTTAATTATTGCAACCTTACAAATCAATGGTGGGAAATTGTCTTCTTTCAATACACAAATATTGTTCTTCTTACTTAAAATAAAACCAAAAAGGCGAAAATCGTCATTTTAGTATCCTGCATAGCCACGAGGTGATTTCCGTCCTTTTGGTTTATTTAAAAAAAGAGGAATTATAAAAATTTCCTTACATGAAAAGTTTAGAACTTTTTTCACATATTTCATATGTAACTGCGATATTCATTTTCATCTGCACACCTCGGAAATTGAAATCTACCTTTCGGCCATTTTTAAAATAAAGGAATGGGTAACATTTGTTTTTAAAAAGTTATCCGTAATGTGAAGATGTTGCTCTGTCTGTAAAAATTACAATGAAAATAACCAATCAAATATTTTTCCCGTGATGAGATGAAGGAGACGACCGTGTCGCTGTTTTCATTGTTTGTTCGCGTGGTCCTTCTCACTCTTTCGACCGTAGAAGCTAAATGTTTACGTTTAAACAATGTTCCACGATTCATTGTTGTAGTTGAATAAACAATTAGTAAGCAGAAATATGACGATACCCTATCAAGCTTCGATAGGATTTTATACTAATGCTTAAAGTTCAACGTTCTACCTTTTTTGCGACGATAGTAGTTCGAAACGACGAAGGTAATACCTGAACAAATATTTCACCGAAGAAAATTACGACCACGAGAACAACTAGACTATTATTTTACCACAAAAACTAATACCCGATACTAGGTTGTTGTGAAACTACCGTGTTTTTCTCTGTTCCGGGAGCGGCGCGATCCGTGAGGGTTCCTCCCGTAGCCCCCTGCTCATTAAAATGAACCCATTGAACCAGTGCGGTGGGGGCCAGATTTGCGCGAGGACCTCTCTCGGTCACCTCGCTCTCCCTTAAAAAATTCAAGAATTTACGAAGCTTGAGGCCGTCAAATGTCGGGCACAACACATGATAATTCAGTTCGCTGTTCTGAAGAGGGTAAGTAATGCCTAAATCACAACCAGGATCCATGTGACACTACAAATAACAACATGAGCGAAGTTTATGAGAAAACTCTGGAGGAATGCATTTTTCAATAAAAAGTTTCTAACAAAAAGTTTGTATTTTTTTCCGTAGAACACGATCCTGCAATAAAAAATATGGCTTTCCATTTAAGAAATGGAAGTTACCCCTACTTTGACCTTGAAAATCGACTTCAAGGTCATTTTCAATATCACCATCGTATGTCCCCCTGTTAACCCTATAACTTTTATCTGAAACATTTTTTCTCATTTTGCTCAGATTTCGAGATATTCGGGGTGGGAACTTAAAATGGGACACCCTGTATATATATATAGGGATGTGTGAGTACTCGATAATGAGGGGCGAGTAGTTGCTACTCAACTTGAGTGCTTTGAGTAGTATTACGAATGTCACAGTGGACATCCCGATAACAGCCTTTACAACACCTTTCGGCCTGTTCGAATTCCTATACATGACGTTTGGACTGCGAAATGCCGCCCAGACATTCCTACGCCCAGGCATTGTCTCGGGAACACCGGCGAGAGCGATGTATTACACTTAGTGACCATGTGAGTTTGCTCTTGCTGCACTCAAATATATATGTACATATAATACTGGATCTTACTGCATCTGGTTTTTTGGGGTAGCTACCTTACCCTACTAAGAAGTGACAATATATAAATATAACTAATAAATTACCATCATAGGCGGATCTAGAGGGGGGCATGGGGGCTAGTGCCCCCCCAGACCCTTGAAAAAAATTTGCAATATTTTGAATACGGTCCCATTATCATTGCGTTCTCTTTGTATTACGGAGTATCCTTGTGCCCCCCAGAACAAAATCCTGGACACCGTCGCGCTTTTGCCCCTCCCCCCAGAAAGAAATCCTGGATCTACCCCTGCTTACTAATGTGTATTATATGTATAAATACTTCTGGAAATTCCTTTATGAGGTGTATAACACAAAAATATCCAAGGTTGGGCATACACAGTAAAATACACTCTTAAAGATGAAAATAAATTTTCAAGGGCATCTACCACCTTCCTCAGAATTAGGATTTGTATTAAATTGTCTTGTATTGTGTGAGCCAAACCTGGAATATTTTCATCTTATATGTATATATGTTCGAGGCTGATATCCCAAAGCCCCTTTCCCCTCCATCTTACTGCCTAACAGTGTTATATATTTAAAAAACACAATGCAAATTAACTATGCAAATGAGGCTCTAATTTTCATGGTTTAACTGACCTGGCGGATCGCTGCTGAGTTTTCAGTCAGCCACATAGCCAGAAAGGTATGAAGAGTTTGGGTGTTATGTAGTGTTCCTGCAGTGACACTCTTTTGTCGTCGCTTTGGAGGTATCAGACAACGATACACTCGTTACAAACTTTTCAGCTACTCAACAATGAAATAATCTTTCAGCATTACAACAATTCGTTGACTACTGGAAGACCTAATGAAATGTAACAACATAATGAGAAAATGGGAGTGCTGGATGGCTTGTGGTCTTCTCAGCAGATGCGTTGCAGGTAGTCACCTCCAGGGTAAAAAATATGGGGGATGTTTATGCCCCCAAAACACCCCTATGGTTATCAAAAATACCTAGGTACATTATTAAAACAATTTATACTGATCAAGCATTACCAATACTATTATAATTATTCATAAAATCACATTCATCCATTGTTATCCAATCTATTATTTAAGCCCTACCTAACTAAATACCTCAACATGCACCCCTTAATTTATCTAACGCCATAATATGGACTCATTGTCACGATGTCCGAAGGCCTGCCTAGTGTAAGTTATTTATAATCGACAGCATTATATATTTAATATACAACCCATATTCTCCTCTTCCAAACCTGAACTTTAGCCTGAAAAATTCATGTTCCTAATCTTTTTGTGTAACAATGTCATATTATCATTACCAAAAATGGATTAACAATGTTAACGAATTGCCTATTTGCATACATTCGAATGAATTAAAATATTGTTATGCACTTAATATATGCCCAATGTAATTGCACCTTGATGGATGCTTTCGAATATGTTCACTTTATTTAGGTTAATTGTCAACTGACGATAGTAAAATGTTGTCAATACCTTAACGACATTCCATTTTACTGGATTTGTACCAGCACTTTTATTTTCACAAAAATGACAGGTAAAATGTTTTATTTTATGTCATCAATCACAAAGATATTAAAATATTTTATTTTTACAACATCTCCTTTGTGACATAGTCAAAGGTACATAGAAAATGGTTTTATTGCCTTTACTTGTACAATGCATTAGGGAGAAATTACATGCACAGCATTTAATAGCATTTAAAATTATTAAATCAACAATTTCAAATGCTAATAAAATAATATCATTGAAAAAATCGAGACAAAATATCAACAACAATAATACAAATTGACCTTAGCAATAGGTACAATTTATTCTGGTCAGGGTGTTACTTAATTATATTTTCATGGTCGCAATATACGGAGACCTGCCTATTCTTAGTTATTTCTTATCAACTGTAAGATGCAATATTAAATCCCTACTCTCCTGCCCCTAGTCTAAAGATGGGAAAAAATACAGGCATTAGTTACAAAAATAAAAAAGGCTATGTACAACAATATTGAAAAACATCACAAAAACAGTAATGCAAATAGTACTAAGCACTGGAATAAAGATCACGGCAACATATCATTTGTTATATTCAATGGTTTCACATATTTAAATACAAATGACAAATGCACCAACTGTTTTAGCCAGGGATAAGTCACATTTGCATGTTATCAAATAAACTTTACAATCTGCAACTCATGCCAAAAAACCACAAACTTTGGAAGAAAAAATATTCCATCACATCCCCAATAAGTGTGCAATTTTGTAAGCATTTGATGCAAATTAATGACTTATCCCTGTTACACCCCCTCCCCACGATGAGGGAACAGTTTGGATTTGAGGGGGGCATGCACTACACTACTACCAAAATTAATAAGAATTAAAAACAACTACACAAAATATAATTAGCAAATTATAGCAATCAAGCACTACTACTACTAATATCATTCATTCATTCATTCATAAACCACATTCCATTCACTCATTCATAAAATCACATTCCATTCACTCATTCATAAGATCAAATTCCATTCACTCCTTCATAAAATCACATTCATCCATTCATACAGCCCTGCCTACCTAAATACTGCTTTATACGCCTGAATTAATTAAACGCCTAAATACGGAATCGTGGCCACGATATACGAAGACCTGCCTAATCTGAGTTATTTCTACTCGACGGTAGGACGTAATATAATATCCCTACTCTCCTGCCGCAAAACCTAACTATAGCTGGAAAAAACACATGCATCAATAAAAAATATACAAACACCCTGTACAATAGTTGCAACAAAAAATGCAAAAAAACAACTATCTTCAGGCTTGGTGTCTTCTTTCTTCCAATCTTCATTCTTACTTTCTTCACGATAAAATCCTCAAGTCTCCCGTTGTGGGCGCAGTAACCTTCAGGTGTACATTTCATGGACCTCCACAGTTGTCTCCATAAGCAATCGCTGTCGTTGTCCACAAGCTTGACCTGTGGTAATATAACAAAAAATTATCATAATCCAACGAAGGGGAGACCTAAAAAATTAACTACCAGCTCTGAAATATCATTTCGAGGAAGACGTTCAGAAAAATTTTAACTTTTTAAGTGTCAAGAAATTTTTAAAATTAATAAATTGCAAGAGTGGGTAATTCCAAATTATTTGGCGCTTTTATATCATTGGCGATATTTCAATGTATTTTCATTATTCTTTAAACAAGATATGATTGGGCAATATCAAAAAATTTCCCAGAAATCATTACAGTGAGCTGAGTGTGTTATTTATATAACTTTTTTTTACGACTTACTTGGACTTCATGAGTATTACTAAACATTGATAGCAAATATATACCATTCTGCATTTAATATATGTACTATTATACGAATTGGAAAACAATAATGAAATTATAAAAATCAATACGATGAAATTATTTAAGAAGAAGAAACAGAAGTTACAAATATGGCTCCATAATAAGGACACCACGCCTATCCAGGAGGATGTATTTTAATAATTTCTTGTAGGATGTAATTTAATAATTAAGTCTTTCTATACTAAAGAAATAATAAAAGTTAATTCACAAAATATTGTAAGGAGCCAGAGGTCAAAGTATCACTTCAGAAACAAAACAGCCGAAAAAAAATGAAAAATATTTACTGATTTTTTCGACACCATTGGCTTAATAAATATTTAATTGCAAGGAAAAACGTGTCACCGGAAATTAAGTATCCAAAATTAAACAAAAAGAGTATGAATCATTATAACATTATTGTTGCGACTTTTTTTGAAATATGTCACTTATAATTACTCATTAAATTCACGGAAAAATTCAGAAAGGTAGAAAATATGACCGGAATCTCATGTTTCCCTCAGGTAGGGTCTCCGAGGAAGTAATTACTTGAGCGCGCATGACGGTTGCTGAATTACCAAAAGCAAGGCCAATATGAAAACCTCGACCTCAACATTACAATGAGAAAATTTAACAGCAAAGTAAATATTTATGATAAATTCACAAAAATCCCAATAACTGACCTTCATTCGAATTATTAAATTTAATGAAAATGAAGTTTCAAATCGAAATATATGAAAGCAAACGCTATCGTCGTCGTCAACCAATCAATGCCTTGAGATTCAGCGCGGGATTAGAGTTTTGTGAGTGTTGCAAAAAAAGCGCGAGATCTTAATTTTGAGTGCGGTTTAATGAAATAATTTCGCATTGGAAAAGTGAAAATATTTTTTTATTTTCTCACGGAATCATTACTTTTATCATCGAGGTTCCTGAATGTAACAATTATAGTGTACCTATTTGATCACTAAATAATGCTTCTTAACTGAACTCAAAACTTGGAAGAGGAATGAATGAAATCTTACCTGCCTGCGGCAACGAGCTGTATTCTTTCGATCTCATTGCACGTGCTCTCATCGAGGCCTCGAGTAGTCAAATCAAACAATACGATCCAACGAACTCTGCAATTGAAAAAAACGAACACTCATAAAGAGACAAAGCAATGTCCTAGAAAATCGGCTTAATGGCCGAACCAATGAATAAATTTTCTTATGGCGCATGGACGTTACAGAGTGAATAGGATCACCTTTTAATAAGCTTTAAAAACTTCGAGTGAAAAATAAAATTTCCCATATTGCAGAGAAAATTAAAATAATATTCAATTAATTAATAATACTTATTATATTAAAGTAATCCCAATTAAATGGAACTATATCTTCGTTTAAATAGAAAAAATTAAGGATTGATTTTGAAGTGGGTAACATTTCATAGGACAAACAATAGTTAGATAATTCTGATTCAGAATGAAAAATGATGATGGAAAATAAAATTTGTAATGAATAAACAGATAATTAGAAACTAATTATAAATAAAAGTTATTCAGACTGCTTTATAATGTGAAAATATTTTGCGGAGACTTAAGGGAGGTGATATTTTGACACGAAAACATTTTTAAAGAAAATACGTTGATGTGTGATTATGAGTCATCCAGAAAAAAGTTTTTGCAATGTTGCCAATAGCAATGTTTTTTTCATAACTTTTCAATTCAATTCAAAGTTAATAGGTCAATGAAATATCACTTCCAGCTACCACCAAGAACAATTTGCAAACCACGTAGTCAAATTGAGGAGGATATTAAGTTTATTTGTTAATTTTGATGGCATTATGGGCAAATTAGAATTTCAGTATAAGCATGAGCACAATTGAGTTCCGTTAATGAATGCAAAATTGAACATTCTCAAACAACTCGTTAATTTAAAAATTTGTGCGGGAAAATGAACCAAATTTGAATGAATATTATGAGATCATACCGCTCCTTATCTGCTGCAATTCATGTAGAGCCGTAAGAAGCCGGCTCGGTAAGGTGCCTCATCCTATCTTCTTCCAAGTGTCTTCTTTCACCTTGTCCATCATGTCCAGCGAGGACTCGCGCCTAAGGAGAGAGCGGGTTAGTGCATACACAAATAAATAACCCTTCCGAGGATTTGCACCACTACAAAGCAGCACACAAGAACGTGACAATGGCATCGATAGGAAATCATAAATTTCCTACCTAGCCACAATCACATTCCTGCATGATACTATGGAATGCGTAGTGCAAAACCACGGCACAAAAAAACTACAACTAACGCGCGAAAAAATGCCTAGCCTTACGCAAATTTATGTTCGTTGGCCAGAAGGGCCCAAAGCTAAGATGTCGTCTTCTTCTGGTCCCGCGATGCCATCCTCTTCTGTCTTCTCTTCTTCCAATGAATCTTCATTCTTCTCTTCACATCCAGCGATGTCTTGCGGACCTAGGGAGAGAGCGGGTTAGTGCATACACAAATAAATAACCCTTCCGAGGATTTGCACCACTCCAAAGCAGCACACAAGAACGTGACAATGGAATCGATAGGAAATCGTAAATTTCCTGCCTAGCCACAGCCACATTCCTGCATGACGCAATGGAATCCGCAATGCAAAACCACGGCACAAAGAAACTAAAACTAACGCACGGAAAAAACGCCTAGCCTTACGCAAATTTGTATTCATTGGCCGGAAGGGACCAAAGCTAAGCCGCAAATATCGCACACGTCTTCTTACGATGCTCCTCTTCTTCTGTGAATACTTGCGTCTTCAATCTCCTCTTCTTCGTACAGTCTTCACTCCTCCTTCCTTGAAGTCCAGCGATGGCTTGAATCTGTGAAGAGGTAAGATTAGTGCATGCACAAACAAAAATATAAATAACACTAACATGCAAGCCCTAACGCGACGCAACGGAAAATACTCGTAGCACACGTAAATATTAATAATCACACGCAGAAAAATATCACACGAAATCACACGATAGATAAAAAAAAACACACGCAATCGGATTCTTGCCGTTCTTCGAGCTCAATTTGATGTCTTCAATCTTCATGGCTGGAAGGGAAAGAGTTACAGACATGTTACAATTAAGTACAAAAAAACCCTCAGTACACGCGAGGGATTATCAATGTCCACTCATTCCCGATATACACAGACACATTATCTTCCCTCTTCATTCTTCGAGGCCCCCTGCGATGTCTTCGATCTTCGGGGCCTCAGCTACGTCTTCTTTCTTCATTCTTCACTCCTGCGATAAATGGTGTTAGTACAAAACCCACCCAAATACCATAAAAAAGTACAAACACAAAAATACCCACATGGATTTCCTGCCTAAGAATGCATTCTTTGTTTCCTAGGACCGGTCTCGTTCGTAGTAAATAACTTTAAAGTGCACTTTCTGGTACCTTTGTTTCAGCGCTGTTTCCAAACCTTTTTAAACTGGCTCCTTCGAGCCGTTACCTTTCGTGTACTGTTGTTACCTAGAGCTCGTGCTTTGATAATCGAGGGTGAATTCACTTTCCACCAGGAGTCTCTCATAACTCCAGTTGTGTGGTTCCGGTCGGCCCTAATTTACCATTGCACGTTCAAGATAACCTGATGTAAACCTGATACGGCAATGCACAGTGTCCGAGGAAAACTGTACTCTTCCAAGCCTTCAACTTAAGTCGATGAATGGTGTTCTAATTCTTCAATATTCATCCTGAAATTGAAAAAGCAAAAATGTGGATTAAAATTCGAGTCAAATCTCTCCGAATAACATAAAAGGAATAAGCATTGGATGTCCCGCGAGGCCATCGTCGTCTTCTCTTCTTCATTCTTCCTGCTCCACCTTTCATTCTTCCCCTCACGTCCGGGGACGGCTTGCACCTAAGGAGAGAGCAAAAAATTAAATTAAATGCGGGGGTTTGATTATTAAATACGGGTCACTCCATCTTAATTCAACAAGATTTTGTCCCTAAGAGACTCAGATTTTGATATCCGTATAGGTCTACATCAACCTCAAACTAAATACCCTGAGATCTTTTTTTAAACGTGGTTTTAATGCGTTATGGAATTTTTTTTCCAAAAAATTGCCTTATATCATATAAATCCCACATTGTCGTAGAGGCATTATTTATTGCTTATTTTACGGTTAAGTCCTTTCGGAAGTCACTCTGAGTAAAATATTTATAAAGTGCACATCACTATTATATATGTTATATTTAAATTTTTAAAACATTGTTAATCAACTTTTCTCACATAATCCATCTCAGAATTGGCCCAAGAATTTATTCTTTAGAATGTAGGCTCATACATTACCTTAGAATTACAAAAATTAAATTTTAATCAACTCATGAATGACATTTTTTTTAAATATTTAAACGTTTACTTTTTCTCCCGTGGGGCTTTCCTGTTACTTTTAATACCAGTCTATGGACGTGTACTCATAGACTGGTAGTCTATATCATAGTAGTATGACCTACAGCTTCAACTATAAACTATCAACCATGAATTCATCAAAATCTGAGACCCTAAGGGACAAGCTTTTTTGGAATTGAGATGGAATGACTCAAACTATTACACCAGTCTGTCTTTAAAAATCGTGGAAATGGATGCTAAAACAAAGGCTGCTTATTCAAAAAGAAGGACACCCAAAAACTCTCTAGAAATTCACATATTTGTGCAATGACTTTGAAACAACAGGCTATTTTTTAAGGAGCTTGCTAAAGTGATATTGAATAGGGTAGGTATAATAAAATCTCTCATAAACAGATTAAATAATTGTAATTCAATGTGGAATTCTTTACATCCACTTGATTTTAGCAGTGAAAGATTTGTATAAATATGTAAACTGACTTAGAAATATATAACTTAAATTATTATAATAGCAACACTAGAGAATTCGTAGAATTAGCAGTATCAAAGAAATACATAGCAAACAAACATTTTGGGAAATATGACATCGTATCAACTATTTTGTTTTAAAAAATAGGCAGACAACAAAATCTAAATATTTAATTCAAAAAATTGAAGTTATCGACCACACGATGTTAGCATATTTCAAGTTTCAGCAAGATTCTTTAACTATATTGGATTTGAACAAATTGGAATTCAAAGATGCTTCGTTCCACCGAGATCACGATTTAACTTTATCTTGTTTATTTTGGATACGTTTATTTAGGATAAATTTGTACGGAAGCTCATTTTTAATCAATAATCTAGAGTAAATATTTATATAAACATTTCCTCTTTCTTCACATAAATCGTTGAAATTGACACAGGAAACAAAGGACCCAGTCAAATAAACCTTATTTCTATATTTCACGGGTCATCTTAGTGGTAAAATGAAAAATCAATAACTTAAAACAATGACTCCTTACCATTCGTTATTATCGCGATAGAATTGAATGCGTATTTTCAGTGTAAATACGTTAATCTAACCTTCATTCGTTAGATTTATTAAAAAACAAGGTTTTATCATTTTTTATGAAAAAAATTACGTGATACTTGCAAGGACCACTTGGCCCCCTACATGAGATAGGGTGACAATCGGCTTGACCCCCTTGCCCCTTCTAAATGCCACATCTAATTAACCCTTTCGCTACTAACAAAGTACACATTCGCCCGGACGGTTTTTGACACGGAAGACGAAAGCAGCAAATTTTCGGTTCATATTTTGTTACGCAGGCGAACGAATGGCGCAAATATCCGTCTCGTTGCCTTTTATGCCGGTCGCATAGGCGGTACCCTCGAAATCTAGGAACAGGTACCTGGACACCTCGTCTTCTATTACCCTTTTTGTGGTAAGGGATAGCGATAATTCAGTCAGTTTTTTAAATAAGCATTTGTTCTTTTCTCAAAATAATATAAACTAATAATTGAATTCTTTGTCATTTAAGGAGCGTTTGCAATTTTTAAATGTAATTTTACCATAAATATTAACCTTTTATCTCGATTTCAACATAAACATCAACATAGAAATTGTTGATGAATTAAATCAGTTAATTAGGACGGTATAGCTCCGTTCAAAAGTTGACAATGCACAGGAAAAACCGAGTAATTGAATTCGAAGTCTGCAACATACGGGCAAAAAACAATTATCCATGTAGCTATTTCACAAAGACTGGTCATGAGTTGACCCGGAACCAATTCCGCTGCCAGGGATATCAACCCGGAAAGGAGGAAGACCAACTATACTTCGAGTCCGAGATAATGCGGCGTCCCCGCTAGGAAAAGTCGAAAAAGGCTGGCGCTGAGAGAGTGTGATTATCCGTGCGACCCTTCTTAACCAATGTCCAGCAAAACTGGTCCGTACAGAGGGGACGGAAGAGACCCTTGGGGCTCAGCCATGGTAAGGAAACAACACCACTGTGTCGAAAGGGTTAATGGATACCCCCAAAGATGTAATATTCGTAAGAACTGGCTTGTATGATACAGAGTAAATATATAGTTGACAGACGAGAGTGGTATATTTTGCTTGAATGTTGAAAAAATAAGGAAATAAAATCCTTTCAGAAAATAAGGAAGGTGGAGTATTATTTTACATTATCGTCCGAAAAATATGGCTCTGTTGTGCCTACAAGTCAAGGTGAAAATGAAGGGTCTATCGATTTATAATGAGAGGAACTTTGAGAATAATATAATAATAATGTTCGGTTCTCTTATTTTTCACCTGTATAAAGGCTTTAGTATCGAGTGCGGACACGTAAAAGATAAGCGTGAAAACTCCATCTGCGAAAAATTTATCAAATTGAAAGTATGAAATGCTAAAGATCAAATAAATATATTATAATTTTTCAAACGTTATAACTTCAGTGGTGAAGTACATGAATAAAAAATAATAAAAGGCACGGTCTTATCCTGTAACTCATGTCATAAATGATTAGCCTCATTCACTGAATCGGATCACGTACTAGCTTTCTGTACGCGAGATACTATTTCTACCCTTTATCAGCTTCTTTGCTTATTTATGCTTCATGTGACATTTTTTCCGATGCCCTTTGAAGGTTTAGTTAAATTAGCGCCAACGAGAGTGAGACATGTATCCCTATGTCAAATGCTAACTCAGCATAATATCCAGCCAGCATTGTGCGAAAAATCCAAAGAGCAAAAAATCATTCGCCAGGATTCGAACCCGGATCCCCCCGAATAATATTTTTCTCAGTGGATTTTAGCACAATTTGTGTATTGTGAGTGACTCTGGTAAAGCTACCACCGTGGCTAGTCCCGGTATACTTATAAAAAAAGAAACACTTATCCAGCCAGCAAACTGAAAAGGTGCTTGGCAGGGCTGGCTTATCACAAGCATGTAAGCTACCCTCCATAAATTTTACGAAACATGTAATGTAGTAATGGAGGAGGAGTTTGGTCCGTGATTTCAAATGAAACTATCGTTGAGTATGTAATTTACTGCGTTCCTTGGGTCCTAACTTACTTTCTTGGCAAGATTTATCGCTCACGGCCACTATAGAATTAATCTGAATTTATGCATTGGCGGAATACAAAGAACTCTAATAAATTTTTAATGGGGCAATGTTCCAACAAATATTCCAGTAATTTTCCTAGTTATTATTGGGTTAGTAATGAAATTATTCGAATGATAGAGATTTATATTAGTCTATCATCATCAAACTAAGGAGCCTCTTTTCATTTTTTCCATAAAAACCAGCACCAACTAATATTTCAGTTTTCTACGGACAAATAATGATTGAAAAGCTAATTTTAATCAAACAGAATCACTACTACTATGTACTTTTCTTATGATTGTTCTCAGTGCATAGCATGTGACGTTATTTTACTCAACTTTCTTCTCTTCGGCAACCATTATTATCTTCTGTATTGTGAAATTCTTTAGAACTAATATCATCTAATTCGGACACCGCAAAGTTAAAGTTTCAATATTTCTGACTCTCGACAAGAGGGCAGGTGAAAAATTCTAACGGAATGAGAAAGGAAGATTACATGCGTTCTTGTCAGCGTAAAGAAAAGTATTAACTCGAAAGCACACAATATATTTATGGGCGCGTTTGTAAAAATTTATGCAATAACGCATTTTATCATTAATTAATCGTTACTTGCCATCTGGGCGTTATTTAGACGGTACGTTAACCTTTTACAGAACTAATTCACAACATAATTTAAATTATTTAAAAATGTTTTTGATCACCTAAACATACATCTACGTACTAACCAGGAAGCCGCCTCAATAGGCGTGTGGCATGGGGGTGTTAGGTCACCTGAATTTGAAAATTAAAAAGGATATGCTCTAACGAAATCACGCCCAGCATTTCGTAAAGTCCTTTATTGTAGACGGGGAAAAATTAATTCCCATATCTATCCGTTCGGCAAAATATCTATGTCAATTTATCGTTTCTGTCAGACCTGGAAATGTGGTGGGGCTCTGATATAATGTTCTCCGTTTTCGCTTCGAAAGATATCCATTGTCAATTGCTGAAGCATTCCAAGTGTAACGCGCAGCCTCCGAATCTACAGCGGTTCCCAATACGCTCGCTGCATATTCAAGGTGTGGCCTGACGAGTGCGAAATAGCACCTCTCTTTTACTTTCTCATCCGAAAATCCACCCAATAAACGCTTGACGAATCTCAGCTTCCTCAGGGCTGCGACAAAAATATTTCTTAAGGCCTGTTTACAAGGCACATTAACACGTACAGGTCTAAATGAATGAACGCGAGAATAAACGCCAAAATGCACCGTGTAACCACCCAACTTGTGCGAATGCATGCACAGAAAATAGAACGTGTTCTAATTTGGTTCATGCATTCATACGTGTTCCGTTCCGATCCACAAAAATCATTCATGGAAACAGACATAACTCGTACGTGTTAATGTATCGTGTAATCAGGCCATTATATGCGTTCCCCAAGATAGGGTCGAGGTTATGGTTACTCCCAGATACCTTACTTCATCTGTCGCCATAATGCTTAAAACATCCACAGAAAATACATGGAGAAAGTAGGGCGACCCGAGCAAAAAATTGCGTGTCGTGCATTTGATCAGATTAAGTTCGAGTCCCCACTCTTGGCTCCACACATGGGCGTTGTTTAAATTCGTTGATGGATTTAAAAGCCAGAGTTATTACTAATATCTTCACTTCCTCTGTAGCCTTTAAGTTAATACCATCCACAGCATTAGCATGGTTATAGTTGGACGAACTCTGCATAAAATGAACCGACATGAATTTGCTCAAATTAAATTTGAGTCCCCACTCTTGGCTTCACAAATGAACGTTGTTTAAATTTGATTATAGAATTTCATTGTCAGAGGGATAACTAATTCCGCGATAGATGACAGCGTCGTTAGCAAATAAGCGTATTTTACTGCTAATGCTAGGGCATAGGTCATTTATGTATATGCCCAACGAACAAAACGGGACCCACTACGCTTCCTTGTGGGGCACCTTATGTCACGTCAACTACATCAGAGCTTACTCCGTATTGAACTACTTGTTACTGACGATTGCTCAGAAAGTCGCGTATCCAGTTTACCACTGTTTCATCTAATCCGCGTTACTTAAAATAGTATACGAATTAATTGTGAGGTACCGTGTCAAATGCTTTCTTAAAATCTAAGAATAAAGTGTAATAATGTCTTTTCGATTCGACAGATTGAAGGACTTCGTGAAGAAAGAGAGCGAGCTGTGTTTCCGGAAGCTGTGTATGCATAAAACATTTTCTCAGTAATAAGGTAAAAGGATAGATTAAATCGAAATCCCTCCGTGAAGGCATTCAGGGCAAATTTTTGGCAGGTGGCTCCTCAAGTTTATTGAAGCCTCCTGAATCATCTAGTTATGACAATTATAATATTTCACACAAACATTTTATTTTCGCTTCATATGTTTTCTATGTTTACGCATACCCGTGCCTGTCCTTCCCGTATTTCATTTATAGTTAAAGGGTCCCTAGAGCCCGTCCATATTAAGATAATATTACTTACACTAAACTAAGTCATCGACAATGTATTCAGAAGAGCGTATCCGCATTCCACGCCTACTTGAACACCTTATAAAAACTGAAACAACTGTCATATAAAGCCTAGATAAGGTTTTAAAAAGGAGTACTGATATCCGTATAAATAATCGGTTGTAAACTAGGACTCAAAAACAGCTGTCAGCTCCGAGTTCTCAACGCGACTCAAGTTAACAGAAGAATAACCAGACCGAAAACCTTTTGCAGTACAGGACTCTGATGAGCTCAGTTATACTCCTAGAACTTTTCCATAACAACTACGCACAGTATAGACGTACTCGAAGACGGAGCCACGTAGTAGTAAGAGACAAACGGTGAGTTCAAATGTGAATCTAAAGATAGGCAGTTCCTCGCCACGGAGCCCAAAAGAAAACACTACGACGGCCCAACGTGAGTGTGGACGTGGGTTACCTCAGTACATTCCATCCGCTAATCTTAATTCTGATTGGGCTTATGCTAATGGAGTTTGACTCCAGCTTCGGTGGCTAGGTCGCGTTAGGTTGCTTACGAGTGAGGGATGCAGGTCGCTCTATGTGCCAACCTCTCAAGTTTTCACCGACCCGGCCCCATCGGTTAAGTAGAAATACTGGGTGTTTACATACTTTGGAAAACGATAGCACAAACCAAGGTGGAATGCAGAATTTATCATGCAATGTCGTGAAGAACCAGAAGTAATTTAAAAACAGAGCATGTTTCAATTTTTAAATGACAGTAAGCCCGAGTGAAGAATACATCACCGGAACCAAGGCGTAAAACGCCTTGTGCTTAGCGGAAATAAGGAGAATTGGAGCGAACAGGCAATTGTGAAAGGTAGGAAGGCATATTTTAGGTTTTCTGCGCTCGCCGCGTGTCATGATGTAGAAAACAAATCATATTCGTAAACCTCAACAACTACGTCTCCATTCACGCTGAAAATTAATGCAGGTTCCAATATCAATTGCGAAGAGAGTTGATCAACTGCTTCACATCGTAAATTGTCCCATTGTGAATTCTATAGCCCACCGTCCTTGGAATTGAAAAAAAGATAGATGACGGCTGTCGTCACAAGAAGATGGCAAGATAGAAAAGGAAGACTTCGAGTGAAGTACTACATGGGAAAGGTAAAGAACGAAGAGAAAGAGAAGAAATGCGTGGGTGTGAAAAGATTATATGACAGTATTATTTAGAGATGCGACAAATCAATTATAGGATTTTTGACATGTAGCGATGATTTGGCATGGATCATGAGCAGTATAAAAAATATGTAGCTGCAGTATGACCATAAGTAGCTGCATAAAAAATAGTGGATTCACGACATAATAATTTCAATATATTTCAATAATTTATCAATATTTTGTAAATTCTCTGCTAAGTAATACTACTTTTATATAATTTTTGGCAATGAAACGCATTAAGATGGCTCTTTGAATGTGTCTTTCCAGGAAGAGAGCAATATGAACCTCAGATGAACCCTACAGTTCAGTGGCGCCGACTCCATGGGGCCTGAGGGGGCCCGAGCCCCCTCAAAGATTCGTTTGGGGGGGCGGAGCCCCCTCAATAATTCAAGAAAATAATTAAGTTATATTATGCTTTGTGAAATCACAAAAATGTATTGGTGATTTTTATTTCCCATGCTTGACGATAGTTACCTTTTAAAATAAATTCAATAATGAGTGTTGAAACAAATAATTATAAGGTTAAGCAGGTTAACTGAATCAAGTGGTGTGAATCATGGTAGTGTTTCGGTGCTGCGACACACTTTGGATTTAACCTCTTTCTGGGCCAAGGCCTCCGATATGGGCCCCCCCAATATTTTTTATAAGTCGGCGCCCCTGCTACAGTTGTGATGACTCTCTCAGAGGCAGCCTCTGAGATTGAATGTGACGGTGAATCAACTGAGGGGATGGTCTTGGTGGAAAGGGTGTTGAACGTAGGATCCCATTGCGAGAAAGGAGGTGGAAGGAATTCCCTGATCACAAAATCTACGCTTCAGTTTGTGCAAGTTTGGAGCCAGAGTCCTTATCTAAGGATTCGTTTTCCAAAGTAAGGAACGAAAGGGTGCAAGTTATTCATGAAGAGTTGAATTCCCTAAAAGCAATTGATACTTGGCAACCCGTAGATTTACCCCCACGTAAGAAACCAAAATAAATGGCTATTTAAGATAAAAAGTGATAGTGAGGGTAATGTGAGTAGGTACAAAGCAAGATTAGAAGTCAAAGGTTTTAAAAATAAATATGGTGTAGATTACTTTAATACTTTTTCCCCAGTTGTAAGTTACTCAACCTTGAGGGTACTTATTGCTGCATCAGCCCACTTTAGCTGCGATAGTGTTGAGTTACTTTCAAAAGTCGGTCCCCACGGCCAGCGCGAGCAATTGCGTTTTCACCTGATCTCGAAATTTTGGTATTGCCTATGCTATCTGTGCCCTTGAAAGGGCCTGTTTGACTTAATCTCACCTTCCACTAAAGTCCAACATTCTTCACTATACCAAAATCCCTCCCGACTTCACGGACTCCCGGTGCCAGAACACGAGGCGAAATATAGGTTCTCGGTCACGCAATATTCGCCCTAATAGTATTCTAAGATAATGTAGATGTCTGAGTAGTCTGGCTTACACTCAAATATGCCGAGACGTATCTGCGTCGCAACGCATATATAAGGAAGAAACGTAAAATCGGAATTTACGTCTGATAAGGTATTCTATAAGTCGACTACAAAATAATCTTCTAGATTATGCCATTTACACATTATTACGAAATACCATCAATGTATAATGCGCCATTTTAGACACTCTTACAGGCTTATTTATTATTCCTAAGCATTTTCCTGGTATATATATTATCCTACAGTATCTCATCACATCAGTAATAAAAATACTTATGTGATCTAAATTGTTGTTTACTTCGGTATGATATTTATTCCAGTCGTAAATAACATTTCTTTAGGCAAATATTTAAATTATTAAGGAACATTTAGTATATCCTATAACTTTGCCCCTTTCATTGAGAGATTAAACTAAGTCTTCCTTTTTCTACTAGAATCAGTCGTAATTGGGGCCTGGTGATATCATTCATATCAAAGTCCTCCACAGAATTATATATCAGTGGTTTCACAGCAACAATACAAATAACTCTCACGCAATGAATACTTACCTCGAGTTAGTTTTCTGGGTAAACAAACACAGAACATATTCATACAAACGAAGAATGCACAATTCTCATCTGATAAAAATATACTTTTTTGAATACCTGATGACCATTTCTACGCAATTTATACAAACTATACTTATTAGCTACCGAATGCACTACTTGGAACGTAGTGCTTTTAAAAACTTAGTCGCCGACGAAAGAGGGAGCAGAAAAGAATGAAAGCATTTGAGATGTGAGTGTGGAAAAGAAAGAATAAGTGAGATGGACGGAGAGGAAAAGAAAGGAAGAAGAGTTTTCCAAAGTAGAGAGATTTGAGGCAAGGGGGAGGGGAAGGATGAAAGTAAGGATATTTATAATGAGAGGGCACAATGCGAATGTGTATTGCTATGAACTAAAGTGGT
This sequence comes from Ischnura elegans, assembly GCF_921293095.1. Classification (NCBI taxonomy): domain Eukaryota; kingdom Metazoa; phylum Arthropoda; class Insecta; order Odonata; family Coenagrionidae; genus Ischnura; species Ischnura elegans. The sequence continues at coordinate 7,529,563 of NC_060252.1, forward strand.
AATTTTGTGTCGGGAGGGGCGCAGGAGGGATGACTCGTAAAATCTTCCATGCATTCCAAAATTATCAGGATACCTTTAATAATAATAAAAAATACTCTTTCAATGATTTAATGCTTTTCCGTCTTAAAAGGGCAGGTAAATATTTTTTTTCATTACTACCATAAATGGTTGGCTCACAATCACAATGCCATGCAGACATTGCTCGCTTAAAGAAACACACTGAACAGTACTAATCTGCGAGTATTCCCCAGAAAGAAAAGGCCAACACTTCCAAATACGCTCTGTGGTCTAAAAGCTTGCCATTTCACTAAATGCCAATAAATATATCGCTAATTCTTTTAGTAAAGAATTTCATTTACCCTTAAACCAATTAAAGGCAATCCGATTGCTTATCTGAAAAATATTACGGAAGAAATATCTTCTCTCAAAAAACAATTGCCTTACCGGTAGTTTTTACCAGGTAAAGAATTGTTTTTCTATTTACAGGACGGGAAGAAGTTGCGGTACTAAAAAATGTAGGCACCACTTGAATTCCGAATAAACTCAAACCTTGAGAATAATAGCTATATCAATAATAAAATTGAAAAATGACGGAAAATCATTCGCCGCCGACGCGGGTGAACGCGAGCATTGATGGTAAACGTGACGCAAACAACAACATTAGCATTGGCGTATATATCTCGTATTGTTCACCAGACGATGTTGAGAAAAATATATCGGAGTAATTGCTCGAAGCCCTCCGAATATTTCATTTGTACTCCATGTGCTGTATAAGTTCACTCACATCAGATGCTCCCCTCTCTTTCTCGCGCGATGGGTCACTCGCCGGAAAAATCCTCAAATTCTTCTCCGATGGAGCAATTCATCTGCATCTACATAATACCCCGAAAGCCGCCAAAAAGGTGTGTGGCAGGGGGGGTTTGGGCACCAGCCGTTAACAGTAAAAAAAAGAAAGAAGTGCTGAAACGAAGTTAGGACTAGCATTGATTAAAGTCTTTCATGGTTCGGGGGAAAAACGAATTCCCATATCAATCCGTTCGGGAAAACATCGCTCTTAATTTATCGTTTCTGTCGGACTTGGAAATACAGTGGGGCTCCAGCGTTATGTTCTCCGTGTAGCTGTTGAAGATATCCATTCTCAATTGTTCAAGCAATCTAAGCCTACCGCGCGCAGCCTCCGAGTCTCCAGCGGCTCGCAGCCTGATGCGCTTAACGTCTGCGTAACGCTGTCTGTACGACCGTATCGGTTTTTGACGAACCGCGAAGCCTTCCCTTATATTTTGTTCAGGTCGCGGATTAAAGAGTATTCCATGTGGATTAAATCGGATCCCATACGCTCGCTGCATATTCAAGGTGCGGTCTGACGAGAGCGAAATAGCACCTTTCTTTTTCTTTCTTAACCGAAAAACTTCCCACAATACGCTTGACGAATCCTAATTTCTTCAGAGCTATGCCACAAATATTCCTTATAAGTGTTCCCCACGAGAGGTTCGAGGTTATCGTCACCTCCAGGTAATTCACTTCGTCTGTTGCCTTTATTTCAACACCATCCACTATATAAACATGGTTATAGTTGGACGAATTCTGCAAAAACTGTACCTCCGTGCATTTGCTCAGATTAAATTCGAGTACCCATCTCTTGGCTCCATAAATGAACGTTGTTTAAGTCCGATGATAGAATTTCATAGTCAGAGTGATTACTTACTTCACGATAGATGACAGCGTCGTCAGCAAATAAAGGTATATTACTTCTAATGCGGGAGCAGAGATCATTAATGTATATAATGAACAACAGGGTGCCGATTACGCTTCCTTGTGGAACCCCTGATGTGACTGCTAGAGCGAATTCCGTCAACAACTTCTTTTTGTTTACGATCACTAAGAAAGTCGCGTATCCAGTTAACAACTCTTTCGTTTAATCCGCATGACTGTAATTTGTACAAACGTTTGCTGTGTGGTACCGTGTCGAAAGCTTTCTTAAAACCTAGAAGTAGTGCGTCAACTTATCTTTTCGATTCACCAGATTTTAGAACGTCGTGAAGAAAGAGCGCGAGCTGTGTTTCGCATGATCTACCTTTTCGGAATCCGTGCTGGCAGTCATGGAGGTAGTTACTTCAAGAAAATCATGATATTGCTAACGACGATATGCTCATTAGTAGATTATTCCTCTAATAGATGTCAATGACATCGGTAGTTTCCTGGGTCATGTCTGTTTCCCTTTTTGAATATAGGTGTGACGCTTGCAATTTTCCAGTCTAGCGGTAACTTTCCTTCAGAGAATGACTTCTTTAATTAATATTATCTCTAAGTAAGGAGCGATCTGAGGAGCTAACTCCTTGGGGACACGCGCGGGGATTCCCTCCGGACTTGTTTGGCTGTGAAGTGGTGAGGTGTTCACGGGACCTTCCTACCTCAGAAATCGTGCTTGAAGCTCTTGGCGAGGGTGAGAGCAGTCAAGTTGCACCATTTGCACAACCCGATCAAGTCGAATCGATCCACGGTGGACAAAGAACGTGTAAGCAATACGCGCCGGCGAACTTCGGAGAACATCGTAGACGTCTTCGCCAGGTATGTGGACCGACTTTTGACAGTGACTGTACCATTGGGAAATCGTGACGGCATTCCTTAATGAATACCGAAAGAAAACGAGTATGCAATGCAACCATAGGGTGTAAAATTGCAGGAGAAAGGAAAGTACACCCATTAAAAAAGGCATTGTGTGGTATGAAACTATTGTCTATGGTATGTAATGAGGAATTAAATTCTGTTTTTAATCAATTATTATAAGCAGTGAGACTCTAAACCATTTGTTTTTATAAGGGTGGGAGATAACTATATTCTATTTGTTGTAATATTTATTGATTGAGTTTTTTTCGTGTGGATAAGGAGGATCTCAAAAGTAAGCTTATAAATATGAATAAATTCAAAGACCTCAGAGTAGTAAATACTGTCCTTGACGTGAGAGTGACAAATGAAAGTAATGGCATATAATGAAGTACCGACTATTGGATGAGAACGAAATTATCAAAAGTTAATTATGATGCTAATCTCCCTCATCAATGTTTAATTGGACCTGACTGCTATTGGAAAGCCCAATATGATTTAATGACTAAGAAGGTAAAGGATATTTTATGGGAGGGAAAGAGAGGAAAAGCAAGAATAAGAGAGGTTGAAGATAAGGAAGGTAAAATGATATGCGAACAAATGGAAGTAAGAGGAAGATAAAAAGAATATGGAGAGGAGATACATACATGCAACAGATGAAAAACCTGAAGCATTGGATATAGAAAGTGAATGGGAGGAAGAGGATAGGTATACAGGGTCACCAATACTGAATTGTAAGTAGACTGGAAGGAAAGAAGATAAATAAATGAATTGTATTTGGTACAAAAGTCAGCAGTGAAAGTAGATGAAAACATGCCTGAGTGGTTGGAGGGGTTAGGCAAGGAAGTTGTTTGTCAACAACTCAGTTCAATATGTATGCTGAAGACATGATAATTGTGGCATTGGATGAAAGCGAAGAGGGAATAAGTATTAGTGGAGTAAAAATAACAAGCATTAGATTTGCTGATGATGTGGTGGTTTTATGTGTGAACTGTGAAATTTCAGGCAAAAAGTTCCTGGAAATTATTCGAAAAACACATAAAAAAATTTAGATCACATGCCATATAGCTTCACGAAAAATCTCCAACCGTAGATACGTAATTCGAAAAAAATGGGGAACATGTCACCAAGAGTATTGACAAAGCTAACTCGTTGAATTACCTCTACGAAAGTGTATACACTACAGGTGATACTGCACGTACGTAATTTAGACATCTCATTCACTAAGGAACTGCTGAAAGAAATCGCTATTCAACGGGATGGCAAACAGCTTAAATTGAAAAAAATAAAAGAAGTAGTAAATCTCTAGGTGCGGAGGGAATTCCACGCGTGTCCTCAAGTAGTTAGCGCCACAGATTTCATTGTACAAAGAGATGTATTCATGAAGCCCTTGTGTGAAGGATAGGTACTAATAGACTGGAAAATTGAAAACATTTTACCGATATTCAAATATGGAAAGAGGAACGACCATGGGAATTATCGACCAATTACATTAACACTAATATCGTGACTTTCGTGGAGTTCGTAACTTCCTCCATGGCTGCCAGCTTAAACCGTAAATATAAAAAATGCAAAAGGAAGGTTAACTATTCGTAAAAAAACTGCAATAGAAAGCGTTTCACAGATGTCAAACGAATTACTTTCTGCGTCAAAGTGATGAGCCTCTGTACTTTGCAAATTTATATCTCGGCTTCAGTGAATGCCAATGAATCATGCGTCATGAAGTTGCCAAGGGTGAAATCAGACGGCGACGTTAATAGATTTCCAAACAGATATTTTTCGGCATGACACATGAATAGTTATTTAAAAGTCGAAAAAAATGGATGATATGCATTCGATCATGTGTACATGATTGAATAGAGCTAATAATGGTTCACAAAACCACTGGAAGGTCAGATTCGTCGCTAATCAACACGTAATTTTCACATTTTTCGTGAACAGTCATCAGATATTTGAAAACTATAAGTATCCATCGAATTACACATTTTTTTAACTGGAGGGTTATCAAAAAATAAAATATATAAAAATGATTTCAACCACAAGTGCATCTGGGTATTTCGCGAAAATTACTAAAAAGTCACTATAAGTATGAAGTTTACTCAACAGTGATTTGACAGTAATTGTAGTAGAAATAGCACGAAGATACAACCACTACCTCCTCCCTGGCTTATTTCCTCTCCGCGAATGAATTTATTTAGATATACCTAAATGTTTTAACGTAGATAGAGTCATCAATTTCATATTTTTAGTCGTTTAAAAATGCAGTATTTACGTTTTCTTGAGTCATATGCATAGATTATGTTAATGTTAAGTATGCCTCTCTTTAAAGATGGAAAAATGTATGAATACTTCGGACTCCAACCCTCCTAGAACTTTACCTCAACTACAGCGCACATAATAGACCTACAAGGCCAAGGAGACACGTGTTATTAAAACATAAACGGTAAGTTCAAATGTGAATCTAAAGGTGATCTCTGCATTCTCCTCGGGTTTTCTCCGCGTCCATTGGGTTTTGGAGACTACATTTTCGCTGAAATTGCACTCAGCGTCTTCAGGTCGAAGGTGAAGTAACTCGCCGATGTAATATTTTCCGCATGCGGAAATATTACATCGGCGTGACTTGCACAATGCACATGAAGCACCTGAATAAATGGTAGGCGTAATTTCGTAAGAGCATTTCTTTTTGTGTGAAAACGGCAGGTGTCCTAACATCCCCCGCCAAGCACCTATTGAGGCGGCTTTCAGGGTAGTATGTAGATGTTGATGTATTAAAATGATGATGAAATGCTATTGATAATTTTACATTTATGACCGTAATTGATATCCTCTTTATCCTCAAACTCATTAATCGCGCTCGCCCTCGAGTTGGCTGTGATACATAATGTGGTGGGGTGAATGAGACGACTATAGCGTTTTTCTTAAGTTGCGAGGGATAAAATGAGAGGAAACGAATTTCTTTCCACGTGGTCATCGTCCCTGCCAATTGTGGTTCACACACCCACTGAAAGGTTAGCGTCGGTGCTTTCGATCACGTTATTTTCCACATATTTTGTGACCAAAAACTATAAATTCAAAAAGTACGAGTGTATCTGACTATTTTGTGAAACTTTAATTACTATGCGTAGGAATTACACTCAACAGAGATTTGACAGTAATTAGCCGAAAAGACACGAGGGTACAACAACTCTCACCAGTGGCGCAGCGAGGGGGGGTTTTGGGGGATAAACCCCCCCCCCCAAAGCTCAGAAAATTTTTAAGTTTAATATAATTTATTTAATTGGATTAATATTACTTATAGAATAGTGCGAGGATTGATAAAATATCGCTCAGAAGGCCGCAAAACTCACCATTTTGAACAATATATCTTTATTTTTTCCCCCGCACCTCCCACGTACCCTGGCGGGAATGCCATACTCCCAGACCCCACAGCGTTAATTACGCCTGAAACACCCCCCCCCACCCTAGCCTTAATTCCTAGCTGCGCCCCTGACTCTCACCTCCCCTGATTATTTCTTCTCCACGAATGAATCTGTTTAGAAATGTGTTAACGTAGATAAAGTCATCATTTTAGTAGCCATAGTCGTTTACAAAATTCAGTGCTGACTTTTTCTTTAGTCGTCTACATAGATTATGCTGATGTTCGGGATGTCTCTTTTAAAAAGTAGAGAAGTATGATAATTTCGGATTCGAACCCTACCAGAATTTTACCGCAACTACCGCGCACAGTGTAGACCTACTCGGCCGCGGAGCAACATATAAGTAAGAGATAAACGGTGAGTCCAAATATGAATCTAAAGAGAGGAAAAACCTCGCCACGGAGCGCGAAAGAAACACTCCGGGGGCCCAGCGTGAGAGCTGAAGGGAGTTTCCTCAGCATTCCATTCGCTAATATTAATTCCATTTTAGCTTCTTCTCCTGGGGTTTTACTACAGCTTCGTTAGCTAAAAATCAGTCGCGTTCGTCCTCGTCGGCTCTTTGTTTCGTGAAGGCAAAGGATGTAGGTTGCCGTATGTGCCAACCTTCAAAGTTTTCACCGACCCAGCCACTCCGGTTAAATGGGACTTCTGGAAGTCTACATACTATAGAAAACGATAGTACTTACTTAAACTTCTTCATGAATGAATAAGAAAGACGAATTGTATACCCATTATCTTTAATGATAACCAACCTGCTCAGAAACTTTCTATTAATAAAAGGTTTAGCCATAGAACAAAACATATTGATGAACGTTGTCACTTGGAAGGAGAGGCAGCGGAATGTTAAAAGGTTAAACTTCGGTACATCTCAACCGAGGAGTTAATAGCAGATGTTTTTACGGAACCTTTGTGTGACTAATGCCGGAAACTTAGGAATTTAGGAAAATTTAGGAAACGGTTGAGTTTAGCACGTCACATGAATGTATTTTTTCATATTGGTGAGACGTTTGTTCTGGTTAGGGGGGATATGTCGCATTGTAACTAAGTTAAATGTAACCAAGAACACACTTGGGAAAAGTGGCAGCCTAGCTGTGCGATTCAGTCAGTCTGTTCACCGGCTGGACAGTCGCTTTATATATCCTGTAATGCATGAAAATGTTTGTTGTAATGTATGAAAATGAATAAATGTGATTGGCCAACATTGGCGCCACTTCCTGGGATGTTAAGTCCCTGGATGTAGAAGCATGGCTGAAAATAACCGGCGGAGTCAAGCAGTCTGTGTGTGCCTCTCACGAAACGCAGTTCACTGAAGTTTTAATTAACCGATCCCCCAAGGCCTGTACGTTACATATCCGTCGAATTTTTATACAAGGCAATAAAAGGTCTTAAGTGCATTGAGCAAGAGTGTATTACTTAAGTCTGAAATCCCAGAAATTCTTCGCATTCACGTAACATAATTAATTCGAGGTTTGCGGACGTAGGAATAATACATAATGAAGACCACCGCGGAGAGTCTAAACAATCCGTAGGAAACACGAGAAGAGGCAATAAAATGATAATTGAAAAGGGAAGAGCGCAATATAGTAGTTAGCTACACGCTCACCATGCAACATTACGGAGTCAGCGACTCACTATCGAAATCCTAGGAATCTGTTTATCTCTATCTTAAAAACATACTATTAGCTATGCTATTCCTAAAATCAATAAGGAGATTTACATTTACCTTTCAATTAAGAGTAAGTCTTTATATTATCATTCATATAAAATAAAGGCATCTGTGGCTGTAGTAAATGATGAACTTTGTTTTAGGTTACTTAAAGAATACGCCAGAGAAAATTGATATTGGTAATTACCAAAATGGCCATTGCTATGTGCCCGGTTTTATAACTTCTCTCTCTTCACGTAGTTACAGCGCATTAGGTGTGTATTGTTCAGTCCTAACAGAGTAACGACAAGTATGGTGATCAGAAGAAGATGAGAAAACTCATAGGTAATTTAAACAATATTCATGGAAACGAGGCGCACTGCCATCTATTGATATTTATTGCAGCTTGTGATTAATTGGCTGTGCTTTAGTCAAAGAGTGTGCAATTTTAAATTATTGGCGATAGGAGGCCACTAAAATTACTCCTTCCATTATGAGGAGGAGAGGGCAGAATCTCTCCTTCATACGTGTGTAATTGAAGGTTGATTTGATCAATAAAGCGACACACTTTTCACTGAAAGCCTCTTATTATCTATTTAAAGGCAAATACACTGCAACGCAGAAAGCTAGGGGACACTCCGCTCATAACCTACATAATGCTTTTATCTTGAGTAGAATTTGCCATAGTTAAACAAAAACAGCCCTCAATTCGAGTTTTTGGGCGGGGGCAATACAAGGAAGTACATCGATAAATGCGATAAATTTTCAACATGGAACGTAGAAGAAGGGAAGAAAACGTGAAAGTGGAAAGCGAAATGGTCCTCGACGTACTTGGAATCAAACTGGCCGCTTACTGGAGTATTTAAATGCAAAGGAACAACGTGTCTGGGCTGAGGTGTTGAGATTGAAAATATGCGACAATTTGGGCAAACCTCCTTTAGTTAAAACATTAATTTGGTTAAAAAGCCAATGTTTATAAAATACAACAGATTCTATTAAAAATATTGAAAATAATCTATTAAAAATGGGTGGGTTAATGGAAAATATCATCTGAAAATCACCGTCACAAATATAAGAGCGCAAAAAAAGGCAGGAAGTCAATAATAACATAATAATACGGACAAAGACTCTGTAAGAATAACACGCGACGGAAGAAGCAATTAAGAAGTAATCAGAAGAATAGACAAGGCGAAGAGCCCTTACTAGAAAAATGAAGGATATTCTGACTTGCAAGAGTAGAAAATTGCGGAACAAAGTAAGTAAACGATTCATCACAACTCACAATTTGAGCATGCATCTCTAATGCAGTGAATCATGGAGTATGACAGCAGTGCAGAAACAGATGGCTATTCGGCTAGGTTTAAGTTAAATGGATCGACCGATTGAGAAATGCGGAATTCCTCGAAAGAGTTTGAGAGAAAAGAAGCCTTAAATACAAGACACACCAGTGTAATCCTAAAAATCTTGCCGTATTTATCTAGATGGCCTGTTGAAGGCAATCCTCGCTGGAGGAACAAGTGTATGACATGCGCGGCAAAAAAATGGCCTCTGTTATCGTATATTAGGAACCAAAAATGAATGGTAAAAAATAAAATCTGAGATTTACCGTCGGGGTCCACGTAATATCTTTAAATGTTAATGTGGAATCAATAGAACTTTACGGAGACAGAACGTAAAGTTCAAACATTTTTAATTACTCAAGATTTCTTTCATAATGTAGTATCATACTAGTTAATCAACTGACTGTCCGTAGTATGAAACACTACAAGAAAATAGTAAGTAATGAAATATTGTTCACTTAAAGACATACCGAAGAATAATTTATTTTTTCGAAGGATTTAGGATACAAATAGCTAGTAAGAGGCAAAGAGAAACAGAAGATCAATGCATAGGAATATTTAACGACAAATAAAATAATGTTCACAGAGTGAATGATATTAACTCACCATATTTCTTCAGTGCTCCTCTTCTTAGCGCCCAAATCGCAAATCGCCATTCAACCCCACCTATCTCACGGAATTGACCCGCTACCCCAATATTACTTGTGCACCTGAAAAGAAAAAAGCTCGCGTTAGAGGCTGGCAATATTCAATCACTAAAAGTTAAAAGATAACATGAAGAATAACGTAAAGATGAAGGTGAAATCAAAGTCTGCAACAAAATTGTCATACTCACGTCAATGGTGTAATGTGTGTATAAAAGAAAAATTTTAATTAAGTGCTATAAACACAATTACGATCCCTAATATCTTCTTACACATCAAAATTATTTGACCAATTATAAGAGATCAGTTTCTGATTGGCAGTTGTATATCATAGCGGAAGAGATGATTGCAAATTCCAGGACTTAAACGTGCAGGAACGTTTCAGATGCCTTATAAAAACTATGAATGATACGTCGATTAACAATTGCTAACAAAAGAGTATATTTAAAAGACGAATAAGAGGTAATGACGAGCAGCTGAACCAATCACGGTTAGGAGTTTCATTTTGAAATTTCAGGTTCTCTCGTAATTATTAACGAAGAAAGGCACTGTTCCACGTCTGCTGTAAATACTTCATATTCATAGTCAAATGTTTGAACATGGACCAAAAATATTTCTAAACTAACGCAGTACTGGAAGTAAGCTATCGGGTTGCCGTAGCTGATTCCACTATTCACACAGTTATCTTTGATATTCTTAGAAACGCGATGAATTTAAAGTAAAACTACTCACAGGTTATACTTATTCATTTCAAATGTCGGCACTCCATAACGAAATGCAATTTACAGAAGTTACATCTATTACACTCGGAAACGAATTGTTAAGTACTTAGTTAAGGGGATTAATCCAGTACCATAAACGAGTATCAGTCCCATAAAATTGCTTTGGAAACAAAGTAAGTACGACATTTAGCCGAATGCCGATATACATCTCACAAAATAATTATTTCGATTCATAATTCACGTAGTTGACATAGGAAACAGGGCGATTTTAATTGGAGAGGATATTTCGATATCACTGGCGTTCTTTCAAAAAAACTAATCCGTAGCCAACTTAAACTTAGAGGCACATTACTCACGTGGTATTCAAAGATGGGACGTGAATACGGCTGGCGTAATAAAAATTGTATATACAAAATAATATTCTCTATTTTTACGATCACTAAATAAAGATGAATATGTTACACTTGCAAATTGTCCTCCATTTCAGAGATTTGACAGTTCATTGAAAATAACACGAAAATCCTACACCATAAGAATAGTTTAGGTACTCACCTCTTTACCCCAAGAGAGCTTGCCGCGAAGTGAAGTCCAGCGACAGAGGGAGGGGGACACTCCGTCAGCAACATGACGTATTCCTGTGACGTCACATTAATTTCGAACCACTTTCTATTTAAGACAACTAAGAACCTTAAAAAAAGGCTGAAGATAGTATATTCTATATAATTCAAAAATATATCCAATAAAATTCATCAATAAATGCGGTGATATTCTATATTAAAAATAAAATTATATCGCGCGGGAAACTAATACAACGCTCAGCCAATAAGATTTGTTCATCTGGTGGCGCGTAATTTCTTTAACGGCCAATAGTAACAATACACGTGAATCAATGTTCCAGAATGTTCTAGTCATCTGCGAAGGCCAGTAGGTACGAATGCAGAACACGTCATTGCTTTTCGAAAAACGATACATCAGATTATCGACAGCCTGCATTCAACTGTCGCTTCCGATCCAGCTCCTCCCCCTTCCCATACTTACGAAGAAAGCACCCCCCAGTCCAACACCAACCGTCATTTCGGCAGAATCACATTTTATGAAATTTATAGAATTAATCTTCTGGACTGCGTCACCCGTTTCTTCGTTCGTTGAAGTCACCGTCTCATTATGTGGAAATTAGGATAAAGATCAGTAACTACGAGCCATATACAGAAATGCAAAGAAGAATTGCAGCGGTATTGACTGAGGTAAGTGATAAGATGTAATATTTATGGTATAAGTGAACGGAAGTGGGAATTGTAAGTTTTTCTAATCACGATAACTCTTACATAATATACATAAAAGGGTTTGCTCAATAGCGCATCTTGTAAAATTATTGCATACGAGAGTGATTAGCGAAGATAGGCAGTGTTCATTAGCGGTAAGAACATTACTAAAACCATTTCGCGATGAGTATAAAAGCGAGAAGTATAGTGCACACTGTTCGCATTAGTACATAATAATTCTTTCTTTTTCCATTCACTTCATTTCCATTAATTCGTCAAATTTATTGACGATTTAAAGATGAAGTCCTTCGCATTGTGGGAAAGCCACTTTGAGCTTTGAGAGAAAATTTGAGCTTTGTAGCTTCTTATCATTTCTAGCATCTCATTCATTACCTAGGGTCTTACTACTGGCCTATCCTTATTTATATTTACGTCTAATTTTCAAAATAGCTGCCCTAAGTTCCATTGCGGGTAAACTTTCACACGACGCGCACACATTATTTGTTATCTTGTTAATTGGTCAATCATAAACGTAGAAATATCTATAATTCCAAAATAGAACGCAACAAAGATCTGCAATGCACGAGTGAATTTATGATGTTAAATTCATTCAGAATTGTGATTATCTTCTTACACAATACCTCAGATATAGCTAAAGCTTATTTTGCCTTTTTACATTTGCTCATTTACAATGGTGTTAGTTAGAATCCGACCCACCTTTCTTGGCCTCATAAGAGTGTTATTATGTTTGAATAATTGATCTATATGTCTGTCATCTGAACACCGAGAAAAGAATAACTCCTGAATGAAATAAATATATCATATTACTGCTCATTTCCTCTGGTCATTCGCAGATTCGTTTTCCGACTCGACCCATGTCCGGCTGGAGTAACCCGATGCCGTCATCATTATACAAGAGGGATTGCTTAGTAGTTTGTTGCCAGTTTTACTGGAGTCTCTATAATCTACTGAAGATATAATTTACATGCGAAAGCTACTAATTCAAGGAAAACATGAGGAACGCCTAATGGAATGATTCATTTCCGTGAAGAAAGTTTAAAATTCTTGGTCACCATTGAGCTCACTGACAGGTAAGTGAAATCTTTACCATTACATCATTACAATTCAGTCTGTCTAGTCTACAATTACATACCGTTAATTCAGGAGCCCTTTTTTATATCGATAATATTTAAAAAGAACTAGCATCTTGAGATGGATTTAACATTTTTTTATAATTATAAATTTTGGTTAAATATAACCCCGAAGTATAGTCATTGTCAGGTAAAAATAAATTTTGCATTTTTGTGCCACTAAGACCCTATGGAATGCTCTGAGGTTATATCCATAAAATGTAGAACATATCGATCAGCAAAGCCCAATTTGCAACATTATATTGCTTCATGCCGCAAGAAGAAGCTGACTGGAAATGATTAAATATATTTCAGGTTCAGCAGTCGCCAAGGTCACACCTAAATAACCCCCACTACAAGGGATTTCAATTTCTGACTATGACTAAACAAATTGTTGGATTTTAACTGATTCATGCACGGGTTATAACATACATACATAGCCTATTTTTCCTACTCCGAGAGAAGCATTCCTAGATTTAAACGATCGCAGGTGTTATGGTCCCTAATTGCATCATTGGGGGTCAAAACGGAGAAAGACGCGGTCAAATAGGGTCCTGCCCGTTGGGATCACTGCTTCACGAAAGTTTGCACGTCCATGTCACGTCAACAGCGAGGTTATGAAGAGGGGAAGAAGCTTATCTACTTCCCTCAACCAAACACGTTTCCCACTCAAACCCACTTTTCCCATTTGGTGATATAATTGCTCTCATCTATCTCGTACTGTTTGCTCCCAATGCATACGTCCTGGTCTGGGCGTAAATAGCGCTTTCGATCACCAAAAGGAAGTTAAAAAATGTTAGGAAAATAGCATGAGTCCTAAAACTTACGAGGTTTAACATTCAAGTATTAGGACGTAGAAGGTATATACCCAACACTATAGAGGAGAATAGTTTAAGATTGTATAAGGTAATACGTCGAGAATGAGGTAACCACGAATGCAACCATAATTTTAGAAGTATTTCGTCAAGTGGTTGTGGTTCGTCATTTTAAATCATATCATAAGAGAGAGAGATAAAAACAGCCATGTTTGACCAAACGTTTTCTCTGTCGTAAATTTTTTCTTAAGATTGTGAAATTAATATTATATATTTCTATGAAGTATTTCGTTCGCCACATGTTACTGGAAAGAATACTCATGCAGATAGAATTTTAATCGGTGCAGTCATAATGAGAAATTAGTCATCAACGGTAAATAGTACAACTTTGTGCAGTTTAAACTGCTATAAATGACGCATGAGGCCTTAACCTTATAAGATGTTAAAGTGATATTGAATTATTACATGCCAAGATATGCATGAAGATAGTTAGGTATTGAAAAAAGCCGTGGGTTTTACATAATAAATGCAGATCCTATTTTAAATAGTCCTAGTTGAACCAATCCATACCAAGTTTCCTACCTATCCCATTTCATCGTAAACTCAACAAAGTGAAGCCTTTTACAATTGGTGGTAATGTCACACGATAGTAGAAGTGCAATTATCACATTTAATACCTATTACACTCGTCTGAAAATAGTTTTTGTAATTTCTCCCGTTGTATTACAAAAACACTATCATAGAAACAACGTTGAAAGACAATTGCAAAATTTGAAAAAGACGTCACGTTTTTCTAAAGAATGTTCCGTTTCTTAAGAAAAATTGTTTTCTATACTAAGTATGTTTTAAAGAATTTTCTGCAAAAATATTGAAGATACGTATTAAATAATGCTACAAGAGGAGAAGACTCCCTACCTTTTATTTGCTGCATCGGCGGAGGAGATCAGCTTTATCTTAGCGACTCCTCAAAACAATTATGTTCACCAACACTTCACTTTGAACACAGAACTAAAAATGAATCATTTGATGAACCATTTACACTATCACTTCACTGGATGAACACTTGCTTCTGCCGTTGAGTAACACAACATGGAGCTTCACATTACTTCCATGAGACATGCATAAACGATTAACGCATGATAATCCTCCAAGGGTAGAATCAAAGGCTTTAGGGGATCGATGGTAGCTTGATTTTTTGGCTTGTACTTTCATTCAATGGATTAATTGAATCATTAACTCCACCTTTTTTAAACTGTAAAGAAGCAAGAAATAGCCCTTGAATGATAACACAAAAATTTGCATTGATGACACTTTATCTCAATTCATATGACAATAAGGAAATGTGACAGTGGAAATGAATGCCAACAATACCGATTTAAGCATTTCTCAAAGACATCTTTTCATGATATTGCAACTTGGATAAGTTCATGTAAAGTTCTGAAAAGTATTAATCGAACAAAACATGGAACCAAATACATGTATTCATATATTATTTTATTAACCTGTACGTGGTAATATAATTGGGTAACTAGAACTAGCTGCTACAGACAGATTTTGAAAATAATTACGAAACATGGCGAGTCCGAATCAATTATGCGGGATGGAAAACACTATTAATTTTCACTAAACCAGTTGACAAAGCAGTTTGCCTGCTTCCAAGAAAATTATCAAAAAATAAGATACAAAATGCACAAATATCATGGAATAATAGGATATTTATGATCAAAGGACTTACCACTGCTCTTCAGCGAAGGATAATCCGCCTCTCAACACTAACCGAACTGCTGTGAGACTAGAACTTCACTTCGACAGTGGGAGGACCGAGGGGAAAAACCTAAAGTGACGCACTGTTCTCACATTCACCCCAGAGGTAATGGAGGGCAAGGAATTGCATCAGGATATGAGGGGAGGTTGCCAGGAACGAATAGCCAAACGCAGAGTCTAAACTGTTGGCCTTGATTTTGAGTCCGATTGCATTATGAAGGCGGTTCGGTTTGCGCGTCGTTGGGACGAGGTGGTGGTTGTGGGGGTGCTTAAAGGGGGGAAGGGTCCCAGAGCGCCACCCTCAACACAGAAAGGTCCATTCCTCTCGTATAATCACGTACTATGCATTTTACCAATAAAGGCTTGCTTAAAGGAAAAAAAGGTAGAGTCAGCTGCTATATTAATTGCCCTGCGTTAAGGCAATGTATATTAAAGTGGGAGTGTACAAGTAAGTTCAGGAACCAAATTACGAGCAGAATATGTCTTTTTTCTGTTCATTCCCCTGCACACTTTGGGTGATTACACGATGCATTACTAAGTTTACACATTCCCTCTCTCCTGTTAATGCTTCCTGTTGCCCTGGATCGTAGTCAGGACGATTTCTTTGAGAGTGTGCGCCATCCTGGAGGTCAGGGGGTTGGAATCACCCTCATGGGATAATGTGAACATTTTTGTCCTATAAATGCCATTTTATGCTATTTCGACACTAAAAATTACAATGCATCGTCGGTAAGCAATTGAGCTAAATCATATAGATGATAGTAGAACAAATTTGTTTTATTAGTAATAATATAATGCTAAAATTAATTGTTTTTTTGGGGGGGTGCATGTGCCCACTGTGTCCTCCCCCCCTGGTTACGCCACTGCTGTTGCCAATCATAAGCACCAAGGAGGAGTTCTTTTAATCATTATGCACCAAATGAAAATTTGGTTAACGTTCTTCATGATAAATCCTTAAACAATTATTTAAGCAATAATTTGAAGGTGCAACTCAACTATAAAGGACCATTTGATTAACTCCCATCCGAATGTCAATACATACTCGTGACATAAACCGTGGTATCCAGAATTGCAATACATTACTTATAATTTACCATCACCGCATAATATTTAATATCGCTGCATAATGTTTACTCTTGGGAGGGGGTCGTGGCGAAGACGGTAGGTGACGAGGTTTGTAGTCTTCGGATCCCTAAGCCCTAGTTCAGGATTTCATAGATGTTATTGAATAAGTTTATTGACTTGGCTTGATGAGCAATCAGGCTGCACAAGAATTGTGAAGACAGGCATTGCCACGTATCCGCGCACTTTCATATGACGGCATGTCACTACTTTTGTTTTAATAACCTGCGCGCAATCGGCGTAATTTTTCACACTGATCAACAGCAGTTAGCGTTGTCCCGAAAAGGCACTTGAAATCCACGAGCAACAAATCTTTTTGATCTCAAACACGACAACATAACTTTTTGGATGTTGGAGGATCGCCTGAATTTTGTTGGTTTGATTGGTGACTTTTGGTGCGTACATTGTTAAGATTGTTGTCTGTTTGGGAACTGGTCGTAGCGTCTGATTGTCTGTTTTAGGTGAGTAATTTTGAATCGGTCTCATCCAGCCACAACCGACTACTGAATTCTAGCCACAGTTGATTTAATTTTTTTCCCCTTTTAACAGCATAAAGGTCACAAAATTTCAATGCTTAAGTCATTCAAATTTCGTAGTTACTCGATGATTGATGTGAATTTGCTAATTAGGCTGCAATTCACATTGAACCGTCGACTTCTGCTTGTAATTGACTGATCGTGTTGTTCGGAGGACGCACCGTTGCCCTCAGGGGGTAGTAACTACCTGCTTGTATGACGATTTTATTGATTGATCAGAGAAGAAAAAAAAGCCCTAGATTGAATAAAATATAAACTATCTTCTTCCACATAAAATATCTATTAGATCACTACCCTGTTGTCAACGCTCTGGGTCATCCTCAGGCGTTCATTCTCAAGCCTCGTTTATCCTCAGGCCGGAGTGAGTTGTAGTGTTCTAATAAATATTTTAAAAACACAATTTAATTTTTATTCAATATGAATAAATTCCATTGAGTAGCCCCTCAAACCATCAACAGACTTTATATTTACTATTAAATCTGCCAAGCTGCTTACCTTTTTGGAAGAGAATTGTGTCCAACAGTGCGATGGATTATGTTCTTGAAACGAAATTTCTCTGAAAATCTCCCTCTTAGTCCGATAAATGAAAATACGGAGAACAGGAAACAGAGGCATATTTTCATTCAAAAAAGAATTCAATTTTTTCAATTGATAGAGGACTTGGACTCTTCTAAGATTATTTGATACTTAATTTTATGCCACTGATTGAAATTATGAAGATAGTTGGCACCTTCATTACATATTTAAAGACTTGTTACACAAGGCACAACGACGACAGGAGTGAACTTAGGATTGAATAACTAAAAACGCAGAAGTTGCAAACCTTTACTATCTATGTTCATGCTGTGCCTGCAATATTAACTGACAGTCAACTGAATACATATCTTGTTGGCTGTCATGAAGCACTTAAAGCAGCAAAGTCACTGTCGGAGTGACTCGCGGAACTTCGGTTTCGCGGAAAAGGGTATCACCATTATCGCGAGCCAGCTATTCTCCTCCCCCTGTGACGAGGCCGACTAGTCACTCACTCAACCCCTCGCCCACCACGGGCGATGACCTTCCTATCAATCCGAGCGGTACCTGCAACCTTTGCTCCTCAGGATTGACTTATATTGAGGCGCCGTCCTCCGGCCAGTACCTTGTTCCTTCCTTCCCTTCCTCGGTCGCGGGTCGTTATCCGACCTCCTCCGAGCATCCTCCCTTACTCGGTCGCGGGTCGCCAATCCGACCTCCTCCGGACTTCCTTCCTGCCTTCCCAGCCTCGCCAGGAGCCGTCGTACCGTCCGCACCCGAGTCACCGTCCGTCACAGGTCTCGTCTGCCGCTGAATTCATGTGAGTCCTCATTTCCCCTTATCCGCTGTGCCTGATCGCCCAGTGTATCTGACTATTAAAAACCCACGAATTAATCCACTTTCTAGTTATTGAGAATACGCTCCCCACCAATAATGTTGCGACCGCCAACCACGCGACATCATCAGAAGACATTTTAAGGGGATAGGATACTTCGGGAGAACTCCGCTGCAACGGTCGCTGGCATTTAGTTCCGAAAGCGACCGCTGCGTTTGAATTGGAGGGGAAGTTTACTGGGTGGAAGGGGGACTCGAGAGCGAAGAAAAATTCATGGTTGGGGAGAGGGACTGAACTCCCCTTCTGCGGTGTCAGATTTCGGTCCGCTGGCGGTCGGGATGTCGGATAACCTATGCAGACCCCACGGAGTTGTTTGTGTTGCAAAAAAACTCTTGAGGCCCAAAAAACTCTTTTTGTGTTTTTTGTGTTACTTTAGTTGATCAGCCCTTCCGTCGGTCTCTTTTTCTCTGGATAGTTCCCGCATTGAATTCCGCTCGCTTTCTTCACGGTGTCCCATTTCTATTCATCCTGTACCTCAATGAATGCATCGTAAATAAGATTGCAGTTTATAATTTATAATATAAAAATAAAATAGACCGTATGACTTGACTTATGCCACGCCGGTAACCAATATTGCACAATATAATTAATCGAAACGAGAACGCGAGAAATCGTGTATCACTTTCGTTAATTGCAGTTTCATTTTTCTCTCTACCGTTTGTTGTTGCAATCCTTCACAAAATCCGCGTTTATGTTACTTTAATACTCCGTTTTATTGCGCACTTCAATTATAATTTTTTCCTATGATGGCAAAGACAGCATAATTTTTAGTACAGCTGGGAGGAATCCTAAATTACCTCTATTTCGAAAGCTTCAACTCCAAGTATGAAAGGTGAAAGTATGTCTTAAAATTCGAAAACTTTTACAAGTGGTCTATTTCATATGATACATATAGGTACGTGTTTATGATTACATTTATAAAAATTCATACACAGTTATTAAATCTCAACTCCCCTGGGATCATGCAAAATTAATTTTTTCTTAACTTTGAAGTCTGTAGCGCTGTAATCGGCACTGAAGCTGAGGAGTCATGATATCCTCATTTTTTTATCTTACTCGTTTGAAAATGCCCGGAGAAAATTAATGTCGCGCCGCAGCACGAAAAATTTCGACTCGGTTCACAATTGGTGAAGGGTATTCAGAGGTGGAATTAGTAACTTCATGTATTGCGATCTCATTACCCTGTAAGAATCCCATCTCTAAAGGCCGTTTTACACGGTACACGGAATTGCGCAATCTGACGTACGTGCGAAGGCGCAATCAAAATTGCGTCGTGTAAAGCGGTGAATTGCTAGAACACATGCGAGAATGCGTGGATGCGAGACGGCAAAATAGCCACTTTTTTAATTTCGTTCATGCATTCGCGCAATTCCGCGCCATTTTAGAAATTAATGCAGCTCTAATGAATTAATCCACTTTCTAGTTATTGAGAATACGCTCCCCACCAATAATGTTGCGACCGCCAACCACGCGACATCATCAGAAGACATTTTAACTACGTCATTAATATAGCAGGCTCAATGAAGTAAGGGAAATGAGGACTTGTTCTATCCACAATTATTACAAACTATTAATAACGCACATTCATTTTAGAAATAAAAGTATATTCATGAATGTATGAAGCCTGCTGGAAATGTCAGCCTGTGCTTGGCAGGGGGTGATCAATCAATAGCATGCAAGAGGATTCACACATGCACACCAAACGGAAATTAAAATGTTATACACACTAACAAATTATACTTCCAAATCCTTCAAAGGCAAAAGTCGCCTACAAATAATGAAAATAATCCGCCAATACTACTAGAACAATCTATAGTCAGAGTATATTTTTTACAGTCTATCTCTCTTATTTATTTACATAATGTAATCTACCGTAGTATGCTGGCGTTTGTAGGATATTGCTAATTTAGTCCGACAATACACAGCTACTTAATTTACGCAATATGTTTAGCCTATTTTTCAGTCGACGGTCTGTCAGAGATTCCGATCCGAGTTTATCTGACGAGGGGAGTGCCACGAAAGTGTTTCAGATTGCAATCACACTTTATATTGTTGCAGTCCATCGGGAACTGTCCTCTAATCATCCCCACATGGGGTCATAATATAACCAATAGTTAATAAACAAAATACGCAGTTGAAAATTTACATGCTCAATATATTCCCATAATAATACCGTATGTACTAATGACTAAGAGCGGTAGGCCGGTGATTATGGTTTTTGACTCCTGCCCGGAGGTCATGGGTTTGATTCCTGAATGCGGCACTTTTTTTCTTAAATTGTTTCTTCCTTTTATTTTACGAATACGTTACGTATTCAACGTAATTTCCGCGAAAATTCTATTTTTCTGAATGGAAATCTTTTCATGAAATGCGGAAGAGTAAGATGTTTTCCCATTTCATTCACACAGGAGTGAATGGCCTCTTATCGCTTGTTCTCTACTCTCCCTTCCCCAAACACTGCATCCGAGTCAATGATCACTAAAGGGGTTGTGCTACGGCGTCCCACTCTCCCGATGTCCAACCAAGAGCACATCGGTGGACAAAGTCCTGGACGGTGCGGCTCGGGGACAGCGCTAAGGGGGTGCACTCCAGGAATCAGTAGGTGACGGACATAGAATGAGCGGACGGGTAAGGAAATAACGTTCTTCTCAACAAATTCTTATCTCAAATAGTCTTCTCTGATGCCCATACCATCTGAGCTCTCCCGAATTAATAATAAAAAAATTTAGGGTAACTGTCACATGCTTGAAATAATATTTCATTTTTCAACATAATATCAATAAAAGACTCTTTTTTAATTCCACAATGAGCAAACAAATTCCCATTGTATACAAAGGATTTCAAAAATATATTTTGGAAGTAACAATAGTCTTTTATTCATAATATGGAGCCCTTCCACAACGTTCAAGCTTCAAGTTTCGATTTTATCTTCAACGTAAATCAAACCAATTTATAATCTCATGTAACGTATCTTGGTCGAAATAAAATTAATGCAACAATCACATTTCCTACGAAGGTTAAACCATTTTTCATCGCCACCTTGGCAAAATAACATGAAATACTTGAATTTCCAATTCGAAATAGCATAAAACAAACTTGTGCAAAACACAAACTAGCACAAAACAAAATAACTGGTGCCAAATTTCTCCTAGAGCCCATCAGGCATCATGCTTTTGTCTCCCATTACTTCCTTCACCTTGTCTACCTTCTCTTCTCAAATCGAAAGTCAAGTTGTTGAGAGCGCATATCAAGATTCAATCGCTTCATACATGTTGAATTACTTGCAGACAAATGATTCCTAAGCATAAAATAATTTCTTTGGGCATGTAAATTTCTAAATAGACGAATGGAAACTCTTCTCCACCCATTTAATTAGATGTATAGAGTAAATAATTTCAATGACATGAGCCTTACTGGCTGCGTTATGACAAAAGGACGAGTTTTTCAAGAATAAAAAGTGTTATGATGTGATATACTAATTCTTTTTTTATGAAAATACAGCACCTCACCATTACTATGGCTGCGCCATCAACGCAAAGGACACCGAGACAGCATCGCAAGACAACGCACAGCAGCGGGCGCTCTACATCATCTTATTCACCGATTATAATGAGAACACGGCGATCTATTTGAAGAGAATCCGCCGGTTGCCCACACGTCTCGAAGGAATGTCAGATCTCAATGCCATCACGAAAGAAGAGAGTTTCAGATGATTTTGATTTCACTAATTCTGCTAAATAATCACAAATACATGTATTTATTAACAACAATTTAACGACAAGGCTTGGAGAGAAATCTCTAACGAGGACCTTTCCATATGTATGTATAGTTGCATTATTACTTTTTAAATGAGATACGGTGTTCAAGGCTCAATATTGGGGTCAATCTCTTTCCTTACAGTATGCAGAAACGATATATTTTTTGCTGTGAAACATTATAATAATTTATTTGGTGTTATAATTAGTACGGTTAACATTTTTTAAACCAGCAATCAGAGGAACCTATACGTTAAAAGCTGATTACATGTATTTTATCATGAGAACAATGTAATAATAAATAAATTTGACGATCCAGCCTCCATGAGCAGCAAGAGTGAAGAGGAAAAGAAGGTAAAATGCACAATTACTGTAGTATTCATGGTAGTGATATGGCTTGACATACCATCCGACAGACGAGGTGCTGTGCTCCTAAAGTCCTCCTCACAGTACTTTACTCTGAGGATTCTTTGAAAAATCTCCGCCTCCACCGGTATTCGAATCTGGACCCATTGGTTGAAAAATCAACACTACAGCCACTACAACAACCCGATCCCACAGACTGATCAACAATAGTTGCTCTCAACAATCAAACCAAATATCCTCCTGGGATACATAGATGCAAATGGCGCAGAGCAGTTATTCGTCTTTTTTACACTGTTTCACCAATTTTAAAAATCTGAAAAAAAATTAGATTTATACTATATGGTAGGGGTAACAACATATATTTTTTTCCGTGCGAATATTGTTTCCCAAATTTTTAAATTTAATTTTGAAATTTTCTAATTTATGTTAGTTTAGTTTTCGGTCAAAAAGTTTTGAAAAAAATGAAGATGGTAGAAAATAATTTTATTTACATTTTAAAATCAATAAAATGATTTTACAAAAATAATAACTGGAGATATGGTGAAAAAACTAAAAATCATGTCCCAATTTTTTTTTTTGAGTTATCCATTGTTAAGGCCTGAAACTTTGGGGAAACACATAATTTTGGATGCTCTTTAAGCGTATATATTTTTTTATTTTTCAAAATATCGGGGGGCACTTTTCACCATCTTAACCCGGTAGACCCTTTTATTCAAAATATGATGTAACCTTGACGACGAGCAAGTTTAATGATAAATTAATAAACCGTTTATCATACAATCGAAATAACGTCTTTCAAAGAGAAGAGCGCGTATAAATCCTGATTTTCGTGCATATCTTTGAATTTCGCCAACGATATAACAGACGATAAGCAGATTATATCCAAATTTAATGATCCAGATAATTTAATAAGTTAGATGGATCTCTCACAACTAATATTTATCGTTTATGACATGGTCTGATTAAGATTTTTGGAAGGATAGAGAGCGCGTATCATTCATGAATTACTTCGTGCACATCACAGTAATTTCGCGTATTTTATATAAAAGCAACGATTTGCAAATTATATCCAAATTTTTATTATTGAACTGAGATGCATTATCTCTGGGATCCCAGCGATGACCGTACGATTTCTAACGACTTTTTTTTATCTACGTAAGTTAAATTTCATGGAAAATATTTGACCTGATTTGCGCAAAAAGTCAAACGCCCATTACTAGAAACACATATTATTACATATATTGATTTTAATAGAAACTTACTATCCCTTTCCGATTGATATCGATCTATTTTATTTGATGTAATTCAATTACTTCGCACTATCATCAGTTTTCATGGTTGTGCTCTCAGATTTGAAAATTTATTTTTGCACCTTTCAGGAGTGTGCGCATTTTAAGATCATCGACATTCGTTTATTTACATTTTTGTGCGTCATTATACGATGTCTAAATTGAACTATTTAAAATAGCCTTCATATTACTAATAATAATCTTTCACAATAAGACGTAAATAGCTTTCATAATCATCACATACCAGTGAACTAGGATTTCTCATTGAGTCTGTTCTCTGGTACACAATAAGGTGGTTTCCTATTATTTTTTTATTGCCTAAATCGAAAGATTATTACTCCTGGAGTGCGCATTTCTCGCTTTTAGATTTTCGAATGACGATAACTATTTTCCGCGATTAAATGAAAAGTGGAAAATTTCAAGCGCTCGAAAACGCGACGGTTAAGTATGAATGCTGGGAAAAGTCAGTGTGACGTATTTCTGGTTCCAGCTGTCGGCGTATGACGTGATCTTGGGGCGAGCCTTAAGCGCTGATACGACGCAGGCTGCTAGCAGGTAGCGCTTGGCTTAAATAAGGGTTATTATTCCCCTATCGAACTAAGGAAACTTTCCGAACTTTGGTATTTTTAATGTGTGATTATTAAGAGATGTTTCCCTGAGCTCAGTGCCTCAGGCATGCATTGGCAATCTCAGACGATGTAAAACTCCAATCTACTCGTATATAAACTAGGTCCCTGTGACTACACGTGGAGTGGCATCGCATGGGTGCCAATCTGGCCTTTTTCAAATGCGGTTAAAATTGACCGAGGCCATTGGTCTAAACTGGGATTTCAAAAACCAAATAATGTGTATATTATGAATACAATAATAGTGGGTAACGAATCGCAATCAAGGCCTTTCGTTTTCTTTGAAACTACCCAATTCATGCAACGATACTACTAATCTCTCACAACGGATTCTTCCAATTACTCGGTGAGCGAATTAAGAAAACTTGTTGGTTTTATACCTTTTGGTGAATGTTAAACCTAGAAGGCCTACAAAAGATCTCACCACTCATTGTAGTGACAAACCTTTTTGTCGTCATTGGGTAACGTCGTGCGTATTTTTAAGTATTTCAATCCTATAGGCGTTCCATATTGTTTTAGTCATAGTTGCTATCATAATTTTTTAAACAATCTTGATTCTTCTTTCAAATAAGCAAATTAATTAGCGAAATTCTTATTGTTCTCTTTAGAAATCTAAAATTTTCCTCGGTTGAGGAAATGTTTCTTGAAAATAATTGTGCACCATGGGATTAGAACCCGGGTCCAAATAGTAAATCAACGCGCATATCATGTCCCTGAGTTAATTAAATTAAACGATAATGCATGATTGGACCGTAAATTGCCAGTGATAGCCATTCAAACGCGAATTGTGGAACTGTAAACCATGGCAAAGCGGGAAAAATAAAAGCGTATGAAAAGGCACATAAAAAAATACCTTTTCACTGGTCTTCCATTCACTTGTATTCATACGCTGGTATAAAAAAAAACATAAATACTCTTTAAAATCCATGTCAAAAGTACTGAATAATAATAATAATAATGACAATCAATATATAGAACTCATACATTTTCATGAGCATAAAAACTTGAGACTTTATCATAGCAATCTAATGCTCTTATCACTCCTCCATGTCACCAATTACTAGGACGTGAAAATTGAAGATTACCATAGTTTGGAAGTGGTAATCATGGGAACAGGACCTGGGAACCATGAACAAAGAAATAGTGATTTAAAGAGAAACATATTGTTCACAAACAGCCTCATCGGTAATTCAGAACCAGACAAGAACTTCTGGGCTACGGAAGAGCAAAGAATCACGCGGTTGAGTCCAGCTTTATGTGGACAGATAATAGGCATTGTGGAGGGCAGCAAAACAGTTGCCTAAGTAACTGGGCTGCTGAATTTGTCACGGAATACTGATCCTTACTTGGTTAGGCGTTTGAAGGAAGGCGACGAGGCGCTGATAGACAGGCAAAGGAGCGGCAGACCTCGAGTCAAACACAATTTCGAGGACATCAGGATGCACCATTTGACCGAATATAATCGTTTGTGTCGGTAGAGTAGTTGCCTTATCCATGAAGGAGGAATTTGGGATGCAATTATGCAACACTTAGAAGGCTGGTGATGGAGCTTGGTATAAAAATTCACAAACCTACCCTCAAACCATTCCTAAGGCATACTTTCGCCACTTAAGACACACTTTTATTGCTTGTGATTAATGCCAACAAAGCGGTGAAACTTGCATTCTAAGCGATCCCTTTACTTTTAAACTTTGCATTGTCATGTTTATAACAGCAGCGAAACTGAAAAGTCGTATACTTGATGGATTGAGGCAATTACGAATATAAGTTTCGGTTGTCAGCTCTAATCGCAGCATATTTACTCATGAAATGCGGATCGCTCTGTCTTCAGTTACGCGAGTGTCGACTTTTGGAAACCCATTTAAATGCACGGAAGGTGAAAACATATCTAGTCTCCAAGTGGAAAATCCTCCATAATTGCAATATTCTTATGGGAAGAACATCGGAGTCAACCAGACACTGCATTTCTGGACAACCAGTCACGTGGTCTATGTAGGTCACAATTTCCCAATGGGGCTTATCAGCGACCTTGCCTTTCCTCGACCAATATGCAATGTCTTTCAAACGACTATCCTCCAATACTATTAATGGGACCGATTGAAAACTTCTCTTCGACAGCCTCGCGTACTCGTAAGAGAGGGCTAGACGCCAACAGTGGCGCCATCAGATGGGGAGTGGGGAGAGAACTAACCACGGCAGGTGGTATCAACAAGCATGCGACATCAATCTCGTATGAAAAAGATAGCGTATAACACTCCATTCCCACAAAAAAGTTTAAATCACGTGAATCAAGGGTCTAACCATTCTAAAAAATCTCCTTGTGGATATAAAGTTCAAAGAACAGATTCAGTGCCGCCGCTCAAGTACATTTCACGTAAATCTTCAAATAATTAGTGTGCATTGGTATTCCCTATCGTATCAAATAAGCAAAAAATCCTCAATATAAAATTCATATACAAATTGCATGTTGCTATAAAATGCCTATCCATGTATACGGTATGACAAAAAATGTTGATGTTTAGAAATAAGCAATTTGCTGCCGCTGCTTTTTATTGTGATGGCAACGATTATTGGAAAAGAACAACGGAAAATGTGACGTTAGCACCGTTGGTGGGAAAAAAAATTATGAAAATCGGTTAGAATATGGGAACAGACTCCTAGAGGACGCGAGGTACGATGAAGACGTGCCAAATTTCTTGCGGATGTCCAAGCAAGATTTTGAACATTTAATTACATTGATAGACCCTGCCGTGAAAAAACGTGACACGTACATGCGAGGTGCTATTAGTTTCATAACACTTCACTAATTGTCTGACCAAGTCATGATTATCCATGATGACAGTTACGTTGTGGAGATTTGTTGGTTTGCAGTGCAGAATTGTGTCTTGTACGGTGCGAGGCAGACAGCACAGGTACCCAGGGGCGAAGCTAGGAATTAAGGCTGGGGGGGCACTTGGGTGTGTTGGGGTATGGTATACCCACCAGGATAAGCGGAAAGTAGGAGATTAATTATTGCGGAATTTTAAGATAAACGGTTCAAAATGGTGAGTTTAACGGCTTTCTGAGGGATATTTTATTAATTCTTACACTATTCTATTAGTAAAATCAATCCGATTAAGTAAAACGGATTAAACTTAAAAATATATATTAGCTCTGGGGGGGGCGGGGGGGGTTATCCCCCAAAACCTCGCTGCGCCACTGCAGGTATCCACTTGACGCACAGCTCGGGGCGAGGCACCATTGAGAACTCTCAGCACTGCTCTTTTATGCCCCGTTCACATTACCATTATTCTCAACCAGCGTAAGATGATGTCAGAACTAGCGTGCGTCCACACTTACCATGGTTAGACACTGGCGACATCTGATGAGTGGTAAAGTAAGTGCAAGTGAAAAATGAATCTACGAGAGCGAATAACCTGTTGGAAGGAAAAAGAGAATGTGCAGGGAAAAGTTCTTGCGTTAATTGCAATGATTTTCAACGTATGTGCATATTATGAGCTGCTTATGAATTAAAAATTGCATTCCAGCGTCGACAATCATTGTTCCTTGCTACGTGGAAGGTAATTTAAATGTGTTCGTCCAACTAATCATTTCATCGATAGTGTGGCTTGCATTCTTCTACTGCTCTATTTAATACGAATATTAGTGATAATAGGTTGATATCAACAACATATACCACTACTTGCCCTTGATTCGGATGTGTTGACAAATCATTGATGTTGGTGAAGAAAATCGAGGACCTAATCTTGAGACTTGAGCCTCAATTGAGACACACTTGTGATTTGGGATGGAGATACACTTTTCGCTGCATTACATTCTTAGCTATTATTGTTTTATGATTTTGACAAAGGACATGATCCAATCTGATGCTATACCGTAAATTAAAACTCTTTTACCTCTTCCTCAAATGTGGAGGAATAACTTGCAGAAATGTGACGATTATTGAAATTTAACTTATGAAATAAGAGAGAGAACGTGGTATTTTTGGCATTTTGTAGTATCACCCGACGTTTCTAAATTTATTTTCTATAGTTATATCTGACCAGCCGTTAGCCTGATATTTTATATTGATATGGGAATAACTTTAGTTCAAGGATGAACATAAGTGATCTTTTTCAAACTGGGGCAAAGAACTCTTAACAAAACATTAAAATCATTGTGACCTTCGGATTTTTATGATGGTAGTTTCGCACATTTTACTTAATTCCAGCAAAATATTTATATAGATTATTCAATCTGTTCGTAACAATACAATAAGAGCTAATTCACTACGAACAATATAGTATATCGCATAACTTCAATCAGGTTTAAAATCTCATAATATACAACAAATTACGGAATGAATCAATAACGTTTTCCTTAGAATCAATTCTGACGAATATAATTCAACAATAACGGCCGTCTCCTCTTCGAATGCTTTATTTTCTGTTTTCTTTCCTCCTATCCCATTTCGTTGCTACTTCGCCTTCTTCTTTTTCTAACCAGCTTGTCACCAACTTGCGTTCACACACGCAATAACTACCGCCAACCATGGTCGGAAAACGGTGGTCAGAATCCCAACCACGGTTAACGGGAACTTGCGTTCACACCTCGTTTTGTAACCATGGTCGGGGCTAACCGGCGTAAAAAGAACGTAGTGTGAACGGGGCATTACCGACAGGCTCGCTTCGAATTGTGCGACGCGAACACCACATATCGAGCAACCTCGGTACCCACAGTCCGAGGCAAAGACGAGCATTCGCCACGGGGCATTCGCAGCGAGCAGCCTCACACTGTGGATACCGGGCTTAATGCGACGGACATATGCCTACCCACCGAGGGGCAGGGGGGGCAGCTACCCCCCTCCCCCCTAGAAGCCAAAATCGCTAAAGTCTTTAAGCCAAATCAGTAATGAATTAAAACGAAAGTATTCACCAAATTTTCCTCAAACCAACGAAAAATGATATGTATTAGTATAACATATGTAACTAAAATAAATCTATTTTTTCAAGGAAATAATCTCATAAACTAATGTCACAACATGGTTTGCCCCCCGCCCCCTATAAAATGGCTTGTCACCCCACTCCCCCCTTGTTATGATCCTGGGTACGCCCTTGGCGACGGATAAGATTAATTTCCTCGGCGCAAGGGGTTTGTAGTTTAAATATTCCCAATTGTAAAAAAATATATCGGGCAGCAAACTTTGGACGAAGGACGCACATGAGGTGGCCGCTTTCAGACGCCAATGGGCTTTGCGTCAATTTATTCCGCCACAGTTATAAAATATGGAAATTTAACGCAATGCTACAAAATATTGAAATTTTCGAATGGCACTTGCACTTCTAACAATCTGTAGAATTGCATAATTAATTAGGTACAAAATAAAATACTGACAATGATGGAGATATATGTACTGAAATAAAATATTTGTATTGAAACTATGAAAGTATTGAAAGTATGCCAATTAGGAAGATGGATTACCATAAAAGAAAAATATTGAAAAGAAATAATTTAAGATTTCTTGCGTTGACACACACTGTATATTGAAAGGAAATTCCTCTTAAGTTAATTTACGATAACGTTACAAAAATAATGAAAATGCGATGAAAGGTTAGCAAAAGGTGCATCACTAATACTGAACTGTGGGCCTAAAAACCTTGTTAATCTAACAAGAGTGGTAAAAGTAAAGGCAGATACATGGTCGTTACTAAAGAAAATATGAAATTATCATACTTGGTAATGTCCATTACATTCCATCATGATACATGTGTAATGGTCAATATGTAATATAAATCGGTTCAGATCTTTTTATACGTAATACAGACCACGCCGTTTTGCTGCATATGAGCCGCCATGCTTGCGATTTAGAATGAGGCGGATCTAGGGGAGGTGCACGGGGGCACTTGCCCCCCCTAAAACCCTCCCCAGACCCTTTAAAATATGCAAGGTTTTCAATACGGTCCAATTATCATTTATTCGTTTTGTATAACGAGGTATCCTGGTGTCCCCCCAAAACAAAATCCTGGATAGGGCTTTGCTTTTACGGCGCCTGGTTTTATATGGTACTTTCCATTATATTTCAGTCAAATACGACCACTGCCAATCAAGTGACTGTCGACGATGATATAAGGACATCTCCTTTGACGTTTTCCTACTTTCAAACCTAGGGCTTGACACCTTGGTTGTCTGGACACTCCACTGATCTCCGTGTAGCGGTTGGAGGACAAATGTGTCACAAGAAGTGATCTGTGGACCTCGTCAAAAACATGAGGACTCTTGAAACCCTCGTAGCCGAGTTTCTATTTAGCCGCCCCTTACATATATCGTTGAACACCACCCCTGTGACCTCATTAGATCCTAACGGTTGCTTCTTACATAATAAAAGTAGTTCTATTATTTTCCCATGACCATTAAACTAGAATATGACATTTTCATCCAGATACTCACTTTTTTTCTATCTCAAATTTTATAAACTTAGAATCCTCACGTGGCTCAATAAACTTAAATGATTGATTACGCTCGATACCTTTGCAGCCAAGTTTAGCTTTAGCCACCCCTTTGACATTGGTGGTGATCACCCTTGTGACCTCATTAGACCCTCACGGTTAGTATATCGCTAATGAAAGTAGTTAATAAAAAGTATTTTCCCATAACCATGAACCTAGAATATGGCATGTTCACCGATATATTATTCTTATCAAAATTAATGCATTCAAAGATATACAAAAATTTCATAAAAGTACATAATTATTAAATCAGTAATATTTGAAGCGAACCGACGAAGACATTAAGTGGGGAAAACAATATACAGAGAAAAGAATTTTTTCTATTTTTTTGGTTTTTAATCCCCATATGGCTAAATAAAATTTGGATAATTGCACCCATATCATGATGTTAACTATATTCTACTTTCTGCTGAGTATTTGTGTGACTTCAATAAAATGAAGCAAACTATTAATTATGTATTTCACACCAGTAAAATAAACGCAATCAAAGGCAAAATTCATTAACATGAATGCATAAATAAAAAATGTAAAAAAGCTTTCTCATCGAAAACCAATTGAAAAATGGCTATAAGAATTATACTTAGATGGCAGATCAGCTTCTCGTGAAAAAACAATTATGATTACATAATAACAGTATTGAAGAAAAGACATAAGCAAAAAAAATGGAAAAACCGCAGTACCTCAAATCTTTATTAATTAAAGCTTGTTCTGCATGTACTAACAAAAAATAGGACATCCTAAAATTAAAAAATCAAGCATAAGAACTTATTTTAACAAATTAATTATAATGAATTAATCGAATTACCTATTTATTTTACATATAATATCTATTATCAATGCATATCACTTAAAAACATTTTTAAGAGCAGTGAAAATAAATGCAATAAAAATATGTAAAAAAATATCATCGTCATCTCCACGAAAATAACATTCCAGTGATAGTAAAAAAACATAAAATGCATTTAAAACTATTTTTATTGTTTTAAAAAAGGCAGTAAAAATCATTTATCTGATGATAGTCATGAGAAAACAAAACAAAACAAATTCAATAAAAAAATTGGTAGATAATTAAAATTCAAAATATAATTAAATTACGTGATTATTAAATCATAAATATTATCATGAAACATATATCAAGCGAAACAACTAAAATAATACAGAAGGAAAACAACATATTGAACAAAATTACTAAGAGCCAAAACTTAGGTAAATTTTATCATCGCACAACTCAATAGCACATAGAATATCAACAGAACATGAGAAGACACTAAGATACCACACTGCTTTAGCCAGAGGAAAGTAAACGTAACAAATTAATTCTGAATTAACAACAATGAATAATTAATTCACTTTACTAATTGCATGGCGTAGACTTTCCTCTGTTACTCCCCCTCCCCACGTAGAGGGAGCAGTTAGGATTTGAGGGGGTGGGAGGGTGGGGAGGGATTGATAGTGAAGGAAGGGACGATTAGTGTTAGTGCTACTACTACTACTACAGCAAGCACACAAATCACTCACTCACTCACTCAGATTAAGCAACATTCACACACACCTACGATACACCCCATGATGATTTAAAGTGGGTACCCATCGACCGCAACTGTCGCCTGACGTCGAAAACAATACGGAAATAAGTTCCTAGCTAAGATACCTAAGTATTTAGTACTATCTAATTTCCTAGTGTATAAGCTACGCATGTCGACGAGTTAAGAATATAATTTCCTACTCTCCTGCCTACGTCCCCCGTATAGCTGTAAGAAAACAACACACATTACATCAAGTTAATTACAATAAAGGCAATACAATAAAGCACACAGCAATAAAAAAGCACACTCAAATAGTCCACAGCCGACTGATGAATAAAACACGACATCAGGCCTTTTGCTTCTTCAGTTTCTTCAGTCATCGGCTCTTGAGGGATACTTCGATTCACCTTTACTCCGGGACAAGGCAGCATTATGCAGAAATACCTATTACAATAAAAAAGAACAATTGTACTAAGAATACAACCACCGCATCGAGGTATTCCCCTCTGTATAAAAAATTTAAATTCAAATAAGTAATACTATGGAAAGACAGGTTTAGTTAGCAATGTATGAGGCACTTCAAATAAAACCCTTTCCCATTGCATGAAGTATGATAGATTTGAAGATGACAGGAAAAAATTTATTCCTATTTTAAGTAAAGCAAGTTTCGAATGTAATTAGTTAAGGCAAAACGTATTACTGCACAATTTTGTACATTGAATCCTTTAAAATTATGCACTGTGTTAGCCTTTTGTTTTAATGTATTGTAGTTCTATTGAATATGATAGAGTAGCACGGTAGCACTGCATCGTTGCGTTAATGATTCCATAGCCATTACGCTTGTGGAATGGCCTATTTTCACATAAATGTCACAGGAAAACATTAATTCCAACAAATGTATGGGGAAATAAAACATTTACAAATAGTTAATATAAGTATAGAACTGAGAATATTAATTAGGCCGATATGAGGAGAAATAAGAATGAATAGCATCAAGCAATATAAATGAAGGATCAAAATAAATATTATAAACATTATTGGGAAATATCGATTAAAAGGCTTCCTTCCTGATCCATTTTCGAAAAATGTAATGTCATCAATGAATATTACTAGGGAGAGATCCGTTCTCTGAAGAGAACGGGAAGAAGAACTTATCAATGCAAGGCGATTCTACTATAAAAATTCTTTACTATTACTGGCTCGTAAAATATGATATCCAATTGGAAAGGCAATACGAAAAGAAGCAAGTGACCAAATTTCGTTTATTACCAAAAGAATACTACATGTTGTCATTAAGTGGCAAACTTTTATTTATGCATGAACCGGATAAGTATGATTTTCATTTTAAGTATCAAAAAAATGTGTATTAGTTGAAAAGGAAATACGTGAATCCCATTCCCACCGTTAAGTAGAGTCGTCCAAGCCGTTCTGAAGTCTTCTTATTCCAGATCAGTTTTGTCTTCTCCCAAATTCGAATTCCATTCTGGGAATAGCTATGGAGAGAAACATTGCGTATTTTGTCAGGAATTCAGAATTTAAAACGTGGAAAGACAGAATAAGTAGCACTTAAATATCAAATTACTGTTCCAGTTATTTAAAATGATAACTGTGCATATATTATCAAGAGATTATCATTTCCTTCAGCATACAAATTAACCCGGCAGTGGTCGCGTGGGGTGTCCCAGACACCCCAGCCTTATAGAAGCGCTATTATTTCTTGCAATTGCGACTGCAATGATCTGTAACCTCCTCTAGCTGATTTTTTAAGCTTTCTGAGGATACGTGTACAATATTATTATAAAATCAAATCAAGTTTTTAAGAAAAATTACTTTTGTCAAAGTTCTGCAAAGTGGGGTACGCCAGACACCCCACGCGACCGTTCTCGTTACGGTTGGCTGACTAGTATTTATAGTCGCCTTGAATGTTTTTCATCCATTTTCATCAGATTTGATAGCTACTCTTTCGGAAACTGGCCATGAAAGTGTTTTTTTTTACGTAGACATGAATATATATTTATATATTGGTTTATTTTTTTGCCTAAATTCATGTAAACAAATAGAAAGTTAGTAATTTCTAATAATGTCACATTGATTTTTCTCGAAGTGATCCACGAAAAATCGATCATGTAATACTTACAGCACGTTTATTCAGTACACTATGGATTCCTGCAGTCTTTCTGTAAAAGGAAAACGCTGATATATTTTGACTTTTGATTGAAAATTTGAAGGAGGGGTTATTTTTTTCTGACGTCAACCCGTGTAGAAAATGCGATGTTTTAGAAGTGATTTTTTGAAGACTTCGTTCAATTACGTTTGTGCAGAACTTATTCACAAAAATCATTATTTATATGTTTCTTTGAATTTACCATTGAAGATTATTGGCCTTATGATACCCACATATATCACTTTCAATTCATACTAGATGTCAGCTACTTCTAGTGTAAAAGAAAGAGACTTTGTCTTTTGAATGAATCTTTGAGGGAAGAAGATTGATTCTGATGAAAAAGAAGATGGATGTCATATGGCTGCGCATGACACGTACACTGGATAGCAGTGCAGAGATGATGAACTTTTGTAAAAGGGAAAAGAGATTATGTACGTTAGGAAGTATGGAGTTACAATGTGGAATACGCAGGGATCAAAACCAAACATAAGAACATAAAAGTGTAGCAGTGTTACTGAGAAGAGTTGACTTATTGGCAAAAAAATTGGATTCAAAACACGAATGGTTTGTTTTCTTATGATGTTCATTGAAAGAATGGTAGAGAAAATTGTAAATTGCACTAATATTCCGATAGAGTAAGTCACTGAAAATTATTCTCGTAAAAGAGATAGTGAAACAGATACGAAAGACTTAGAATTTCTGAATAGTATTTTACTTTTAGCCGGGGCAAATAAAACTGAGTAACTGATTTTTTTATTATTTTGGAGCCACAATGGATTAGGAGTGGAAATATGCTATTCCTCCATGAGCCATAACATATTTCTCTTTTCCCCTTTATCTCTTCGTTTCGACAACGAGACTAATAGAGCAGAGAAAATGAAAAGTGACTAATTAGCACCAAGCAGAGATGTATTTGAGATGTTTGCTCGCAATACACGGTAACATTATAGAATTGGGCCATGAGAAAAAGCCGTTGAGCAACTGATTCCTTTTCAAAGAAGATGTTCATATAGGTAATATTTACCTTCCAACCCCGCAAAATATAGCATCAAAATCTTTGCATTGGCAAAAATTCGATTGTATGTGAACTTTGAGATGTACCTACTCAGGGTGACAACCAGAAGGTCCATTTTTTGTAGATAACAGTCCAAAAGAGGTGGTAAAGCGAATGTTTCCTTTTGTAATCAGAAACGGTAGGAACATAATCTGAACTACTGGTTCAATAATATTCCGCAAGCAGATGAAATTCTAAGCAATAATTTGACGGTTGCTGGAACAGTGCGCAAAAAATGAAAGAGATTTAGCGCGGAAAGTCGTATATGTAAGAGAAAGAAGAAAATAGCAGGTTATTCTGGTTTAGGGAGAAAAAACTCTAGTTTTCTGCGTCGTAAAATGGTCAAAAAATGTAATTCTTTCGCCAACAATTCACACAGATATTCCTATCAACGAATCCAATACGATCAGATAATAAAAGAAAACCGGAAATATTAACCTTTTATAACTCCACTAAATGAGGTGTAGCCACATTAGACAAAATAGACAGTACCTATCATACAAACAGAAACATCAGGATATGACCATTTTCTTTCATTTGCCAAACACTGCTCGCATCAGTGCATTTGTTGCACCTAGGTATTCCAATTCACAATCAAAATTGCAGATAAATTTTCTTCGTAAGATAACTCGATCCTTAACTTTTCCATTCAGTAAAATTAGATCGATAATGAACACGATGTCCAGAGACTTGAAAAAATAGAGGAATATGCGTGAAATGAGCCTGAGAAAAGGATGAGGAGAAAACAAGAAAAAAAGTTGGAAGATGTGTTTTTTCAACAGATTTGAAAACAAAAATATACTGTGAACTATGTTAGAAACTAATGCGTGGTACACAATTGCTGAAAATTTTGAGAAGTGATTAGAAGCAAATAAATAGTTTACATGATTTATTTTCTACATTCTTTAGATTCAATAAAACTTTTTAATAGCGCGAAATTGAACTTCTGTTGAGGACTACATATTTGTTAGTTTACCTTTCCAATGCTGTATATAATTTGTAAAAGGAGTATTTCAATAGTTATAAGTGACCGTAATATCATCGTAAATTTTTCCTCAAGAAAACATTTTGATAAATCGATTCCATATCGATAAATAAATTATTTTCGTACATTTATTAGTATTAACGTAAGGCAAATAGAGGTCGACGCTGAAAATATGATGAGATACAGTGATTGATGTTTATAAAAGTATATGCCATGTATTTATATCTCAACATTTCAACTGTGTTCTTTGCCTGAAAAAAAATGGCAATTTTTCCGGATGAACTTGGACTGCCTACTGGAAAATAGGGTAATCAAAAATATTTTCTTAAAAAAATAAAAGTTGAATTTATGGTTTGAAATATATAGTACAGCCATTCCTAAATAAACAAATGATACGTCAAGATGTGAAATTTTCAAATAATATATACTATTTGAAAGAAATTGAAGAAAATCTTTTGGGGTGTCTGAGACACCCCACGCGACCGTTTATGTTCGGAAAATGGGCGCGACTACCGCCGGGTTAAGGTATGAAAAATTACTCCTCATACTAATGCGTAAAGGATGGTACACTGATTAGTCAAAAATCACTCATCCAAATTTTGCAACGAAATATCCCACTAGATTCAATGTGTCTTGATCAAATGGGAATAAAATGGTCCAGGTTTTCAATCCGCTAAAAGGAGACATTGAAGCCCTACTTCAAGGTTATACGGGACTAATTGAGGAAGTGGTCTTCAATGTCCTGGAAGTCTGAAAATTATACATCATATCATTCATTAATTCGGAGGTGGTATTAGTTCATCCCTCTGTAAGATAGGCCATGTAAATGCAACAATAAACCTATGAAGGTAACGTGACTTGGCGATGGGAGTCCGTCAGCAATTATTCCTCTCATCACACTGTGGGAGAGGGCAGCAGCTCTTCTTCAAATGAGTGAAGGTGGAGACCACGATGGTCAGTATAGCGACACTAATCTCACTGCAGCCTTGGTAACATTTACTTTAACGGCTGTAGTACTGCAATGTGAAGGCAAAGGGAAACCACCACATTATTATCCCGAGGAGTAGCAGCTATTCCAACTTTAAATAATCAGACATGATGGTATTCTCTCAGGTAAAATATTCTGGAGGTAAAAAAGTCCCCCATTTGGATCTCCGGGAAGGACTATCCGAGAGGGTAAATCGATCAATTGTGATATAGTAATGAGGATAGGAACACGGAACGTGAGATCACTTATGACCTACGGTTAGCTATAAAACCTTAAGGTGGAAATTAAAAGTTTAATCACGAAGTGCTAGGAATCAGAGAATTGAAGTGGCTTAAGGAGACAGACTTTTGGAGCGGAACCTAGTGGATTATAAACACAGGATCTATAAACGGTAATGATGGGGTTGGGATAATGCTGAGAAGGAGCGCCGGGATGCGTGTGAAAAGCTTCCTACAGTACATTGAAAGGATATTTATGGCAAAGTCACAGATGTAGCCGGTAGATACCGTAGATTTACAGGTTTCATTCAAACGACGGACGACGAGGATGATGACATGGAAGACGTCTACGCTGATATCAAGGAATTAATCAAACAGGTAAGAGGTGAATAAAGCATTATTGCTTTAGGTTATTGGAACGCTGCAGTCGGCCAAGGTCACGATTGAAGAATAACTAGAAAATATGGATTAGGAAATCGAAATGGAAGAGGAGAAAGGCTTCTGGACTTTGCACATAACACTAAATAGTAGTTGCCAGTGTACTATGTAAAAATTATATGTGAAGAAGATAATCATGGAAAATGCGATGAGGCAAAAAAGATTTCAACTAGACTATATTTTAGTAAATCAGAGGTTTTGGAATCAAATTAAGTCCTGCATTAGCTACCCTGTGGCAGATATCGTCAGTGGTCATAATGTAGTGATGATGTAATGTCATCTGAAATCTAAGAAATCAGCGACAAACGCATAGCAATTTGAGTAAACAAATGAGCGAAAATATCAACAGCCCTTTCAAGAAGTAGTGGAGAGCAAGATAGGTGTAAATCTGCCTGAGAAATCAGTGGAGAACAGTTGGAAGATATCAAAAGTGGGAAAAACGAGATTTGTCGTTTAGCGAGGAAAGCTAGAGAAGCGTGAATGATGAACACATGCAAGGACGTGAAAAATGACCTCGTCCAAGGAAAAGTAGAAGCGTCGTACAGAATGGTGAGGAACCATTATGAGGAATAAAGTAAAAGGTTTTATACC
The DNA here is from genome assembly GCF_921293095.1 of Ischnura elegans. Taxonomy (NCBI): domain Eukaryota; kingdom Metazoa; phylum Arthropoda; class Insecta; order Odonata; family Coenagrionidae; genus Ischnura; species Ischnura elegans. Next base: position 7,568,456 of record NC_060252.1, read on the forward strand.
ATAAGGGAAAATTATGGTATTATTTTGATTGAAAACGAAGAAAAAGCCGAGAGATGGAAAGAACACCTGCTAGTGTTATGCAATGGAAGCTAACTCAGCTCAAAAACTATGGAAGAGGAGACTGAATTTGAAAAGTTTTAGTTCGCAGCGAGCATCTTAAGATCAGAATTTGACGCTGCAGTAACACACCTGCGAAAGAATAAGGCCCCAGGAATAGATGAAATTCCAGCACAACTAATCAAAAAAGTAGGAGAAAAGGTCTTAACTCAACTGTATAAAACTATCTGCAGAGTGTACTTAAAATTAGATTTACCTAGTCACTTCCAGAAAAACATCCTCATGCCTATGCCCAAAAGGAAGAAAGCGGAGAAGTGCGAAGACTTAAGGACAAGAAGCCTGACGACAAATGCGTCGGAGAAACTGACAAGAATCATTTATAGGAGAATAGAACGAAGAAAAGAAGAAATCGTGGACGAGGACCAATTTGGATTTAAGAAAAGCAATGGCACAAGAGAAGCAATTTTGGCTTTAAGCTACTCATAAAGAAGATTATGGAGAAAAAAACAATGTGCGAAACATTTTTCGATTTATAGAGGGCATTTGAAAAAGTGGAGTGGAATTCAATGCTTATTATTCAGAAAGAAATTGGATTGCTCCACAATGATCGCAGAATTCTGCACACTTAGCATAAAAACCAAATAAATACAATGTGGATCGAACTGTGCAGAAGTACGAGTAGAAAAAGGAGTGAGACAAGGGTGCACATTGTACCCCAAAGTTTTTACTGTTTATATCGAGAACCAGCAATGAAATCAAGGTGAATGCTTTGGCAACCAATATCCACGGAGAAAAAATAAGTATGATGCGATTTACTGATGACATACCAGTCATATTTGAGACGGAGAAGGCTTTGACGAAGACTTTGAGAAATATAGAATGGATAATGGCCAAATAACAGCTCTAAATCGGCCAAAATAAGGATCAGGTATACATATGCAGCAAAAAACAGGAGGGTAGGACAAAAATTAGCCTAAGAAGGCATAAGCTTGAAGTGGCGAAAGAGTTGTTTTTTATTAGGAAGACGAATTTCCAGCGATGGACGAAAGAAGAAAGAAATCGTCAGTAGAATAGCAGGAGCAAAAGGACTTTCCACAAGAAGAACAATAATCTACTGACAGCTGATAGAAGTGAGAAAACAATTCATCAGGTGCTACAATAGAGTCTTATTCTATATGGCAGTGAGGCTTGGACTGTCAAGACAAGTTCATAGTGTGTGTTGTTACCGCATAATGGCGAAGATAAAATCTAAAAAGATAAATAGGAGTGTGAAAACCTTAATGAGAAGACGGGACAACTTAGTTGGCCCCATTATCTACATCTACATACTGTCCCGCAAGCTGCCTGAAAAGGGCCTGTGGCAGGGGATGTTAGGACACCAGCCGTCAACAGTTTAAAAGAAAATGCACTAACAAAATTACGACTGGCATTTATTAAATTAAAAACTAAAATTCATTAAATTCGAGGGAAAAACGAATTCCCATATCAATCCGCTCGGCAAAATATCTCTCTAAAATTATCGCTTCTGTCCGACCTGGAAATAAAGTTGGGTTCTAAGATGATGTTCTCCGTATCGCTCCACAAGATGTCTATTCTCAATCGTTCAAGCAATCTAAGCCTAGCACTCATCCTCCGAGTCAAGCGGTTCCTAACCTAACTTGCATGACATCTGGGTGACTCTGTCTGTTCGTCCGTAGCAGTTTTTGACGGATCGCGCAGCCTTGCTTTGTATATTATTAAGTACACGGATTAAGTCTGACTGTACCGGATCCCATACGCTCGCTGCATATTCAAGGTGCGGTCGGACGAGAGCGAAATAGCACCTGTCTTTTAATTTCTCATCCGAAAATCTTCCCACAATGCGCTATACGAAAAACAACTTCTTCAGGGCCGCAAATATTCTTTATCCCACGAGAGGTTTGATGGTATCAAAACTCGCCACATTCGTTATAATTTGATCCTACAATGGGAAGAATAATAGGTAAATTTATAGGGTTATTACTAAGTAAAATATGTGATACATCCTAAATTTGGTGGTCATCCGAAAAAAAAACTGGCGACTAGATAAAACTCTACGGTAAGAGTGTACTTTATAACGTACGTTGAGAATATCCTATTGAAAATATAGATAATGTAATTCTTCGTTAAAACTTTCGCGGGTGCTCGTCATGTTGAATTAAAACTTTTGGGCTATGTCGCCGCGTCAGATTTTGGGTGGCCCCAACGTTTCCCGACCGATGCTGGTCGCTTTCTCAAGGGAATCTGTTTCTGAATCAGATTCCCTTGAGAAAGCGACCAGCATCGGTCGGGAAACGTTGGGGCCACCCAAAATCTGACGCGGCGACATAGCCCAAAAGTTTTAATTCAACATAGATAATGTATTTTACTCCATTCTGTTAATCATCAACCACTTATTCCTCTTATTTTTGTCCTTTGAAACACAAGCATTTCTACGGCGAGTAAATAGGGGCACTACATGACGGGGCACTTTATATGGTTTTGTAGGGTACACGATATACACGATTTATAAGGTTTTCACACGTTTTTCTATTGAAGATCCATGCTGCAATGCACTTATTGCATTAAGCAAGTGATGTAGGTGTGTAAAGTAGGTCACAATCTGCAATCAACTTACATCAATTTAATCTTTCCAAATCTCCACAAACAATCTTCTTAATTTATTTCAACAATGCCTTGGCAACCTATTATATTTACAATCCGAAGTTTGACGTTAAAACAGCAATTATATTAGCCAAATTTGCGTTTGAGCCCCTACATAGACAGTTATTCTGTCATTTCCTCAGTCTGTCATCAGTGGATACCGTGCCATGATGTAACGCGCGCACGCTCCGTCACGCGTTTTCAAGCAGTCGATGAAGATTATTTTTTATACACTCAAAACTGAGCTAAAAACATTATTCATCCGCGAAAATTTCGGCGAGCACATTTTAGGCGTGAATCTTCTTATTCTAGTACTTTTAAAAAGTGTGCGTGTTCCCCATTGCTTTATATTTAAAGTTGAAATAATTAGCTGCGCATTTAAAAATGTTCGAAAAAATGTACCGTGTGACCACCTACTCGTGGAACTTGTCCATGTGAATGTACAAGAATCTGTTCAGAAAACCATTCAGAAAAATGTTCAGAATCTTGTTACATTCTAATGTACCGTGTAACCAGGCCTTTAAGATAGTTGACTTATGATGATGATAATTTTATAATCAATGCCTTATTCTTCATACATTCCGTATGTTGCATATGTAAAGTTAAAAAATATGCATTAAAAATCTTGTTTCTAGCCTAAAAAAGGGATATTAAAATTAATAACTATATACATCAACTTCCCTCTCAATTCCAAACTGGTGATATCCAAAACCAACCTGAAAAATGAATTCAACGTTTGGAAAACCATACGGTAAAAAAAAGGGTCATTCAAAGAGATAAAGTATGAAGATACCGCTCTAGCTATAAATAAGGTCTACTTCTCAATCGACAACGTTGCTTTGACACCTTCAATAGAATATTCGATATGTAGCTCCTTTTGCGGGGCTGATATGAATATCCATTTTCTTAAACAGACGCATAGAAGAAGATACACATGGAAAATGCCAGGCGACAAATAATGCCGGGCATAATTGTTTCGTGTTATAATTATAATATTATATATGACTATCAAAATATTAAACAGGTGAGACTAAAAAAACCAACGCATGCTTATTGAAGGACTGTATCATGAGTCGCGGATATCTTTCTTCTCCGATACACTCATTCCTAAGATATTTCGAAGGTCATGAGCGTGTACGTTATTTCGGGTGAAATGAGGATTACTTGGATCCTTCGTTTAGCGTTTGCGTTCAGGGAGTCGGAGAGGGTATTTGGTCAGTCATCACAAATGCAGGCCTTCGCATTCGGAATAAATAGGTCAAATGGGCTGATGAGTGCGTCTTTAACGAGACAGCATATTCCACAGGCTGATGCACAAACCAGCTTGGAAAGTAAAATTTATCGTGCAAAGCCGAGAAGAACAAGAAGTAATTTAAAAACAGAGCATGTCTCAATTATAAAATGACTGCACGCCCGAGTGAGTAATACTTCACCGGATACAAGACGAAAAATTTCATGACTTGTGATTGGCGGAAATGAGGAGAATTGGAATGAACAGGTAATAGTGACAAGTAGGAAAGCGTATTTTAAGTTTTCTGCGCTCGCCGCGTGTCATGTAGTAGCAAACAATTCGTAACCCCAACAAACAATTCGTAACATATTCGTAAACCTCAAAAACTACGTCTCCATTCACACTGAAAATTAACGCAGAAGAAAAGGTTCCAATATCGATTGCGGAGAGCCCTAATCAACTGCTTTACATCATAAATTGTCCCATTAAGAATTTCATAACTATTTATCCTTGGAATTGAAAAAAAAAATAAACAACATTTTATGAAGTCCAATGTGGGAAAGCATCTACACACCGATTATTCACGGAAGGGGGAATGGACAATGACATCAGCGGAGAGATCAAGGGAAATGTAATGCTAAGAAATAAGAAAATGAGGGCTAAATCGATCAACTGAGAAATGCAGATGTCCTTTGCAGCGAAGGGAGAAGATAATCCTCATGAAAACCTTGATAAATAGACGGAACAACCTTTTGGTCATATCTTCAGACATGATGACGGCTGTCGTCATTAGCAGATAGCAAGAACGGAAAAGGAAGACTTCGAGTTAAGGACACGGAACAGGTAGAGAAGGAGGAGGAAGAGAAGAAATACGTGGGTGTGAAAAGATTAGATGACAGCAGTATTTAGAGATACGACTAATCAATTCTAAGATTTTTGACCTGTGGTGGTGATTTGGCATGGTTCATGAGCAGTGAAATCAGACGGCCAAGAGTGAAATCAGACGGCGAGGCCAATAGATTTCCAAACACAAATTTTTCTGTATGAAAACTCATTTGTCATTTAAAATTTGAAGAAAGGGATGTTGTACAGTCGGTCGTGTGTCACCATTTATAGAAGTCGCCGGATTATCTGAAGTGAAAGAGTTCAAATACCAATTTATTTCCACCTAGTCCTCAGAGCGAATTATAGTTCACACATCCACTGGAAGGAGAGATTCGTTGCTTTTCAACGCGTAATTTTCCACATTTTTCCACATTATGCACGTTAAAGCTGAAGAGTGCTTAGAAAGAGCGCCGATTATAGACTACCTACAGTTTAATGAAAGATTATTGATGTTGAAGATAGGTTGGAGTTGAAGAAAATCTACTTACTCCCGGTGATAGCAATGCTATCATGATCGAAGGTCAAGCTTAGAGAATATCCGTGAAACCGGGATGATTAAACAAAAACAAAAGACTAGCACAGAACACAAACTATTGCTTGCAAACACAACATTTAAAAATCACAGCCAAAGCAGATAGACAAAATAATACCAGTTGATATGGGATGATTATAAATTAATTAAATTCTGGCCGAATCGAGATTGATTTACAAGGAAAAGGACGGCAAAAGGGCATATTCCGATAGTGGGCTATTACTTAATAGCGATGCAATGTCACCTGAAATTAATATCTGAAGAAAGTGATGAATATGTTATTGGTTATATGGCATGAAGAAATATTAAAAGAATGTCGGTATGAAGTGTAATTTAAGGAGGCAGAGTAAAAAAGATGATCGGATGTGATCGATAAATCATAGGAAGAGAGAATAATATCAGCAGTAGGCGAGTAAAGTAGATAAAGAAAACACTACTGCTGCACAAGAATACGAAATGAGGATTGCGAAATGATGATTAATGCGAATGAGGAGCGAGATATGTTGTAAAGCCAGGTAGCACAGACAAATGTGGATACTTAAACTCAAAGACAAATAAAAACATCAGGCACGTGGAAAATTAGAAGCTATCGAGAGGATATTGTATAACATGTAATAATGAGCGCAAGTTAGAAAACCGCAAATGACAAACTCAGAAAATTTATGACTGAAAACAAAGGCGAAATGGATTGAATACTTGGAAAAGTTGTGCAAAGAAGGGAGAATTAGAACCACAGCAATCGAAAAGGATATCGAGTCGGATAAAAATGAAATGGGAGCCCAAATATTAAGACCAGAAACTGAAGCAACAGTAGAGTGGATCGGAATTGGATGCTTAGGATCCCGAAAGAAGCTGGGGTGATGAACAATGACTGTAGAATCACCCGCTAACTATTAAAAAGAAATCAGCAGGGGTGATAGAATTAGAACCCAGCTATGAAAACTCAAGTGTTAGGAACGGAGTGAGACAAAGTTGTGTCGTTTCACCCGTTATCTTCAAAGTCAATAACTAGAACGGCATTGATGAAATCGGAGAAAATCTATCAGGAGTCCTAATAGGATGAATAAACACTAGGAAAAACTAACAGTCTTAACCAAATTCGAAAAGATTATAGTTAAAATGGGATGGACAATGAACAATATCATCTGAAAATCACCGTCACAAATAGAAGAGCGAAGAAAAAAGACAGGAAGTCAATAATAACCTAACAATTGGGAAAAAGACACTGGAAGAATAACAAGCGCTGGAAGAAGCAATAAAGAAAAAATCTGAAGAATAGCCCAGGCGAAGAGACCTTTCCAGAAAAATTAAGGATCTACTGACTTGCAAGGGTAGGAAATTTAAGCATAAAGCAAGTAAACAAATCATCAGAACTCACAATTTGAGTATGCTTCTCTGTGGCAGTGAATCATGGAAAATGACAGCAGCGCGGAAACAGATGGTTATTCGGCTATGTGTAAGTTAAATGGATCGACCGATTGAGAAATGCGGAATTCCTCGAAAGACTTAAAGAGAAAAGAAGCCTTAAATACGAGATACACCAGTGTAACCCGAAAAATCTTGAAGTATTTATCTAGGTGGCCTGATGAAGACAATACTCGCTGGTGGAACATGTGTATGACAAGCGCGGCAAAGGAAGACCTCGGTCATCGTACTTAAGGAAACAAAAAAGAAGGGTATAATATAAAATCTGAGAGATTCCATCGGTCTCCACGTGATATCATTTAATGTTTTCTATTCCATCACTAAAAATTTACGGAGATAAAACGTAAAGTTCTAACATTTTTAATTACTCAAGGTTTCTTCCATAATCACGCAGTATCATACGAGTTAATCAGCTGACTATCCGTCATGTGAAACACTACTAAAAAATAGTAAATGATGGAATATAGTTCACTTAAAGATGTTATAACACAGAATAAGTTATTGTTGTGAAGGATTAAGGTTACATGTAGCTAGTAAGAGACGAAGAGAAACAGAAGACCAATGCATGGGAATATTTAAAGGCCTATCAAAAAATTTTCATGAAGTGAGTAATATTGACTCACCATATTTCTTCAGTCCTCCTCTTCTTAGCGCCCTCAACGCAATTCCCCATTAAACCCCACCTTTCTCACGGAATTGACCCGCTACCCCAATATTACTTGTGCACCGGAAAAGAAAAAAGTTAACATTAATGGCTGGCAACAATCAATCATTGAAAGTTAATAGATAATATGAAGAATAACGTAAGGATGATGGTGAAAGTAAAGGCTAAATCTTAATTGATACGATAACCATATTTTTCTTACTTAAAAATTATATGACCAATTATAGGAGAGCAGTTTCGGATTGGCAGTTATATATATCTTAACGAAATAGTCGATTGCAAATTCCTAGACTTAAATATGCAGCAATGTATAAAATGCCTTTAAAAACTATAAATAAATTCGTGGAATAACAATTACCAATGAGAGAGAATATTTAAAGGGCGAACAGGAGGTAATGACGAGCAGCTGAACCAATCACGGATAGGAGTTTCATTTTGAAATTTCAGGTTCTCTCATAATTATTAACGAAGCAATGCATTCCTCCACGTTTACTGTTAATACCTCATATTTATAGACACGGCGATGGAATTAATCTGTTTGACCTTGATGAAAAAATAATATTACAAACTAACGGAGTACTGGAAGTAAGGTACCGGATGGGCATAAGTGTGATAATTCCTGAATTCACACCGATATCTTTGATATTCTAAGAAACGCGATGAATATAAAGATGAAACTAACCACAGGTTACTTACCCATTTCAAATGCCGACCCTTTGTAACGGAACGTAATTTACAGAAGTTAAATCTATTACACTCGGAAACGAATTGATAAGTACTTAATCAAGGGGATTAAACATGTTGAATAGCGAGTATTCATCACGTTAAATCGCGCTTTGGGAACAAATTACGTATCGCATTCAGTCCATTGTCGATATCCTTTTCACAAAAGTAATTATTACAATTAAAATTTCACAGAGTTATGAGTAAAAAGAAGACGATATTAATCAGAGTGGCTTAATAAAAAAATGTAGGTAGGTATATTCAAAATAATAGTCACTATGGTCACGATAACTTAGTAAAGATGGATATGTAATATTTGCAAATTATCCTCCACTTCAGAGAATTGAAAGTTCATTAAAAATAACACGGATATTCTTCACTTAAATAATAGTTTAGGTACTCACCTCTTCAGCCCAAGAGAGCTTGCCGCGAAGTGAAGTCCAGCGGCAGAGGGAGGGGTGATTTCTGATACACCGTCAGCCACATGACGTAGGCCTGTGACGTCACATTAAATTCGAACCACATTCTATTTAAAACAAAAAGAAACCTAGAAACCACTGTAGAGAGTAGCAGCTAATTTATTCAAAACCGTATCCAATAAAATGAATCAATAATTACGGTGATATTCTATATTATAAATAAAATTATATCGCGCGGAAAACCAACACAACGCTTAGCCAATAAGATTTGTTAATCCGGTGGCGCGAAATATCGTTAACGGCCAATAGTCACAATACATGTGGATCAATATTCCAGAAAGTTCTAGTCATCCACGAAGGTTAGTAGTAACGAATACAGAACACGTCATCGCATTTCGAAAAAGAATACATCAGACTATCGACAGCCTGCATTCAACTGTCGCTTCCGATCCAGCTCCCCTCCTCCCGCTACTTACGAAGAAAGTACACCCCATTCCCACACCAACCGTCATTTCGATAGAATCACATTTTATGAAATTTATAGAATTAATCTTCTGGACTTTTTCATCCGTTTCTTCGTTCGTTGAAGTCACCGTCTCTTTATGTGGAAACGAGGATGGAGAGAAATTACTACAAGCCCTCAACGAAAATACAGAGAAGAATTGCAGTGGTATTGACTGAGGTAAGTAAAAACATTTCATTTCCGTAACCTAAGTGAACAGAGGTGGTAACTCTTATTTTGATTAAATTACGATATTACTTACGCATAAACATGTCATCAACAAAGCTCATCATACTAAAATATTACATCCGATACTGAATAGTGGGAATAGGCAGTGGATAAATACTGTGGAGTTCATGAGCGATAAGAACATTACTAAAACCATTTCGCGATAATTACAAAAGTAAGAAGTATACCTAATTGTGTTCGCATTAGTGCATGAATAGGCTCCAATACACAATTTTACACTACGTACAATGCATTTCATTTCCACTAATGTATCAAGTTTAATTAACGAATCAAATATGTGGTCCTTAAAAGCCACATTGAGCAATAGTATCTTCTATTAAATTCAAGGTTCGTTTTCATCGCTTATGGATAACACCGGCATATACTTCTTCGAATCTACTAGTTATTTCGTTGGTAAAGATTCTATGAAACGTAAATATTCTATTGATTTTCTAACTCTACGCCAGCTTTGTATGTTTTTTTTATATTCTCAAAATAGCTGCCCTCAGTTCAATTGCGGATAAATTTTTACATTACATGCACAAATTATTGCTATCTTGTTAATTGGTCAAGCATAAACGAAAAATTCTATATAGTTCCCAAACAAAAGTTCGGAACAAAGATCACCAACCTTCAAAAGAACGTATGTAATTAAATTCTGTCAGCAATGTGAATCTCATATTTCACTATGCCATAGATATCACTAAAGCTTACTTTGCCTTTTTGCATTAGCTCATTTATAATGGCGTTTGTTAGAAGATGGCAAACCTTTCTTGGCGTCATATGAGTGTTATTAAGCCTGAATAATTGATTGAATTTAATTGATTGTCTTTCATCTGAACATCGAAGAAATAAAATACTCTTGAATGAAATAATTATAACATATTAATGCTCATTTTTTTCTGTTCATTCGCAGATTCGTTTCCCATCTCAACCCATACCCGGCTGGAGTAACCTGGTCCCGTCATCATTATACAAGAGGGATTGCTTAGCAGTTCATTACGGGTACTACTGGAGTATCTATAACCTACTGAAGACATAATTTACCTGCGGTTAAAGGAAGGTTAGAGGAAGACATGAGTAGCGCCTGATGGATTTGATTTATTTCCGTGAAGGAAGTTCGAAATTCATGGTCATCATCGACGATGCTCACTAGAGGTTAGTGATATGTTTACCGTTTCATCATGAGAATCCAATTTGTCATGTCTACAATTACACATAGTTAATTCAGTTGCCTTTATTAGTCGATAATCCTATGGGAGGTTCTGAGGTTATATCCATATTATCTAAAAGAGTCCGTTAGTGATCAGCAAAGCCCCATTTTAAATATTATAATGGTTCATGCCGCAATAAAATGCTGTCTAGAAATAATTGATTTAATTTCAGATTCAGCAGTCGCCAAGTTCATTCACTGATAACCTCCACTATAAGGAATTTGAATTTCTAACTGTGACAAAAAAATCTTGGATTTTAACTGATTCATGAACGAGTTATAACATACATACAGAGCCTATTTTTCCTAGTCTGAGTGAAGCTATCCCAGATTTAAACGATCGCAGGTGTCATGGTCCCTAATTGTACCATTGGGAGTCAAAACGGAGAAAGACGCGGTCAAATAGGGTCCTGCCCCTCGCGATCACGGCTTCACGAAAGTTTGCACGTCCATGTCACGTCAGCAGTGAAGTTAGGAAGATGGGAATAAGCTTATCTACTTTCCTCAACCAAACACGTTTTCCTCTCAAACCCGCTTTTCCCATTTGGTGGTATAATTGCTCTCATCTATCTCACAATGTTTACGCCCAATGTATACATCCTCGAGAGTCTGGTCTACACGTAACTTGCGCTTTCATAATGGAGTTTAAAATGTAAGGAATGACGCATGTGAACTAAAACGTACGGGGTGTAACGTTCACTATTAGGACGTACAATTTTTAAGATGTATCCAAGCAGTCAAATCAAGCAGTAGTGGTACGTCCTTCTAAGTCATGCCATAAGGGAGAGAGGTTTTTAAAAACATATTTATCAAAACCTTTTATGTATCGTTTTTTTTTTAGACTGTGAAATAAATGTTATATATTTCTACGAAGTTTCCACATGTTACCGTGAAGAATACTCATTTTGATAATTGGTAGCAATGTCAAACGGTAATAAAAGTGCAATAATTGCATGTAATGCATATTTCACTGGTCTGAATATCGTATTTATATTTAATCCTGTTATATTACAAAAAGAAACACAACAACCAACCATCAAGGAAAATTGCACATTTTCTAAAAGACATCATGTGGTGTCAATGAGTTTTCCGTTTCAACAGAAAAATAAGGCTCTAAAATTAGTTTATAAAAATAATTTTCTGCAAAAATGTAAAAGCTTCATATTGAATCATGCTGCAAGAGGAGAAGACTCCCTACCTTTTATTTGCTGCTGGTCCCATCGGCGGAGGAGATCAGCTTTATCACAGCGACTCCCCAAAACAATTATATTCACCAACACTTCACTTTGAACACTGAACTAACAATGAATCATTTGATGAGCCCCTTCACACTTCCACTATACTGGATTAGCACTTGATTCTGCCGTTGAGTAACACAACAGGGAGCTTCAAATTACTTCCACGAGAGATGAGTAAACGATTAACGTATGATAATCCTCCAAGGATAGAAGCAAAGGCTTTAGGAGATCGTTGATAGCTTCATTTTTTGGCTTGTGCTTTCATTCAATGGATTGATTGAATCATTCACTCCAACTTTCGTAAACTGTAAAAAAGCAAGGAAAATCCCTTAAACTATAGCACAGAAATTTGTATTGATGACACTTTACCAACCTTCATTCATATGTCAAGAGGGGAATGTGACATTGGAAATGCATGCCACGCATACCGTTTTAAGCCATTCTGAAAGGCTTGGTTTCATGATACTGTAACTACTACAAGTTCATGTCAAGTTTTGAAAAGTTTTCATCGAATAAAACATATGCGAAGATTTGTGACAAGTTCATGTATTCATAAATTAACTTGTACGTGGTTATGTATAGCGTATGAAGAACTTGCTGCTAGAGCCAGATTTTGATAATAATTACGAATTATGAAAAGTCTAAACCAAGAATGCCAGTACTGTAACTCCATTAATTTTAAACAATTCCTATTGCCTTCTGCCGCAAAAGTAATGAAAATTATGATTAAAAATGCACAAAAATCATGGAATAATAGAGCATTTATGATCAAAGGACTTACCAGTACTCTTCAGTGAAGGATAATCCGCCTCTCAACACTAACCGAACTACTGTGAGACTAGTACTTCAGTTCGACAGTGGGAGGACTAAGGGGAAATCCCTACTTACACCCCAGAGGTAATGAAGGGCGGGGAATTGCATCAGGATATGAGGGGAGGTTGCGAGGAACGAATAGCCCAACGAAGAGTCTAAACTGTTGGCCTTGATTTTGAGACCGAGTGCATATCACGAAGGCGGTTTTGTTTACGCGTCGTTGGGACGAGGAGGTGGTTTGGGGGGAGGTACTGAAAGGGGGGAAGGGACTACTCAGGGAGCCAGAAAAAGACCCAATACATTCCTCTCGTATAATCACGTACTACGTGTTATACCAATAAAGGCTTGCTATAGGGCAAATAGTTGCAGAGTTAGGTGTTTTTTTTAATTTCACTGCGTTAAGGTAATTTATTTGAAAGTACGAGTTGACAAGTGAATTCAGGAACCTAATTGCAACACGCTCTATTTTCTGTGCATTCGCCTGCACACTATGGGTGGTTTCACGGTGCATTCCCAAGTTTACACATTTCCGTTCTCGTGTTGATATCGCAGCAGTGAAATCTTTAAATGCTTCCTATTGCACTGGATCGTTGTCAGGACGATGTGTTTTTGTGGGGAGGGGTGGGCGCAACCCGGGAGGACAGGGGGTTGGAACCCTCCTCTGGAAGAATGTGAACATATTTACCCCCAGAAAAGATATTTTATGCTATTTCGGCACTTAAAATTAAACAATTGATGGATCGTCTAAAATCTATTTAGAGAAATCATATCGATGGGTTAGAATAAATTTGTTCTACAGGGGAATATTTTACTGCTAAAATTAATTGGTTGGGGGGACGCGCGTGACCCCTGTTTACTCCCCCCCTTCTTACACCACTGCTGTTGCCAATCATAAACACCAAGGAGGATTTCTAAATCATTATGCACGAAAGGAAAATGTGATAATCGTTTTTTATGATAAATTATTGTGCGATTATAATTCAATTATTTAAAGGTTTAACTCAACTATCCGGAACAGGCTTAGAAGCCTAATCCTTGAAGGAAGAAGAAGAACTCAACTATAATGTACAATGTGCTATCTCCCATCCGAAGGTCAATAAACTTCAGTAAAATAAACTGAAATGAGAACTCCAATACATTACGTACCGTTTACTAACACCACATACTATTTAATGTTGCTGAATTATCTTTATATTCGAGTGGGAGTCGGAGCGATGGCGGTGGGTGACGAGGTTTGTAGTCGTCTGATCCCCCGACAAACCAACCACTTCAAGTAAACAAAGACGGTTCGCAATAAAATGACTCTGTGGCTTGTATTATGCACAACCGAGTACCGAATTCTAGCCACAGTTGATACAATTTTTTTGTCATTTAACTGCATAAAGGTCACAGAATGTCAATGCTTAAGTCATTCGAGTTTCGTATTTATCACACACTCGGCGCGAGAGAGATTCAATTGATGTGATTTTGCTAATTAGACTGTTACTCACATTAAACCGACAAATTCTGCTTGTAATTGACTTAGGGTGTGGAACGGAGGGCGCGCCGTTGCCTCCGGGTGCAGTAACTACCTGTTTGTACGACGATTTTATTGATTCGTCGGAGAAGAAAAAATTACAGCTACTTTACTAGATAATATTAAATTTGTTATAAGATTTATTAGAAGAAATTAAAAGATACTGTTAAATTTGGCATGCTGCTTATCTTTTTGGAAGGGAAATGTGTCCAAAAGTCCGATTGACTAGTTCTGCACTGACTATTCTATTTTTCTGCGTGGAAATCTTTTTCTGCAATGCGGAAGCTTTAGATGTTTCCCCATTTTTTCACACAGGAGTGAATGGCCCTTTATCGCTTGTTCTGCTCTCTCCCTTCCCCAGACACTGCATCCGAGTCAATGATCACCAGAGGGGATGTGCTACGGCGTCCCACTCTCCCGATGTCCAACCAAGAGCACATCGGTGGACAAAGTCCTGGACGGTGCGGCTCGGGGACAGCACAAAGGCGGTGCACTCCAGGAATCAGCAGGTGACGGACATTGAATGAGCGGACGGGTGAGGAAATAACGTTCTTCTCAACAAATTCTTATCTCAAATAGTCTTCTCTGATGCCCATACCATCTGAGCTCTCCCGAATTAACAATAAAAAAATTAGAGTAACTTACTTTCATATATTTGAAGTAATATTTCATTTTTAAGTCTTCAACATACATCAAGCCATTTAAAAATCTCTTGTAACGTATCTTGGTCGAAAATAAATTAATGCGACGTTCACATTGTCGTCGAAGATTAATTCTGTCATGTTTCTGAAATAATATTTCTTCGCCACTCTGGGGAAAATGACATGAAAAACGATTATGAAATTCGTCCGTCAGGCACCACGCATTTGTCTCCCATTACTTCCATGAGCAGCATCCCGACTACCTTCTCCTCTTAAATTTATTTAAAAAAAGATACCTCATGTAGAAGGCCTCGCCTCCCTTCCACACTTTCTTGACAATCGACCTGCACTTCAGGTACCTCAGATACTGACTTTTTAGTCGATCTCTCTCACCTAATTCTCACTAAAAATGCCTTCTTCCTAAACGATAAAAATTATCTGCAGATCAAAGGCTGCGCCATGGGAAGTAGATTTAACTCTTCATACGTATGTTTCTTTCTTGGTCTCCTTGAAGAATCCTTCTTATCTTCCTACCCACTTCACCCCTCACTTGGGCTTTGCTATATAGATGATATTTTCCCTCTCTGGTCTCGTTAAGAAGACTCACTGAGCTCTTTCATTTCGGCACTCAATGATTTCTCCGAACTATCCTTTACCTCTCACCACTCCCTCTCCCGAATAACATTTCTCGACGTTACCATTTCCCTATAAATTAAACATTTCATCACTTCAGTCCACATTAAACCTACTAACAAACAACAATACCCACACTTCAACAGCTGTCACCCCTCACATACTAAACAATCCCTTCCTTACTCTCCTCTTTCAGTAAGAGGCCACAGAATTTGCAATAACCCCGAATCCTTGGATATTTTTCTTAATAATCTTAACCACTCTCCTCTTCGTAGAGGATATCCTGATAATCTTCTTTGTAAGAAAATCCTGCACAATACCTATAAGCCCAAAATTCATACAAATATTCAATCCACACATCTCTCCCTTTCCACCACATACTTCCGTGGCGTGCAGGCTTTGAACGGAATCATCAGAAGCCTTTTTCCGATTCTTTCCAACAATGTCACTACTGAAAAAAATCTTCTCTAGCTGTCCATCCTTCCGTCGGCCACCAAATCTGTCTTCCATTCTCAAAACGACTAAACCACTCTCAAGGTTCACTACCCAAACTAGCACTTCACCTATCCCTTGCCGACGACCCCGGTGCAAAACCTGTGCGATCCTCATTACCCAGTCACTTCCTTACAAATGTTTTACTTTTCCGCTTCCCTCCACTCCGTCCCCCACTTGCGCAACTAGCAATGTATTTTATATCCTCTTGTGCAATTCCTGCCCCGCATTCTGCCACCACTAATCTAACCACCACTTCGCTCAACCTCCGGGTTAACAACCATCGAGTTTCTTGCAATTCTACTTCCCCATCTGCTTCGCTTCCTGTCCCTACCCACGCCTTTTCCCACATTTTGAATGTTGATGATTGTATCCACATAGGAATACTTGCCTCCCTCCCACCCTCCGCCTCATCGCCAGAATTGAAAACTTTGGAACAATGATGCATATGGCTACACCAGCAAGCTTTCAACCCGTCTGGTCTTAACAGGGCCCACTCCTCTTGATAGCCCTCTCCTCTTTCCCCTCCCCCATTCCCCACCCTCTCCCTACCACCTTCTCATCCTAATCTCCTCAGCCTCTGGTCATCCTCTCTCCTCCTCCTCAGTCCCTACTCGTCTCCTTCCACACGAAGACCGCAACGGTAGAAAATTCGAAACTTTACGTGTTCTTTTATTTCCGTTCAAGTTTTTTTGTGGCCTCTCTTCGCATTTACAGAAGCTTATTTCTCTCACTTTGTCGTCGCACTTTCCTAGTATTCTTTTAACAAAATCTTATTCAAAATTACCTGTTATTTCCCGAATATGTTTATTCCAAGATAGAAACTTACTTATGATTACTCACTGATTAATGGCTTAATTAGCTGAAGAACTCGACCGGAAATCGGGGAATCCAGGTTCGATGCTCTGTCAAGGGGAATGATTTTTTCTCTGGGAATTTTTCACACGAAGCAATTCTCATGATTCAATAGTCTAATAAACGTTGAATTCCTTTCTGAAAATCGGAACGTAAGCATAGAACAATATCTTTACCGATTAAAATTTCTAAGTAGACTGATGGAAACTCTTCTCCACCAATTAAATTATATATATATACTGTAAATAGTTATATATATTATAACTATAATGGCATCAGCATTCCTGGCTAAGCTAAACAAAAGTACGAGTTTTTCAAGCATAAAAAAGTGTTATAATGTTGTATCTTAATTCCTTTTTATGAAAATACAGCACCACCATTACGATGGCTGCGCCAGCAACGCAAAGGACACCGAGACAGCATCGCAAGACAACACACAGCAGCGGGCGCTCTACATCATCTATTCAACGATTCTAACACGGCGGTCTATTTGAAGAGATTCCGCCCGTTGCCCATACGTCTCGAAGGAATGTCAGATCTCAAGCCATCACGGAAGGAGATAGTTTCAGATGATTTTGATAACACTCAGCCCACTAAATAGTTATAATTAAATGTATTAATTAATAAGAATTTAATGGCAAGTCTTGGGGAAGAATCTCTCTAAAGATGACCTTTCTATACGTATGTATGTATAAACTTTTAAAATGGGATACGGTGTTCAAGGTTCAATATTGGGGCCAATTCATTTCCTAACAGTATGCAGAAATGATATATTGTTTGCTGTTATACATTGTAATAATTTATGTTGACGTTATCATTAGTACGGTTAACATTTGAAACGCAGCCATCAGAGGCACCTATTCGTTTAAAGCAGATTACATGTATTTTATCAAGAAAATAATGAAATTATTAATAAAGATGACGATCCAGCCTCGATGAGCAGCAAGAGTGAAGAGGAAAAGAAGATAAAATTGCACAATCACGGTGGTATCTATGGTAGTGATATTAGCTGACATACCATCCGACAGAGGGAGTGCTGTGCTTCAAAAGTCCTCCTCACAGTACTCTACTCAGAGGAATCTTTGAAAAATCTTCGCCTCCACCGGTATTTGAATCCGCACCCATTGGTTGACAAATCAACACCACAGCCATTACAACAACCAGATCCCAGAGTGCTAGCATGAGAATAGGAAAAAATAATAAACCTACTCTGTGTCCTTGTGTAACTTTTTTACACCATATGGATAGGTATCGTATTATTATTAAACTAGTCTGCTATTAATGTAGGTAAGCATGAAATATTTACTAAGTACTCAAACATTCTCCCGTACCTTAATATACTTCCATTTTCAATTCACAGTAACTATAACTAAAATTTTATATCCCTCCTTTAACCTCATCGTTTACTCAACATTCCACCCTTTTCCACAGTTTTCAACATCCCCTTCAATATTCACTCCATCTCACACCCCTCACTCACCCCATCCACACTTCATGCCACCTCTTCCTCCTTCACTACAAAGACTCGTGATTTAGGAATCAATAAAAGATTAAATGTTGATAGGGAGGTACGCAAAAGAGGAAGTTTTAAGAAAACCAAAGAGAAGGACTTGGACAGGAGGAGGTGGAGACAACGGTGGTGTGTGGAACCCCCAAGTGGTCAGAAAACCAGTTGACGAGGAAGGGAGATTAGGCTAAGTCTATGGATGAAGTACAGTCAGATGAGCATATGTTGGAATTTGTACAAAAATTATATTACCTTATTTCTCAATGGAACATTATAAATTGCTTAAAAACGAGTTTGAGACGCATTGCAAAACTATACCTGTACATAAAAATGTAATTATCACCTTATGACCCAAATTACTGGTCCCAGAATCGCAAAATTAGTTTTTGATAACGTAACATTTGGACGGTGAATGCACGCATTGGCAAAGAATAATTTTGCGGCTGTTTAAAATTTGAACTCCTTTTTTTTTTAAAGAAGCTCTTATCACATTATTCTATTGTTAAAAATCAATTTCATAATGAACACAAAGAGATCATGTTAAAAATCTTTAAATTATGCAATAATTTGCTATTTGACGTGATTATATTTTAAGATTTCTTTTTCCCAGGAAGCTTCGCTTTGAATTTAAGCCTTATCACATTTTATTTAAATAAGGGCCCCAGCGAACTGGCAACTTTAACTACCGGCGACTAAACAATTTACTCACTCAATAGTTCGCTACCGCGCACTGGCGATGAAATGGTTGCCTCTTTGCTCAGTTTACAATGGATCTCGTGGAAGCTAGTTGTGTTGTTGCGCTCATTCTGAGACAGCGAAAAAATAAGCAAAGGAAAAAAAGGTTTTGGGTACAGTATTTGTCCTTGTGGACTATCCTCTTTTTAGAGTAATTTACATAAACTATACTGCATGTAAAATTGGTAGGAGAAGTTCATAGAACTTTCGTTTAATCTAAAATTTTGTTGCCTTTAATTCCAATTAATTAAATGATCACAAATTCAAACACCTAAATATTATAGATATCTAACTTAAATTAAATAAATCTAGTTTACATAGGTAGCAGAAATGATCATCAACAGCTTTAATCGCAAATTGGGCACCAGTGAAGCTTTAAGAATGGTGGAGTGGCTATTTAACATGGGACCAGATATCAGGGAAGAGATATATCCATCTACTTATACATGGAAAGGAGACCTAACTATTGAGAAGAGCCTACGTTGGATAGAGAAACACATGGGGAGGAAACTCAAGAAAATACAATATGACGCGAGCTAGGAAGGATTGGGATGCAGTCAGTGGCGTAAATATGGTGGGGAGGGGAGTGATACATCCCCCCATACCATTAGAGGAATATAAAAGATATTTTAAAAAAGTGCCTAATATTGAAATATAATAACTGTATCTGCTTAAATTTAAATTTTTAGCGCCAAAATGCTCTAAAATGTATATCGAGGCTTGTCATTTTTCAAAACCCTTCCCAAAATGTGCTCCGAACAAGTGCCGTGAAGCAACTGAAAAGTTGAGAGTGCGCGGGGTTGGGCAAAAACCCACGCGACCTATTCCTTCCGGCAACAGTTTAATCACCCTCTGAATAGGTCCGGACGCAATTATTTAGTTGCCGCAACTAAAAAGTCGCCAGTGCGCGGGACCGCAGTCAATACCCTGTGTTTCATTTGAACTTCCATAAAGCAACTAAATAGTTGCTTTGAAAATGTTGCCAGTGCGCGGGGGCCTTAAATCATATAACCATGACAATAAAGCATGGTCGCCCTTTAAAACTAGATTTCGAGCTAATCCGAGGATATCCCCGTGCACTAAACCAAAAATCTATGGTAAAAGTTTCACAACAGTAATTTATTTCATCTATATTGCTTTTATTTTCCAAATAAAATATTTTCTCTACGTCAAAAATTAATTGAATTTACTCATATGAAAAACAATTACTTCTTATATAATGCCCTGATTTGCTTTGCCATGTGGATAATTATTTACACAAATTGTAAACAATTTATTTAATGCGCAAAAACTTAGCAGGCCTATATGATATTGTAATAAATCAATTAATACGTTAAAATTGAATGTCTCTTAGCTATAGATTTGTGCAATTGATCTATGATGGTAATTTTTCTTTAAATAACCTACCTTATATTCCATGACCTAGTTCTAATGTTGCACAACCGATGAATTCATTGAATATAAACGTAAAAAAACTTGACAGTGTATCAATTTGTCCCTGGGGTACCTATCTTCCGTTTCAAGCTATGCCGCATGCGCAAAGGCCGAAGTTTGCTCTTTCACGCCCATCCGATCTTTATGACGAGTTACGGTGTTACGGCTCTCGGAAATGAAAAGGAGTACGGGACCAAACGTGGAAGCTAAGCGGGAGAGACTCGGGGGGGACGGCGACAGGACGAGTGCCATTGGTCAGTTTATTTTGACCGTTGGTCAGTTTTATGGTTTAAAATTCCCAACCCACCCTCCCTCCACCCCACCTTCTCAAATGTTTGCGAGTGTGCAATTTTGTATTTACATATATTGGTATGGTTAATTTCTTGGTTTAGTCTTGATAATGCTGCAGTGCAGCGAAACATGTCGACTGTAGTTTAATAAATTTTTATGTGAAAAGTGCAAAGTACTTCACTTCATATCTCATATAGGATCTCCACAAAGTATCTGCCTCATCCAACAAATTCATTCCCTTCCATTAACGCACATGGAATAAACGCACTCAGTTACAGACACACACTTTCGAAAGACATGAAAGGTTAAGTCCAAATATCCAAAGTCTAAAGAGAAGACAAACCTCGCCGCGGATCGCGAAAAAGAAAAGCACTCCAACAGCCAAACTTGTTCGTGGACATGAGTTTCCTCAACGCATTGCATCCGCTAGGGCTTTTGCTCCTGGAGTTTGACTCCCATTTCGCATTCGTCGGCTCTTGGTGGCATTAAGACAAAGGATGCAATTTACCCTGACGAGTGTTGTCCCTCCAAGTTTCTACCGACCCGGCCCCACCAGTAAAATGGGACCCGCGGGTGACTACACATTATTG
This sequence comes from Ischnura elegans, assembly GCF_921293095.1. Taxonomy (NCBI): domain Eukaryota; kingdom Metazoa; phylum Arthropoda; class Insecta; order Odonata; family Coenagrionidae; genus Ischnura; species Ischnura elegans. Next base: position 7,589,741 of record NC_060252.1, read on the forward strand.
ACAACGATAGTTGGTTCTGATTCATTGGTCAAGAGGTCTAAACCACCTTGGCTGAAAAATATTTCGGATTTAAAAACTTCAAAAAGGAAAAAATGAAATTCTACACACTTACATACATGTTTCATTGAGCAAAACAATCGATTCAGACGTATAATTCTCCGAAGAAAATCATCCTGTAAATGACAAAATGTGAAGGCTACGAAAGCCACATAGCTCAAAGTTGGGTAGGCGGTTCATAGGATTAAAAAAATTAGAAATAAAAGAAAAAATTCGGGAGAAAAAACCAGAGTGAAAAGAAATTGCGATAAAAGCACCTCAAAAAACAAAAAATGTGCCGTGCTGAGAGGTGATTAATGAAGTAAGAAAATTAATTCGAATGGGAAATCTTTCGCGCGAAAAAAAAAACTGGAAAAAACGAAAAGGGAAATAAAAACACTGAGATGAGTGATGAGTGATGATAAGTATAGTGATTCGATAAGAAAAAAATTACTCCTGATAATAAATTCAAGGTATAGCTTTTGAAAGTGGTGCATTGTGTAGGAAAATCAATTCCGATGGAAAATATTTCCAACGAAGCGTAGCTCGAAATTAAAAATAAATCGCAGAGATGAATATTTACAATAGGGTGGTTTCCTATTATTTTTTCATTGCCTAAATGGAAAGATTATTACCCCTAGAGTACGTATTTCACCCTTTTTGATTTTTAAATGATGATATCTATTTTTCGCGATTAAATGAAAAGTGAAAATTTTCAAGCGTGGGACGGCCAAGTATGAATGCTGGGAAAAGACCGTGTGACGTCATTCTGGTTCCCGCTGCCGCCGTGGGAGGTGACATTGGGGCAAGCAGAGTACCCTGCTAGCAGGTAGCGCTTAAATGAGGGCTATTAATACCGTATCAAGCAAAGGAAACTTTCCGAACATAGGCAGTTTTAATGGGTAATTATTAAGAGGTGTTTCCCTGAAGTCTGTGCCTCATGCATGCATTGGTAATCTCAGACGATGTAAAACTCGAATCTACTCCTATAGAAACTAGGTCCCTGTGACGTCACATGGAGTGGCATCGCATGGGCGCCAATCTGGCCTTTTTCAAATGCAGTTAAAATTGACCATTGCCATTCGTCTAAACCGGTATTTCTAATACCAAATAATTTGTATATTATGAATACACTAATGGTGGGTAACGAATCGCAATAAATACCTTTCATTTTCTTTGATGAATGGAACTACCCCATTGTCACGAAAAAATAGATTGCACATCACCTCGAAAAGAATGGTTCAAAAATAGTAATAATGGAATTAATTCTTCTTTTGCTCCATAATTAACTATAGACATAGTATTAATGTAAATAATGATCTTATTAATTTCAATTTTATACACGTCGTGGTTGTCTCTTTGATTGATTCATCTTATCCTGTAACTAATCAACAACACTTGGCCCTTGGCAACCCTTTCGCTCATTTCTTTTAATTTAAATTAGCAATTGGTTAATTCATTAACTTCAACAAATAATAATCAATAGTGATTGTATGAGGTTCAGGAGTATATTTCATTTCTTTTGTCTTTTTATCAAACAAACTGATTTTTTTCCACCCATGGACCACTTTTCCAAGTGATTTTTTTTTGCCTTTGTTAATTTTTATTTTTTTTTAATCTTAAATATTTTCCAGTCAAGTCGTTTTCCAACACTATTCCACCTCTTGTAAGTGTATATCATCCCCACTTTTTATTTCGAAAGTTTTTTTTTCCAATGGAGGTACTAAATAAATGTGAAATATGTGCTGAAGAAGAGGAAATCTCTGCCATTTCTCCACACTACCTCCCTTTCGTAATTAGAAAAGTGACCAAATTTTTTTCCGACACATAAGTCCCATTATTCAATTAAACTAATGATTTATTTTTACATTTTAAAAAGAACTCGAGCCTAAATTCTCCATTCCTGCTGGGAAATTTTCACATAAAAATTATTTTGCATCATTTAAACCCACCATTAGTATTTTAGTTAAAACGCAATACAGTGGAACCTCGTTAAAGCGAGTACAGGCTATAGCGACACTCCCGCTATTACGAGAGATAGCCGATGCACCGTCAATTGACCCTATAATAAGCGTGTTAAAAAATTCGTTTTTACGAGACCCTTTCGACGTCGGCTCTCGCCATAGCGAGGGTTTCACCGCCGGAAGACTTTCATCAAGACTCCTTAACCTCTGTAACTGCTAGCGATCTGTTAGAAATGAAGTTAATGGAGTGCTCAGTCTCAAATTTATGTGGTAAACTGTCGTTTGAAAAATATAATGATTGACGAAACAATGCTTTGCATGATTTTTATTCAGTGCGGTGCTTATAAATTGTTTGAATAGTTAGTCGTTATTTGAGTAAGGAAATTTAGTGATGCAAAAAAACATCGCCTTTCGTCTGGATTTATGCTTACGTTTATCGGATAGATATTTATCTGTCGCCGCATCACTCCTGCTCCTGTATATCTGTTCGCAACAGGTATATTGGCTATTATTTGCTCCACCTCCGGTAAAGCGACAATTCGCTATAGCGAGTGTTTATTAGTGCACCGTGGGGTGTCGTTATATCGAGGTTGCACTGTAGTCATTTCATTCAGTATTTAAGTTAAACGTAGTGTTCATCTCTTTTCCTCCATTGAAGCTTGTTAGTTCTTATGTAGTTTCCGGATTTCAGTCGAAAAACATTGAACAAAGTCCACTTTTTTTACCTACTACATACACACTTTCAAAGTTGAGGCAAAAATATTATAATGTTGATTATTATTTCTTGAGGGTCCCTTTTTTATTTAAAAATCATGTTAAGCTAATTTATGAAACATTATTAATACAATATATTAATACAATTGTATGATTATTAAGAATAGATTGAAAATATTCTGGCAATTTAGGTTGTAATCATCTCTCCCAATATCTTATTGTAAACGGGAGTGTCTGGCCAATCGAAGCAGAATAATACACAAAGCATAATTCATCCGTTTTTCAGGGAATTATTACAAAATTCACGGTTAATATTACGTGATTACTGCGATACATAAGAATTTTAAAACACCAAAAATTACTTCCACACTTATAAATAATATTACATTTATGTATTTGCAAGGACAAGGAATAGGCTAGTTAGCACACACTGTGTTTAAAATTTGAATTCATTAACCTGTCAACGCCCACGGGTGCCATATGGCACCCAGTGCAGTGCTGAGCCAATACTCCTGCAATGCATTTAATATGTGAATTTTAGTGTACATTTTTGTGCACATACTTAGTAGAAGGTTTCCTCTATTATTCAGTCGTTCACTGTGTTGAGCTCATATATGTATATCATATTTTTTTAAAGTGAAATATGTGTGAATTTAAATAAACTGTGGGTGCTGACGCATTAAATGCAAGCCAAGACACTGCTTCAAACTGATAAGTCAATGTTGACATCACCTGGAATTCTATTTTTCATACTTTTGAATCTTAATTGAGTCAAGAGTGCTAGAAATTTCAATTCTGTTTTCTTGTCTGACATTCCACGTTTCCAAGCAGATTTAAAAACTGAATTTAAAAATATGACAAACACATTTTAGGCCATAAAATGGGCGTTGAACTGGTAAAATTTTATGTGAAATGAAATTGAAATAAAATATTTTGAAATTCCTGTTAGTAGCAAAAATTCATGAGTAGTTAATGCGTAATTCCTGGGACAAAACATTCACATCCAATTTGCGATTTTCCCAGGCAATTGATGCCTTGTGTATAGCTAATACAAAATATGTTTCACGTATGCATTTCCACTTGAGGGGGAAGGAATGTTGAAATACATAAACATGAGCACGTTGTTTTACAAGAATAGAATTTTATATAAAAATAACTCTGTGTAGCAACAAACGTACATATCATTTGCACTGGGTACATTTGAGTTGTTTTCCCTTTGAAACAATTTGTCAACTACACAACATTGAACGGTATCTTGACCGCTGCGTGAAGGAGTCTTCTTCACTTATAATGCTGTGCCGAATCTATTAGCTGGCTGTGCACACTCCATAGGTTCTGAAACACAGAAAGTGATCGTATACTTTAAACATGGCATACAAAATTGCATCAAGCATTTGTTAGCAACAATGTCAACCACCAAATCTACAGTTTAGGTCTATACTATGTAGAATTCTTTAATATTCATTTCAAATGAGTATTTAATATTAACTAATCGTGGTTTCAATTCAACGCAATGCATTTCACCATTACTAGTGTAGTAGGGTTCGTTGAAATTAGTAGGTTACTGATACTGTTGTTACATAAATACAGTATATTAAATATTGATTAAAAAACTGAAAGATAGCTTGACACTCAGAAGTTATAAAATGAAAATGAATGCAAACCAAAAACTACAGTAAAGTACTAGAATGAGATAAATTACAAAATTTCAACATTAATTACTGAGAATTACTATTCTCAATTGAGCTTAAATTAATGAAAGGTATATTAACCATATTTTAGTCTCACTAAACTTTAAATACAACAACTGATTAAATGTTTTATCACGTTCATGCTATCACAGGGTTGTTACAAGATTACCGAATCCAAAGTCTCAGACTTTCCTGGGTCTCTATCCATAGGGCTTCCTTCCTTTCAGTTGCCATGGCTTCAACACTCTCTCTTTTCTATATTTACGCAAAATTTTCCAAAAGTGAGAGTAAATACATAAGATACAAAATTCTTTCCTATTGTAGGCATTGGGCAACTTCTGAAAAATCTCTGCCAATGCTGGGCTCAGGTAGTCACATTGTTGGAAGCCAACACAGTATGTAGCCACCACAACATCCCTGGCATAAATTTTCCCTGATGCAGTGTTAAGATGATCTAACTTTCCTCCCCTGATTTCCCTCACTTGTAACAACCCCGTAGACATACTATAAACTATGCATCAGTGTAAAGCAAATTTAATATTTGACTGCAGAGAAAATATTTTCTCAAATGCGCATGCGGTTAGCACTAAGCCAAGAAACGAATCAGCAATATATGTAACTCCAAAAATTAAAGCTAGTTCTACATAAAAATAAAATTATGACACACACAATAGACAATGGACCAACTACCAGCCCCCCCCTTAGTCAGTACTAACGGGAATCACTGGAACAGTGGGACCCAACACATATCACTAACATCCGTCAAATTAACTTTCCATAAACATAGTACTTCAATCACCCAGAAAACCCTAGATGCATTCATAAAACTACATCACTCACTCACTGATTCAACACAAACGTTTGTTTGATAGGTGAGGACCGAGCTCTTCCCAGACTAACCCACAGCATTTGAATTTTACTCACGCTCCTGATAGTTTTCAAGCATATAAATGCATACAATCGACGTAACTTGAAACACCAAATGCACGTATGCAGCTAACTCAAAATGCGCAACGTTATGCTTTCAAAGCGAGGCCATCTCCATTCAGGCTAGTCCTTTACCCTAGGGCCACCTCGCACTTGGAGGATACTTTTGCAAGGGGGTGTCTTAAGGCTTCATCAGAGATTTGAACCAGGAATTTTCAATCAGTAGGTATCCTTGCACCCTCTAAAAAGAACACTCAGATATACGTCAACATAAAAAATTTGACCACAATTCCAAGCTGTTCCTACAATTCCTAGCCTACCAATTCATGGCAAAGTGATAAATCATGAGAAAGCTGAGTTGTTACTTAGGAAAGATATAAAATTAAAGCAACAACAATCTCTAAAATACAGTCATTACTGTGTTTGACTCTATTAAGAAAGAATTTATACATGTTATTTTCATTGCTTTTTAGATGCATTTCATGCCAAAAAATATCAGTGTTCATTTCCAGTTATGTACTTGTGTACATACAAAGTGTTTTCAGAAAATAAAGAGAACTTAATTTTCAAATTTCTAGCAAGTTTCGAAAGTCTGATTGTCAAAAAAATTTTTTTGCCTGAACACATCGATACCTCCACTGCACAAGTGCTCAACAATCGCCCACCAGACAAAACCCACTCATCTAGGGGCGCAACAATACGCATGCACTCAGCTGGCTGTAGCTGAAGCACAAATGCTCACCTTCAGAGCTTGGAGATTAGAAGACATGCGCTCAGCTGGCCACTGCCAGCTGAGCGCATGAATATTGTTGCGCTCCTAGATGTGGGTTTAATCAAGTGAGCAATTGTTGAGTGCTTGTACATTGGATGTATCGACATGCCTCTGGAGTGTGATAAAATTTTCAGCTGCATTCATTATTTAGTTTGTCTATGATAGCCGCTAAATTTTATGAGACGTTTTTTTATGAGCTTGGCAATTTCTGGCTCACACTTTTTTGTGATTTTTTGGCCAAAATCAATAGTGTAACAATGCCCCAGTCTCCAAATTTTCCAGACATGGCTTTGCATGATTTTTTATTTCCAAAAATAAAGAGAACCTTGAAGGGCCATCGTTTTTATTAGCATAGATGTATGGTGTGAAGAGAAATCACAGGCAGAGGTAAAGGCTGATTGATTTTGAGAAGTGTTTCGAGGATTGGAAGAAGTGCTGAAAAAAGTGAGTAATATACAATGACTATTTTGAAGCCGAAAAAATTAATCTAAATATTTTTCTCAAAAAATTAAAGTTCCCATTATTTTCTGAACAAACTTTGTACACATATTTGGTGTTTAAAGTTACATATATATGACATATTTCAAATACTTATACACCTCAGTTCAAAAGCCTTCTTTTCTTTTCATTTTCCTTCTGAATGGCTTCACACCCTAAGAGCCACATGCCAATTGAGGTGGTGCTCACAGGCTACGTCGATTTGAAGATGTAGATGCAGACGCACAGAGTCAACTCCACTTTGCAAGAATCCTCTCATTCTATACGCTTTTCAGACTATGGGTATGATCTCGTGTTCCATTTTGATGCATGAAATAATATGCATAACACAACATACTACACAGTATTTTTGCAATTAGGCTTTTGAGTAACAATTGGAAGAATATTTTATACCTATTTACTGATTGTAAATATGTAACCAAATGAAATTAAATCATTACAATTCGCTAACCACATTCTAATATAGCTATATGCAACAAAGGATGAATACTATGTAGCAACTCGTACAATAAGGAAGCATTGGTTCAGAACGTGCAGTCAATGATTTCATGCTCATTAATGCACTAAGCTCATGAATATGCAAACACTATGAGGAATATTATAGAACACTATGAATTGTAGCTATAAGCTTAATTACTATGAGAACTCAAAAGAAAACCTTATAATTATGTAGCTAGGAATTCCAAAGACATCTTTTCACCTATAGCCTTACATTAACTGAAATCCATAATTTCACTGAATGACATGTGCATACCTTACGTCGTATACAATATTTTACACTGGGTTTCAAAAGTACTTAAATATGTAGCATGTGTGAGTCTTGGCAAGCTCAAAGTACGTCAAATTCACAGGACAATTCACAACATAACCATCCCACTAGAGAAATCAATATTTTCACATGTAACCTTGTGGAATATCATTATGAAGTAATGATAAAAAGCAACTTTGTTTTAATCACAAGACTTTTATTCCGTACTACTAGTACCAATGCCACTGCACCACCATCAGATACACCACTAGTATTAACACCAAGGACATCGATACTCAAGCCCATCGTAGTACCGAATAAAATTTTATAAACAAAAACAGAGCAGTTTTTATCATTATTACATTCAAGGATACTAGATAGATTGAGGAGAAATGAGTCTGTCCGGCAGAAGCCCAATTTTATTTTGTCACATTGGGTGCCCTTCAATCGGTTTCCAAAAATGTCCTCAGGGTGGTGATGGGAGCAGAGAGATCAATTTATTCTTAATATTTACAATGCATAATACATGCCATCGCAAAGAATAGCAACAAAATGTTTTGAATTGGGTTGCTCACATCGTCATGAATTACATTTTGTTTAACAGCCCTAATCATAGCTTATTTCTCTGTGAAATTTAGATCTCTTAGGCCGTCAGCAATGTAATTGACACCTTTTCTAAACCCATTTCCATGCATCATGACAATTGATTAACTTTAGGAATGGACATTTATATCGCCAAGAAGAAATTTGCAGTATTTATTTGTGCCACAACAATTTTTGCTAGGGAAAAAGGATTTTTTTAATTCCAGGACTTATAGTACTTTTAAAGTACCCTGGGTACCAAACACGAGCACTGTCGAGAACTGTCGCACAATTTTTATAAAGTTCTTATCTAGAATATTCATTTAAAGTAGCATATGTTCCATTCTCATGTTCATAAATGGAGAAGTTTTTGAAAATCAGCACCCCAATGAGAAACCATTTTCTGAGAGTAAAAAATCTTATTTCATTCAAAGCAGGATAAAAAAGTTTCCAATGTAAGTACAACCTATGAATCACATTGAGGAAATGTATAAATAAATTTCCTATCATTTCCAGTGTATTTCATTACCACCAATCAATGTAGTTAAAGAGGGGAAACACTTCAAACCATGGTTTGCCCATTTGTTCAAGGACAGTAGTGACCGACAGGAGAATTATGCATGGTAATACTCAGAAAAAAGTCTGCACACAGGCAGTCTTAAATGCAAAATCTTAAAAATTTCATTACACATATGTATTCATACAGCAGAACACGATCACACCACCATGTATATTATTGACATTTTTAACCTCAAAAAAAATTCATACCTCCAACAATAAGAACCATCAACACTAAAATACATGCACCTTCCAACTACATTTATGTTTGGCTGAAATGCGATGCAATGTGAAAGGGACATTGGATGAGAGGAAACCAATAAGAAGCATGGAAATATAAAAAGCACTCCATCTCGTTCATCCCATTAAATATCCCATTTTTTGGACCTCAAAAACACATCATCATTCACATTCCAACATTTCCAACACATTATTCACGGAATAACTGTGGAAATGCCTTACACACACCTTTACAGAATCAACTTTACGTGCACATAAAGAGGGAAAATTCCTCAGCGGAAAAATCATTTGCTATTTACTGGGATACAAACCCAAATGTCACTCCAGGTATTCCACCACTTGAACTACAATAATAATGAATTAATAAATGTTGAGTGCATGAAGCAGAGAGGACAATTGTACAATTGAGTATGTATGAAATGGGGATCTTGGTAACTTGGTACCAATGGCCATGGGAGCATTTTCATCAGGACTACATAATTTATACACTTCCCTGAGTAGGGCAAACGATCGCTCAAACGCTAAGTGCCTGCTGGACAAATAATACAATATACAGCACACTCCCGATTACATCCAAATGGGCTAATTAACGATGGCTAATGAGGGACGGAAACACGATTAATCGGAAAACACGGATAACCTTAACTTTCACTTAAATATCTTACAATGTTCATAATTTACTAAAACAAACAATATTTTATTACATACATAGTTATTCTGTTATTTGAGAGTGCTTCCCGGACTCAATGAGAGCTTTCTTCGCCAGTTTTTCGATCTTTTTAGCGGAGCACAAACGCGCACTACGAGGCTTAGAAAACAGGAACACGGTACTCCCGTGAATGCAGCTAGCTCATGATCGCTTCTGTTTTACGAAGAGGATTCTGACGAAATTAATAAGCCCGGTTTATCCCCACATTAATACAGTAATTCCGATGATTTTGCGTCTGATTTAATTATTTTTATTAATATCGCGGAAAAAATTGAGTAAGAGTAAAAATCATACACGGATAAACTGCAGCCGGATAATCGTGAGTATGCTGTATATTATAAGTATGCATAATTAGTGTGTAGAGTGCTGTGCTGCTGATTGAGGTGTCCAGGGTACAAAATCCCAGGTGAAGCCTTCAGGCACCCTCAAAACAAAATCCTCAAAAGTACAAGGTGGCCCAGGGAAAGGAAATGGCCCCCAAAACCAGGAATTGACATGCCAGTGGATTAGTTAGCCGTGAGCTACGACCACACCTAACCAAGCCAACCCATTGGTTGAATCACTAAAAGATGCATATATGAAACGCACTGCATTGCCTTCTTTCCTTCTTTCTTAGGCAATCATCTTCCTCTAATGCCAACAAAATCTGCAGAGGAAGAAGATAACTCAGAATGCATGAATTGCCATGAGAAAAAATTCCCCTGGACTGGGAATTTTTTCTCAAGGCAATTCATATATATATTTCACTGATGTTCATGTGGCAGGCTTCAAAATATTACTCATAATTCACTAGTTCAAGCGGTAGAACACCTGGCATGTATTATTCAGGATAAGTACCTCAGTTCAAATCATCCCTGTATCAACAAATGATTTTTCCACCATAGACTTTTCCTAATTTTTTTCCCCACACTTAAAGATGACACTTGTTTACGTAAACAAATCACAAAAATGCCGCCATATCACAAAAAAACATCCAAAAAGGACAGAGAACCACTGGAAACAAAGCATATCCTTTGGTGGAACATTAATATGAGTCAATCCGCATGATTGTGGACAGTATCACAGACGTAGTATGCCAAAGCAAGCTCCTTCGTAGGGAAAGCTGCATTAGGAGTGGGCAAAACAACACAAAAAACAGAAATTCAAGCCAAAGCGGACGATGTTGGCAATACAAAAAGTCATCAAGCTTGCAAATAAATGCAGATCAAACATATTACAATACCATTTAAGGTTCAATCTGCTCAGAACCTTCACCGACGATCAACTTTTTATGGACTGCATACAACTCCTGTGCACAATAAGTCAAATGAAACACACAACTTTTGAGTCATAATAGAAGGAAAAATAAGCTTAAATCAAAGGCAACATATCCTAAGATTACATAAAGTATAAGAGAACACAGTCAACGCGTCGTCTGAAACTGGGTTTGAACATACCTTGAAATATTTGACAGTCTTAACTCGAAGCTCCAGCGTTGCGTCTTCATCACAGATCATGATGGTTCGGGGGTGCTGTTGGAATGCCGACACAGTCCACATGTGATTCACCCCCTCCTCAATAGCCTTGTACAGCGCAAATGCCTTGTGTGCTCCAGTAATGAGGACCATTACCTATCCAAAACACAAGTGGGCAAAGCACAGAGTTAGGAAAATAACAAGAATGCCCATAGCATTCAAAATGTATAATTCAAACAAAACTTTTGGAGGTTTTAGAGGGCTAATCTTTCAAAAATCTCCAGCTTGAATATAAAGTCTATATATGAACCACTATTTCACAAGTTTAATGTAGATTATGGATATTATTTTCTTCATCCATAAAATTATATGAGAGTCATTCCACACCTACTTGTTCCTGAATTGACCTTTTACCACTTAGATTTTGATGAAAATAGGTATCAATGCATTTTTGGAGGGTAAAGGTGATTATTTATGTTTATAGAGCTTAGTTAGTCGATTAAGTAGCACCACTATGAAAAAGTGTCACCTTTGATTTACAATACATACTCTAAGCTCTAGGCACAATTCTCGGACCACATTATTGTAAAAATAAGAGTACTTGGATGCAAAAACTTTTCTCTAGCTTTCACCAGGGAGATACTTTGTAATGATGCCATTGTTTCAAAAAATGAGTTGACTTTCATCTTTGATATGTTGGTTGCTCCTGTTCCTGCCACTGGTGACACACTCCACCAACACTACCTCCGAACACAGTCAGTTCATCGCAGCCAGGCAGGAGACAACGCAGGCAATAGACAAGACACGAAGCCAGGCAAGGGATACAGAGATATTGGATGCTGGTCATTGAGAAGGCAGATGGAAGATACGGAAACTATAACAGCTGCCTCAACCCAGCATCACAAGCTCATGATTTACAATCAGTAACTTGCATAAGGTGTTCCTAACACCCAAATGAAAGAAATTTGATTTACAAAATTTAACTTTGAATATATATACAAGTTTAGAATGCATATTATTGACTTTACAGAGGCTGTAATGGTGGTTGCACCTTCATTTTTTTCTTCTTTCTTGAGGAGACATAACACTATTTCTGAACGAAAATCTACCTGACTGATGGACTATTCAATCGCAACTCCAAATTCACAAATGGCTCCAATGTACCATCATTTTTTTCCTACAATTATTTATGAATTATCATGCCAACGGATGAAGAATAATGCATTATTTCTGTACTTGAAACAATGTTCCGGAACCGTTTTTTTGAGACTAAAATGTTCTTGCACCTGGCAGATAACAGAAGTTTGGACAAGAGGGATAAGTTTGTCTAAGATACATCCATACCTTTATCAGCATCCTTATTCCTACAATATTTTTTTGTAAGGTAAGGTGTGATAGCCATTAAACATCAGAATGGAAGGAAGACCGCGCTATCACAATATTTTCTGAGAATTTCACGCACTCTGATCACTGACAATAATGAGCACCTTAGACTGCAAACGTGGGTTCAGGTCATTTGGAGGGAACAATTGTACAACAGGGAAACACATATAGTAAAAACAGAAGGAACAGAACATTGCCCCTTCTATAAACTGTAATACACAGTGTTCAAGCTATCCCTTTCAGCCATTACCTGAGTAAATATACGGTGAAACCTCTACGTAGTGAACCTCTTTACATCGTAAACCTGCATATTTCATACCACCCCTACCGTCCCGTCAGATTTACATGTAAATTTATAGGCAAACCTCTATGTAGCGAACCTCTTTATCTCGTAAAACCTCCACTTATCATACCAAAGAGACACCCCCAAGACAGCCTAACTACCTCCGCAAATCGTACCGAGACAACTAGAGACCATTAATGCAGCCGCAATTACGTACATGGAATGACATTTTCAGCGATAAATGTTTCATGCTTACATTTTTTTTCTTACACACCTTTAATGTGCTTTAATTTTCAGGTTAACCATTAATTACTGCCATTTTGTTCCATATGAGAGCATACCTAACAGTAAATAAGAAAAAAAGGTATCCAACAATCCAAATCTTTTTAAGTGACTGTTGATTTAAGAGAGATCACATCATTTCCTCTCGAATCATGGTAAAAATCATGCGATAGCGCTCGCTTTCTGTTATCAATAAATAATAAATATATGTTTACTAATGCATGCATGTTTGTTTGTACACATAAATATAATGGTTTAAAAGACAGTAGTCTTTTGGTCTCCTCAATTATGATGTAAGAAGGTTTTACTGAACCAAAAAATATTTTTCTTGGAACCCTTGTGCATTCCTCATCATTCATAGTTCTCAAAACAATTTCTCTTCAAATGACCTGTGCCTTCATTTGGATTCTCACCAGCTCATTATCATCAGCTTCAAGTGTGCATGAAATTCTCAGAAAATACTGCGATAATGCGATCCCTCCTATTTCTATCGTTCCTACCTTAGGATGCCAGTGTATCTTGGAACTGCAGATGTTTACAGAAATCATTGTATTTTCTGGACGACTAAATATATATGGTATAGTTTTTATACATCTTTTACGTTTAGGTCACAGTAAAGTCTGACTATAGCATGAATAAACGTTGATAAAATCTTGCTCCATGTGTGAAATTAGAAATATCAAACACAATCACCACTTGGTGAAAAGTCACCACTAGCCAAACACCCTTGTACAGACACTCCAGCACTAATGCAGATGTAAATGTAGGACTAAAATATTGTGCAACTGCCTGAAATTAAAGTTTTGCCATAAAAATATGACATATTCTTGAAAATGATTTTATATTAATCAGCCCCAAAATAAATATTCTTAACGAATACCACAGCAGTGCACCGTGGCCCTGGATTACTGGAGTCCTCCCAATGTTGCGTAATGCGACACTTTGTTTATTCTAAAATAATTTGAAAGCCACATAGTCAATTTCACCCAATTTGTTGCAGAGGTCTGGAATACAAATGCATCATTGCATTTGTAGTAAGATATAAAAAAATATGAAAAATTAGAAGATAACCTAAAATAACGACTTGCTATTGAATGAAAATGTCATTGTAGAAACAAAAGTTGTAAAATATCTTCAATAGAAAAATTCATAACATTTTAAAAAGCATTGAACTAGGTATGTATCCTAAAAATATGAACTATGTACTAACAACAAATACATAGAAAAACATATGCAAAATTCGTGTTGCTTTCACTCAATGCTGGTAAGAAACGGGTGCAGTGTTATACTTTAAAGGCCGTTTTATACGGGGCACATGGTACTTGTACAATCAGACGTGTGTACGAAGGTGCAGTCAAAATTGCGTCGTGTGAAGCAGTGAATTGCTAGAACGAATGCGTGGACGTGAGATGGAAAAATAGCCCCTGTTGTAATTTCATTCATGCATTCGCGCAATTCTTCACCATTTTAGAAATTAATGCAGTTCTAACCTGCACAAACCCCGTGTAAAATGGCCTCAAGAGTGTCTGAATTCAGTAGAAATGTAATTTATGAGAATGAAAAACGTAATTTATGTTTCCATATTTCTTCGTGATCATGTTCCATTTAAAATTTTTCAACCATCAGAACAAGAAATATCATTACATACGTACCTCCCTGGCATCCATCACAGTTCCAACTCCGACAGTCAACGCTTGCTTTGGGACCTTTGACACATCATTGTCAAAAAAACGAGCATTTGCCTCCAGGGTGTCCTGCGCCAGTGTTTTCACGCGAGTCCTTGACACCAACGATGATCCAGGCTCATTGAAAGCTATGTGGCCATCAGGGCCGATACCTTCAGAATGAGAGGGAACACGCAGGGAAGTTATTAAACAGCCTAATAACATACTAATATAATCAAGTATTCTAAGACCACGTTCAAAAGTGCTTATTATCAAGATCACTGATTTCAAGTGCACTCCAAGAGCAACAATCTTATGTAATAATTTACAAACTATATACGTACCTCCAATGGAGAAGCTATCTAACAGTCAATGACTACAGTTCTATGGGAACTATGTATTACCTATTGACTTAGTAACCAGTGTTAGGTGCAATTAGTTTTCTTTCTCTGAAAATTCAGATATTCGTAATGATGGTACCAGAGGTAATGTTAATTCGTACACACCATTTGTTAGAACCAAAGGGGCTTCCTTGTGTCCTGAATATATGGGTTTAATACTGTACAAAAGATGGCCCTCTGGGTTGAAAGCATTGCAGACTAATGTTGTTTTTATAAGAACATTGTAGGATTTTTACTTGAAAAGCTCTTTTTTCTGTAAATGAGTACCGTATAAGTGCGTGTAAGAGGCGCACCTTTTTTCCCAGATATTGCAGCCGAAAATGGGGGTGCGCCTCTTACACAAACTTCTTATCTTCCCCCCTCCCCTTCACCGGTTGCAAGTTGAAGGGGAACTGAGTGGCCATGGTTTCCAGTGTGAGTCAGTCATCTGAAACCCTGGGTCAAAAACAAGCGGCAGGCAGGGGAGTTTCTCCCTTAGTGACGTATTTTTAAAATGCTCCTGTTTGAATTTCTTGCAAGCATCGCGCCGTCACGTCGGTACCCCAGAGGTGAACATTGAAAAGATCGCGCGGGGTGATTCGCTCCGGAGCGCGCGCTAAATTTATTGCCACGAGTGTGCTCATTGTTGGACTTAATGGTGGATAGAAGAAATCAGAAATCCTTTTGAGTGAAGAGCGCTGAAGGAGAGGTCGAGGGGAAGAGGGCTCCCTCCCCTCCGTATTTAAAGCTACGAGCGAAGGAGCAAGGGAAGAACACGTCCGATCTTGCATGTGACGTCGTTGCCTTTAAAGCGAAGGGGCGAAGGCGCAGCAATGTGATATACGCAGTTTGCATTGCCTGAAGTTTCCAGTCCGTCTCGTCTTGTTTGAATGCGCTTATGCTACACTTGTTTCTTCCGAAATTGTGCTCTTTGGACTATGTTGAATATTAGTAGCCTTATTTTAGCTATAAATCTTTGTGTCAATCAATTAGAGCTCAAAAAACTTTAATGCTGTAAGATATACGTCGCGTTAGGTCTAATTCTTTCTAGAACCTCGTGCATGTCATACAATTGCTGAAAGATATCGAGATATCTTCGAGCTCAGAAGGTGACTCACGTAGCATTTGACCTCCAGAAACTCGGGGAATTGAACCTGGTAGACCGAAAAAGGTCAGTTGGTGGAATGGGGTAGGGATGAAAAACGTTTCCATTGTTCCCCTGTAACTTGATATTTTCCTGTGGAGTCTCGGAAAGGAAAAAAACGGCAGAGGCATTAGCTGATGGAGAGCCGAGTGTAGTTCCGTTAGGCCCCTTGCACACACACCGATTTTGGACGGCCGGTAAAATATTGGCCGATATTTTACCGGCGAAGCGATGCTTGCACACACGCCGGATTTTTACCGGTCAAACGATACGTTGCTAAGTTTTTGAGCCGGCGTCGGCGATCCACAGTGACAATAGCCGGCAGCTAACCGGCATTTTGCCGGTGCCGGCGTGTGGTCGGTACGTGTGCAAGCTCCAATGCTCTCCCATTGTTCACTATTGGAATGTGGACGGCCGATATTTTACCGGCCGTCCAAAATCGGTGTGTGTGCAAGGGGCCTTAAATCTACGACGTGGGTAATATCCTACGGCGCTGAGATTGCCCCGATTGTTGTTCAATCTCTTGGGAAAGCTCATGCCATTTGCCTGTCGTGTTTTGCCTTAAAATTTTCCACGGCTGCAATTCTATTGCAATATTCCTGCGAGAGCTTTTAAACAAAATTGTTCGTGATGAGGACAAGCAACGTAGAGCGATGGCGTATGCAAAGAGAGGATCGGAACTCTTTCTACTCCCTCTTATGCCGCCGCAGTTATCAAAATTTCCTCTTTCAAATAGTACTGAAAGAGGACATTTCGATAACTGTCGAAATTCCAGGCATACGTCTGCAACACCGCACGATAGGATAAAAAAAATGTCGCAAAATTTTTTTCTTTATAGCTTCGATCCTCAAAATAGGGGTGCGCCTCTTACACAAGCTTATGCGGTACTTAGGAGTGGAGTCATCTATGAATTTTTTTTTTGGGGACATGTCTCATGAGTGTAATTGGTTGATGTTCCTCATCTATTCGCAGCGCTGTAATTTGATCTTTGGGCAGCTAAATACTGAAAACTTTGATGTTCACTTTTTTAACTCGGCAAAGACCACTAGATTTCTCCTCTGTTGGAGGTAGTCAGTAAATTTTCACATGAGATAATTGTAATTCAACATCAAGTGAACCCAAAATCATATTATGTATTTCGATTATTGGCACTTCTGAAAATGCCCAAACATCACTGCTACGGCTTGAAAAAATTACAAAATTCAATCCAAAACAACTACAAATACCTTTCCATTCCAACCATTAACAAACCTATGTCTAGCAATAAACATGCAAATAAATGAGGTACATATTTACTAAACTTTTACAAGAGTCAAGCATACAAAAAACTGAAACTTGAAACAATCCTACTTAAAGTGAACCTTTGGTTAATAGTATAAAAATAATTATTTATTTATTATTATTATTGTTTTTCTTAAAATAAGCATTATTACAGAATGAACATTGGGTGCATTCAGGGGAAATGAGCTCTAGCTCAACACAGGAGCAGAGGGAGCTTTGCTCTCAGGCTCTCTGAATCGAAAAATTTGAGTGAGCACCAGACAGGGCCTTATAATCATCTACCAACACACCTTTAGCCACCTAGAACTAATACTTGAGGGATTTAATATATAATCAGGGAAGTAGGGGCTGAAAAGACCACTCCGAGAAATGACTAAGCACTCACGCTGAGAGGCCACGTAGCCGTCGCATTCATGGGGAAATTCCACAGCTGTTGTGGTAGCTCTCTTGAGCGATCATTCCCCCAGAATGCACCGAGTACTGCTGAAACCTACCCAAGAACCTGCACAATTGTGTTTATGAAATTATTCTTCAGAACCATTACCTCCAACAAATAACTCCACTCCCCCAGACTTCTTAATATTCTCTTCAAATTCTTCACACTCTTTCTCCAAATTGCTTGCATTCCCATCAAGGATGTGGACGTTCTTAGGGTCAATGTCGATGTGCTTGAACAGATTGTTCCACATGTAGTAGTGATAGCTCTCGGGGTGATCTCTGGGAAGACCTGTCAAAAAAAATAAATTCATTGAGAAGTAAAAGACAGGAACGGTGCTGCTACGTTTATCATTCAGGGGAGGCAACAGATCAATTGGACGACAGTAGCCCACTTACACATGCAGTAAAGTCACCATGAATCAAAACTGAAGAGATATATATATTTTGGCATTTCCCTGTACATGTTTATGGAGAGAATCGCATGGAAGAAGTTACACACATCAGCATTTTTAACCCTTTTACAGCCCAAACTATTTCACTTTTCTTTCGTGATTGTGGCCTTTTCAACGGCTGTAATTTATGTAAACCCCTCATAATCTATCCATGGTTATAAGATGTAAATATAACTTAAGAATTTGGAAAAAAATCTAGATGAATTAAATAAATTTAAGTATCTGAAAAATTTTAAAATGTGAAATGTTGCTAATTCCGGAAAATAGCATTGACAGTCTTCATACATCCCACCTGAAATGGGCTGGCAGTAAAAGCGTTAAAGACATAATTGAATAATTTTTGCTAAAAAAGTTCTTAAACATCTTGCAATACCCAACTAAAAAATAATTCATCAGCATGCATGTGTAAATATTGTTGAGCATTTGAAAGATTAACTTAATAATTGCTTAGTGCTCAAGAAACAAAGATTAAGCAGAGGCCTTATGTGGCCACCACACAAAACACCATTACGAATGGCTGAAGAGTAAACTCCTTTGTATAGATACGCTCTGTTGTCCTCAGGGAATATTGAAGTTGTTCATGAGGTAACTGTGTTTGACAGACCACTTTGAGGGATTATATACCATACCACCAATTCTATGAAGGCCTTATGTGGCTTCAAAGTTCTGTCGGTTGCTATTTACGTTTAATACAGACATTTACAAATATCCCTCACTTAAGACTAAGCCGTGTACACATTGCACGCTTCATGGAGCTAGCATGCTTCATCCATGCATGCAAGAGCATCAAATGCATCCAAAGTCTACATGAATATCAAAATCATTAACCCAACAGGGGCAGATCCAGGATTTCTTTCTGGGGGGGAGGGCACAAGCAAGGCTGTATACAGGATTTTGTTCTGGGGGGCACAAGGGTACCTCGTAATACAAAACAAGCGCAATGATAATGGGACCGTAGTAAAAATGCTGCATATTATTGAAGGGTGTGCGGGGAGCATGTGCCCCCCTGGCCCCCCCCCTAGATCCGCCTATGTAACCCAAGCACGTAGAAACCATCATCGAAGGCTTGGTGAGTATGTGAGGGCTTAGGGTGGGGGGAATCACCATGGTGAGGAGATTGCAGCCAAAAGGGTACCTCAAAACAAGGACACATAAAGGGACACTAAATCAGGGCCTTGAGTATACAAAGACTGGCACTCACTTAATGGTTTTGCACAGTCATGCAATGCACAGTTTGCAATGGTTTGCCACAGATTACACGGGAGCAGAACACAGCAGGCACTTCTTTGAATGAGGCAGAGTGCATTGCCTGTTGTTTATTCACACTTTAGTGTAACATAGAAGCACGCGATATGAGAAATCACTTTATTTGGCAGGAATTACACCATTACACACAAGAACATGAGCACATGTGCGGGGGAGAAAAAACAACTACCAGAGGGCACCACCATACGGGCTCATACAAAAAACAAAAAATGGTGTGGGGTATTTTGTTTCAGCGGTTACTTCAAACATCACAATATTGCCTTGGCTGAAGCTACAGAGAAGGCTGTGCATCATCAATATCTTATGACTGTATTGATTGGTTAAAGTGAGAAGCCAACAAAAACTTGATGTTGTGAAAGGTGAAGACGATTTGAAAAGTCTCCTATTTCTGACAGATGAGAGATTCATCTATTTCAGTGATAGTGAGCCCATTTATTCAGGAAAAGCCAAAAGATAACGTACTTTCTTTGTGCTACTCAACTCAAGAAATGATAGCCGATGTTCCAACTAAACCCTTGCCCAAATGAAAACAAGTATTTTGTGCCAATGAATGGCATTGTCATAGTTGCTTTAAGATGTACATATGAAGTATTGCTTTGAATGTGTGACAGGATTTTTTTTTCAGAACTTTTATGGTATTTTTTAGAAAGAATGTTTTCTTTGTGCAAGAACTACTGGCTAAAGCGGGTATTAAAATTAAATGATAGTAATAAAAATTGCAATGATATTCAAACCAATGTAAACAAACCGCCATGTAATTTATTACCATAAATAAATTAACAATTGTAGTGAGGAGGTAACAATAGTAGCTAGGAACACGAAAAAAAACTAACGGGAGTCGTGTGTTGAGAGAGATACGAAAAAGACATGTTCTAAAAGACCAGCAGAAAAAAAGTACTGGACACTTAAGAAAAGGAGGCGTCCACAAGAGAGAACCGATAGAAGAAAGGATGTGCAAATAAAAATGGTGGAGAGAGTTCGAGAAAGGGATTGTGGAGGAAGATATCCGACAGTGAGTGGAGTTGTGCAGCATTGAAACATCCGGCAGAGTTTGAGTGGAGTCGTGGAGAAGTGAACCCGATAAGTGGAACTTAAATCATTATTATAAATACGCAAGGAAAATGGGAAGAGTTAAAAGCCCATTGGAATAGATAGGGAAGTTATTCAATCTATTTGTTATAATGTCCGATTGTAAATTGGGCCCAATTAGTCTTCCTTTGTGATGTTTTGAATAGAAAAGTGTAAAAGTAATTTTGTGCATGTCATTTGATAACTAAGTTTGTTTATTTACCCTAAGGTAACAAGAAACAAAAAAATAGAAGGTGAGTAGTGTTACACCAAGAACCACACAAAACAGCACCACCAAAGGCTGAAGTGTAAACTCCTTCATATATATATATATGTTCTGTTGTTCTCAGGAAATATTGAAGTCATTCATGACAAAACTGTGTTTGATAGACATCTTTGAGGGATTAAATCTCTCAGCACCTATTCCTTTTCTGTCATTACCCCTGTCAAAATCAACCCCTAAACTATTTGCAAACACGTCATGCCATGTGCTGCATACCAGTGTACACCTTATGTATCACACACATTATATTTATCACATAACAATTAAAAATATGTACTCACCAACATATTCATCCATGTTGAATGTCTTCACGTACTTGAATGATATGAGCCCCTTTTTGTGGAACTCGATAAGTTTCTTGTACATGCCCAAAGGGGTGCCGCCTGAAAGTAATTTCGACATTTAAATAAAAGAAAAATTATGAAATAAATTTAAAAGGCCATTCACTTACAAGTCAATCAATCATCAACTCAAGTTGCAAAACCAGTTAAGTTAGCGATCATTTTGTAGCATAGCACATTCCTTCAAAAGTTTAATTTTCCCAACCTAAATGTATAGTTTACTCTGTTTAAATCTTTTAACACTTACATTTTTACCTTTGAAAATGGTTTCAAATAAAAAGTATGTGGTGTGACTTGGAGATATTTCTATTCCCTCAAGCATTTCTACAGGGAAAAGAGCTATGTAGACGCAAAGTCACTCCAACCTCAGTGGTGGGTTATTGACAATTTTTAATATCACTAATGAAAGAAAGTGGAGACACAATCGAGGTTAATAGATTGTTTTTAAAGTGTGCATGTTCTTTTGTAGAGGAAGGATGGGGTAACCCCAATCACCGCCTATAACACACAGGTTAACAAAATACATAGATCCAACTGCAGAAACCAAAAATTCCATCACAAAGTGTTTTCCCGTAAATGGGGGGTGGCACATGGTTTGGATGAAATGCAAAAGTTCAAAAACCAGTTTCCAACTGGTTGTGCAAAACCAGGCTTTCAAGTAGTGAAATTATTTCATACCATTAAAAATGTATCCAAGCTTTGCTTTTGTATGTGGGTCTTAAAATGGCTTATGGGTCAAAACATTTCCCTTAACATTGGAGTGGCGCAAGATATGCTTGTGGAATTTTTTCCCGTAGTTTTGGTGGTTTTACTATGACTTTGATACTTGAGAAACTTGAATTTTATGATGGTGTTGAAGTTGGTTTCACAGGGTGCCCAGCCAATCAAAGCAGAAAAACTCACAAAGCATAATTCATCCGATTTCCCAGGGATACTAAACAAAAGTCATGGTAAATCTTACGTAATTACTGCAATAGATAAGAAATCTAGAGAACCCAAAATTACTTTGACACTTTTAAATAATATTATATTTCTGTATTTACAAGGACAAGGAATAGGTTAATTATCACACATTGAATTTAGAAATTAAATTTATTCAATACAAGCCAAGACGCTGCTTCGAACTAATAAATAGATGCTGCCGTCACCTGGCATTCCATTCTTCGTCTTTTTGAATCTTAATTGAGTCAACAGTGGTAGAAATTTCAATTCTGTTTTCTTGTCTGACATTCCACGTTTCCATGCAGCTTTAAACATTCAAATTAGCTACGTAATTATGACAAACACATTTTACGCCAAAAATGAGAGTTGTACTGTCAAAATCTTATGTGAAATGAATTAGAAATAAAAGATTTTGAAATTCCTGATTGGAGCAAAATTTCATGAATAATTTATGCATATTTCCACGGCTTAAAAATTCATGCAGAATTCCCTCTTTTCCCGGATGCTGGACAGCCTGTTTTAACCTCAGTTGGTTTGGATAGGTGAGGGTAGAGCATGCCCTAGACTTATCCACAGGAATTTGAATATCACGCATTCAGGGTTGCAGGAGCAGTTTATTTCCCAAGGCCCCATGGCACTTCCAGGATTTCATTTGTGGCTGTCCAAAAGCTTCAGCTGGGATTTGAAGGTAAAGCCCTTTGGCCAGCAACCAAGACCATTAGGATACCCACTTGGAAACCACACTTCCACTTAAAATACGCTGGCAATAAGATGTTCAAATATTAAAGATGATCATGATGAGGTAAACTCAACAGTTGACTTTACAGGCAAATGTGTCATATCAGGCCTTCAGTCATTTTCCCTGTCATACCATTGCATTTTAAGACACAATGGAATTCCATGTTTTTTCTCTGAATTTTAGAGTTTTTGTAGAAGAGTGGTCAACCTGAATTGGCACAGTTGCATATATACGTAGTCAACTCGAGCTGCACATGCATCTCTCTATTGCCAGCCTTAGCGTCAGCAGGGTAAAAACTCTTTCCAGCCAAATCAATAGTTCCAAGGCCTCTATCCAAAGCATGACAGCAGGTGTCGTATATTGATAGTCATTTGAACCCTTGATGAAAAGGCCGTAAATTTGTTTTCAGGGGTATCTGGAAATACCGTATATGTCTGAATATAGTCCCCCCTTTTTTTCAAAAATGCCCGTGGTACAAGTAAAGAGGGGGCTATATTCGAATGCATTTTTTTAACGTTTCCCGAAACTGAAGCCTCAAAATTAGGGGGGGGGACTACATTCGGAGAAATACGTAATTTAAATTAAAAACAAATGGTGTCTAACATACTTATGATTTCTGTTTGCACACAAATCTAGAGAAAAATTGGGGTCTTTCTTCACATTGCTCGGTCTTCCCTTTCTCCAGAAACATCAATTCTAAAGATTTTGTGAATCGTTGGTCACGTTGCAGGCACCACTGTACCACTCATATATTCTTATGTGATAATTTTGTAACCCACCATACTTTCTTTATTCAAACGCCAATGGAATGCACTAAAGGGAACTCTGAGAGAATACATAAAACTTGTTAACATTCCTATGGAAAAAATGCAACTTTTAGGTTCTTGCAGACCAATGGCGCAGCGAGGGGGGGTTTTAGGGGATAAAACCATCCTCAGAGCTCATAGAATTTTTTAGGTTTAATCCATTTTACTTAATTGGATAGATATTACTAATAGAATAGTGTAAGGATTAATAAAATATCCCTCAGAAAGCCGTAAAACTCACCATTTTGAGCCACTTATCTAAAAATTCCACAGTTTATTAATCTCGCACCCACTTATCCTGGTGGGTATTCCATACCCCCACACGCCCCTGTATTAGTTACACCTAAACCCCTCCAGCCATAATTCCTACCTGCGCCCCTGTTGCAGACAATGCCGAATTTCCCCGGTGTTTGACGTCACAAGTGGGTGCCATTCAATTATTCCTATATTGAGTTGGGTTTCTTTCTTGAACTTACAAAAAGAGAGTTGCTATGGTTGATTAAACGAAGTAAGAAATAAAGAAAAAAATTTTTTGGTCTACCAAAGCTACATTCTTTAGTTTGTTCGCCTTCTCCACTTAAATTCCATCAACACTCAAGATCCATAAAAATTGCCAATATATCTTTTCATAAGAATTTCCAAATTCTTGCAGCTTTGGTAAGAAAGTATTTGTCGTGACACACAAGTGCGTAGCGAAAGACAATTTTCGGTAGGCAGTAATGCTTTGAAAAGAAGACGTCAGCACCTATTACCTGAGCATGAAGAACAATTGGTTTTTCTGAATGAAAATTTGAAAGGATCAAATATTACATGATTCATTTACGTACATAATCTGTATTACAATAGTGCTTACATTAACACCTTTACTGAGAGCTCATTTGAGTAGTTTAGATACTAAATAATTAATTTTGATGTATTAATTAAAATGATGACATATTACAGGTTAAATTATTTCAATTGTGATTATGGAACCGTTTAAGACACATTATTTTTCATTCATCTCCTAATTCTGACATGATTTACACCAACGGTCGTCATTATCTTTTCCTTTTTACATCAGCCTAAGCATTCAGAAAAGAGTATTGGGGATAGAAAAAATGAGAATATGTTGGAGCATGTATTGCTGTAATGCCTGGTTCACAATTGCCATACTCGACTCGACTAAATACTCGCAAGCAGTTTTCAACTCGACTCGATATTCGTCTCGAGTACTACTCACACATCCCTACAAATATATGCAACAAGGTGAAAGGTGGCTCTGAATGTCTTTGCTGCCATCTGAAAAGCTGATGAGAAATATGCCCTGGAGTATCTTTTCTGCAAAATCGAGGACGCAAAAACATTTTGCTGACTCCCTGCTGAATCAGGTGATTGTATAGATTTTAGGCATGCTTGTGTCTAGAATATAACTTCTGCTGACAAGAACACGTCGAAACCATGCAAAATTCATTCAAACAAAGTTCCAGAGCTAGCTCCCTAGGCCACGACACACCGTAAGAATTTTCATTGGTGGTGTGTCGTTGGCTTAAACCAAATCCGAGCGAGTCCAAGACCCTGAGGTCAGAGGCCCCACACTCTCCCACCTAAGTACCCCACCATGCTCCCATCATTAGAGAAGTCAAAACACAGAAGTTGCCACACTGTACAAAGGCAATATTGCCAACATTTTTAGCTCTCAAGCAGCAGAAATTATTTTGCAACCTGCAAGCCCAGCTACAAACGCAAGATTGTCTCCAAAGATTTGGCAATATTTACACAACAACAACATTATCCTTGAGTTTTTGTCAAATTGATTCATTTTCGGGGGGACATAAGCTTCACCTGCATTCCAGCTAGAATTCTCAAGTCCAGAATGAAGATGAGTCAACGCAACAAAAATGCAAAGAGAATGCGGTCATTAAATAACTGCATAAACCTCCAAACCAACATTTACACTATGCTCCCAATTGAATTTTACATATTAGCTCTGAGTCAACATTTGAAGCTACTAAGGTGTGGACCAGCAAAATAAAACCAGTGGCTCTTCCAGCAATGAACTCTGAATTATAATTATCAGTTAAAACCCTGTGCCAACATCATTGTCTAAAATAATGATAATGGGTAAGTATAATAATCTCATGTTGTGAACAGAGCAGATGTAATTAGAAAAACGACTCCTTTGATCAAATAGTATTCTCAAGTGTTCAGTTTACCTGAACTTACTGGAGGAAACAGGAGATAAAACTTAAGCCTCCAACAACCAGTGTTTCGCTAAGGGAACAAGCTAGTACAGTTTCGATAATGCAATACAAAGAAAATGAATACAGTTAAGCCCACGACAAAAAAAACTGAACCAGTGCATATTTACAAGAATCCTCACTGCTTGTTTTCTATATTTAAACTGCTGGCATTCCCTCCACCATTCGAAGTCCTATAAGGGCCAAACAAGTTCTTCCTGTTCTGTTAATCTATCAACTATCAACTTTACTGCTGCTTCGTCAAAATTTTGGCTGTATACAGAGCCATCGAACAGAAAACTATTAAAAGCCTTTGGGCAGAAGATAAATGAAATACAGATGTAATAATATGAGTACATATATGTGAGACAGAATTCCTATCACTTGACATAGACATCAGTAAACAACTATGTGGTCCACTTAGTATGTTATTTATGCACTGCAATGAACTATGCGAAGAGTTTAGCATCTGACAAATTATAAACACCTCAGTGTTTACTAA
This sequence comes from Ischnura elegans, assembly GCF_921293095.1. Taxonomy (NCBI): domain Eukaryota; kingdom Metazoa; phylum Arthropoda; class Insecta; order Odonata; family Coenagrionidae; genus Ischnura; species Ischnura elegans. The sequence continues at coordinate 7,616,104 of NC_060252.1, forward strand.
CCTGTTGGCAATCCAAGTACGAAATATTTATCGGGGCCAGGATTAAAATCATTGATTCTTTTAAGGACATACTTAGCAGCCCATTCGGCAACATCATCGCCCGACTCGAGAATGACTAACCTCATCTTTTACTGGGAAATCTGAAAAATAAACGGGAGGATTATTTACATGCACTGAAAATTCACGAGTCACAAAATGTCGATTCCGTTTCATCCACAGGCCATATGCTCATTACAGAAAATAAAAAACTGTGAAGTGGTCGCATTTATATGATAAATAAAAGCGTAAGGACGCAATTGAATCACTATTACACGAACTCCGGAAACCAGAAGAATAAGCAATATCTATAACGAATTGACTGAGTTGGATAAACAAACTAAGCACCAGGTACAGCGCAGAAGCTATGCTTTGGTGAACGTAAAACTCCTGTGATAGGATTACACAACATAACATGAGAACAAGAAAGGCTGGCAGATTAATTACCAGACAGATAAAAGAATGCAATGAACTAGATACCACTGATATGAGATAAGAAAAAGCTTGCAATGACGATGGCCAGTATATACCCCAATGAACAGATTTCGATAAGCTTAGAGAAATAAATTCATACAGGGAAGCTAGCGTCTTAATCCGGCACAGACGATCTGAAGATAATGATATGTTCGCAGTTGGTTCATTGACCGGCACAGGCAGATTTTGACCGCATCGCCCTTCGATCGAGGTCAAGGCTGACTTGTGAAATATAATTGACAATAAATAACAAGTGAAGCATCCGATACATTAAATCATATCAAATGAACGTACCAAACAGGAATGAGAGAGAGAAATATAGCCCTGATTCCTATTATTTAAATGTGCAAGGTAACAAACGAAAATCGGTAATGAGTAGATGAGCAGCTGTTGAGGAGGCGTGGCTCTCAGGAGGCAAATTCGAATCTGCTTATAACTGTGACAAATGCATTTTCAGAACCGCAAAATGAAATTAACGTATTAACTTGTTCATGAATTAAATTGGAGAAATCAATCAAATAATCAATGGTGTTTGGACAAAAACTGTTTAAAGCTGAGTACTTTCGTACATAAAAACAGAAAGTCTTTATGTCGTACTAAATACTTAGGAACAGTTGCATTTTCAGCACCGTGTAGGTACGCCCAAATGTCTTACACGACAAAATGCCTGCACACAATTTATATTCCTTCATTTCAATCCTAAGATGCTTAGTTTTTACTAAAACATATATGCCCTAATATTTTGTATTTACATGAGATTATTTCATTTTACCAATACTCCTTGGATATGATGACAGTTGGAGAAAAGGTTTAAAATGGTTGGTTCATGCTAAGCTCTTCACGGACAGGTCCCTCAGGATGGCATTTATATTTTTCCCAGTGTGAGGAGTTTATTAGGTGAGGAAACTTATACTAAACCTTATAAATAAAACTAGAACACGACCCGGATTTCAACATCAGCGTCATCATCAGGTGGTTGACGTTAAGATGAATTGAAACCCGGGTCGTGTTCTAGTTATTATTTGTGTGGTTTAGCAAAAGTTTCCTCGCCTAATAAAGTTTGTGATGGAATACAACGGAGTTTCCCAAGATTGTGTTCTAACGCATGGAGTTCTCGGAGTTCTCCACATTGACAAAAGAATCATCCACAGTTTATACATAAACTAAGTAGCGGTGATAAAATCAGGGCCAAGTCATGAAGAAATAAGAATTAGGAAAGAACTTATATTTGGAGTGTACTCCTATACGGAAGTGAGGCATGGACAATGACAGCCGCGGAGATAGCAAGGATGGAGGCCTTAGAAATGTGGTGCTACAGAGGAATGATGAGGATCAAATAGATCGACCGAGTAAGTAATGAGGAAATCCTAAGAAGACTAGGAGGGTGCGAAAAGATTGGCTGATCGGAGAATTGAGTGAAGAGCTGCTGAGTCAAACCAAGGTATGGTACTTGGAGGAGGCGACCGACAAGGTCGTTTGCTCCATGAAGGAAGGGAATGGAAGGAAGGGTGGAGAGAAACCCGGCGTCGGCGTTAGCCTACTCTTAACGAAAGGCGCCAAGGGGACCACAATCTTAATAATTCTTCCATTACTTCTCATTACGAATTCTTTCACATTTGACTTCTCTGCTGATATCATTATATCCATTCCTCAATGCAGAGGAGGCCGCCCCCTTCAACGTTACAAACGAACCACTTTTGCAAACTCTTTCTCAGCCATATTTTTACAAAATGACTTTTTCATTTTTTATAAAAGCGTCCTTGAACATTTCCATACTCTCTTAGCAATTTCATTGTAGTGTTATTCCTGTCCTTATATATTATTTAATACGATGTCATTTGTCTCTGTCATTCCGTTCTCATATTATCCCGTAAACAATGTAATGTCTTGCACTAACTTATTTCATACAATTTTCCTTGCGCCCTGCAACCCTTATATCATTCATCTGACGTATCCGTACCACATATTCGCCACATGCACATTTTTAAAAGGGCCTGGGAGAGAAAACACCCCTGTCTCAATCTCCGTTCGATACCAAATCGCTTTCCTATTTTTCAGTGCAGTGTCAAATCTATCGGAGCTTTTTTTCATGTCGGCTACAATCTGTCCCCATGTTGATAACGTAAACATGAATAAATGCAATGCAATGAATAACATTTTTACGCCTGATTGCCAATGTCAATTTCTAAAATTGAAATTTAAGAAACAATAACTGATAAAAAGGATATATTTGAACGTAAAACACAATTACCAAAATGAATGTAAGTTGCTAAAAAAGCGAAAGAACTAATGTCTGTTCGGGATTCAATGGTTTGCTAATGGGAGTCAAAAAGATAAATTTAAATGGAAGAGGACAGGCCCAAAATCGTTTCGCACAAAAATCCTTGCGAAATGCACCTATACGTTCGAAAAGAAAGTACATATATCATTACCATTTCGTGGCTCCACCGAACGAATGTATTTTATTGTGATTATCACGTCCTTTTCGTCCCACATATGCACACGCCTCTTCCATTAATTCATTCCATTTCTCTCGTACCGCGGTATTCGCGAATTCTCATACTTTATATTTTTATTTAAATATATTCTATCTGATAAACTTTATTCAGATATGTTATAGCCCCCTCATTTTATATTTATTCACCAACCTCATCTTTTTTATTAGATGTCTTCACATGAATCATATCACATCACATACACAAATATAAATTTACTTCATTTGAAATTTTAGCTACATCTGCAGTATTTTAATTACAGGTCAATATCCAAATATAAAAGTTTTTAAGAACTAAGTTTATATTTACCATTAATTAAGTTTTAATCCGGAATTCCCTAAGCGGGTCTTTCTTTTAATTTCAAAGGAAAACCTTTTCAATTTAGATAAATAAAATTGAAGTAAATTCCGCTGTGTTTTGAAATAGATAATTGCATTATATCACCTCGTGTAAGTAGGATTACAACCGGGTTAAATAAGGATGCGGATAAGAAACAGATATATAAAATGAAGCTATCTCTGGTCTTTTAGCTTAAAAACTGATATATTTGCAGCATTAAATTGCGCATGATTTCGGCATCGACAGGGATAACGCGTTTCCTCAATTTGGACAGGACGGGCATTATGAGATTCAAATGTTTCCGTCAAACTTTCAGAGATGGCGCAAAAATCGCCCTCTCCGAAAGAGCCCCTCGCGGTAGCCTTTGAAAACAGTTCAGTTTGGCTAGGCGGCGGCATTGGAGATGCAATTCAAAACTTGCTATGCTTGACTCACAATCAGTACAGCTGTTTTCGCTTGACCATTTTTGGCTTTATTTCATGAAAAATTCGATACTTTTTATGGACATCATAAATTTCCACGCACTCTCCCAAACTTTACCAACTCCTGAAGTCGGCGAGATGAAATTCATACGTATATCGACTATGGAGTTTTGATTTAATATTATTATAGTATTCTACCGATTAAGGTAGGTTTCCATGGAGTACTAAAGAAGTGATCTGGGAGCCTCCCTTTCCTTCCAGCGCTAACTTCTTCAATTCAATATAAGGCCTACTCCGTTTTATTCTATCTAAAAATCCTATTCTTTTCCTTCCCCTCCCTCGTTTCCCTAACATTCTACCCTCTAACACCATTTTCAACATCCCCTCCCCGATAAGTACTCCCTCCATCCATACCTTCTGTCTCCTCCGTATCTCATCTAAAAGCTGCCTCTCCTCGCCAACCATATCCAGCACTTCGTCGTTCCTTTTCCTCTCCGTCCATCTCACCCTCTCCATTCTTCTCCATGCCCACATCTCGAATGCCTCCAATTTTCTCTCGTCGTCTTTCCTCAATGTCTACGTTTCCGCACCGTAGAGGGCTACACTCCAGATCAAACTCTTCACTAACCTTTTCTTTAAACTCTTACATAACGATCCTCTCTGAAGCTCCTTCCTGTTCATGGATGCCTCCTTTGCTAATGCAATTCTCTTCCTAATGTCCTTACTACTAAATCCGTTTTCCTCTAACGTACTGCCTAATTAGTTGAACTGCTCAACCTGCTCAAGTTTTTCACCAACCACTTTTATCTTAAGTCTCACATTCCTCGCTCGTGATGCTTTAAAAAACCGCATAATATTAGTTTTCTTGTGATTAATCCTCATCCCATACTCCTCGCAACGCTCGTATAACGCATCCACTAGAGCCTGAAGCCCCCTCGCTGACTGGCTAATCAACGCCTGATCATCCGCGAATCTCATTGATTTGAACATTATTCCTCCCACTTTAATTCCAGCTTCTAACTCATCCCACGCTTCCCTTACCATCTCTTCAGCGTACACGTTAAAGAGCAGCGGCGAAAGAGGACAGCCTTGCCTCACTCCTCGTTCCATTCTTGCCCACCCAGATTCTCCGTCCGCTACCCTCACTTGCGCAGTCTGGGCCATATAAAGATTACGAATCAGTCGCCTATCCCTCCAATCTACACTTATTTTCTTGAGAATATCCAATAATTTTACCCAGTTCCCTCTATCAAGGGCTTTTTCAAAATCCACAAAGCAGGCATACACGTCCTTCTCATCTTCTAGGTTCCTCTCGACGGGGGACCTCATTACTGCTATTGCATCACGAGTTGACTTCCCTTTTCTGAAACCAAACTGATCTTCGCCCAAATACTCGGTTGCCCTCGCCTCCATTCGTCTGTTCAATATCCTTAGTACCACTTTCGCCGCGTGCAATATTAGGCTAATAGACCTGTAATCTCCGCATTCCACAGCTTTCTTCTTTTTCGGTAGCGGAATTAAAACCGTCTTCACGAAATCCTCCGGCCAACATCCCTCCTCATAGATCCTGCGTACTAGTTCGAAAAACCTTTTCTTGCCTTCCTTCCCTAGATTCTTCAGAAGCTCACACGGGATATTGTCCACGCCTACTGATTTCCTAGCCTCCATAACATGAAGTGCTTTTTCTAATTCCGAATCTAATATCCCGGCCCAAGATTATCCTCCCCACTTCATTTTCATCCTCTAAAGTCAATCTCTCCGGTTTGTTCCTTCCTTCATAGAGATCCTCCACGTATTCCTTCCATCTCCTCTGTACCTCTTCTCGCTCGCTTGGGGCTTTGAATAAGTGTGGAAAATAATAAGTTTTTCCCCGGTATAAAAAGGATTCCCATTAATTTTACCGACTGACGATTTATTTAACTCATTATTTACCAGAATTCTCAACTCAAAAAAAGCTCAAGGTTTGATACATTTCGATTACGATAGTTAAGTAAATTACGACCTAATAAACAGAAAAAAACTGAATATGAAGTAATGAGCTCTACGGCCTTGACAGGTAGATGTTAAATAAAATGCTCCAAAAGCCGTAATAAGTTACACTTATCCGTTTTACGCTGATCCGGAATTTGCTGCGATGGTTTGCGAAATGAAAAAGGACTGCAGGGACAAAACACAGCCTCTCGACCGGTAAGCCTTTGCACTCACTCACACCCACTCGCCAAGCTGATACTGCCGGCAGAATAAGCTCAAGAAGAGCGGGTCAAGATGTGTAGTAGGAAAGTGAGAAGCATACACTTACAGTTTTACACCGACCCGGAATTTGCTGCAATAGTTTGCGAAGATGGAAAAGATCTACAGGGACCACACACAGCCTCTCAACCGGCCAGCCTTGGCACTCACCAACTCACACACAATCACACGTAATCACCAAAACACACGGGCTAAAACTACCGGGAGAAAGAGCTGAAGAAGAGCGGAGAGGAGCGGAGCTCAAGAGAAAAAACTGAGTTATGATTTCCCTTATATTGTCGCACATGGAGCTCAAAACTAGCTTTTACATGTGAAATGTGTATTAATACTTCCTCATGGCCTGATTCCCCTACCCTAATATGCTACTAACATTCGCTGATGAAAACGGATGACTCGTGTATCGAAACGTCGGCCATGATGGAGACAAGCCAGTACAACTACGGCGATTTCAGTGGTAACAGACAATGAATTTAACTTTCAGCATGATATACACGAACTTTAAAGCTTATTGAATGATATTTATCGATTTACTCTGCGTGCGATTTGATAGAAAATTACCAGTTTAGGCAAACCTCACACCTTTTTAGCCCATCCCGCAACAAATTTCTGGCCACATATGCATGTACATACATGTATCTGTAGTACGTGCCTGCCCACGGAGTAACCTTATTCCGTCCTTAACAACCGATGGCGAGAATTTTCGCGAATAGCAATTATGAGTACAATTTAAGAATGTTCTTACCCATGTGACTGTAATCAGAAATGTCGACTTACAAAAAATATTGGGGGGCCCAAACCGGGGATCTTGCCCCGGGAAATTTTATTAGCAGTGAGTTTTAAGATTTTTAAGCATTTTAGAAGAGTCATATGATCAACACTAGAACCCTGATAATTCGAATCTCGATATCTGGACACTCCGGGGAAAATCGACAAGCCTGACACATTTTTTCCTCATGCCCATAACGAATTTTTGAGGGGGCTCGGGCCCCCTCAGGCCCCATGGAGTCGGCGCCATTGATTGTAATAAAACGAACATATTACGCATATAGGATAAGTATAGCATTCCCATGTAGTCTATATCACAACCACGTAAACACAAATCGTTCGACTGGGATCAAAGATTTTTATATTTGCGGAAATCCGGTGTATTCGCGATGTCTTTTGTCGACCACGCCAATCCTCGAAGAGACAGGCCATCGCCTTCACCTCCTCTCATGACAATCCTGATTTGGGGAGCGCAGATTCCTCTGGATTGTTGATAATACACAGACCCTATGAGAGAGTAGTGTAGAGAACTGCCATCCAGAGGACTCTGGGGGTGCGCGTGGTCGAGCGACATCTTTGAGCCCCCCGCGAAGATCCGCTCTCGGCCTACCCACAAACCCAAGGCATTGTGCTCGCCTAATTCCACCCTCACCTGAACCAGAATGGAAGAGGAAGGTTCGCAGAAGAATAGCGCAAGCCATTCGCCTAGAACGAAGGCCCAGCGCATGTTTGCATATCCCCTCTTAGCACACGGTGTGCTTCTTGGGAAGAATGTCCTGACACATTTCAGGGGGAGAAGAAAAGACAACTTCAAGCATTTTTGCCAGTTGCCGAAATGGCGTCGAAAATCCTTCACTGTAGTCTTCCCCGGAAATGAAATCGACAACGCATAAACTTCCCAGCATACAGTCGACTGGGGTGACTTTTTCCCACCACTCGGAAAATATGTCCATTTACATGACGATGTTACCTATTAGTTGACCTAGTTCTCATATATTCCAATAAGTATGGCTTGTACTTCCACAATGGGTAGCTAGATTAGTTTCTGTGTTATCACATATGACACCATCACCCTTTTCTTGTTGATTACGTTTTTGAGAGATTTATATCGCCTACAAACTTCTTACTATATCAGGTATCTCAGAAATAATTACGGTAAACAGTAATTTTTACTCGGAGTCACAATGGCTTTTAGGATACAATACATTCTATGATATTTTATAGTGAATCATCACAATGTTTTGCAGTTTGTGAAGGTGGATTATTATTATATTTTGGGATGACTTTGGCTCATCTTTTGTAAACGATATTTTTCCAGCCTAAGAGAATTTGCACTACATTTGATGAAAATGGTACTACAAATCGTAATTAATATACTTATTTGAAATTTAAGATTTGATCTCTGACCTCAACGTACGATATTTACTAAGATTACTGCCATCGATCACGCCAGTCGGAAAGGACTTCCTTTTTGTGACCTGTAAAATGTAAAATTTGAAATACGAAAGTTTTCCAGCAATAAAAGTGTCTCCCATAATGTAAATTAATCGATGAATACTAAAAATAACGTGACTTTGAGGAAAAAACTGTTTATCTACCAAAAAACATAAATGTAGTTTACACAATGAGAAAAATTCACTCCATGACGAGGTGAGATTACCTTACGCAAAAAAATACTCCATACTTCGATCACATCAGAATGAATAGAAATGTAAAACGTGGATAACAGTGCTATACACCATCTCTTCTGCAAGTAAAAAATATATTTAACCTAATAGATTAGCGTTTAAGGCTTATTTGAGCATATTTTACATAATGTATCTAAAAATTGAGACCAGGTTTACCCAAGTTTACGGTAATGAAAAACATTTCGCAGTAGCCATGGAGGAGCTAAAAAAGGAGGGAGAGTTAGTAAGATAGTGTTACTTTTAAAAGACGGAAATAAGATTTCACTGACGGTGAGAACCTCCAGTTTTTTATCACTCTTACGAGCCGCTAATGAGAAACTTCGTCACTGCAAATATTGCAAATATATTTGTCAAATGGATTGATGCAATAAATATTATTGGCAATATTATGATAAATGAAAATTATACCATATAATCAATATGATTGTATATTTTAATTTTTTCATCCAAAACTATTTTCGCATGTGATAAAGTGGAATCAGAAGCAGTAATGCATACTTGCCGCGAAGCATGCAACCGGATATCAGGAAAAATAAGCACAAACATCAGTGTGGTGAATAGCTGAAGTCATTCAAATTCATAGGAAGCAAGTAACGAATTCCAAAGCTGTCATCGGTATTCGCAAACAGAATCCCGCCTATGAGGATACTTCGACAGCCACATTTTAGATCACATTCTCTACCAGTCCCCGAATCGTCCACTGCGAAGAAACTTCTGTTTTCTCTCTTAGGTTGCACTAGTTTGGAGTTTTGGAAAATATTTTCATATAACATATAGGCATTTATGTTTTATTATTTTAAAAATGCCGACCTGAACCACGACTATCAATGCCAAAATTAATGACGCCGTGGAATTCGCCACACAAGTAATTATGCATAAAAAGACAGGAGCTGTGCAGATTTTTCCGGAAGAATTATGCATACTTTAGAAGGATAAAATGAAGATAAGGTATAACAGCATTTTTTAACACTTAGACGATAATAATTTGAGAAACCTTTGTCGCATAACAATAGGATCGTAAATCCTTGATTAACCTCCAGAATTTCTAAGGAAACGCAGGATTTTTTTGTACACGCAATCCCAAGTTACTACGGAAACGCCAGAATAAAAGTAATCCAGCCAGAATGTATGGTATTTTTTTTTAACGTGTTGTACCTCTAAAGTTGTTTTATTTTGTTTTGTAGTTTTCGGTCAGCACCCTTGAGGACTCCTTATGAATAGAGCGAATCGTTAGCGAGGCAATCTCTTTTGTTTTAATCATTCAGGCAAGCCCCTCAAGATCTACAGAAATGGAATTTGAAAAAAGGAGTGGCAAAATAGCTAAAACTTGTCTTCATACTTTTATGGACGCAGAATTTTGTCCTTGGGGCAGTCCCCCATTCCCCCGACACCGTGAGAGGCGAATTCAGTGCGGGGTCAACAATGCGGGGACAGGAAATAACATCGACAGGAAATGGATGAATGCGGACAGTGACTTAGTTAGAATCGGTTTGTGTTTGGGGGAGACCCTGTTGCTGTTCCCTGAGTGACCGCGCGCTGATAGAAAACTGGGAAGTTGAAAATAGTCGCTTTCATTTATATTCAATGGGCTTTCAAAGTTCATTTGGGGCCTTGTTGCTTCATCACATGCACGTAGCGAAGTGGGGAGTAAGTTTTGGGGGCTTCAGACCTCCCCCACAAAGTTATTCCCTTATAACGACTGCCCGCTATACATCTGATGAGAGAGGAGGCCACTAGCTTAGGCGCACCTGCCCTTTGAAACTCCATTTTTAGATACGATTGCATAATGACAGTTCATAATGTCTGCCACCGAATCACTTTAAAGAAAAAACCTAATTCAATCTTTTTTCAGCAGGACAAGAGTAAGCTATGAATACACGGAAAGATTCGGATCTTTAAACTGAGGCATGAAAATCGGAAGGAGTATACTGTCACCATTATTTTTGTGCTTCAGAAAAGGCTCAGGTGCACGATTAGCAGTGACGCATACACATTGGGGACGCAGGGGGCGTCCCCCCCCCCCCCCCCCTTGCAGGGTGCCCTCATTGCCGAACATTGCAGAACCACAATTGTAACTTTGTTATATCATAAGATGGCACTGTGTTGTGTATGCGTATAATCGTAAAAATTTGCATGTGCCTTCTGGGTGAATTAATTTAATTCTGGCGTTTCCATAGCAACTTGTAATTGTGCGTACAAAAAAATCTGAAATACGGACTGGGGCCTCCCCCTGGATGCGAGACTTAAGGAGGTGTAAAACTACCAATCACCTAGCAACATAACTATTGATACGTCAAAACCAAAAATGCAATTTTTAAGAATGGTGGAATACGTAATAGTTTCCTAGGTGACGCTGGGGCTAATGGTTGGAAGCGTGGGTCATTAAAGAAACGATGGAAGAGTACGGGGAGTTGTGCGAACTCTGATTTGGTGAGTGCGCGAAGCAAGGAAGTGGATTGAAGATCTTGAAAACAAGAGGGGCGTCACTACAAGAGGGCTGGTTGGTGAAAATGAGTGTTTGATTAAGAATAACTGACATATATCTGTGAGGTTGTGTTGTGCCTGTTTCGAATTACTACATGACTCGAAGCTAAAAAGGGGAAAATGCAAATGGCCTGTTAAATGTGAGCCGAAAGAGAAGTGACATATTTGTTGTTTTTTGCGTTTGGTTACTTTTTAATATCAGACCGAGAGAGAAATTTTACATATAATGCATTTTTGATTCAATACGTAGGTGAGGTTAGCAATTATCAGAGTCCTCTGAATTACCTTACAATAACTACGAAGTCGAGTCGTTACAGCCCACCATCGTTCACGATGGACCTAGTCGAGAAGACAGACAGAGTTTCTTGTCGAGACAGGCGGAGTTTATTCATTTCAAATTATCCAATTGAACGTTAAGACAAATGCTCAATCCGCCAGCAACAAACATTTCTAAAGACTCCATGTCTTAGATTCTTGGTTTATTCTCTTAATTTCCGACGTTTCCATGGTTGTCACGCTTTTTTTTATTTTTTAATTTTATATTTTGGTTCTTACAGGCTTCTAAAAACATCTCAACCCCTCTTAAATGCCGGACGACCTTCATATGCTCAATAAATTCTGAAAAAAAACACTATATCTGCCCATTTCCCCCACAGGACTCTATGGAGCGCTTAGTTTTACAATGATGCACACCTCCTTTCCCACATTGGAAGCATGTGCGACCAGGGGCGCAGCTAGGAATTAAGGCTTGGGGTGCAACTAATACTAGGGATCTGGGGGTATGGAATACCCGCCAGGGTAAGCGGGAGATGCGAGATTAATAAATAGCGGAATTTTAAAATAAATTATTCAAAATGGTGAGTTTAACGGCTTTCCGAGGGATATTTTATTAAGCCTTACACTAGTCTGTAAGTAATATTAATCCAATTAAGTAAAATTGATTAAACTTAAAAACTTCTCTGAGCTCTGGGGGGGGGTTTATCCCCCAAATCCCCCCCTCGTTGCGCCACTGTATATGCGACGACTTCTCTAGGTGACAGAGTAATGAGAGTACAATCCAGAGGACTCTGGTAATTATTACAGCGTAAACAAACGCTAACGACCAATCCGGTCAAAATCACGCGATCACAATTCTGCCGTATAGTTATTGTTCGTAAGCGCAGGAGCCGATCATCCCTGTTGTTCGAATTTACTCCGTGGGATAAAGATACCGGAGGAATGAATCAGTGATGAGAGACTTGAGTGGAGGGAAATGGAGCTTGCGATGCTACGTTTCTCACGCGCTGCGGTCCACTCTTGTCTGTCCATCCAATCGGAAACGTGGCGTGATATCTTTCGTTTCGTTTCAATAAAGCGCTTTCGTGTGGACGGAACATCACAAGAGTCATTCGGAAGGACAAAGAGAAGGGAGAGAGAAAGATAGCAGAGCAAATTACCCTCGAAGAGTCAACAGCCCGAAAGGAAGTTCGCATTACTCCACACGGCACGATTAGATCGTTACCGTAAGGTATTCAGGCCCAATAGAGTGGTTTCCTATTATTTTTTATTGCCTAAAGCGAAAGATTATTACCCCTGGAGTACGTATTTCAGGCTTTTAGATTTTTAAATGACGATATCTACTTTTCGCGATTAAATTAAAAGTGCGTTCAAGCGCGCGACGGCTAAGTACGAATGCTGGGAAAAGCCCGTGTGACGTAATTCTGGTTCCGGCTACCGCCATAAGAGGCCACCTTGGTGCGAAGCTATGAGAGCCGCTACGATGCAGCGTGCCAGCAGATAGCAGAGTACCATGCTAGCAGGTAGCTCTTGGATTAAATAAGGATTATTAATACCCTATCAAACTAAGGAAACTTTCCGACCATAGGCAATTTTAATAGGTGATTATTAAGAAATGTTTCCCTGAGCTCTGTGCCTCATGCATGCATTGGTAATCTCAGAGATGTAAAACTCCAATCTACTCCTATAGAATCTAGGTTCCAGTGACGTCACGTGGAGTGGCATCGCATGGGTGCCAATCTGGCCTTTTTCAAATGAGGTTAAAATTGACCATTAACATTCGTCCAAACTGGGATTTCTAAAACCAAATAATTTTTTATATTATGAATACACTAATGGTGGGTAACGAATCGAAATCAATGCCTTTCTTTTTCTTTGACGAAGGAAACTACCCTATTCCAATTCGAGAATGGCAACCTATACTGTGTACTAACTCAAGTACATCATCGGGGAATACTAGCAAACCGTAACGTAACCACGAACGACCGAAGCGCTCGCACACCAATGCGGCCAGCTACGAAATATAAACCAAAACGAGTCGTTGTCTTTTGTTGGAGTATACCTATGCTTGAAATTTAAGGACAAATTAGTGATTTGCATACGAATGACCGTCTCAGCATATTTTTGATTGTTGCTTAAATAATTATTGCGTCTATAGGAATATTGGAGGAAATGATTCGATTTCGGGATGGAGAGTGAAATGAATGAAAACGAAGAGCTTCAATTTTAATTTAGAATTTCGGAAGCACACCTGGCAAAAATAAGAGAAAAAATATGGTGATAATTTTCCTGTACATCGGCGTAGCCAGGATCAAAACAAGGGTTGGAGGGGCAAGCCGTGGTCCCTCAAGTTGTTACATTTTAGTACAAGAAAGGTGAATGAAACCAAAATTACGACAGCGTTTTATTAGTCTATAAATTTAATTTTTTGAAAAAAATAATGGTTTATATTTTAGTTTCATGTCTTGTGCTGATAAAACTTTTCTTCAAAAGAAAATGTTTTCAAAACTTTTGTTTTGAAAAAATTTTCATTTTCATTTTGCTTTGAGAATAACGAGAAAAAATATCACCAATCTGCGTAGTTATCACCGAAAACACTTGTCGCTCGATGTGGTTAGAAACATTTAAAAAAATTGGTATATAGAACGTATAATAAGTGCATTGAGAGTGTGGTAGAATACCATTAGCAAAAGCATTAGCTCCTCAAACTTCATAATTATGTGAAAAAACGTGATAAAAACACAACTCCTAAGTACCAGAGAATGATTTCGAAACTCAACTGAATCCGTCTGAGACTGGATTTTGAATTATACCTTACGGCTCACGTCACCCTTTGGAGACGAGCGATTTCTTACGGCATACCTACGTATTATGGCTTATCCCTACTGTAGCGCCGGTTCGCTGGAGAAGGATATTCAAAATAACGTTCGCTCACTTCGAGGTTCAAACCACAACTCCTTTATTCTCTCTCTTTTACAACGGGCCCCAAAAGCCCTTCTCCCGTCGAGGGCTTCACGCCCCCACCTCCTGGGTTTTCCCCAAGAGTCCATGTCCTGAGTAGCGGACAGCGCTCCGCTACACTGCCCCCTCCTTTCAAAGGCGTCGCGCCCTCGCGACGGTCAGCATAGCTGGAACCTTCGCTGTCCTCGGATCTCGGAAAGTTGGCGCCTTTATCTCCTTACCTCTGAAACGAAAATAAAAGAGACCACCCCCCCGGAATTACTCCTTCCTCAGAGCCCGGCTTGAAACCTTTCTGGCTCCCTTGTCACCCGTCTGGGATATCGCATGGTCGGCTCAATAACCGCTTCAGCTGGTGGCTCCTCTCTCGCTGCCGGAGTCGCTTGGCCCTCCTGTGTTGGTGGAATGGAGAAAAACTTCCATCCACCCCCTCCGCGGACGACCGGTTTTTCCCTCGCTGTCTCGGCCTCTCTTGGCCCATCTTTTGTCTCTTCAACTCCGTCCGTATTCTCACATTCCTTTTCCGTGTCTCCTCCCGGTCTTTCCTCCCACCTTTTGAGTCGGTTGAAGTGTACCACTAGGCGGCGGCGAGGATTATCCACCTTCTTCACTCGGTACGTGACCTCGGACAATTTCCGTATGATTTGGAAAGGACCCGTCCAGGGGCGATGGAATTTGCGACACTTCCCTCTTGCCGTAGCGGGATCGTGGAGCCATACCCTTTCCCCTTCCTCAAAGGGTGCACCGTGACAACGGCGGTCGTATTGTTCTTTTTGCCGGAGGTGGGCCGACCCAAGCCTCTGCCGTGCGAGATCATGGGCTTTCTCGAGGCTCTCTCGCAAGCGTCTCACAAAGTCGCCTTCTTTCGCCACCCCCCTCTGCACGTCAGGGATCCCCCACTCTAACTCAATGGGAAGGCGCACTTCTCTGCCAAACATAAGAAAATAAGGTGTAAATCCTGTGCTGCTGTGTTTGGCCGACCGATAGGCTAGCATGACGGAATCCAAATGCTCATCCCATTCGGATTCCATATCCGTCCACTGGCTCAACATAGCTAATAATGTTCTATTGAACCGCTCGACTTGGCCGTCCGACTGTGGGTGGTAGGGTGATGTTCTTGTTTTTACCGCCCCAATCACTTTACACATCTCTTGGAAGAGGCGGGATTCGAATTGGCGTCCTTGATCAGTATGGATTTCCCGTGGCACTCCCCACCTGCACACGAAGCCCTTAACATGATGCGCCACTGTTTCCGCCTCTTGGTTATGCATGGCATACGCTTCGGTCCACTTGGTGAACTCATCAGCGACCACCAATATATATTTATTTCCCAACTTTGTTTGAGGAAGTGGTCCTAAAATGTCCATGGAAATCCTTTCCATCGGTCCTCCCGTCGGGCAATGACCCAGTGGTGCTCGTTGCTGGTGAGGCGGGGATTTCCGACGCGAACAATCTTCACACGTGCGGCACCAAATTTCCACGTCTTTTGTGTATCCGGGCCAATAGTAGCGCTCTCTCACTTTACCTAGAGTTTTCTCATACCCTAAATGGCCTCCGACGGGCGAATCGTGCAAAGCCCGAAGAATTTCGTCCCTAGCCTCAGCAGGCACAATTATCTGGAGACGGAAGGCGTCCCTTCCTTCTTCTTCCCACCTTCGAAAGAGAGCCCCATCCTTAAACACTAGTCTATCCCATTGTGTCCACAAAGCCTTCGCCCTCGGGCAGTCACCCCTCCTCTCTCCCTCGGACGGCCGAATTCCTGCTTCGAGTGCTTCCATTACCCTTCTCAGCACGGGGTCTTTGCTTTGTCTGTCTCTCACGCCTTCACTGGGGGCCTCTAAGACGGCGTCGATTTCCGCTGAAATCAGCTCCCCCTCTCCCCGTGCGCACTGTTTACAAACAGACCGGGATAAACCGTCGGCATTTCCATGTTTGTTTCCCGGCCGATGCACCACTAAAAAGTCATACTCCGACAATTGCTCAAGCCAGCGAGCAACTTGTCCTTCCGGTTCTCGAAACGATCTCAACCACTGTAGGGAATTATGATCGGTGCGCACCACAAACCGTTTGCCTAATAAATATTGGCGAAAATGGCGGGTAGAATTTACTACCGCCAAAAGTTCACGCCTCGTCACACAATATTGTTTTTCGGCACGTGAGAGCGTCCGACTGTAATAGGCCACAACCCTTTCCTCGCCTTCCTGTCTCTGGCTGAGTACGGCCCCGATACCCATCCCGCTAGCGTCACAGTCGAGCGTAAATTCGCAGTCCAACCGCGGGAAGGCCAAAATCGGTGAACACGTTAGCTTTCGCTTAAGAGTCTGAAAGGCGTCTTCACATTCTGCACTCCATTTAAATAAGGCATGCTTCTCGGTCAACCTGTGTAGGGGGCAGGCTATCTGTGAAAAGTCTCTAATAAACCGCCTGTAGTAAGATACAGTTCCTAGGAACGCCCTAAGCTCCACAAGGGATGCTGGAGATCGCCATTCTGTGATCGCGGCAATTTTATTAGGATCCGTCGCGACACCATTTTTGGAGACTATATGGCCTAAAAATTTCACAGATGGTTTCATGATTTGGCACTTCTCAGGCTTAATTTTCAGTCCCGCCTTCCTTAGGCGTATCAACACATCTGTTAGCCTTTCTACGTGCTCCCTAAAATCCCTTCCAAAAATTATGACGTCATCCAAGTACACCAAACAAGACCTCCACTGTGCACCCGCGAGCACTAGGTCCATTAGTCTTTGGAATGTACTGGGTCCGTTGCACAATCCGAAAGGCAGCACTTTAAACTGATATAGACCGTCACCAGTGGTAAAGGCTGTCTTTTCTCGATCAGCTTCCGCGACCTCGCACTGCCAGTATCCTGACGCCATATCTATTGTGGAGAAAGCTGTTGCGCCGGCGAGCGAATCGAGAATGTCGTCCATGCGGGGGAGGGGATAAGCATCTTTGTGAGTCACGGAATTCAGACGCCTATAATCAACACAAAATCGCGTCGATCCGTCTTTCTTTGTCACAAGAACGATCGGTGAACTCCAAGGAGATGATGATTCTTCGATTATATCGTCCCTCATCATTTCCTCTACGATTCGTCGCACTTCTCCGCGTCTGTGGATTGGCAATCTCCTGGGAGGTTGCCGAATCGGGGACACATCCCTAGTCTCTATTGTGTGCTTAAGAATGTTTGTACGCCCTAAGTCGTAGGGTCCTCGAGAGCACACATCTGAAAACTCATTCAACACTGTTTTGAGTTCCTCTATTTCCGCTTCACTAATATCGGCACAGTTTAAGTCAAAGAGGGAAGATGCTGGGGGGAGATGCGCGTTCTCCAGACTAAAAACGGGCTTTTGACATGTTTCCACTTGTTCTCCACAACACTCGTGCAATACGCCCACTTTCGTGTCTTTGTATAGAGTCACTGTCTCTCCCAAGGGATTCAGGAAAAGCATATTCACCGTATCCTTCACGTTATGCAAAATCCGCGCACCGAAAACGCCATAACGCTCTAAAAGTTTTGGGTTTGGCTCGATTATCCCCACTTTTTCTTTGAACCCCGGGTCCGAGCTCACCAAACACTCCACTACCACTTCGTGGTGAGGAGGAAGAACAACGTTCTCCTTCAACGTCACTGCGCAGCCCCACTCGCACTTTCCCTCACTTGAGAGAAAAGGCACCGCTTTTCCGCGGAGAAGAATGCAATTCCGGGAAAAAGCCACGTCACACTGATGTGCTCGCAGAAAATCGGCACCCAGGAGGCATCCCTTCGATAGGCGCGGGGCGATGAGCACATCATGAGAGAACTCTTCCCCTCCGATCTGAAGTATCACTTCACCCTTCCCAAGCACCCGTAATGGCTCCCCATTCGCCGTTATTAGTGTCACATTGTCTGTTATGATTTTCCCCGAATTTTCGGTGCGGCTCCATATTTCTTCCGATATCAGTGACACTGCCGCTCCCGTGTCTATTAGTATCTCGACGGGGATCCCCGAAACGGATCCGCGCACCAGGGGCACTGACTCGGACAAAATTGTCCAAATTTCCTTTACTCCGCGTCCTCCGACGCCCTCGAGCGGTGAAGTAGTGTCTCGGTTTCCTTTTCCGTCTGCGGCCGAGAAGGTTACCGTCTCCTCGGCCTCCCATCGTTTCCCGAGAAGGAAAGCCGTGGGCATTCGGCCCTCAGATGGCCCTCCTCGCCGCACATCCAACAGCGCGGCCGATCTCTGCGCCTCACACTGGAATTAGGGCGCCGCCTCTCCGGAGCGGGAGCGGGGTCGTGGTCCTCACCACTCGACATAACCATCCCTCGTAGAAATTGCAACACCTCTCTCATTGTCTCTGAGTTCTGTGTCAACGCGGCCTCCACTCTGTCCTCGCGACCACACCCTCGACTCCCCACACCGATATCCTGTGACCTGACGAGCGTCGCCGGCGCCAACGCATTCACTCCCCTGGTGGATGACTCGGCGAAATGGATTGCCTCCATCTCGATTGCAACGCCGATTGCTTCCTCGAGGCTAGCAGGTCTCGCCTGCTTCACCCACACCCGAATGTTCCCGTCGAGCCCATCGAGGAAGCGGTCGCGCACTACGGCCTTTCTCGCATCCTCGGGCCAGGAAGGGTATGCGCGCCGAGCAAGGCGCCCGAGGTCCGTGGCAAAGGCGGCGATGTCTTCTCCGGGGTTGCGCGCCCTTTGGACGAATCGCGCCTTCTCCTTCTCGCTCGCTTCCCTTGGGTTGAAGCGCCGCCCCAACGCCTCCCGCGCCTTTTCATAGCTCCCTCTGTTTTCCTCCGGCAGATCACGAAACGCCGAGAGAGCGTTTCCTGTGAGGCAGAGTCTCAGGTAGAGCGTCTTCTGCTCCTCAGGCCATTTATTTATTTCCGCCACTGTCTCAAATTGGAAGACCCAGTCTTCCCACTCCTCCGCACCACTAAACTTCTCCGGCATCACCATACCCGCCATGGCTGCCGCCGCCGAACCGCACGCAAAATCTCAGGATCGAGAACACAATCCTACCGACTGCGCCAATGTAGCGCCGGTTCGCTGGAGAAGGATATTCAAAATAACGTTCGCTCACTTCGAGGTTCAAACCACAACTCCTTTATTCTCTCTCTTTTACAACGGGCCCCAAAAGCCCTTCTCCCGTCGAGGGCTTCACGCCCCCACCTCCTGGGTTTTCCCCAAGAGTCCATGTCCTGAGTAGCGGACAGCGCTCCGCTACACCTACGTTTAAAAAGCGGGCTGAGTTTGGACTGGCTGGGTAGGTGATTCCTTTACCTTCGATTCACTCACATCCGATGCCGGTTTAAATTTTTCATTCACACTGTCTGGCAATGACGATGAAGCATTTACGCCAGTGGCGTAACTATGGGGGGTGGATGAGGGGGATAGATCCCCCCTAAAGCCTCAGAGAAATAAAAATAATATTCAAAACTATTGTCTAGTTTGGACATATGGTAAATTTTAACCTGACCTTATAATGAAACCTAAATTTTAAGTGCCAAAATTATGTAAAATGTATTTGCAGGCATGCCATTTTTACAAAATTTTCCCAAACGGGCGGTACTGGGGTGGAAGAACGCCCTTCCCCTCTCATCCCCCCAAAGCATACTCCTTGTTACGCCACTGAAGTTTACGCTATCGTCTCTGATTCCATATTCAGAAACTAGATTAACCACAATTGATAAAGAGACTCTTTGCGAAATGAAAGCACGTGATAGGTGTGTAGACGGAAGGACAGCGGAGTCGATCGATATGATAAACCCATGCTGGGAAACGCAATGTGCCGTCCAAGCCCACTTTTTCACTGTCGGGTCGGTGTGACTTCAGCTCGGTTGGTAAGCGTAGTGGTCGTGGACCAGTCACAAAGCATGTAATGCGTGGGGCATGGGCGTACCCAGTGAGGGGTAGCAGCCCCCCCCCCTCTAGAAGCAAAAATAGCAATTGTATTTAAGCAAAATTAGTACTGAATTGAAACGAAAGCATTCAAACATTTCCCCTAGACGATGGCTTGCCCCCCCCCCCCCCCCCATAGTTATGATCCTGGGTACGCCCTTGGTTTGGGGCCTAGAGTGATGTCGTGTCCGCCCTCTGGTAATTCTTCCACACAAACTCCACTCCCCTGTTCTTTCCCACAGCGGCAATGCATCCCTATTCCGAGTCCTTCTCAGAAGAAGTGCTCCTTCGCTCGTAATAATGGGCCGACTGATGTGGGCGAACACCGCTGCCGAAATTGCCCACTTCATCTCGATCCACCGCTGCTCCATGGGTGCATTCGCTTCCCTCCGATCGGAAACAAAAGAGGTCCTTCCATTATCCGCGACAAGTGACGCGCGAAACGACGCTTTGGACGAAAGAATGACGCGTCACTTTGCGCTGTCAACGAGTCGTCAGGGGATAATATTTTCGGACTGAGTTGGCATTTGAATGAGTTCAGCCTTAAATAAGTCGTTAAATAAATACTCTCTGGCTATTTACATCCATTTATGTCAACCAGATACCAGCTGAAATTAATAAAATAAATACTAAAGGCCTGTTTACATGGTACATTAACACGTACGGGTTAATGTCTAAATGTGTGAACGCGATAATGAACGCCAAAATGCACCGTGTAGCTACCCAATTTGTGCGAATGCATGCACAGAAAATAGAACCTGTTCTAATTTGGTTCATGCATTCGCACATGTTCCGTTCCGGTCCACCAAAGTCATTCATGCAAATGTACATTAACTTGTACGTGTTAATGCATCGTGTAAGCAGGCCTTAAGATACAACGATGTCTCCATGCTTCTGGCTTTCATCGCGTAGATTTTCTTTACGACGACAGTTCCTCCGGTATTCCAACCGGCGCACAGTGGGCTAGAATCGAAAAAAGCTGGCCAAAACCTCAAAATCGATTTTTTTGAGCTAGGAAGTTGAAACTTCGCATACACATTCTCAAATAAATTGTGCATTACTACTCAGATTATTTTGGTCCTGTGTTTTCACTTTAACAGTATATGTGAGGTCAAAGTTGAGCAAATTTAGCGAAAAACGACCACTCTCGAATTTTTCTGAAAATTGCCGACTTTATCCTCGTGCAGTGGTTTTATAAATAGTTTTATCGAATAAACTGTTATACCATCTTAATTGGCACTTCTTATTCTTTCATTTGAAGGGTTTTTAAAAATTTTGTTTCATCAATAACCATAGATACATAACAAAATGGCGGAGCCTGTTTTCAACCCATTTTTTTACATAAACGTAGAAAAAACTAGACATTGTCACCGGCTTACACTAAGTAACTTATATCATGTCGTTCTTTGAAGCTTCTATATTGTGAATCTAAAGTCAAACCTTGCACCAATTTGCAACCCCGAATTTTAAATCGTTTTTTCGAACGCACGGACGACTCCGGTTCTGGCCGGCGGCGGCGTCTTCAGGTCGACGCCGTTTGGATACCGGAGAAACTGTCGTCGCAAAGAAAATCCATGCGGTGAAACCCAGAAGCATGGAGACATCATTTAGAAAACGCCGCGGAAAACTACGCATCAACTAAGATACAATTTTGATCTGAGGTTTCCGCGGCGTTTCTTCATAAGAGTCTCGGCTTTCGGGCGTTCCTCCGCGTGGAGTTGTCCATAGGTGAGGCCAGTTTCTCTTCTGACATGAAGTCGCCAGCAGGATGGCTGGAGAAACTGTCGTCAACTATTGACAACTCAACGCGGAGGAACGCCCGGAAGCCGGGACTCTTACTAACAATAAGACACAAGAATAAGAGAGGAGATCACGACCAACAATAAAATTGGAAAACGAATTTTTAAGAGGTGAAATAGTTTTGTTACCTAAGCGAGTAGCCAAAGATGGATGAAGCAAGACAAAAGTAATCAATAGAACAATCCAGGCGAAAAGAGCATTCTACAAAAAGGAGAATCTACTCGCAACTAGGAATACAAGCATAGAAGCAAGGAAATAATAATCTGATGCCACGCATGGAGCATTTTTATGTATAAGAACAAGGCTTTAACATTTATGAACAAGGCTTGAACATTGACTCCAGCAGAGAAGTCAAGAGTGGAGGCATTCGCAATGTGCTGCTGCCGAAGAATGATGAAGAAGAAGTGGATCGACCGATTAAGCAACGACAAAGTGCTGAGAGAAGAGAATATGTCCATCGCTGCTCCGTGGGTGCATTCGATTTCGTCCGATCGGAAAATAGAGCTCCCGCCATTATCCGTGACAAGTAACGCACGAAACACTTAAGCGACGGTGTGGACGAAAATAAAACACTTCACTTTGCGCTGTCAACAAGCGATCTCAGGAAACTGTGGAATGAATTAGTATTTGAATGGACACAGTCCCTGGAAGTCGTTTAATAAGTATTCTTCGGCTATATCGGTCCTTTTAATGTGAACTGGATATCGGCTGAAAATAAGCAAAAAGAAGACTAAGATATTAAATGCAACAAAAGAGAGGAGGCTAGTGCAAACATTCAACTAGGAAAAGCTTAAAAAGGTAAAATAGTTTTGTTACCTAGGAAGGTGAGTGAACAACGATGGACGAAGCTGGAAATAAATAGTCAGTAGAATAGCGCAGGCGAAGAGGGCTCCCTGCAAAAAGAGGAATCTTCTTACAGCTGAGAATACAAGCAAAGAAGTGAGGAAACAATTCATCAGATGCTACTTATAGAGCATGTTTCTGTATTGGAGCTGTGCTTGAACCAGTGGCGTAGCCAGGAAGGCCCGGGGGGTCCGGACCCCCCCACCCCCTCGAAATATAAAAACACAATCATTGTCCTTCATAAAAGAAAACAAAATATTGAAAAATCAGGAATTTACTAAATGTTTCTTTAACAAATTAAGTTTTTTCGATTACGAAAAGTGTTAAAATTAGTTTAAAACCCATTACTTAGAGCCCGGTTTTTCAAAAATTTTCTCCCCTGGCTTTGGACGACTCCCCCCTAAACCCCGAGATATGGGGTGAAATAAAAGGGTCATTGCCGCACTGGCAAACCGCAACATTGTTAATTAAACATTTAGGATGATATCCCGTCGTCATAGCAAAAAAGAACAATTTTTGGCCTCTGCGCATGCAGCCACAATATAAAATGGCAACATATGAGACCACGTGATAGTTCTGACGGTTTTCATTGGTTGATTCCGATGGTAACGCTTGCTAACTTGTTGTGCGTTTCGATTGGAAATTTTATTTCGTCTAAATTAAGTAATATAGAGTAACTGAATTTTGCAAAACCGCCACCCCCCATTAGTATTAAGGGGATACGATAAACTAACTGTGTGGAATTTTGCATAGTTTAAATAATTTTATGCTATAATGGTGCTTCACAAATTACCGGCCGCTGCATTCAATTTTAAATTGAATGCCTAGAAAGAAGGAGAATATTATGTATTAGATTGAAACTTACTGCAATCATCTGCCATCTATATAGTTAGGGCAAAATCGGCTTATAAAATTCTTAGCAATTTTCCATATTTTATTATCAAGCGTTAAAAAAATTTGGTTCGTAAATTTTTTTTTATTGAAATTTGCATTTGGACTCAGTCTCAAAAAAAGTCATTCAAAAATTCCCTGAACATTTCTTTTTTGAAATGAAAACACTTCAGATACACCGAGTACTTTGTGGATGAAATTATATAAACGGGTCCTAATGCGCACGGATACAGCAATGCCCAAATTCACAATTCCCAATAATTCACAACAACTCGGTTACGTCCGCAACGTGTTAGCTCTGAGTGAGTCTCCGACTGAACGCGTTCGGTTACCGAGATATCAGTAAGTTCGTAAGTCTGCCACCTAACCGTGGGCAGCGATGCTGGCGCGCCGGAAACCGCAAAAAAGGAAGGAAGAAGTGAAGCACAATATGATCATAATGGTCAAACCCAAATTATGTTACTCGTAGTAGAATAGGAGAATAAAGGGCACTTTGGATCACTGTAGGCCAAAGAAGACGACAACTAATTGGATTGGGCACTTAAACAGACTGCAATTAGGTGGGAAATAAAATAGAAGGGGAAATTGATGGAAAAGTCCCCAGAGAATGACCAAGGGACAAGTATACGCATTGGACGGATAGAGAACGAGACTGGGAAGAGGACTCAGGGAGGAAAATTGCCGCCATCAGAAGTTTGAGCCGTGTGAGTTGATTATAGAACCTGTTAAGAGCAAATACGTAGATGATGATATGATACCATGAATAGCATTCGATCGTAGCCACGAGGAGCGAATTCTTTGACACACATGCGTCTCTTTGCGAACAGCTGATTATATTATTCGCGCGCCAGCATGCTGCTGATCTGCGCATTAGACTCTGCACTCTGTCGCTTTCCTATCGCTCAAGCACCATACTCACTGTGTAGGCACTTGCAATGGAGTCACATTCGCAAACGCATCGAATACCTCCGCAGCGACGCTTTAAATTCAGTGTCCCTTGTACATTTTTCTCGTCTCGTCATCGCAATCGCAGTCAGCTGATGCGCCAAACAAGCCGTCTTCCCTTTTCTCGCTCCGCCTCGGACGAGAGCAAGCGAGTGGAACCACCACAAATGTTACTTACAGACGAGGATTCTCCGGTCGTCCTCTAGATGTAGCATGCCGATGCAGATGACCTCATCCTTCTCGGCTTAGATTACACAGGCCAACGACGAAAAAACTTTTTTACCGAACCTTATTCTTATGTTTTTTAAATTGCTGAATCCAAATGTGATGCTTAAAAAGTTGTATCACACACCATTTATTCACATTTTACAGTTAAATTTATGAAATGAAGCAATATATTTAGAATTTAACAGCTATTTTATAGTTACAATAAAACTGAAAAAGTAGGTCTAATGAACGAAGATAATGGCGGAATACTGTTGGTGTTTCACCGAGAACTTCAGCAAGCGGTTCATCGCAGAAAAAGCTACACAAGAAGCTTCAAGGAAAAAAGGGAAAGAAAATGTAGACCAATTCCAGTTGACAAGTGAACCTTGTATTATCACACTACATTACTATTGTAAGTAATTGAACAGTAAATGCAAACAATTTTATGATGTAACACAGTGTTTCATTGATTTCCCTATATAGCGTATAGGGGTATTAGACTAAATATTAAAACACATATTGCTTGGAATCTATGGGTGATTCAAAAAAACTAACGCCAGGTTTGGATTTGGCACATAAAAATCTATGAAGATCAGCTATTATAATAAAAAAAAATTTCAAACAATATTATTTTGTTGACCTGTGTTATTTTAGATTCGGCTATTAAGAAAAGAGTATATATACTCTTATATACATATAAAGAGTATATATGCTACTAAATGCGTTTGTCACGAGGGGCTGTCGGAGGTGATTGGGGCCCCTCGGCAAGGGCTCATTATGGGGCCCTCCTCCTTATGGGATCCGGGTCCTCTCCTGAAAATTTTAAGAAAAGTGCATGCTGGGATATGCATTTTTACGCTCTTCTGGCCCTTAAAAAAAAAACAATAAAAGTGAATAAAAAATATCAATTTCGTTTGGAAAAATACCATTAATGTGAGATTTCACTGCTTAAAAAGTTTAACAATACATAATGGTTCTATGAACTGTTCAGTGAATTTTTTCATTGAAACTGCACTGAATACTAAAAAAAATCCAAAATAACCTTAAGTTGTACGTAACTTGTTTTATATAACAATACCAAAATTTCAAAGCTTTAAGTGCGATGCGGCACGTTTTCCCGGTATCCGATTGCAAAAGTAATTTACACGATGTATTTTCTCTCCAAATGGAACAAACCTGGGGGGGGGGGCGTCCCAAAAGAAATTCGACTTTAAAAATAAGGACCACCCTAATATAAAATGTTACACATTAATAATGAAATACACTTTGTTACTTCCACAAAATTCACAGTTTCTATTTTATTACCAGTTTCGGCTATTACACCATTTTCAAATACCTAAAAAAAATAAAAAAACATAAAAATAAATGGTGTAATACACGAATATTATTCTCCGGCTCCATATATGGAGCCCTTCCACCATGTAAAAGCTTCAAGTTTCAATTTAACATGTTACACAGTGCAAACGCACCTTTACTCTGAGTATGTTATAAATAAAGCAACCAATAAACGTAGAATTCAAAAATTGAAAAAAAACTTTGGTTCAAATAATCTGAGTCACTTTCATATTGCACCTTTCATATGCGCTTCAAGATAGGCGCGAGGTTTGCGCCCCCCCGCCCCCCTCTAAGCTTGGGGTCCTCGGCGATCGCCGACCAGCAGACATGGCCACACCGCCCCTTGTTGTCACACACTGCGCTTTTTGATGGGTTTACTAAAGTCGCCACTGATGGGTAGAGGGATCAGAATTTCAGCGGGAAATAAACAATAATGAGGGCTTTTAATTGATATTTATACATATTCGTGGTCATGTGATCCATAAAATTCGTGACTTTCAAACGTAATTCCACGAGATTTGAAATGTTACCTTGTTTACATTGAGAATAAACGGATCGCTCAGCAATCATCGCCACACTGCGGCCGTTTTTGAAAACGGATTGAAATGGGCCCAAAGTGACAAAATGGAAATCATGCATCCACGAGACGAAGTGGGGACCCCTCCACGTAATTCCCTCGTCTACTACACCTCTGCCTCGCGTCTTTCACGCAGAATATTGTGTCTTCCAAAACTAACCATCAGTACTAAAGAGGCAACGGAAAATAATATAGTTTTCATGCCATAAAAGATCTTGCATGGGAGACATAGGGAGAGTTGAATACCGTTATGGATACCAATCTCAGGATTACAAAAATATGCATGTGTGCGTGCAAAATTATTTTTGTAATACCTATTTTCGTATTTTTATAAGCCTATTTAAGCATTTTTATAAGTGAGTGATTCAACCAGACTGTTGCTATGGATGAGTGAGAGCTGACCTTCACCCGAGACCAATTCCAATCCAATTTAGCCAAGAACCAAGCGAAAAGGTTCTTGGGTAGTTCACTTTTACTTATAGCACAACTTTTTTACATCAAGCAACCCGGGGTTCGTATTGCCACATTGATTGTTCTTTAATGTTATTTTATCAACCAAATCTACATAGTAAGTTTAAAAATGTGTTTTAAAGATAATTCACTCATGTTTAAAAGCCTCCCATGTCAAACCAGGAGGGCCAGTTCGTTTCCCTATTTCACGTAGCACTTGAAGGGTTTTTGTTCCTGAGGGTGAAAAGGCTTCA
The DNA here is from genome assembly GCF_921293095.1 of Ischnura elegans. Lineage (NCBI taxonomy): Eukaryota > Metazoa > Arthropoda > Insecta > Odonata > Coenagrionidae > Ischnura > Ischnura elegans. The sequence continues at coordinate 7,643,489 of NC_060252.1, forward strand.
ACCGAAATTTAAACTCCACACCCTCCCTCCGATGAGAAGCCATGCGCTTTCTCCAACAGATAGAGCAAATAGCTTTTTTTCTGTTTCATACTATAATTAGACACATGAGGTCCAACACCCTGAAGGACCATGAAAATATCAACATGATTACGTAATTTTTCAGAGAGTAATATCATAGAGTAAGTATATTCTAAGTATATTATAAGTATATACTTACTCTATGGTAATATGTAAAGAAAAGACACAGATCGGACGTGAGTGATGCGTCATCTTAATGAGGTTCGAGTGACAAACGAAGCCAATGCCGTTTTTTTAATATTGCTTGATAAATTTACTCTCCAACGAGACCTCCATCGACTGACGATTATATAAATAGTGCTTTCCTCTTGTATTTTCGTGAACTTCTACTTGAAAATCAATTATTTCGCTGGCTTTTACCGAGATTCTGGTCCAAGCGCATGAAAACTGTTGGTTAAATCTATAATATATAAATGTCATGGGGAAAAACTGATATTATGTTAGTCAACTATAAATAATTTGCAGAAAACAGAACGGAACAGAATGCAAACGTTTGTGTAGCTAGCAAATTCATGCCGTGAAATTAGGTCAGCAGCATGAAAATTCAAGAATAGCAATAGGAAATGAAGCATTTGATATATTATCAATAATATGTGTCCCTTATACTTAGTATTATTGCACTTTTTCCATTCATTAACCTAAGTTATCTGATTCATTACAAAGGCATTAAATTACGATGCAAATAAAAGGATGTATTTCAGTGGCGATTACGGCTGACACCATCGCATTTATCAGAGACTCGACTCAAATGTTGGTTTGGTTAGTGAGGATAGAGCTCACCTTTCAGTAGACCACAGACGTGCGAAATAGCACAAATTGCCGACGGGACAGACCCTTACCCTTGGACACCTCGCCCATGGGCGTGCCCAGCGAAGGACAGCGCCCCCCCGTTACCCCTTACCGTTACCCCCCCCCACCCCTTCACCTTAGAAGCAAAAATCGCAATAGTCTTTAAGTAAAATCAGTACTGAATTGAAACGAAAGCATTCAACAAATTTTCTTTAACTCCACGAAAAATGATCCCTTGATCCCACCTCATATAATTAGTAACGCGACGCTCGAAGAAACGGGTGTAGCCCACCTGTCAGGACTACTAAAGCGGCCCATACACATGGGAACATGGTTTGCCGATGGAAGACCAAGTTCGTGACAAAAAATGACGAACTTGGTTCGTTTACACTCCACACACACGGGAACTTGGTTCGTACGAACCAAGTTCGGCGAACCATGTTCCCATGTGTGTGGGCCGCTTAACCTGAAGTCGGGCTTCTTTCCCGGTCCTTACAAAGGTTCCTCATTCCTGGTATACAGAGAGAGAGAGAGATACTTTTGCCGAATCGATTCGAAATCGAGGACGGGAAGAAAATGTTCAAGACTCTCTGGGACTTTCCCTTCGGAAACCACCCCATCCGCATTCAAGATGACTCTTCTCCTGTATGGTATGGTATTTTGAGGAGGCGACCGACAGCTTAGGTCATTTGCGCCATGAGGGAAGGGTATGGAAGGAAGGGTGGAGAGAAACCTGGCGTCGGCATTAGCGTGCTCTCAACGAAAGGCGCCAAGGGGACCACGGCTTAACGTCCCATCCGACGGACGGAGTGTTGCGCTTGAATTGTTCTCCACACACAATATTCAAGCAGGGACTGGGCAGTCTCCAAAAATTCTCTGCCACCGCCGGGATTTGAACCCGAGCCCACGGGGTGGGAAGCCAACACACTTGCCACCACACCAACCGGATCCCCACTCTTCTCTTCTGTTGCTGAAAAGTGTTCGGAAAAGAATATACGCCTTGGATACCTGGTGTTGTGGGTGGACGTTGAAGGTGAAATGGACGAGAAACGAAGATTTGAGAGCGGGCCACAATGACCATCATTCATTTTTTTAAATCAGGGCGGATAACAGGAAGTGGCATATTCGCAGAAATTTCAGCGCAGATCCGAATGGTTCTAAGCATTTTTATTTCTGGGAAATATGTGGAGCGTGGTCTGTCGTCGCGTGATTACACGGAAGGCAGTGGCGGATACATATGGGGGGCGCCCCCGCCCCCTTTGCGGGGCCGCCCGCATTGCCTAGCATTGCAGAACCACAATAATAACTTTTTTATATCATAAGATGGCATTGTATTTTATACGTGTATTATCAGTTTAAATAAAAATTTGTTAAACTTTGCATGTGACTTAATTATTTGTAATTACGACAAAAGCAAAGGTAGCTACTAAAGATATCTTTTGCCCCCCCCCTTGAGTTTTTCCTTATCCGCTACCGACGGAAGGGCACGAAAACGAAGGGCAATTAGACGCACTAGACAGTCAGGGGAAGAGACGTTCACATGGGGAAAATAGGCAGGAGGATGGGAAGAAGACCACTCTGAGAGGATCGAATAGTTCATAGGCTTTGGACATCCGATGCGCACTATCTCCAGCGGAATCCTTTTATCCTTTGTAAGGAATATCTTCCATTATTATATCGCTGTATTAGTTTGAAGAAGTTATCTAACTCACGTTTTGGATATTGTGAAGTAAAGAGGCTAAACTTCTCTTTAAAGATCAAAATGAATAAGAGAACGAATTTAACAGCATTTTCTTGAGAAAAATTGAAACTTACAATCGATTAATATCAAATTCGAATTGGCTTTGTCATAAAGGAAACGGCGGAAAAATTTTATAATCGTTTTTCTACAGACTGACGTGGATGCAGTTAGAAAATATTCAGTCCATTGGATCGATATAGCTATGAATTCTGTCGCACGAGTAGCTGTGATTACTTACCTTACAGTTAATTACTAAATAGACTTACCTAATAAGGTACGCTTAAACAAAATCATATCCAAAAATATGGCTCCATCAACAATAAAGATTTGTATGTTGAATATCAAGTTAAGCGCATGCACAAACAATACTATCATATCAATCAATTATTTTTTTCTTGTATTATTCATGAAAGCAGTGCGAGGGTAAACATGGCTTAACTTGCCTGCGAGCCATCTTTTGGGTGCATTTGGCGCAATTAGCAAGTATTTCTCCCCAGTATGGGCTAAGCCACATGCACGTTGGCGTTGCCATAATGACGCATAAACTTCACACAAATGCTGCCAAGCGTAACAAACACTGCCAAATGCCTTAAAATTATATTTTCAAAATTTCAACTCAATATCATATCATTAATCGTAGCGGGCGTAACCTGGTGGAAATCCATAATCGCAGAAATAGAAGGATCAACAACTTTGCTATTTCCACATGGTAATTTATTGAGACCGACCATGGTTTCGTTACAGAGTAACATAATCAAGGTGGAACTTTTGGCCCAAGGCTTTGTACCTTGTTTTTGGAATGGATCACCTTGATAATGTTACTCTGTAACGAAACCATGGTCGGTCTCAATAAATTACTATGTGGAAATAGCAAAGTTGTTGATCCTTCTATTCCTGCCAATATGATATCGTTTATACCTTCCTCATTGGGGGTAAAGCCAGTGGCGTAGCCAAGGGGGAGGTCTGGGGGGTCCGGACCCCCCCCCCCCCTGAAATGTAAAAACACAATAACTTTGCTTCATAAAAGAAAACAAAATATTGAAAAATCACGAATTTATAAAAGATTTCTTTGACAAATGAAGGTTTTTTGATCATGAAAATTGTTGAAATTAGTTTAAAACCCTCAACTTTGTACCTTGTTTTTCAAAAATTTCCCCCATGATTTGGACCCCCTTCCGCCGAACGAAATACCTGGCTACACCACTCGGTGAAGTTAGGTCATAAGATGTTTAGTAAATAATTGAAGTTTTTCCTTCATGATATGAAAAAAATGTCACAGAAACTTAAAAACTATTTCATTAATTATGAAATTCTATATTTCATTATTTTTAAGCACTAATTTTTTATGAGATTTGGCTGAATGTAGAATTTTGAAGATGCATTAAATGCATGTAGGTTGCACACCCTCCAGGATGATGCCAAATTCTTGGTGACAGAAACGTAATAGAACATATCATTTGCAGATTCTTTCCAGAAAATTTACCGTTTTTATCATTTAAGGAGTTACATGTGGTAGACTAATAAGTGTCTAAAATAATTTTCCATTCACAATGCTTTTTAAGCTTCAGCATTACCTGGTGATTTTAAAGGCACCGTATCCTCCCTGTAATTCTTTAGACAAAATGCTAGGACACCAAATCCACCTTGACGCAATTTTAATTGCACTGGGGAGTGTAGTGTAAAGCCGTAATGTAAATTTGAGCAAACATTAAATACTGATGCCATTGCAATTTTATGATGAGTTTAGGAACGGCACAAAGGTGCACTCATTGTCAATCTATCTTGATTGTGTTTTCGGAATCCTAAATTAGTGCAGGTCGCAATTTTCTTCTTTAGGCGATAATTCGGAACAAAATTTTGATATAAATACCAATTGTAGTGTAAAAATACATTAACTGAATTGGTACTATTGCTAAACACTGCTCCCCTGCCGATCCTTAAGCTTTTGTTTTATATATATTTTTAAAATTTTATTCCAGAACCACCGAATAAAGCTCATATTGGCCTTATATAACGGGGTAGTCAACAAATTTCCAAAATACACTTACACGAACACCCATACCCAAGGGAAATCTACACAAGCGGGACTCGAACCCTCGACCTCTTGTTTGGCAGGCGAGGATTTAACCCCGCCGCGGACGAGGCTAACTGCCATACTGAGGGAACACTGAATTTTTATTTATTTAATCTTGTTTTTCTTACTTGTATGTTCATTATGGAATTTCCTTATCATTGCATAATTCAATTATTACAATCTGCTACCGCCGGTATGCAAGGCGGAGGAACTCAAAGACGATTGAATAATTTCAAATAATAGAATAACTGTGATGGTTCAATGTTGCAATGAAAAATGAGACGAATCAGCGAACATATTTGTAGTGATAAACTGAAGAGTCTTTGCTCTGACGATTGCAATGTAATTCCAACTTTCACCTTTTACAGGGAGGCTTTCCCGCACTACGGTTGTAGCTTCTTCAGGTCTCCATAAGTGTTCCCCTTGATAAGCTTGACTTCAATGTAATTCACAGATCCTAGGCTTTATCCCACGGCATATAACGTTAACTCCGTCCACAAAGCATACGTGGCGTTAGTTGAGACTTCCGACTCTAGGGATGTGCTTCCAAGAATTGGCTCGTTCGCTCAGACCCATAATCGCGTGGCAGTAATAGAATTCAGTACATGAAAGGGAAAGATTAGTCACGACAAAAAAATATTTCACTTCATTCGCCCATTCTCTGGAAAATTTTAAGCATAAAACGCGAGGTTGGTCGCCCAAATTTCTGAGTCATTACCTCTTTCCATTTCATCCACTCGTTCAAAAAGAAAAGATGATTGAAGGAAGGGATCGACCCCAATAGTGTAAACAAAGGTGAACCTCGCGAGTCCGAGCAGAAACTGAGAAGCGGTAATTGTTAACTGCTGCTGCGAAAACGTTTCTAGCAACAATTGAACTTCATTCTCTCACCTTTTCGGCGGTTTTAATTAACGGAAGGTAGTTGAAGCTTCGGGATGTAGGTGGCGCCTTGTTGTAGAAGAGGGTACGTCACTTCCGATCCAATTGCCCACGTCAACGTTTTACCTGGAACACAGAAAAAAAATTTCTTCGTGGAAATATCTATCTACATAATACCCTGCGAGCCACCTCTAGGGTGTTTGGCGGGGGGTGATCAATCACCAGCATGCAGCATGCAATTGGACTACCACATGCACACCACACCGTCCAAAAAGCGTCACGTATACTAACAAATTATACTACCATATGCTGTTAGAAATAATAATAAAATCAAGAAACATGCATTAAGTTTTACATACGTTGGCAGGCTACACTACAAGTCATGCAATCTATTTATGAGTTCTATCGCTGCCGTTATAATCTCTTATTGATCGTGGAAAAAAAGACATTCTGAACCTGTCTGTTCTACAATCTATCTCTCTTATTTTATTTACATCTACATCTACATTTACATAATACCCTGCGAGCCACCTCTAGGGTGTTTGGCAGGGGGTGAAAAATCACCAACATGCAGCATGCAAGAGGACCGCCATGATATGATCTGATTTATATGATCTGATCTTCCATAGTATGTTGACGTCCGTAAAATATGGTTAACTTCGTTAGAAAAGACACTGCTCTTGAATTTATCTAAAAGGTTTAGTCTACTTTTCAATCTACGGTCTGACAGAGATTCCCATCCGAGTTTATCTAAGAGGTCAGTTACACTAACAAGACTATCGTATCGACCTTTCACATAGCTGGCAGCTCTTCTTTGCACGCGTTCTAACTCTGTTATTAAGCCTTCTTCATGAGGGTCCCAAACACTGGCAGCGTATTCCAAATGTGGTCTAACGAAGGAAAAGTAGCTAATTTCTCTCAATTTGTCGTCACACTTTCCTAATATTCTTTTAACAAAACCCATTTTACGATTAGCTTGACCGGTTATTTCTCGAATATGTTTATCGCACGATAGATCATTATTGAGTCTAACTGCTAGATATTTCACGGATTCAACAGTCTCTAATTGGGTACCCCGAATTATATAGCTACGTTTTAGGTAGTTATTCTTCCTCCAGAAATTCATTACGACGCATTTTTCTTCAAATTTAATTCTAAGTACCATGCATCGCAGGCACGCTTGGATAGCAGCAAGGTCATTCGTTAGTTCATCTATATCTTTGCTGGAACGGATTTCTCTGTAAACTACAGCGTCGTCTGCAAATAATCGTAACTTACTGCGTTCTACTTCGCGAATGTCGTTTATATAAAGAAGGAATAGGAGTGGGCCTATGACACTACCCTGAGGGACGCCAGAAGTGACTCAAACCTCTTTGGAGACTGCACCGTCTAATACTACTCTTTCGACGCGGTCGTTTAAAGGTTCTCTTATCCAGGAAATGACATCTTCATCTATACCATAAGATTTCAGTTTTATTATTAACTTTTCGTGGGTTACTTTATCAAATGCCTTTTTGAAATCAAGAAAAATCGCGTCTACTGGAATGTTGTCTTCTCCGGAGAGAAGATTTCACATTACATTGAAAAGCAAAGTCTGAATGGATCTCCCTTACATAACCTAAAAAAAATTCAAGAAAATAAAGTATTCAAAAAGTCACGAAAGAGGGCCTTGTAAGTAAGAGTAATACGTGCCTCTAGCGGAAAGCGCAGCTCTTGATAAGTAGGTAGTACCAGCGCCACAACACTCATTCCCACACCACATTTATGTAATATAAAATTACTCTTAATAAAGTGTGAATCAACGCATATTTTGAGTTCTGCCGTGAAATTCGTGCAAACATCAGTAAAAAATCTCAATATATCTGAAAGCATTTTAAACTGCGAAGCTCTTTCAACGTCAATAAATTAATGCGAACTGGTTACATTCGCATAAATTCACATGGCGATAAAGTATTACACATTTTCATTTTTGGATTCGAAATTACATTAATGCATGTAGTAAAACGGGGGAAAAGCATTATTCCCAGTAAATTTTTACTTTAATACTTAAATGAATCATGGCTCATGCTTGACGCACAATTTCAACCTTCTCTTGGAATATACGGATAGGTTTAAGAATTAGATGTCCTCCTTTCATATTCTCAATATTATATTTATGCATATAACATTTCATAGAGCATTGGTCTGTTATTTGTTTAAGTTAATTTAGAAACATGTAAGTCAAACGTTTGGGAACTTCATTTTTCCATCATCAAGGCGGTATGAAAATTTGAGAAAAAATAACTGATATGAAAAATGTAAAAGGTTTCAGTTATGTCTCACAAAATTTTAGAGAACAAAAAATACGAATGAAATATACCTGTACTTAAGCAGATAAGAGATTTTTCCCAAACCAACCTTTTATGTAAAGAGTTTACAGGGTTGATAAACAATTACTAAGCTACTCGGTTAGATGACGATTTTCATTGGTAAAAGTTATTATGAATTTTACTTATATTATGTATGTCAGATTTCGTTTTGCATTTTTATTTTTGCCTTTTAACCAGTTAACTGAAGGAGCTTCAGAGAGGATCGTTATGTAAGAGTTTAAAGAAAAGGTTAGTGAAGTGTTTGACTTGGACTGTAGCGCTCTACGGTGCGGAAACGTTGACATTGAGGAAAGACGACGAGAGAAAATTGGAGGCATTCGAGATGTGGGCATGGAGAAAAATGGAGAGGGTGAAATGGACGGAGAGGAAAAGGAACGACGAAGTGCTGGATATGGTTGGCGAGGAGAGGCAGCTTTTAGATGAGATACGGAGGAGACAGAAGGTATGGATGGAGTTAGTGCTTAGCGGGGAGGGGATGTTGAAAATGGTGTTAGAGGGTAGAATGTTAGGGAAACGAGGGAGGGGAAGGAAAAGAATAGGATTTTTAGATAGAATAAAACGGAGTAGGCCTTATATTGAATTGAAGAAGTTAGCGCTGGGAGGAAATGGAGGCTCCCAGATCACTTCTTTAGAACTCCATGGAAACCGACCTTAATCGGTAGAACACTATAGGTAATAATAATAACCAGTTAAACCATTTCCTTAAATTTTTTTATAATTATAACATTGAGATTACCATGGCCAATTTTTAAGTGACGATATGGGAAATTTTAGATGTCCAGCAGCGACGCTTTTCACCAAGGCCCTGAGCCCCCTCTTTGAGATTTGGTAGTCATTGCTAACATAAGATGAAGAGAGATAATACGTTCTCCGGAGCGACAATTGCGGTGCTCAAGGAAGATGATGGGAGGCCGTAATTCCGATAACGGCCGAGGATGTCGCCTCGGGTGGGAGAGTCCACGCAAGGTCGGTAAAAGCCAGGTCGTGTCACGCACTTGACCAATGTAATCCGCCATCTTGAGTCTCTAGCGCGGCGGGAATTCAAATTTTACGTGCATTTAAACGGGAGACATAGGTAAAAGGAAACACGGTTTTCTCACAACGTAATCAATGCAGGGAAGTGAAAGTTTTGTTATAGATAGTTAATAAAATGAAAATTTATGATACGTCTGTATTTTGAGTCTATGGTCCACGGTTCGACTCTGGAAAAATTGTCAACTCACGGGAAAAATAAATTTCGCACTGCAGCGCTCTGGATGCATGGGTTGTAAGGCACCATGTCTTACTTCCTTATTTAGGAAGTCTGGTACATGAAAGTTTCTATGGTTATAGAAAATTATAATATACTTGCGAACACGGGCAGTTTTTGACACTGAAGACCTCGGTTCGACTCTGGAAAAATTGTCAACCCACGCGACAAAAATGTCTTACTTCAGCGCTCCGGGTGCATAGGTACAAGGAACAATGTTTTATTCCTTTATTTATGAAGTTAGATTCATGAAATCATCCAAGATTATAGAAAATTATAGTTTACTTAATAATACGGCCGGTTTTTTAGTCTGACGACCTCGATTTGACTCTGAAAAAATTTACAAGCCAAGCGAAATAAAATACGCTCTACAGCGCTCCGTGTGTATAGGTACAAAGAACCATGTCTCACTTCCTTAATTAGGAAGTCAGGTGCATGATATTTTCCATGATCAAAGGAAATTATAGTATACTTGATAATACGGGCGGATTTTGACCCTGAAGACCTCGGTACGACTCTGGAAAAATTCCCAACCCACGCGACAAAATTTTTCTTAATTCAGCGTTCCGAGTGCATAGGTACAAGGAACCATGTTTTATTCCCTTACTTATCAAGTTAAATTCATGAAATCTTCCAAAAAGATAGGGAATTATAGTCTACTTGATAATGCGGGTGGCATTTTACCCTAAAGACCTCGGTTCGACTCTGAAAAAATTTCCAACCCACGCGACAAACATTTTCTTACTTCAGCGCTCCGGGTGAATAGGTACAAGGAACCATGTTTTATTCCCTTATTTATGAAGTTAGATTCATGAAAAATTCCAAAGTGATAGTAAATTATAGTATACTTGATAATACGGGCAGATATTTAGTCTGAGGACCTTGATTTGATTTTTTAAAAATGCCCAAATCAAGCGAAAAAAAAATTCGTTCTACAGCGCTCCGTGTGTATAGGTACAAGGAACCATGTCTCACTTCCTTAATTAGGAAGTCAGGTGCATGAAATTTTTACATGGTCGTATGGAATTATAGTATACTTCATAATACGGGCGGTTTTTGACCCTGAGGATCTCGGTTCGACTCTGAAAAAATCCCCAACCCACGCGAAAAAAAAATTTCGCCCTACAGCGCACCGGGTGCATAGGTATAAGGAACCATGTCTCATTTCCATATTTAGGAACTCAGGTTCATGACATTTTACACGGCCATAGGGAATTATAGTATACTTCCTAATCTGGGCGGTTGTTTAGTCTCAGGGCCTTGTTTCAACCCTGAAAAAATGTCCAACTCACGCGACAAAACATTCCCATCATAGTGCTCTGTGTTAATAGTTTCTAATGTATCTAGATTTTTCTACTTTATTTTGAAAGTAAGGTGCATGGAATTTTCCATGGCCATAGGCAATTATACACTTTGCTCTACCGCATAGGTTCTAGGATTCACTAATTACTTTCTTTTTCCGGATTGATTACTAATATATTAGGGTTTCAGCATAGATATAATAATAATAGGGTAGTTTCCTTCATCAAAGAAAACGAAAGGCATTGATTGCGATTCGTTACCCACCATTAGTGTATTCATAATACACAAATTATTTGGTTTTTGAAATACCGGTTTAGACGAATGGCAAGGGTCAAATTTTATCCTCATTTGAAAAAGGCCAGATTGGCGCCCATGCGATGCCACTCCACGTGACGTCACAGGGACCTTTTTCTATACGAGAAGATAGGAGTTATACATCGTCTGAGGTTACCAATGCATGCATGAGGCACAGAGCTCAGGGAAACATGTCTTAATCATCACCTACTAAAACTGGCTAAGGTCGGAAAGTTTTCTTCGTTTGATAAGGTACTAATAAACCTTTTTTAAGCCAAGCTCTACCATTCAGCAAGGCACTCAGCTACCCGCTGGCAGCCTGCGACGTATCAGCGCTAAGCCTCGCCTCAAGGTCACCTCACCGGGCGGGAGGGGGAACCAGAAATACGACGTACGGAGATATTTCCCGGCATTCATACTTGAGCGTCGCGTTTTCGCGCGCTTGAAAATTTTCACTTTTCATTTAATCGCGAAAAATAGATATTGTCATTTAAAAATCTAAAAGCGTGAAATACGTACTCCAGGAGTAATAATCTTTCGATTAAGGCAATAAAAAAATAATAGGAAACCACCCTATTATTCTTTTTGGTCCCATGACTTTACATTGTTAAATATAGTACAAGTCAATACAAAAAATACATACACATTTGAAGCTTATTTGTGCTAAAATAGCTTTTGTTAACAAGGAAGAGTTTCAGATTGTAGTTGAAATTTGCCCTCGTAGGAGCATTTTTTAAGCATGAAGGCAGGGCATTACAGACCTTGGTAGGTATATGAATATATATACGTAGAAGGCAACGTTAGGCTATGTATGTGCTTCAATACCTCATTTTCTGTTACCGGAAAGAGGGCCATTGAGGACCTTATATGTTGACAGGGGTCAGTATTAAAGCTGTCCCAACATATTATTGAATTCTGCATGCATAGGGGCACATTGGCGAGGTACTGATTGGCAAACACTGCCATTTGCATGGGATCGGTTTTTATTACTTACCATGATATTTTGGTCGGGTTTTTCGCCAGACTGATAACTCTACTGTAATATGATTTCTTAGTTCGTAATACAAGGTCCCTGTACATTTTTTAAACTCAAAATGATATGATTTCTCCATATGATAATAATATACTCTCATTGAATGCTTATTAATTGTCTTAAGTTGAGGCCTATGTTGATTAGTTAGAAATTGTAAATATTGCCAATCCCAATAATAAATGTAATACTAGAATAATCCGCATGCAAATATTCCAAGAATCATGGCAAATAATGTGACACAGTAATGTCAGTGTGCATTCAGGTGAGCCTTTAGGTACATTTAAGATTTTACAAATAACTGCAATAAATGAATACACATCAGAGCATTAATTAGAATAGGATGGATTCCAAACTCAATCACTGATTTTGAGGCAGCAAATGCTGCACGAAGGAAATGCATTCCAAATTGAGCAATTAGACTCAGACAATTAACAACAATGACAAGACAATCATGGATGTAAATAACTGAAGCAAAAAGCGCGATGTTATTGTACATTTCCATTTGTTTCTTCTGCAATCTATCGACCACAGAGCCATTCTTTTAGGATCAGAAGGAAAACGAAATATTCTTACTCCGTTTTTCGTGGAATTGGAGCAATGCGGAGCAATGCAACACACAATTTTTTGAAATTAATTCACATGCCCTATGCTAACACCATGTAAACAACAGACAGGCGGGAACCAAGATGGGAGCGTGTCACGACCTGGCTTTTACCGACCTTGAGTCCACGTGCCGCGGTGACTGATGGGAAGGAATTAGCAGCGCCAAAGGGTCGCCTGCGAAAACGAGCCACATCCTCAGCGCATCCCTTGCGTCGCGTAAAAGACGCGCGTGTCTTTGCGAGTCATGCGAATATTTCATAAGAGGTGCTTGCATGCATATGCCAAGGGGCGATATCAGCGTACATCGCGATTGCGAGGAAACGCAATGTTAATAATAATAATACATTCATTTATTGTTCTAGAATCCTGAACTCCTTTGGAACATCGTATCAATTTTTTACCGGATTGTAAAAATTTATCAAGCTGTGCGTTGACAACAGACATAAGTGTAACAAAGGAATCCTGGAGAAATATGAAAAAAGGACTGAATTTATTCTTCTAATACTAGATGAAAATTGAACGTATCAATAAAAAATCAATCAACAAACTCAGTCAGTAAAAATGAACTCATTCAACATTCATGGGCCACTGAAGAGTAAGTGTGCGATACTCTTTAATATTTCCAGAGAAGCGCTGTCTTTTACATGTTTCGGCAAATCATCGGCAGTTTTAAGGCAACAACGGTAAATGATTTTTGGACAGCAGTGTCCCTGAACTGGAGGGCATGCAAAAATAACACGTGTCTTGTCTTTTTACAACATTCGTGATTTTACAAATTTGGAGAAATTTTTCAATTAAATTCATAGGGCTTCCACAGTTGAGGAGATTGAACATGAAAAAAAATACATGTTGCATTTTCACCTTGATTTGAGATCAAGCCAGGATAACCTTTAAAATGCGGAGTAATGTGTCGCAGACATAATATGTATAATAATAAGGGATGCGTGAAAATCGCAAATGCGATATAGATGCGATGTGCGCAAATAAATGCGACATAGATGCGATGACTGGACTGCTACGATATTTTTACGCAATCAACACCAACCTTTTCGACGGAAAAATTCGTACACTTTGTGCCGAGCGCAGTTTATATGCTCCGCCGACACTCACCGCTTAAAGGATGTGAGCGACTGGCCAGCTGGTAGTTGGCTGGGACTCTACGTGGCCGCGGGCAAGCTACACCTCCGCCACTATGCGTCTTATTACTTAATTTATTATTGTTCTACAACATAATTATTTAAAATATTCTTTATTTTGTCATATACATGTGTTTCACTACATTTTATCGTCATCTACCTCATTATGAAAATATAAAAAAACGCTACAAAATGCGATAAACTGTTATTGAAAGTGCGATAAAATAAAAATGAAAATGCGATTTTCACGTATATCTAATAATAATATATAGTAATATGTTACAGATATAATGTTGGAGAATGTCATCAGGCTTAAAAAAATAAACCCCATTAATATATCAAAAAAAAATGCGTCTGCTTCACCGCACGCACAGTGTATCCAAAAACATTCCCCAGGAAATGGAGTGGCACCACATACGCTGGTGGACAATTTTTGATTTCCATTGTTGCTCTATATTATTCCAAGGTCACGCCAATGGAGATCGAAAATCTAACTCCTTAATGCACAATGCTATAATCATGATCACTAACGTCCACCGCGGAAGGAAAAGCAGGTACTTAAAATAAAATTAAACATGTAAAAACCACTCTGAGAACGCCACAAGTTCTGTGAAAAGGATGTATTCTAAATGTATAAAATTATAGAAAACCCACCTTAGAATAATCATAGTAAGTGAGCTAAAGTGGGTATTTTGGTGGCAAATATGTAAATTGCTTCATCTTATACGAGATTTGTTCATCCGATTAACTAGGTTAATTGAGCATACCGCCAAATATCCACGTCTTTTAATGAATTAAAAAAAAAATAGCTACAAATATCGATTTGGATTGACGAAAAACTTAGTTTCACAGTTTCTAAGTGGTCATTGGAAAAAAAATGGTAAGGTCTAAACGCCATCTATTATTCAGCAAACTGCAGCACACAAAGTTTTGGCCTGTTGTTATAGTCACATCGATGCCTTTTCCGGAATGTATGCGCCAATGTATTCCAACAACGAATTTCCATATTATGCTCACGATATTTTTCACTCCCAGGTGTCTTCTTCAACAATTCACAGTTAGAATTAACAAAATACGGCTGCAAAGCGCACTAAAAAAATGACTGCGACGCTGCGCATCCCTACAGTTTCACACGAACTTTCCCGTGATTTCAAAAAACGATCAACCGCCTTCACGCTGATTTATCAGGTCCTGCGCTAATGTATTCCAACAACGATGTAAGAATGACCTACGACCACTAAAATCTCACGAAAAGTGCTCAGTACGAATGATTCATTGCTATTTTGTCCATTAACTTGTCTTTATTTTACTTCGGTTACGTCGTCGCAACGAGAACATGGAATAATGTGTCACAAGAGCAGAAACTGAAATGTCAACGATAGCCGTAACGATTGTGGTGCCGTTCAATTCGTAGGGATAATTTTTTGTTCGATCCACTTTTCACACCTTAAATTATCCGATATTTTGGTAGAGTAGGCAAAATATTTTTGAATAGCCAATTTCCCTGGCGATGGGGTAGCTCGCGGCGGGTAGACGCATGAAGCTTCGGACTACGCTAGAGACTTGTGGACTTAGAGAAAGCATATGACAACGTGGATTGGAGCACAATGCTTGGAATCCTAAAGGAAATTGGGGTTCTTTATAATGACAGAAGAATCATCCACAGTTTATACAAAAACCAAGTAGCGGTGATAAAATCAGGGCCCAGCTGTGAAGAAGCAAGAATTAGGAAAGGAGTGCGACAAGGCTGTACATGGTCACCCGTAATTTTCAACGTTTACATTGAGAAAGCCATTAATGAAATCAAAGAAAATGCATTGGGAGTGAATATCCACGGAGAAAAAATTAGCATGCTAAGATTTGCCGATGACATAGCCGTTATAGCAGAAACAGAGAAGGATTTGAAAAATATTCTTGTTAATATGGGTAGGGTAATGGGTAGATATCAACTGAAAATAAGCACGAAGAAAACCAATATCTTAGTATGCAGCATCAGAGAAGAAGTCAAGACTAACATCAAAATAGGGAAGCAAAAACTGATGGAGGTGGATGAATTCTGTTATTTGGGAAGTAAGATAACTAATGACGGAAGAAGTAAGAAAGAAATTATCAGCAGAATAGCCCTGGCGAAGAGAGCATTCCACCAAAAGAGAGACCTGCTTACAAAGGGAAACTTAAATATGGAAGTAAAGAAACAATTTATAAGAACCTACATTTGGAGTATGCTCCTATACGGAAGTGAGGCATGGACAATGACCGCTGCGGAGAAAGCAAGGATAGAGGCCTTCGAAATGTGGTGCTACAGAAGAATGATGAAAATCAAATGGATCGACCGAATTAGTAACGAGGAAGTCCTAAGGTGAGTAGGAGAGAAGAGAAGCCTCATGAAAACCTTAATAAGAAGACGGAACAACCTTATAGGCCACATCTTGAGATATGGTGGCCTGATGAAGACAATCGTGGCAAGGGCAAGTGGCAAGGGCAAGTGGCAAGGGCAAGTGGAAGGCAAGAATGGAAAAGGAAGACCTCGAACAAAATATATGGAACAAGTAAATAGAGATGTGAAAGAGAAGAAATACGTAGGTGTGAAAAGATTAGCTGATAGGATGGAGGGGAGAGCTGCGTCAAACCAATCCTAGGATTGTTGACCAATGATGATGAGGCAAAATATGAGATTCTGGTCATTATTTGTAAGGTAATGAGTAAATATCATCTGCAAATTAACGCAAAGAAAGCCAGATATTGGTATGCAGCAGCAAGGGCTTACACAGGATCATTACTAAAGGGGGGGCAAGCCATTGTCTGGGGCAGAGGGGGGCAAGCTATGGGATTTATGAGATTATTTCCTCGAAAAAATAGTTTTAATTTAGTTACATATCTTAAACTAATACATATCATTTTTCGTGGGTTTAAAGAAAATTTGTTGAATACTTCCGTTTCAATTCAGTACTGATTTTACTTAAAGACTTTTGCGATTTTTGCTTATTGGGGGGGGGCCGCTGCTCCCCACCTGCCCCTCGCTGGGTACGCCCATGTGCAGCAGAAGAGAAGAAGTCAAAACTAATATTAAAATAGGGAAACAAAAACTGGAAAAGGTGGATGAAATCTGTTATTTGTGAATCAGAATTACCGGCGATGGAAAATTCAAGAAAGAAATTATCAGCAGAATAGCCTAAGAAAAGAGAGCATTCCACTGAAAGAAATATCTACTACTACAGCGAGAAATTTTAACTTAGAAGTAAGGAAACCGTGTATAACAACATATTTTTGGAGTATGCTCCTTAATGAGAAGACGGAGAAACCTAATCAGCCACGTATTGAGACATTATGGCCTGATGAAGACAATCGTCGAGGGACAAGTAGGAGGCAAGAACGGGAAAGTAACACCTCGAACGAAATACACAGGAACAGGTAAAGAAGGATGTGAAAGTGAATAAATACGTAAAGGTGTGAAAAGATTAACTGGTGGAAGAATTACTGGAGATAAATGGAGAACTGCGTCAAATCAATCTTAGGATTGTTGACTAGAGAAGATGATGAGGTAAAATACCTTTTTTATAGATTATTATTTATTCGAAATCCATGGCAATATAATATTTCCCATGCACCTTATAAAGAATGCACGCAGGTACAGTGGGATGCAAAAGTATTGCAGCAAATGGAGCGGCGCCACTTTCGCCGCAGTTTTGAAATCGAGTTTCGGTATTTTCTATTGCACCAGTGGGAGGGAAATTTGAACAACATTCCCACTTCCCACAATATTTGTATAACAACATGATTAAAGGGAAATGTATATGGGATATGCGCAGTGTTTAATACCACATAAATTGTGCAGCTCATGCTAGATAATAAATCTACGTCCAGAACGTCACTTTACTTCCTCTCGTAAGTTGGCCGATCCGTCGAAGTATATTGTCTTACAATTAAAGCTGAAGCTTTTCGATCAGCGATAGCGAACAAAACATACACATGAAATATCCGCCGCAATATCACAGCAAATAATGCCACTGAGTGTTAAATTCAGTTTGATTTAGTGACACTAGAAGACTGGTTCATTCCCTTTCCTGGCAAAGCTCGTAATGAATCCCCTTCGGAGTCAACGAGTGAGATGGACTAGTGGACTAGTTAAAGAGAAGACTTACTACTGTAGTAATCCGAAGTCGGTGTTTCGAACCTCCCTGCAATATTTTTTTTTCAGTTACATGGTATGGCAGTAACAATTTTTTAAATCCACTTTAACGCATATTAACTTATTCAAACACTGCTGTCGTTACAAAATTTTTAATGGAGAAAATTCTCTTTTTGCTCTCCGCAGATATCATTTCCTATCTTTGGATTCATATTTGGACTAACCGTTTACCTCTTACCAATACTTGGCTCCGTAGCCTAGTAGGTCTATACTGTGCGCTGTAACTTCATGAGAATCTTGCGAGGGATCAAGTCCGAAGCATTAATTTTTTTCATTTTTGTAAACATAATAAATGCAGGAGAATGCAATTTATTTTATCAACATAATAATGGTGGTGACTAAGAAAAATTCAATACTGAATTTTTTTAAGAAGTAAAGTTTTCTAAATGTAAAGTCCGAGGAAATCCACACATACGTAAATCCTCGCATCACATGAAATTTAGGAGCAGTAATGCAGGGAAATGACAAAAATACAAAACGCTTACGCCAGGGAAAGCTATTATATCTAAATTAATTAGCACTTTCATAGTGATACACTCATCTTATACACAGCGAGGAAAAGAACCGACCGAAAGGTAATATAAAAAATATGACATTAACTTTGTCGCAATTAATTTTCATAGCGTTATAAACAAGAGTGCTAAAATCGGGTGTAAATTTCAGGACGTAGACGTGGTCATAGGAACAGAGAGTTGACTTATGAAGGATATAAGTGACAGCGAGGTTTTCCCTCAAGTATTTAAAGATCTACAATTGCAATCGACACGATGGGATAGGTGGTGGAGTTTTTCTAGCAGTTTAATCACACAGCGGCCCCCATGTATTCACTTATATTGAAATAGAAAGTTTATGGTGCACAATTAATCAAAGAAATAATATTATTTTCCAATTAGAAAATCAAATATCTGCATTTAATTTTTTCAATCTCCCATCTATAAGTTTTGATTCTTACACTCTAAAACCTAAATCAAGGAATATAAAAATCACCGACATCTTAGTGAGCGTACTAGCAAATCACTCACTTGCACAAGTAGTTGACAAGCTCGCAAGAGGAAATAAAATTCCACCATTATTCAGTAAGCCATCCTAAGTTGATAAAACAAATTGGTGACATAGACGGTATATGTGATCACAGAGTAATTTTTGCAGCCTTAAAAATTGGAATAGAGCCATCTGTAAAACCAAAACGGAATATTTCATTTCGGGTACTTTTTGGGGTAAACATAAAGGCATCAGATGAAGTGAAGTATCTAGGAGTTACGATGGCTTCGAACCTATTGCTGGGAACACACAAAAAATATTTGTTCAGAGCCCTGAAGAAGTTAGCATTCGTCCAGCGTATTGTGTATTTCGCACTCGTCCGACCATATCTTAAATATGCAACGAGGATATGGGATGCGGTGTAGAAAGATTTAATTGTTGAACTTAATAAAACACATAGGAAAGCTGTGAGATTAGTCAAAAACTGCCACGGGTGTGCAGGAAGCTTAACATAAATGTTTAGCGCATTACGTTAGGAGCCGCTAGAGACCGAAGACTACGAGCCAAGCTTATATTGCTTGAGCAATTGAGAATGGATATCTTTAACAGTGACACGGAGAACATGATATTAGAACGCCACTACATTTCCGGGTGCGACAGAAACGACAAATTAAGAGAGATATTTTGCCGAACGGATAGGTGTGGGAATTCGTTTTTCAGGGACTCAAAAACAGAATATATGTATATTATTGTTTTATTTATTAAGGCCATCTTTCTTGTTTTTAAGCATCTCTTTTAAAGGCTTAAGGGGAGGTCCCCCCCACCATGGCTACCAAACTAACAGGAGAGTTGCAACATGCCAATGCCAAGGCCGATTGGTGAAGGCATTTAAATAAACAAAACAAATTTATCATTACTTTCCTTTACCATGAGCAAGTTCCAAAAAGATAATTTCAATCAACTATCTGGAATAACAATAACGAGAGAGTTAATTTAATTTTATTTAAGAATTTTTGTAAAGTTTATTAAAGAATATTAATTAATTAAATTTGAGAAATGAATTTAAACTTTCCATATTGGGTTTTCACCCTGATAAAAATAAACTTCCTCATTGTGGGTAAAAGAAAGGTAAATGAAGGGTAGTAGCCATCATGGTGGGTAGTTACCCTTGTTCAACCCACGCTCTACACTCCGTGGAGGGTAAGGGAAGGGAAGGACAAACCTTCTCTTACCCTTCCTGGGAACTCCTTTGGTTTCCATCCATCTACCCTGCATTAAGGGAAGGGTAGGCCTATACTTCTTCTACCCTTCCTGGGAACTATTTCGCTTACCATTCGTCTATCCTTCATCCAACATCTATTGAGTGTAAGGGAAGAGTATACCCTTCCTTGGGACTCCTTCCCCTGCCATCCGACTGCCCTTCCTCTACACTCAATTAACGGTAAGGCTTGTGTAGGACTATCCTTCGTCCATCCTTCCTTGGAACCTCTTCTCTGTAAAATAACATAAAAAGCCTTTGATAGCAAATCAAGACGGGATGCACAACAAATATTTAAAAGTCCTCTAAGGGAAAGTAGTTGCTATAATTGTGTGAAAAGGACCTATGTTTCTATGTGGCTGTCAAGGAGACATGGCGAGAGTGATGTTCGGGATTTGAATGCCGATGTTATTTTCTGAAACAAATAAATAAATATATAGGCAAGGCTACCTTGGCAGCCGTGAGTGTTAAGGTCTCACGGGGTGTGGGTCCCGGATTCAAGTCCACACGAAGGGTAATTTTTTTCTGTCTTCTAATTTTAGAAATCACTGTTACAACTCATCCCCATTCGTTTAATTTAGTTGCGATAATTATGTTGCGATTTTTATTTTCATATTAGTTTATGGATGTTTAGTTTTCATATTAGTCCTACCCTTCCTTTAGAATGGCCTAACCCTTCCTCTACCTTTACCCTGCACTCCAGGAAGGATAGAGCCTACCCGTCAATGTTCTAAAATACGCTTCGTCTATCCTTGCTAAAGGGTATAGGAAGGGTAGTTTTAAGAATCAGAAATAAAAAGATAACTGAGATAGATTTATATGTAGTGAGCCAGATATAATTGCAACAATAAAAAGCAATTTTTTAAGATGGATTTCATCATCATCTGGAGTTTTGCCTGTTGGCAGGTCCTTTGCGCCAACGCTGTCTCCATTATTTCCTGTTTCTGGCCATTTCTTTTTAGTCGCTATATTTTCCCATCTTTAAACTGTCAACTAACAGCCGGTATGATAAAATTGCCTGTTAACTGTAGACCAATTGATAAGACAAGTGACTGACCAAGACTGCGTTTGTGAGATCAAGTGCCAAAGGATGTAAGGAGATGTGGACTGGAAATAGAAATGACAGAAGAGTGAATGCGGTTCGTTTGCGAGGCCAAAAACCATCATGGGTTCACATGGCCACACGAGTGAGTAAGTTATGTGGGAATCCATAAGCTCCTCAGGCCAGCAATGGGAGGGAGAGATGGAACAAGAAAGAGAAAATAACAGTTTCATAAATACTGGTCAAAAGTAAGAAAAGCTTACTTTTTTGTTTTGTCTATTTACTGCATCTTACACTCCCAACAGGTATGAGGCCAGCAATTTTCTCCTGGGGAGCTTAGCAATTCCTACACTAGAAAATCGTACACAGCATTAAACCAGTTACACATATTTTTCATTAGAATCTTGCTGAAAGTTAAATTCGAAGTTTTTTTGCAGACATTAGATATGGAATATAACTAATTAGGCGACGGCAAAACTACACATAGGCCTAGAGTCTACCGATACTGTGACAAACGACAATGACTCTGTTTATGCCTAATAGCAAGTAGGCCAAAGTACCAGAATTCTATACAGAGTTTAATTTCACTCATTTAATTGTATTTATTTCGCTTGCTCAAAATTAATGACTTTCAACACTGTACAGTTATTGACTTTAAATAAAATATTGAATATTGTATGGATTTTGTTGTTTACATTGTGTACTATACTTTAAAATGTGCACATGAAAGAATTATTATACTGTGCTTAGCACCTAAATATTAAAAAAAATAACTATACTGTAAATAAAAAAGTCAATTTCTTTGAAAATATTTTGTCTTAGAGCTGAGATTGCCTTGGGCTAGTGGTCCTCTCAACAGATGTATCAACGGCAGTAACCGTAAAGGAAAAAAATTTGGTGGAGAGTGAAACCCCCAATGCTCTTCCCTCGCCTGACATTCAGTTGCAAGAGTTAAGGCTGCTCCATCTTCATCGCAAACTTCTTAAAAAAAATCAGCTCATGTTCGAGACCCCATTTCCTATGGGGTCTTTCAGTCAGACCCAATATTACAATTCTATCAGATAATTCTTAAAAGGATGAAAAAGATAAGTTATGACAAAAAAGGTATTACTCATTTAGTCATTTTCTCATAACTTATAAGTGAAAAAATGCGAAATTTACCAACTATTTTTCATGAGTTAGTGATGCTGCTAAGTTCTGGTTCATTAATTCATTTAAATAAAGAGGTAGATTAAATGTTCATTTTCATCCTTTTCAGTAAAAAAGAGCAATTCTTGATGAACCTTCCCAGTATTTTACAGTTGAGGACCTCAAATCCGGAATCCAGAAATCCAGAACGTTTGTAAATTCCTCTGCGCAGTGGTTTGACTTGCCACTCCAAGTGGCTTCACTTTATGACAATCAAATGATTCTAATATTAATGACGTGGGTTTCAATTCCACCTTCATCAAATTATCACTTTTACAATGTGTCAGTATTCTGTAAGGCAGAACATTCTCTTAAGCTCCGGTATCTAGTTTAAATTTGACATTTACACCATTAACAATAATAATCTCAGACCAGACATTCGAATCATCTGTATACCGCTCACAACACTTTCAATTACAAAATCATTAAGATGGTGCTCAACACTTACGTCTTGGGCAGATAAGTCAACTGATTTTACTTAGTATTATTATACAATTTTCTAACTTTGCATGGAGTTGCAAAATGATTTTGCTTTACACAATTATTGAAAATTTTACCAAATGCTCGAAATTCTCCTTTTTATGCTTATAATTGCACTTTTACACAAATAGACATCATTTACTAGGTACATTTACTTACATTGTCTTAGGTAAGTACTTATCAGTATGCCTCACTGAATCCTTCAATGCTTTAGCTCTCGTCCCTTTCCTGATGACTGCATCCACGGGTTTGGTTCCTTGCAGGGTCTCAGCCTGATGTTTCCCCATCTCAGCTGCCTTGCAGATTTCTTTTATGCACCCTGAAAATTCCAAGTTGGTACATGAGTTTCAAGCTAGCAATCCGTCACAAAAAAGACCGATTGAGCTCGAGGTATGCGTCCTCTTAAAAACTAACACTAAATATCAGCGCTGATGTAGGGCCGCTACGTGATAGTTTTTGTATGAGCATATTTTTTCGCATAATAAATCGAAGCGGTTAACTAGAGCTGGCAACTGATAAGCAACGGAGCTGTGGCAAGGCGACGTCACTGAAAATGAGTTCTAAGAGGTGTGTAAGGAGTTGTAGAAGACCGTAGCTGCTTTGCAAGAGTTAGGCAATGAAAACAAACCTGTTTAGAGACAAAAGAAAAACCAAAGCTTAAAATATAGGAGTTATTCGAAGATAAGATCCTAGCTTAGGCCGAGAAGTTCATTCCTTGTCTTGGTTTGTTTGTGCAGGCCGAAGCAAGGACAAGAGGTGGGAGCTTAAAGGTTAGGAGTAGAATGGTATGTGTTGGTATAAGGGCACTTTACTCGAGCAGAGAGGTTCAGATCCAGTTGAGTCTACAGGCCCTGTCTCGCCCCAAAAAGAGGTAATGCGAAGTTGGGCCTAACCGGTCATATCAACGTGTGGAAAATATCTGGAGACTGATTGTGAGTGGTCTAACGCCTCAACAGGTGAAAGTAAATAGGAAATAAGTTACATTTATGCAAACCGAAGGTTTTTATTGAAGAAAATTGGCAACACCGTACCCCTGCAGTTAACTTTATGCCCTAAAGAAACATTTCCGCCTCTCAGCATTTACGGAAATGGCAATTAATATACCATGAATTTTTCTCGGACTTCCGACATACTGTTAGTGAGACGCGTCCATCGAAACGTCGGCAGAAATTGGGGAGCCTAACCCGGACGGAAACCCAGAGAGAAAAAGCCATCGCTGCAGCTCAACGGAAAAGCAGCAGCAGAAAAAAATACTTCTCAGGCACTATAAATTTCATCCTTTAGCCTAACTTGTTGAAATCGTTGCGGTCTCGAAAATATTCACGCAAAAAGGAAGAAAATAATCATCAAGATTGACAGAGAATTTTGAATGCTTTTTGGAATTTTATGTGAATTGGCAAGGAAAATAGAGTAATTCGACACTTGAATAACACTTGAAGAGGAATTGCATTGGTGTTAGCCATGTGTGACAGTGTTACTATATTACCTTTACCGTTATTCAAATCAAGGCCGCAGTCGTAACGTAGTGGGGATAGAACCACCCACGTAATTTCTAGGAAAATTGAAAATATTGCAATTGCTCTTAGGTGGCTTACCAATGAAAATTTTCGCTTGAACAGATTAATGAACAATGTTTTAAATTAATTTATAAAAATCACAAAGTCACTCGTCAACGTATATCAGGCTTCATACGTAACATCACTGACAGGTCTTGCACACCACCAAGTCGGTATGGAAGTTAATGAACCCCCTAAACAACGATGTACAACGACTGCTCCTGCCATACACTAAAAATGTCCGGGTAGGAGGGGTTCATTATGAGGGATTTCGCATATGATCATTCTCTCTAGAATTTCGATAGGAAGAGGAATTGAGACCGCCCTGACTTTCCCACCGCTACCACGCCAATGACCTCAAGCTATTACCATTATTTCATTGAAAAAACATTACGAAAATACATGCTCGCAAATGCGGATGAGTTGATTTTTACCATTAAGTTCTTAATGTACTATATGGAACTACCGAAACCGTAAATATATGGAAAGTGGTAAGCAACACAAAAACAACAATCCGATTGAATATTAACGTACAACTCAACCACCCACTTAAAAGTGCAGTAAATTATCTCATTTAAATAATAATAATTTTGATGCTTTCAACACTGTCATGGAGATCTGTTGGCGACCGATGTTTGCGTCCTTTAATTGCACTGCTATTTCGATGAAAAATCACACCTCAAATAGCGAGATTTTACAAATGGCTATTACTTTTTTTCGATTCTTCCCACCCTACAAATACAACCAGTAAAATAATTACGAACATTATAATTAAAATAGCCCGCGTGACTTTTTCAAAGTAAGTTTATCCTATGAATTGTTCTACCGCTAGTAAAACATTTTCGTACTCACGTAAATGGTCATCCGAAGAGTTTTTATGTTTCTTTCGTAGTCTCCTTCGAACAGTCTTCTTACACCAACTCCGTAACTGCTGAGGAAGAAGGTGATCTTGACGAAGAGGGTTGGCTGGTTTATCAGCTGTCTAATCAAGAAATAAGTTGCTTGAAATGACACCAAGGTTCGTGACGAGTAGACTAGAGGGGAGTAAGACTTGATAGGAGGCGGGGTAGGGCAGTCACTGAGGCCGTCGAATTAAGGCAGGCTCGACATCAAATAGCCATGACTACTGCCCAATTTTACGTCGCGGAGCAGACTGTTACGAGAGGCAATGGAATAATGCAATACCCGCGTGAAATGATGATAATCTTGCGGATGACGTCTTTGAATGACCTTTGAAGCAGATTTTCCCCCTCCCACAATGGGATGATTTTTCTAGAAGGCGCGAAAAAAGGTTGGAAAAATTGCATCAAGACCCTCGCGGAAGGATACTGTTTTCCGATAAAGTTATTCCGCGAAGACTTAAAATTAAAATTCGTTCTTCCGCGTAACAAATCAATTTTCTAATCGCACCTAAACGTATTATTAAATTAATAAGCAACATCAAATATTAAAAAGAATAGAATTAAATAAGTTATTTACGTTATGCTGTCGCTTGCTTTGTACTGTTTTTTTTTAATTTATCGGAACTATTTATTGTGGCGGTCAGTTGTCACGTGACACTCGAAGAGGCCTACGAACCGTCTCCTGTAAATTTTTCATTAGTCTGGCGGCAACTTGCGTTGAGTTAAGAGGTGAGTACGGGAGTGTTCCCAAAAAGTTAACAGCTTGCATATTCTACATTCCTCTCCGGTGTATATGGTGTGTGATTTCGACTTTAGATATGTGAAAATAATTGTTGTAGCGAGAGACTATGGCACCCGAAAAGTAAATTAATTTTGCGGAAAATCGTGTTCAACGAAGTGCTGAGAACCAGTGACCCCGGATATTCCCCCAAGACCGTATACCCCGTGACCAAGCTTATCAAGTGTTTCCCATATTTTATTCGATGTTTGTGGCTGCGTAGTATAATCGTTATCGATGTGATGATCGTGAATATATTTTTCGGAGGGAAGTTTCCATCGTTCGTTTACATGAACCGTTCTCGTTTGGTCATGTTTTGGGACTTGCAAAATACTTGCAACGTATGAAATATCCATGTTTGTGTGTGGTGAATTTCTCTGGCCTCTCAAATTTTAAGTTCACTATTTCTCGGCAAGCGTGAACCAAGGTCGTAAGACGTGCTCCAGACATTTTTTGACCGGGGTTTCAATCTAAGCTTTGGAATCGGCGATACTCGGGACTTTACATTGCTCTATACCGTCATTATCAGTTGGTACTGACGTTGTCTTTTCAAGTTTTCACCGGTGTATTATATTGGTTGCGTCAAAAATTGTTAATCAAGTATTCGTATATTCCATAACTATCTAGTGATGTGAATCAGAATCTGCAACATCATATCTTTTGTAATTATTCATTGGTATATTCCACCTTGCAGCCACTTATTCCACGGATTGGTCTACGAAATGAGTACATTGATACATAATATGGAACGCTTCTTTGAAACTAAGATTGGGCCATAATTCTGAGGGAGTTGGAAATATGAATTAGAAATTAGACAACAAGAAGTTAGAAATTCTTTCCCTGTATGAATACTTCCACCTGAACGGTTAAATTTACCGGAGATGTAATGACGTCATCAACTCGTGAAATGTGGGCGTTGCCTTCGCGTGTTTTTCATTTTAAACTGAGAATGGCTGAGTTATGAAGATTATTTTTCCTCGTAACTTAATAATCTTCGGACTTTCCTCGTAACTAATACAATGTCCCCACTTCCATCTACCGAATACGTATAATGAATTGCGGTTTCGGGTCTGAAAAATCTACCCTACTGTGGCATTTTGCCTCCTAAACACTGCAGCGAAATACATGGTAGCGTGGGTGACTACTGGTGACTACTAGTAGCGCTTGGTTCACTATTAGGCACGAAATTTTTAAAAATTCTCAGTAGGTAGAGATCGAATTTCAATAACTTCCTTTAATTTCGTTTAGGTCTTATTGAAAAATGCATCAATATGGCTCACTCAGATATTCTCACATATTTTAATTCTCTTTCCAGTGATAATATTTACAGTGTGACTAGAGGTTTTCAAAGGATAGTAATCGTTTTAATCGAGCACTAAGTCGAGGCGAAATTTAATTTGTTATTTTTCTTTCTTTACAGCAATGCAAATCCGTTGTCGCTGTCGATTGCGTGAAGTGAAATCAGATTTTGCGGGAAATCCTTACAAGGTCACGTGGGAGAGATGTGCTGATTAAAATATGGTAAGTCAGTCAAATTTTCGTTCATTTTAATTTTATATATCCTTGGTGGTTCATTCGCTTCCTTAAGCATTTGATTCCTGTATATTCTGCTTTTACTTCACATTGTATCAATGCACTCGCAAAGTAGAACTATTTAATGACTTAGTGACCATTCATTTGGTGATTCACGGGCATTGTAAACTTTTTCTCGACGTAGATTTCTCTGTATGCTTTGTTCCTCCGTGAGGTAGGCTCCCAGGAAAAAATATCCAAATTATACTCAAAAATTTTATGCAATGAGGTGGCATTTGGCAGGGTAATGTAACATGAGAATATTCAAGAAACCTTTTTAGAATTGTTTCAATCGTCAACGAATGAAACGTATGTTTCAGCTTCACAGTGATAAGTTAATAGTCGTCATGTTAATCCATTGCGAGGATTTACAGTGTTTTTCAGCTTCATTCAGACAAATAGGTTTACCTATAACCATGAATAATCATAATTATAGCTTAATTTGAATGACTTGCGTACTGCGATTTTCCCAGCTTACTTGTCCCCTTTGCCTCCTATACACCATTCTTACTTCGATCTATTTCTCAGCTCGAGTGATACGTCTTTATTTGAGATCATAGTTGTTTTTGCCACAATAGACCAGTTCAGGACTTTCTTTTATCGTGGATTTTGGTAATAGCACTGACACATTTTTCCGTTTACAACCCGTCGTCCACTTATCGAGCAATTCTCGGCGAAAAATCGAAGGTGTCGAGACTTTGGCAGAAAATTTGATACAGTCACAAATTAATGCGTAGCGAGTCACCGGCCCTAGATACCCCCAAGCATCTCTCGCGTAACAAGCGAAGTTAATTGCCGCTTGTTTTATTTATTTGTTCCGACGATAACACTTTTATTTCTGTAATGAAAATAGTAGAAATATGGTAAGATACGGATCAGCAGTGGCGGATCCAGAATAGGGAGAAGGGGGGAGGCTAAGTGGGGGTTAGCCGACCAGCAGTAGTGGGGGTCCGAAAAAAATTATTATTCTATCTGGTGTGAATTGGACACCCAAGAAGGGGGCTCCATTAGCCCCCCCCACCCCCCCCCCCATAGATTCGCCACTGTGCGTACAATTAAAAAATAACGCCTTACGAAATAAATACATCAAATATTAGTCTAGGAAGGTTAGGCTATTATTATAAGAGAGCAACTAGAGGGTTCTCTAGTTAGAAATGCTTTCCCTCTCTGATCGATTCTGATTTATCAGGGTATAGGCATCTATTAGAGTAATGGTATCACCAGCTCATGATATGTGGGCGGTACCTTCTCGTATCTTTTCATTTTAAACCGAGAATGGCAGAATGAAGAAGATCATTTTCCTCGTAAGTAATCTTCCCACTTCACCAACCGAAATCTCATCATGAATTGCGGTTTCTTGTCTGACCAATCGACCCTATTGTGAAATGTTGCCTTCTAAGGGCTGCAGCGAAATACTTAGCGGTGTGGGTCTCTAGTGCTTGGTTCACTGTTGGGCAGTCCAGGCTCTCCTTTCGGTAGGCATTAAAGTCAAATAACTGTCTTAAGAGCCGTTTATTTTTACTTGCCCAATGCATGGTTTTAGCTTACTTCGACTGACTTGCGCACTACGACCCGGCCTGTTCTCGTATTTCTCATCATGGCTAAAACTTACTTCCTTGTTATCATACACATGAGTAGGGTTCCTTTCCCCCAAATTAGGCGTGAAAATGCTTAAGGCCTCTTATCTCTGTTGCCTAAGGGAATAGGAGGCAATCTATAAGGATATTATTATTATTAAAATTGTTACAAGTAGGCCATTTGCCTGGTGGTAACATGTACATATGATGAAAGAAAACAATAGAAAACATTTGAAAAAACAATAGAAAACATTATAAAAAGCCCTTGGTCCCTACTTCTTCAACCGCTTCTTAAAACTGTGTAAATTTTTCGGGAAGGACTCAAATAGGTAGGTCGTTCCAGTCCCTTATGGTCCTATTCAAGAAGGAGAACTGCTTCGCATTTGTCCTTTGTGATCGGCACTTTATCTTGAACTGGGGATCATTTTTTGTAAGAAAAAGAAATTCTTGATACTGATATAAATTCATTGATCTTGGACACGTCACAAAACACCAAGTACACTTTTTCCACATTTATGCAAGGATGCACAATAGTTTCCACTCATTATTAGCATGTTTCAATCAACTACAGGTACAACATTGACTAATGATAATGACTCGTCATTTTCATTTGTTACAAAATATGATTTTGTTTAATTTTTTATTTCTTTTCTCTCGAATGTCTGAAATTATAACTATGCCGAACCAACCGCAACTCAAATTTCGTTATTTCAATAAATGCTCGCATAACTTTAGTTTTGAAGGACATATCAAATGAATGTCGTTTCAAAATCTTGAAGGGGAAGTTCCATGACTTAAGGGATGTTATATGGAATGTGAGCTGAGGGTTGGTGGTGTGATAACAGGGGAGACCTTAGAGGTCTGGATTTGATCCTGTGAAACCAATCAGGAGTTTTCCTGTGAAAACATTTTTGGTGGTAGATCTGTTACTTGGCGAATTTTTTCTATTGACCTCCCACATAGGGTCTAGACTACGATCACACTTTTATGCACAATTTATTAGGCGCAGCTTCCCCGTTTTACTTCTTCTCAGTACCTACTCTTCTATATCCGTATACTACGCAGCAAGCCGCGTCAATAAGCGTGTGGCAGGGGGTGTTAGGACACCAGCCGTTAACGAATAAAAAGGAAAGGCCGAACGAAGTCCTACCCAGAATTTATTAAATTCTTTTATGGTGCGGGAGGAAAACAAATTCAACTATTCATCCATTCGAAAAATTATCTCTTATTATCGTTTCTGAGGGACCTGGAAATATAGTGTTGTTCTAATATGATTTTCTCTGAGTCTTCCTCTTCTTGTCGTGCCTGTTTTCCAAAGTGGAAAAATGTCAAGCGAATAATGCCTACTATCTGTTGCCTGTCGCAACTAGACATTTATATTTGAAGCCCATTGTACAATGGTGAGTCGATTATTCAGTCATCTTTTTCTTCTACGGTTTTATTCGTACCTGTCGCCATATTAATGCAGGCGTATAAAATCCAAATTTAATAAAACGTGTTTATCGTTTTAAGTTTCCCGTTGATTTTACCATTGGCTTTGACTTGCAATGGTGAAATGCCTACCTTTTATTTTTATCATCAGTCCACAAAAGTTACATGTATTTCTCCTTAAACAATTTAAAAAGTTAAATATCATACATACATAAATAACTTTGGAGCTATTGTTTACCTCAGAGTCTATTGTCTGTTGGAGGGATCACCTTCAGAAATAAAATCGGAATTCTGTGCATATTGCTGCGAAACAAGAAGTGCCATCCAGATGAAGTTTTGATTTTAGAAACACATAAACTAAAAAATGGAATTAGCAATAAAAAAGGAATATGGTTTGAAAATACTTCTATTAGATATCCTCTATAATATTTTTTAGTATACAGCCAGGATCACTTGCTTAAAGCTGATACATATGTTGTTACTCGTAGTCGTAGTCGTGTACATGTTGTTACTCTCTTTGACTGTTTTTCGCAAACAAGTGCAAATTTTTGGTCCAAAGAAAAGAAATCTGCATTTAAAAAAATAACATTTGGTTTGGGCAATACATATGAAGTATTTGTTCGTAGATAGTATTATTGGGGTTTATCCAAGACTTTTGGACTACCTCCACCACCACGAAGGTAGAAAACCTTAGCACCTAATAGATTTATCAGTGTCTCAGGGGTAGTAGGTACCTGCAGTTTAACAATTATAGGAAAAGAGAGTGAAAGGCTATCTGCTCCGGCAGCAGGAGCAAGTGTGATTGCTCTTAGAGCTGTATGTGTACGTTTGAGCGAATTTTTAAATGCACTAGCCCAGCTCAACATACCATAATTTATCCTAGAATATATGAAAGCATAATAAATATTGTAAATTACAGTTAAAGAACACTTATTGCGAATCAAGTAGTGTTTCATTCTAAAATTTTTCAAACTATTTGCAATACTATTTGAATAATGCTTACATTTTAGATGCTCATCAATTGCTAAACCATGGTATTTGTATTCCTCAACTCGAACAGTGTGAAAGTGTCAGTGTGTCATTTTAGTACGCTTGGAAGAACGTGACACAACATTAGTCAATGGGGAAGCTGTTGTATAAATTTAAACATAATTTGTGTTTCCTCGTTTAAGTTTTTTCGATGCAAACCATTGGTTGATATCGTTTATATCACATTTTATGTATTTCTGTACATCAATCCAGTTCACACTTTTGTAAGACAGGACTAGATTATCCGCAAAGGCGGTTAGTTTGCCACTGAAATTTAGATTACACAGATGATTGATTTATAATTAAAATCATATTGGACCAAACGCTGATCCTTGAGCGACTCCAGAACAAATATTTTCGGAACTTCTATGGCTATATCTATTGTAGTACCTTAAAAACTTTAAGCGCGCAGTCAGGAAACTTTCAAAATGACTTTATAGAAATGCTACGAATTTCTGCCAGATGTGGTTTATCCAAAAACATCTTGTATTTTATTGTATCAAAGGCTTTTTTATAACTATGCATATAGCAGCGGTTTATTTATTACATTTAAGAGACTGGAAAATCGGGGTGATTAAGTTTTTCAAGCGTCCTGTGTACTTTTACCTATCCTAATACGAGGTTCGTTCTATAAGTCATTAGAACTTCCGAAAAATTGCTCTCTTAGCTTCCAAAATTAATGTTAGTCAGAAATAAGCACTTGTGACTCGTCAGCAGTTGAAGTTTGAGCTGTATCCATCCCATAGTTTCTTTGTTGTTACCGATTGTAGAGAACAACTTACAGAATATTATAGAGCTGAAAGGAGACTAAAATCAAACGTATATAATAATTGGTCCAATACAATTTGTTTTTATACCTTTTCTAAAGACTTACTGAACGACCCTCGTACTATATTGACTGTCACAAAACTACTTCCTTTTCCGGAAAATTTACCAGTATTATTTTTACAAGTTTTTCAAGTGCGTTAGAATAAATTTAGAGCAAAGAAATCGGACGGCAATTGTGAATACCAAGTAGTTCGACTTTTTTTGTGAACGGGAACAATAATTTCTTGCTTTAAGGATGCAGGGAACCTTACATTTGGCAAGCTTTGATTGACGAAATTGCCGAGTACATCTGCAATGTCTTATATGATAATTTTATCACACCAGCATTTAGTTGATCCGGACGGGCAGCTTTTTTAAAGATTGGCTATTGGCAATTTTAAATACATCAGGCGTGGTGACTGGTTCCAAAAAGGAGTTTAAGCTTAGATGATTTTTACTATTTGATGAATTATCAATCATTGAATTATTTTTTACAAATGGATACAATTTAGGAGACTCAAATGTGCTTATGAACTCCTTCTTGAAGTCAATATCAATAATAACTGGGTCATTTAAGGTCCGATTTCCTTGTATTAGTTCATCCATCCGAAGTTTGTTTCACTCCCGTTAATTCCTCGAATATACTCCACTGTTTCTTTTTATTTCGATTTACTTTGTCCAATTGTTCCATGTAGTTGGAGTAAGCCGCATTACGGACACATATACACAGTTTATTCTTATCTTTAGGTACTCTTTTCTCAAGCCGTTATTGTGCGGGTGATGACGTAGTTTTTTTAAAAGATTTTTTTACGCGCAACTTTGCTCATCGGAGAGTCAGTCATCCAGGGCTTTAATTTTACGGCACGTTCATTCCTGACCATATTTAAGACTCATTTACACATGTTAATAGTATGTTTGAAAATGTAGTAAAAGTTTAGGAAATTTCATGTTATTCATACAATACTTCCCAAGTCGATTACAGTCGAACATTTTCATTTAATGATTTACGGCAGCAATACTATAGCAAAGTGACATTAGATGGTGTACTTTCGTTTTCTTCGCGAGCATAAAGATTGGAGATTGGGTTGGACTCGAGAGTGATGCGTTATACCAAAATTCATAACCTTGGCTTGGAGGTCTACATTAAATGTGTTGAAAAACCGAGTGATTGCATGATCTGAACAGATAGCTCATTGTCTAGTAATTCTGGTTGCTTCATTGATTAAGGCAGTCAAGCCACATGAACACACGAGATTTGTAAACTGCTTGGAATCGCAGCTGAGCATTAGTAACTGAACATTCATATCACCGACCATTACTAATTTTTGAGATATGCCCCTTGATTAGGGTTCAAAATCTAAAACAAATTGATCAATAGAAATTTTTTGTCCCTGTAGACGACAAAGAGATCAAATACACAAAACTTGCATGAAACATTGATCAACAAGCAATCAGTTGGGCTTATATGACAAGGCCTCAGTACGGTTGTTATGTCATGTCTTATAAACGCTGACAAACCTCTTGCTCTTAATAAGTATTACAATTTCCATAAGAATAGTACCTACCTACTCACTGTATATAATTTAATCAGATTATATTTATATTTCATTCAAAGCTATAATATCGGGTAATTGTAACATGATATTTAAATTTGAAAGTAGTAAATTAAAATTGCGTCTAGCACATCGGATATTTTGATGGACGATCAATAGGGAATTCATTCCATTAAAGGCATTTACAGTAATATTTATATCCATAAAATTGGCTTATAGTCTAGGCATACCTTCTATATCATTGAATTATGAATTACAAAAGCAATGATCAAAGATGTTTTACAACATCCATGATGCTAACTACAATTGCTGGCTCCTTTCCTACTTTTCTCAAATAAATTTTACCTCCACGAATCCAAAGATACTTACAGTGCTTATCATTCTGCGCCACCCCATCTTTCTACCAGCACAAAAGGTCTCATTAATGTAAACAAGTATTATCGTTTTCAATATTATGCAGACACCCAACCAGTCCCATTTTATTGATGGGGCCTTGTCGGTGACCACTTACAGGGTTGGCACTCAATGCAAGCTGCTTCCTTTGCCTTTACGTCGCCGACGGGGTCGGACGTGGATACAGCCTGGCTAGCGAAATGGGAGTCGAACTCCCGAGGCAAAAAATGCACTGAGGAAACTCACGCACACGTTGGGCTGTCGGAGTGTTTTCTTTCGGGCTCAGCGGCAAGTACAAACTATGATGTGACTCACTTGAGGGGGTGTATATCGGCCACACTGGGAGGAATAGGTCATGTGTCCGAACGCAAAAGGTGCTTGGAGGACCGTGACCCAACTTTTCAAAGCGCCCAATGGCACGAAAACATGCATCAAATTTTCGATATTAAAATTATTCGGTTCCAAGAAAGAGGGCTTGTTTTAGATGCGGCCGAAAAGTGGGAAATGGTGAAAAAGAAAAGGAAGAAATTTGACTTACTGAACGGAAATGAGTTTTTTAGTCACTCCCCCATCTTATATGTACTCCCCTGACTGCTACCTAACCCCACTTCCTTCCCCAAAACCTTTTTTACCTCATGACATGACGCAAGTCCGGAATTTAGGTTGTATGTATGATGAACTCTTCTGGACTTACTCTACTGTGCCTCCTCCTACAACCCCTCCACCTACTCCTTCTGATCCTTCCCCCTCACTACTTTTCAGTAACTGATATAGAAAGAACTCGAGGGGGAGCGCAAAAGATATTTTGAGCTACCTATACTTTAATTGTAAAGAAGAATAATCAAGTTACATGCAAAGTTTAAGATAGTTTTATTCAAAACGATTATACGCATATACAAGACAATGCTATCTCATGATATCAAAAAGTTACAATTTAGGTTCTGAAATATTAGGCGGTGCCGCAAGGGGGTTGGGCCATATGTATTCGCCAGTGCTACTCTTGAAGATATATATATTTCTGTCCGAAATAGTAATTTATTTGTACCCGATTATGACTGTATAGGAATCGAAACACGTGCTGTGAGGAGTGGAATGAAATTTGTGGGCAGTACGGTATCTTTGCACCAATTCGATATTTTTCTCCGCGATATCTCCCCGGAAAAGGTTGCCTATGCGACATGGTACATCCTCTTTTCATATTCATACGTGACTCACCGTTTCTGACTTACGATTTTGTGGCTCCATAGCTTAGTAGGGTCATTACATGTGCGGTTGTTGCGGTGAAATGTGGGAGGGTTTAAATTCGAATTATTCTCTTTTTCTTTTTATAAAATAATAGAGTATTACAAGAGTCAATACTACATTTATAAAATAATGGCTCCATCTACCTTAACACATTTCTTTCTAAACAGATTAAATCACTGAGGTGAAATAAGTCGGGGAAGTGGCAGTGGTTGTATCTTAATTTCCTTGCGGCTAATTACTGTCAAATAAAGTCCCAGCTTATAGTATCGACAATACCCAATAACTAACCATATATATTCGTAGTTGAAATCATTTTATAGCCCTAGGGTATGGAAATTATTTTAACTCCCTGAAATGGGACACGTGGATGTCTACATATTATTGAAAACGATTGAACATCACTAGGAGGAACGGATTAAAAGGTCAAGAGTCGAATAGAAAAAAATTATTTTTACTTGGCACTTAGCTAACAGGTTGTCATTTACGTGCTGATTCAGAAGTCGGAGTTGAATTCTTCCTGTTTCCCAACTAGATTTCGTCTTAACCGGGTAGTAGTAGACAATTTGGCTATTATTTATTTCTATATCTAATGCAGCACAAACTTTATTCACTACTAATTGCATATTTTTATCACATTGGCTGGGGATGCCATGAATTTCCGTGGTAATACCTAACATGCGTTTCTCAAAGCCATCAGAACGGTTTAGTGCGGCAGAAAGTTGCGTCTTAAGCTCCACATTTTCACTTCGCAATTTGGATATTTATCTATATCTAAGTATTTCTCTAATATTTTAATCTGCGATTCAATTAACTTTAACCTGTCTCCCAATTTATCCTATGGCTTATGAATAGTGTTCCCTAGTTTTTTTGATCCGTTATCTTTAGTTATTTAATAACCTCTACGAACAAATAAAATATTTCCTGCAGGGGTTTACCTTCCGATTTACTTCTGTCCATCCGGGATGTCTTTCGTAAATTTTGGCAGTCCACACATTTCAGGATTGACCTCTTGATTCAATCCCTTCGATGTCAGCGACTCCTGCAGAGAAAATCCATGGGAGGTTTTACGGCAGGTATCGCTATTGATGGAAGTTGTATTCCGTGTAGATGTGTTACACTTTGCACACGAACTAATGCCAGAAAGATGTTGTAGGCCTGGCGGATATAACTCCTGTAAGCTCGATTTAGCACACTTTTCTTTACACAAATAAGGCTTCCACTCAATGAAGGCAACTATTTTCACACATTTAGCCGGAAACTAAATGACTCGCAACCGGCGATGCATAGCGTTGAGTCAACCACACGGAGTGAGAACACATCCATACCCGACGGGAGCGGAACACGAACTGAATGTAGCCAATCTTAGCACCGGACCTCGTTACACTCACTGCCCTTTAGTTTACATCTACATACTACCCCGCAAGCCGCCTAAAAAGGCGTGCGGCAGGGGATGTTAGGAAAAAGCCGTTTACATATGAAAGAAAATGCTCTAACGAAAAAACGACTAGCATTTTTTAAAGTCCTTTATGGTTCGGGGGAAAAACGAATTCACACATCAATCCGATCGGCAAAATATCTCTCTTAATTTATTGCTTCTGTTGGACCTGGAAATATAGAGAGGTTCTTATATTAGTTTCTCAATGTCACTCTTAAAGATATCTATTGTCAATTGTTCAAACAATCTTAGCCTAGCGCGCAGCCACCGAGTCTCCGGTGGCTAATTCGCTGGGTAACGCTGTCTGTACGCCCGTAGCAGTTCCATTACGAATTGCAAAACTTTTATTTGTACTTTGTACAGCTCATGGATTATGTCCTTCTGCACCACATCCCATATGCTTGCTGCGTATTCAAGGTGTGGACAGGAAGAGTGTAAAATAGCACCTCTCTTTCAGTTTTTTATACGAAAATCTTCCCACAATACGCTTCACGAATCTTCACTTCTTTAGGCCTCTGCCAGAAATATTCCTTATGTGTTCCCCACGATTGATTGTAAGTTATTATAACTCCCAGGTACTTCACTTCGTCCGTTGCTTTAATGTTAATACCACAGTTTAATCAAGCAAAGGGGCACCGCGAAGTTGCCAGACACGGAAATGAATCTTTGATTACCGGAGTAACTAAAAAAGTCGAACGTAAGTAATTCCGTTACAAAGAATGAAGGGATTCATATCAATATTAATTCGAGGCTGTAGAATCTCACCTGGGGCCGTATTCTGTAACTCCAAACCGATCGGTGCGGCACCGATTCGTCGGGTGCGACGTCACACCGACTCCCGGTAAGAAGTCGTGCGAACCCGATCGGTGCGGCACCGACGAGAGGACGGGAGATCGTCGGTATCCGTACCGACAGCAAAAAGGTGTCGATACGGCCACCGACTAGTGGGTTTCATGCAAGGTAGGTGGTCTCAGCTTAAATTCCGTGCGGGCGTGACGTCACGAAGTTCCCAACGTAGACGTATGCCAGGGAATAACAAGCAGGAACCGGGTCGTGATATCGCCTTTCAGCATCAAATTCTTATGAGTTACAACAAAAATATCGTTATTAGCCATCAGATTACGTTGTATACTCTTCCGGAACGTCCATGTTTCCTTTTCAATCGCATCATAAGACTAGCAAAGTAAGCAGAATTATCGTATTCTACATCCTATAGTTTCATCCGTAAAATATCGCTATGTATCATGCTATTTGAAATTATAAACTCATAAGAGGAATAAGCTACCTTAAAAAATGGGTAAACACGTATTTTATTTAAGTATTTCTAGCTTTAAAATTTAAACTGAAAAGCAGGACTGCAGATTCGTAGCCACTCCAAAATTGCAAATGGAATCATATTGATATCAAGATAAAACATAAAACAAACATGTCATGTAAATATGTGTCACAACTATTATTTTGGCTAAAAATAAATATCCTCTGTTAATTGAAGACCGTAATCTGAGCTAAGTCAGCACCAGCAGCAGTTAATTAGCCACAAAAAAAGTTATGAAGGGAAAACTATAAGCGTGCCTTAGACAAGTTTTGATTCTTTTACAGGACGTTTTTCCGGGTATGGAACTTACATATTTACATGGTAAATCATAACTGAAAGTACTAATATTAATCTAATGCCCACATAGTAGCAATGCTTACTATGGAATAATTTGAGCTTTAGGAAAGTAAAATATAAGCTAAGATGCAAGATCGAAGGTATTCCGCACATAATTTCCAAGTAAACTTCCATTAAGGTAGTGCAATGAACAGAATCGAGCACGAATCTGGTCAATTTTAAGGGCTGACTAATCAGAAATATTATCACTCCCCGAAACAAGACAAGAGCAACTACGGAAACCACAACCTAACATGCAGTACATGTGCTTTTCATGAGAGTTGCAGCATGGATAACAGCTGCATCAAATGGAATCACAGACATAGGTATTAAAAAGGAAAACAATTCACATTTTTCAAACTTATATAATGTACACATGTCAAATGTTACATTTTCAGAATGATGTAAGAACGGCATTGAAACTATTAGATATCATATTAGTTAATAGATACTTAATATTATTTATACAATCAATACAAAGTAAGCAACTTAAAAATAAATCTTAAGTACAAATGATGGAACAATTCTATTGAAAAGTTTCAAATTAGTGAGAGAACCATGAATAGGAGATGAAAGCCGCCACGCATATTCCATTAATTGTTGCTGGAATAGCTGAACCTGTAATTGAAAATGTGTATTAATTGCTGAGCTTGATTAGACCAAAAAAACAAAGAATTTAATAATTTAAATGAATATAATCCGAGTGATTAAATGGTCAGTATCATCAATCATCACACATTCTAAAACCTTTGGATCTTTATCAAACATGCTATCACTCAAGTTTCTAATTCATCTTTCAAGGTTTGTACTACAAGAAGACAATGATTGAGACCTATCAATTTGCAGTATTAGCAATATACAATAATATCAGCAAAATGAAACTATAAAACATAGTAATATGATATAACCATTGCACCACAACCATTTAATAACCAAGAAAGGAATTGTTTTAAAGGATCCTCAGAAGGGCAGTGAATTTATCTTTATCAAAACAATACTTACCTGTCTAAAGAAATATTCTCAATTATTATGAAGTTACTTCAACCTCATATTCCAGTCACCCAAAGATTTCAAGTCAAAGTACATTGTAGCCTCAAATTGCTTCCACGGCTGAGCCGCGATGCTGGGAACCGCTAGGAACTCTGAGGAACCGAAAGGCAATGTGGAACTTCGTGACGTCACGCGCTTCCTCCCCCACTTTCAGCTGAGACCACCTCCTATTATACGCACCTTGGGGCATTGTACGTTTTATTTTGTTTTTACCTCATCACCGAGTAAATAATGAGGTTTTCTGCAATGTTATCTTTTTCTGCCCCTTCGAATACGCCTCTATAAATCACTTTGTCATCATCTATATTAATTACCTTGACAGAAATATAAGATATTGGTTAATAAACATGAGGTTTGCTAACATATAATGACTTTCTCTCATTTATGTTACCACTTAAGTGAAATTTCACTCGCTTGTAATAGGCTTTATTTCTCTCTATCATCATTTATTTGCTCCTTGGACATAAAAAAGATATTTTTGATTAAATATGAGTTTTGCCGCAATGTTATCACTTTATATCACTCTGAATAGGCGACTGTTATTTCACTCAATCATCAATTTGGCGTTTCTCTTGGCATAGAAATAAGATCTTTTTATTTAAGTATGAAGTTTGCAACGACGGTATCAGTTTCTTTCATTTGTAACAGGCAACTATATTTCATTTCATCGTCAGCCATTGATTCCCTTGACGATAAAAGAAGATATTTGTTAATAAGTATGAGGTTTACCGCAATATTATCATTTTCTCTCACTAGGAATGCGCATCTTATGCATATGTATTTCACCCAATCACAATTTATTTACTTCCTCGTCATTACACTTCTTTTAAGTACACCCAGCTCCATATTTTTATAACAATTTCCTAACTTGTTCCTATAATATGACATTTACATTTGCATTTGAATCCTACGTTCACGTTCCATGGTATGTTATTTTCGTCTGCTACGGTGCCAATGGCATAACCTTCCGTTGATAACATTTAGACGGAACTTACTTAATGACAACTATATTACCAAATCATGAATAAATAGCATTATACGGAACCAATATTTAAAAAAAGAAACTACGATCTCAAGGATAGTTTCAATAATTCATTCCAGCAACAACAATCTCCATCACATACAAACTCTATTGTGATGTTGTAATATTGTTTCCTTCGATTCTGTAGGTACAGCATTACTACCACACATTATATAAGCATTGTTAACAACTTATCCAATATCAATTATCTTAATCTAGCAATAAGTAGTAATTTCCGCAAATAAAAAGATTGAGAATGACGACAACTGTGCCAATGAGTCTTCACTTGTTTTTACCCTTCTCATTGGTGGAGACACGTTAGATGACTTCTAACTTCGGATATATTCGGATTTTCCCTGTTTGGGAAGGAGAGGGAACCGCACCGACTGGTTTGATACCGATGACCATACTGAATCGCTGAATTTGCCGTCGTCGGTATGGAAACCGTCGTCGGTACGGAATGATGTGCTGTCGGTGGGCTGGGAAGGGAAACCGACCGGTGCGGTACCGACGAAATACAGAATACGGCCCCTGGTTAAGAAGCTCGGCTGCACAAATCTAGTGATACCAAAATGACGATCAGTGAAATGGAAAATGAAGGCAGGTGTCACCAGATGTCAAATATTTCATATTGCTCCCTGGTAATCAATCACCTCCGGATGCCAGTGAAATTAACCCTCCACCACTTGCCCGTTATCGTATATTTATCCAATGAGCAATGTTAGTAAAAGTGAGGAGAAAAATAAACTGGGCTCAATTGCAGTTACTTTTTAAAAGGTAATTATTTACGGGTATAAATTACTGATTTTAAAAGTAATCAGTAAAATATATTTACTTTTTGTAAAAGTGTCCACTCTAAAGACCATTTGGCAATTAATGTCGAATATTGGAGTAAAAATATGGAATACTAGAGTCAGAAATAGCTAAAGTTGCACTTTAACTCGCGATACATACAATGATAACTATTGTACCCATTTGCGTTGTTGGCTACAACATAAGGGTGGCTGAACCTAAGCAAGGAAATTATGACACTCAAGGATTAGAAGTTATGCGTAGGCCTAGGCAAATCAGTGAAATCTGTAATGTTAGCGTCGATTAGGAGCAATTAACGATTACATCGAAAGTACCGATTCCTCTTCCAACGTAAGTCGTAAATTACAAATAAAACTTGCATTTCGTAAAAAGTAATTGTTACAAATACAAATTACTGCAAAAGTAATCGTTTCAAGAAATCCGATGAGTTTTACTCGATTAACAACCAAAAACTCCGATGAGGTACACTTTGGTAAATATTCCATATTGGGTTATTCACTGCATAGATGAGGCATCAAATGAGATGAGACACGTTTTGCTCTGCCGTTCCAAGCACTCCAATGCACAAAATTCTAGCGGTGAAACACAACAAAGTACTCTGTTAACATTGAATAGATTAGCTTAAAGCAAGAGGTAGTACGCTGAATTATTTTTGAAGGCGGACGTGGAGATTCGCACAAGACATACCTCTCGCACGCAACGGGCTGATAATGATTTTCCGGAGGATGAGACATTCACACTGCGAATTGTCAAGTAGAAGAATGCTTGTGCCTTCATTCGTAAGGGCCCACAAATATTTACAGAATATTAAATGCAATCTCTAGAAATGCAGATCTTTTTCAGAAAGCCACCTTTTTTAACAAAGTTCCATTACAGACTATAA
This sequence comes from Ischnura elegans, assembly GCF_921293095.1. Taxonomy (NCBI): domain Eukaryota; kingdom Metazoa; phylum Arthropoda; class Insecta; order Odonata; family Coenagrionidae; genus Ischnura; species Ischnura elegans. The sequence continues at coordinate 7,685,870 of NC_060252.1, forward strand.
AAAATGATTTTTTTAAGTAAAGATATTTTAATTTTCTCTAATTCAAAGGAAATAATTATTTATGTAAAAACATTATTCCGTTATCCGAAATGTCACATTCGGGGAATTTCCTTGCCCTTCTTTCCTTACACCTGTCCTTCTAAGATCGTTTTCATCAGATTATCATGGCTCATATTATTGCCAACTCAATTTTCCCGTCTTATCCTAAGGATTTTAGAATATTTCTCTTTTCTCCCACTTTTATTGGCACTTCCTCATTATACTTACTCAGTCGATCCATTTCATATTCATCATTCGTCTATAGCACCTATTCGCTTCATCAACTTCATCATTCTCCGGTAGCACCACATTTCGAATGATTCCACTCTTGACTTACCTGCTGCTGTCAACGTCCAAGTCTCACAACACGCCATAACGACACGAATTTGAAATATTTCACGATTATTATCAATCATCAATTGATAAATAGAATAGGTATTTACATCAACGTCGTCATGTTTGTAGATAAGCTATACCATTTTGAATTCGATTTAGAAAAATAGATACCACAACTAACATCACATATTAATATATTTTTAATAAAATGAACGCTACATTGAGAGTAATTTGCTATTTTTATTGATAATAGGAATTTCTATCAACGCCGTCCATACGTAGCCAAGCCACAAAATTTCCAATACACTCGCGAATAACCGTAAGATGGCCCTATACATTGCACAGAAAATGTTAAGAGGTGGTTTACATTAGGATTCATTTGGTTATCGCGCGATTACTTCTCGAAAAGTTTTCCATTCTTCCCTCATACGTAGAATGTTAGTACTATCGTTTTCCAAAGTATGTAGACACCCAGTAGTCCCACTTAACTGATGGGGCCGGGTCGGTGGGAGGTTGGCACATAGAGCGACTTGCATCCCTCACTCGTAATCAACCCAGAGCCGACGAGGACGGAGGTGGAGGCGACCTAGCCACCGAAGCTGGAGTCAAATTCCATTAGCATAATCCCAATCAGAATTAAGATTAGCGGATGGAATGTACTGAGGTAACCCACGTCCACACACACGTTGGGCCGTCGTAGTGTTTTCTTTCGGGCTCCGTGGCGAGGTTTTGCCTATCTTTAGATCCTCATTTTGACTCACCGTTTGTCTCTTACTACTACGTGGCTCCGTCTTCGAGTACGTCTATACTGTGCGTAGTTGTTATGGAAAAGTTCTGGGAGTATAACTGAGCTCATCAGAGGCTCCGAAGTCTTGTACTGCAAAAGGTTTTCGGTCTGGTTATTCTTCTGTTTACTTGAGTCGCGTTGAGAACTCGGAGCTGACAGCTGTTTTTGAGTCCTAGTTTATAACCGATTATTTATACGGATATCAGTACTCCTTTTTAAAACCTTATTTAGGCTTTATATTACAGTTGTTACAGTTTTTATAAGGTGTTCAAGTAGGCGTGGAATGCGGATACGCTCTTCTGAATACATTGTCGATGACTTAGTTTAATGTAAGTAATATTATCGTAATATGGACGGGCTCAAGGGACCCTTTAACTATAAATGAAATACGGGAAGGACAGGCAGGGATACACGTCATAAGAAAACATGTGAAGCGAAAATAAAATGTTTGTGTGAAATATTATAATTGTCATAACTAGATGATTCAAGAGGCTTCAATAATCTTGAGGAGCCACCTGCCAAAAATTTGCCCTGAATCCCTTCACGGAGGGATTTAGATTTAATCTATCCTTTTACCTTATTACTGAGAAAATGTTTTATATATACGCAGCTTCCGGAAACACAGCTGGCTCTCTTTCTTCACGAAGTCCTTCAATCTGTCGAATCGAAAAGACATTATTACACTTCATTCTTAGATTTTAAGAAAGCATTTGACACGGTACCTCACAATCAACTCATATACTATTTACAGTCATGCGGATTAGATGAAACAGTGGTAAACTGGATACGCGACTTTCTGAGCAATCGTCAGTAACAAGTAGTTCAATACGGAATTAGCTCTGATGTAGTTGACGTGGCATAAGGTGCCCCACAAGGAAGCGTAATGGGCCTCGTTTTCTTCATTAGGCATATACAATTATACATAAATGACCTATGCCCTAGCATTAGCAGTAAAATACCCTTATTTGCTAACGACGCCGTCATCTATCGCGACATTAGTGATCACTCTGGCAATGAAATTCTATAATCGAATCTAAACAACGTTCATTTGTGAAGCCAAGAGTGGGGACTCGAACTTAATTTGAGCAAATTCATGTCGGTGCATTTTTTGCAGAGTTCGTCCAACTATAACCAGGCTAATGCTTTGGATGGTATTAACATACGGAGGTGAATATATTAGTAATAACTCTGGCTTTGAAATCCATCAACGAATTTCAACAACGTCCATGTGTGGAGCCAAGAGTGGGGACTCGAACTTAATCTGATCAAATGCACGACACGCAATTTTTTGCTCGGGTCGCCCTACTATCTCCATGTATTTTCTGTGGATGTGTTAAACATTATGGCGACAGATGAAGTAAGGTATCTGGTAGTAACCATAACCTCGACCCTATCTTGGGAAACGCATATAATGGCCTGATTACACGATACATTAACACGTACGAGTTATGTCTGTTTCCATGAATGATTTTTAACACATCGGAACGGAACACGTATGAATGCATGAACCAAATTAGAACAGGTTCTCTTTTCTGTGCATACATTCGCACAAGTCGGGTGGTTACACGGTGCGTTTTGGCGTTTATTCTCGCGTTCATACATTTGGACCTGTACGTGTTAATGTACCTTGTAAACAGGTTTTAAGAAATTTTTTTGTCAGAGCCGTGAAGAAGCTGGGATTCGTCAAGCGTTTAGTGGGTGGATTTTCGGATGAGAAAGCAAAAGAGAGGTGCTATTTCGCACTCGCCAGGCCACACCTTGAATATGCAGCGAGCGTATGGGATCCGGTGCAGAAAGACATAATTCGTGAAATTAATAAAATACAAAGGAAAGATGCACGATTCGTAATAAACCCGCTTCGGGCGTACAGAAAGTGTTACACAGATGTTAAACGAATTAGGTTGGGAACCGCTGTAGATTCGGAGGCTGCGCGTTACACTTGGAATGCTTGAGCAATTGACAATGGATATCTTTCGAAGCGAAAACGGAGAAGATGATATCAGAGCCCCACCACATTTCCAGGTCTGACAGAAACGATAAATTGAGAGAGATATTTTTCCGAACGGATAGGTATGGGTATTAGTTTTTCCCCCGTCGACAATAAAGGACTTTACTAAATGTTGGGCGTAATTTCGTTAGAGCGTATCCTTTTTATTTCTCAACGGCAGGAGACCTAACACCCCCTGCCACACGCCTATTGAGGCGGCTTGCTGGTTAGCATGTAGATGTAGATTTAGGAGTTCAAAACAATTTTTAAATAATTTAAATTATGTTGTGGATTACTTCTGTAAAAGGCTAACGTACCGTCTTAATAACGCCCAGATGACGAGTAACGATTAATTAATGATAAAATGCGTTATTGCATAAATTTTTACAAATGCGCTCATAAATGTATTGTGTGTTTTCAAGTTAACACTTTTCTTTACGCTGACAAGAACGCATGTAATCTTCCTTTTTCATTGCGTTAGAATTTTTCACCTGCCCTCTTGTCGAGAGTCAGAAATATGTAAACTTTTACTTTGCGGTGTCCGCATTAGATGATATTAGTTCTAAAGAATTTCACAATACAGAGGATAATAATGGTTGCCGAAGAGAAGAAAGTTGAGTAAAATAACGTTATATGTTATGCATTGAGAACAATGATAGGAAAACTACATAGTAGTAGTGATTCTGTTTGATTAAAATTAGCTTTTCAATCATTATTTGTCCGTAGAAAACTGAAATATTAGTTTGTGCTGGTTTTTATGGAAAAAATTAAAAGGGGCTCCTTAGTTTAAAGCTGAAGCAATAATATAAATCTCTGTCATTCGAATAATTTCATTGGGAATCGGGAAGTACTAATCATTGCCCAGGAAAATTACTGGAATATTTGTTGGAACATTGTCACATGACAAAATTGATTCGAGTTCTTTGTATACCGCCAATAAATAATTCAGATTAATTTTATAGTGTCCTTGAGCGATAAATCTTGCGAAGAAAGGAAGTTAGGACCCAAGGAACGCAGTAAATTACATGTTCAACGATAGTTTCATTTGAAATCACGGACTAAACTCCTCTTTCATTACTATTAGGTATGATTCGTAAACATTTATGGAAGATAACTTACATGCTTTTGATATGCCAACCCTGCCAAACACCTTTTCAGTTTGCTGGCTGGATAAGTGTTTTTTTTTATAAATATACCGGGACTAGCCACAGTGGTAACTTCGCTAGAGTCACCCACAATGCACAAATTGTGCTAAAATCCGCTGAGAAAAAAAATCGGGTTCGAATCCTGGCGAATGATTTTTTCTCCGTGGATTTTTCGCACAATGCTAGCCGGATATTATGCCGAGTTAGCATTTGCCATCGGGATACATGTCTCACTCTCGTTGGCGCTAATTTAACTAAACCTTCAAAGGGCATCGGAAAAAATTTCACATGAAGCATACATAAGCAAAGAGGCTGATTAAGGGTAGAAATAGTATCTCGCGTACAGAAAGCTAGTACGTGATCCGATTCAGTGAATGAGGCTAATCATTTATGACATGAGTTACAGGATAAGACCGTGCCTTTTATTATTTTTTATTCATGTACTTCACCACTGAAGTTAAAACGTTTGAAAACTTGTAAAACATTTATTCAATCTTTTGCATTTCATACTTTCAATTCCATAATTTTTTCGCAGATGGAGTTTTCACGCTTATCTTTTACGTGTCCGCACTCGATACTAAAGCCTTTATACAGTTGAAAAATAGGAGAATCGAATATTATTATCATATTATTCTCAAAGTTCCTCTCATTATAAATTCCCTTCACTTTCCCCTTGACTTGTAGGCACAACAGAGCCATATTTTTCGGACGTTAATGTAAAATAATGCTTCGTTGGTTTACTACTCCACCTTCCTTATTTCCTGAAAGGATTTTATTCCCTTATTTTTTTCAACATTCAAGCAAAATATACCACTTTCGTCTGTCAACTATATATTTACTCTGTATCATACAAGCCAGTTCTTACGAATATTACATCTTTGGGGGTATCCATTAACCCTTTCGACACAGTGGTGTTGTTTCCTTACCATGACTGAGCCCCAAGGGTCTCTTCCGTCCCCTCTGTACGGACCATTTTTGCAGGACATTGGTGAAGAAGGGTCTCACGGATAATCATATTCTCTCAGCGCCAACCTTTTTCGACTTTTCCTAGCGGGGACGCCGCATTATCTCGGACTCGAAGTATAATTGGTCTTCCCCCTTTCCGGGTTGATAGCCCTGGCAGCGGAATTGGTTCTGGGTCAACTCATGATCAGTTTTTGTGAAATAGCTACATGGATAATTTTTGTTTGGCCGTATGTTGCAGACTTCGAATTCAATTCCTCGGTTTTTCCTGTGCGTTGTCAACTTTTGAACGGAGCTATACCGTCCTAATTAACGGATTTAATTCATCAACAATTCTATGTAGATGTTTATATTGAAATCGAGATATAAGTTAATATTTATGGTAAAATTTCATTTAAAAATTAACGCTCCTTAAAAGACAAAGAATTCAATTATTAGTTGATATTTTTTTAAGAAAGGAACAAATGCTTATTTCAAAAACTGACTGAATTATCGCTATCCCTTACCACAAAAAGGGGTAATTGAAGACGAGGTGTCCAGGTACCTGTTCCTAGATTTCGAGGTTACGGCCTATGTCCCCGCTTTGTTGGGTCCCGATAAGACTTCGCGTAGCTGCGACCGGCATAAAAGGGCAATGAAACGGATATTTGCGCCATTCGTTCGCCTGCGTAGGAAAATATGGAACGAAAATTTGCGGCTTTCGTCTTCCGTGTCAAAAACCGTCCAGGCGAATATTTACATTGTTAGTAGCGAAAGAGTTAGTTAAATGTGGTGTTTAGGAGGGGCGAGGGGGTCAAGCCGATTCTCACCCAATCTCACGTAGAGGGACCACGTGGTCCTTGCAAGTATTACGTAATTTTTTCATAAAAAATTATAAAACATCGTTTTTTAATAAATCTAACGAATGAAGGTTAGATTAACGTATTTACACTGAAAATACGCATTCAATTCTGTCGCGATAATAACGCATAGTTATGGGTCATGATTTTAAGTTATTGATCTTTAATTTTACCACTAAGATGACCTGTGAAATATAGAAATAAGATTAACTTGAGTGCCTCCTTTGTTTCCAGTATCAATTTCAGCGATTTATGGGAAGGAGAAGGAAATTTTTATATAAATATTTACTCTGATTATTGATTAAAAATTAGCTTCCGTACTAATTTATCCTAAATTAACGTATCCAAAATAAACAAGATAAAGTTAAATCGTGATCTCGGTGGAACAAAGAAACTTTGAATTCAAATTTGTACAAATCCAATATAGTTAAAGAATCTTGCTCAACTTGAAATATACTAACATCGTGTGGTCGATAACTTCAGTTTTTTGAGTTAAATATTTAACTTTTGTTGTCTGTCTATTTTTTAAAACAAAATAGTTGATACGACGTAATATTTCCCAAAATTTTTGTTTGCTATGTATTTCTTTGGTACTGCTTCTTCTACGAATTCTCTAGTGTTGCTATTATAATAATTAAAGTTATATATTTCTAAGCCATTTTACATATTTATACAAATCTTTCACTGCTAAAATCAAGTGGATATAAAGAATTACACATTAAAATTACAATAATTTAATCTGTTTATGAGAGATTTTAATATACCTACCCTATTCAATATCATTTTAGCAAGCTCCTTAAAAAATAGCCTGTTGTTTAAAAGTCATTGAACAAATATGTGAATTTCTAGAGAATTTTTTGGGTGTCCTTCTTTTTAAATAAACAGCCTTTGTTTCAGCATCCATTTCCACGATTTTTAAAGACAGACAGGTATAATATTTTGAGTCATTCCACCTCAATTCCAAAAAAGCTTGTCCCGTAGGGTCTCAGATTTTGATGAGTTCATGGTTGATAGTTAATAGTTGAAGCTGTAGGTCATACTACCATGATATAGACTACCAGTCTTCGAGTACACGTCCATAGACTGGTATTAAAAGTAATCGCACAGCCGCACGGAAGAAAAAGTAAACTTTTAAGTGTTTAAAAAAATATCATTCAGGAGTTGTTTTAAATTTAATTTTTGTGATTCTAAGGTAATTAATGAGCCTACATTCTAAAGAATAAATGCTTGGGCCAATTCTGAGATGGATTATTTGAGAAAAGTTGATTAACAATGTTTTAAATATTTAAATATAGCAATAATAGGGAAGTGCACTTTATAAATATTTTACTCAGAGTGACTTCCGAAAGGACTTAGCTGTAAAATAATCAATAAATAATAGCTCTACGACAGTTTGATAGCTAAATTATGCGATTTATATTATTTAAGGCAAGTTTTTGGAAAAAAAATTCTATAACGTATTAGAACCACATTTTAAAAACGTATCTCAGGGTATTTAATTTGAGGTTGATGTAGACCTATACGGATATCAAAATCTGAGTCTCTTAGGGAAATACGCTTGTTGAATTAAGGTGGAGTAACCTATATTTAATAATCTAACCCCCGAATTTAATTTAATTTTTTGCTCTCTCCTTAGGTGCAAGCCGTCCCCGGACGTGAGGGGAAGAATGAAGGGTGGAGCAGGAAGAATGAAGAAGAGAAGACTACGATGGCCTCGCCGGACATCCAATGCTAATTCCTTTTATGTTATTCGAAGAGTTTTCATTCGAATTTTAATCCACATTTTTGCTTTTTCAATTTCAGGATGAATATTGAAGATTTAGAACACCATTCATCGACTTAAGTTGAAGAGCACAGTTTTCCTCGGACGCTGAGCATTGCCGTATCAGGTTTTCATCAGGTTTACATCAGGTTATATTGAACGTGAAATGGTAAATTAGGGCCGACCTGAACCACACAATTGGAGTTATGAGAGACTCTGGTGGAAAGTGAATTCACCCTCGATTATCAAAGCACGAGCTTTAGGTAACAGCAGTACACGAGAAGGTAACGGCTCGAAGGAGCCAGTTTAAAAAGGTTTCGAAACAGCGCTGAAACAAAGGTACCAGAAAGTGCACTTTAAAGTTATTTACTAAGAATGAGACCGGTCCTAGGAAACAAAGAATGCATTCTTAGGCAGGAAATCCATGTGGGTATTTTTGTGTTTGAGGTTCTTTTAAGGTATTTGGGTGGGTTTTGTACTAACACCATTTATTCCAGGAGTGAAGAATTGAATAAAGAAGACGTAGCTGAGGCCCCGAAGATTGAAGACATCGCAGGGGGCCTCGAAGAAAGAAGAGGGAAGATAATGTGTCTGTGTACATCGGGAATGAGTGGACATTGATAATCCCTCGCCTGAACTGAGTGTTTTTTTTTTGTACTTAATTGTAACATGTCTGTAACTCTTTCCCTTCCAGCCACGAAGATTGAAGACATCAAATTGAGCTCGAAGAACGGCAAGAATCCGATTGCGTGTGTTTTTTAATCTATCGTGTGATTTCGTGTGATATTTTTCTGCGTGTGATTATTAATATTTACGTGTGCTGCGAGTATTTTTCCGTTGCGTCGCGTTAGGGCTTGCATGTTAGTGTTATTTATATTTTTGTTTGTGCATGCACTAATCTTACCTCTTCACAGATTCAAGCCATCGCTGGACTTCAAGGAAGGAGGAGTGCAGACTGAACGAAGAAGAGGAGATTGAAGACGCAAGTATTCACAGAAGAAAGAAGAGGAGCATCGTAAGAAGATGTGTGCGATATTTGCGGCTTAGCTTTGGGCCCTTCTGGCCAACGAATAAAAATATGCGTAAGGCTAGGCGTTTTTTCCGTGCGGTAGGTTTAGTTTTTTTGTCCCGTGGTTTTGCATTACGTATTCCATGGCGTCATGCAGGAGTAGGGCTGTGGATAGGTAGGAAATGTTTGGTTTCCTATTGATTCCATCGTCATGCTTTTGTGTGCTGCTTTGGAGTGATGCAATCCTCGGAAGGGTTATTTATTTGTGTATGCACTAACCCGCTCTCTCCCTAGGTCCGCAAGCCATCGCTGGATGTGAAGAGAAGAATGAAGATTCATCGGTAGAAGAGAAGACAGAAGAGGATGGCATCGCGGGACCAGGAGAAGACGACATCTTAGTTTTGGGCCCTTCTGGCCGATGAACATAAGTTTGCGTAAGGCTAGGCGTTTTTTCGCGCGTTAGTTGTAGTTTTTTGTGCCGCGGTTTTGCATTACATATTCCATTGCATCATGCAGGAATGTGGCTGTGGCTAGGTAGGAAATTTATGATTTCTTATCGATGCCACTGTCACGTTCTTGCGTGCTGCTTTGGAGTGGTGCAAATCCTCGGAAGGGTTATTTATTTGTGTATGCACTAACCCGCTCTCTCCCTAGGTCCGCTAGCCATCGCTGGATGTGAAGAGAAGAATGGAGATTCATCGGAAGAAGAGAAGACAGAAGAGATGGCATCGCGGGACCAGAAGAATACGACATCTTAGTTTTGGGCCCTTCTGGCCAATGACCATAAGTTTGCGTAAGGCTAGGCGTTTTTTCGCGCGTTAGTTGTAGTTTTTTGTGCCGCGGTTTTGCATTGCATATTCCATTGCGTCATGCAGGAATGTGGCTGTGGCTAGGTAGGAAATTTATGATTTTCTATTGATGCCATTGTCGCGTTCTTGTGTGCTGCTTTGGAGTGGTGCAAATCCTCGGAAGGGTTATTTATTTGTGTATGCACTAACCCGCTCTCTCCTTAGGCGCGAGTCATCGCTGGACATGATGGACAAGGAGAAAGAAGACACTTGGAAGAAGATAGGATGAGGCACCTTACCGAGCCGGCTTCTTGCGGCTCTACATGAGAGTCAGCAGATAAGGATCGGTATGATCTCATAATGTTCATTCAAATTTGGTTCATTTTTCCCGCACAAATTTTTAAATTAACGAGTTGTTTGAGAATGTTCAATTTTGCATTCATTAACGGAACTCAATTGTGCTCATGCTTATAATGAAATTCTAATTTGCCCATAATGCCATCAAAATTAACAAATAAACTTAAAATCCTCCTCAATTTGACTACATAGTTTGCAAATTGTACTTGGCACTTAGTAACTAGAAGTGATATTTCATTGGCCTTTCATTAACTTTGAATTGAATTGAAAAGTTATGAAAAAACATTGCAATGGGCAAAATATTCTTTTTGTGCCAACATTTTTCTGGATGACTCATAATCACACATCAACGTCTTTTCTTTACAAATATTTTAGAGACAAAATATCACCTCCCTTAACTGTCTCCGCAAAATATTTTCACATTATAAAGCAGTCCGAATAACTTTTATTTATAATTAGTTTCTAATTATCTGTTTATTCATTACAAATTTTTTTCATCATTATTTTTCATTCTGAATCAGAATTATCTGACTATTGTTTATCCTGTGAAAGGTTACCCACTTCAAAATCAATCCTTAATTTTTTCTATTTAAACGAAGATATAGTTCCATTTAATTGGAATTACTTTATTATAATAAGTTTTATTAATTAATTGAATATTACTTTAATTTTCTCTCCAATACGGGAAATTTTATTTTTCACTCGAAGTTTTTAAAGCTTATTAAAAGGTGAGCCTATTCACTCTGTAACGTCCATGCGCCTTAAAAAAATTTATTCATTGGTTCGGCCATTAAGCCGATTTTCTAGGACATTGCTTTGCCTCTTTATGAGTGTTCGTTTTTTTCAATTGCAGAGTTCGTTGGATCGTATTGTGGGAGTTGACTACTCGAGGCCTCGATGAGAGCACGTGCAAAGAGATCGAAAGAATACAGCTCGTTGCCGCAGGCAGACGGTTAGATTTCATTCATTCCTCTTCCAAGTTTTGTGTTCAGTTAAGAAGCATTATTTAGTGATCAAACAGGTACACTATAATTGTTACATTCAGGAACCTCGATGATAACAGTAATGATTCCGTGAGAAAATAAAAAAATATTTTCACTTTTCCAATGCGAAATTATTTCATTAAACCGCACTCAAAATTAAGATCTCGCGCTTTTTTTGCAACACTCACAAAACTTTAATCCCGCGCTGAATCTCAAGGCATTGATTGGTTGACGACGACGATAGCGTTTGCTTTCATATATTTCGATTTGAAACTTCATTTTCATTAAATTTAATAATTCGAATGAAGGTCAGTTATGGGGATTTTCGTGAATCTATCATAAATATTTACTTTGCTGTTAAATTTTCTCATTGTAATGTTGAGGTCGAGGTTTTCATATTGGCCTTGCTTTTGGTAATTCAGCAACCGTCATGCGCGCTCAAGTAATTACTTCCTCGGAGACCCTACCTGAGGGAAACATGAGATTCCGGTCATATTTTCTACCTTTCTGAATTTTTCCGTGAATTTAATGAGTAATTATAAGTGACATATTTCAAAAAAAGTCGCAACAATAATGTTATAATGATTGATACTCTTTTTGTTTAATTTTGGATACTTAATTTCCGGTGACACGTTTTTCCTTGCAATTAAATATTTATTAAGCCAATGGTGTCGAAAAAATCAGTAAATATTTTTCATTTTTTTCGCCTGTTTTGTTTCTGAAGTGATACTTTGACCTCTGGCTCCTTACAATATTTTGTGAATTAACTTATATTATTTCTTTAGTATAGAAAGACTTAATTATTAAATTACATCCTACAAGAAATTATTAAAATACATCCTCCTGGATAGGCGTGGTGTCCTTATTATGGAGCCATATTTGTAACTTCTGTTTCTTCTTCTTAAATAATTTCATCGTATTGATTTTTATAATGTCATTATTGTTTTCCAATTCGTATAATAGTACATATATTAAATGCAGAATGGTATATATTTGCTATCAATGTTTAGTAATACTCATGAAGTCCAAGTAAGTCGTAAAAAAAAGTTATATAAATAACACACTCAGCTCACTGTAATGATTTCTGGGAATTTTTTTAATATTGCCCAATCATATCTTGTTTAAAGAATAATGAAAATACATTGAAATATCGCCAATGAGATAAAAGCGTCAAATAATTTGGAATTACCCACTCTTGCAATTTATTAATTTTAAAAATTTCTTCACACTTAAAAAGTTAAAATTTTTCTGAACGTCTTCCTCGAAATGATATTTCAGAGCTGTAAGTTAATTTTTTAGGTCTCCCCTTCGTTGGATTATGATAATTTTTTGTTATATTACCACAGGTCAAGCTTGTGGACAACGACAGCGATTGCTTTTGGAGACAACTGTGGAGGTCCATGAAATTTACACCTGAAGGTTACTGCGCCCACAACGGGAGACTTGAGGATTTTATCGTGAAGAAAGTAAGAATGAAGATTGGAAGAAAGAAGACACCAAGCCTGAAGATGGTTGTTTTTTTTGCATTTTTTGTTGCAACTATTGTACAGGGTGTTTGTATATTTTTTATTGATGCATGTGTTTTTTCCAGCTATAGTTAGGATTTGCGGCGTTTGCGTCCTACCGTCGAGTAGAAATAACTCAGATTAGGCAGGTCTTTGTATATCGTGGCCACGATTCCGTATTTAGGCGTTTAATTAATTCAGGCGTATAAAGCAGTATTTAGGTAGGCAGGGCTGTATGAATGGATGAATGTGATTTTATGAAGGAGTGAATGGAATTTGATCTTATGAATGAGTGAATGGAATGTGATTTTATGAATGAGTGAATGGAATGTGGTTTATGAATGAATGAATGAATGATATTAGTAGTAGTAGTGCTTGATTGCTATGATTTGCTAATTATATTTTGTGTAGTTTTTTTTAATTCTTATTAATTTTGGTAGTAGTGTAGTGCATGCCCCCCTCAAATCCAAACTGTTCCCTCATCGTGGGGAGGGGGTGTAACAGGGATAAGTCATTAATTTGCATCAAATGCTTACAAAATTGCACACTTATTGGGGATGTGATGGAATATTTTTTCTTCCAAAGTTTGTGGTTTTTTGGCATTAGTTGCAGATTGTAAAGTTTATTTGATAACATGCAAATGTGACTTATCCCTGGCTAAAACAGTTGGTGCATTTGTGATTTTGTATTTAAATATGTGAAACCATTGAATATAATATATGATATGTTGCTATCATCTTTATTCCAGTGCTTAGTACTATTTGCATTACTGTTTTTGTGATGTTTTTCGATAATATTGTACAGAGCCTTTTTTTTATTTTTGTAACTAATGCATGTATTTTTTCCCATCTATAGTTTAGACTTGGGGCAGTAGAGTAGGGATTTAATATTGCATCTTACAGTTGATAAGAAATAACTCAGAATAGGCAGGTCTCCGTATATTGCGACAATGAAAATATAATTAAGTAACACGCTGACCAGAATAAATTGTACCTATTGCTAAGGTCGATTTGTATTATTGTTGTTGATATTTTGTCTCGATTTTTTAATGATATTATTTTAATAGCATTTGAAATTATTGATTTAATAATTTAAATGCTATTAAATGGTGTGCATGTAATTTCTCCCTAATGCATTGTACAAGTAAAGGCAATAAAACCATTTTCTATGTACCTTTGACTATGTCACAAAGGAGATGTTGTAAAAATAAAATATTTTAATATCTTTGTGATTGATGACATAAAATAAAACATTTTACCTGTCATTTTTGTGAAAATAAAAGTGCTGGTACAAATCCAGTAAAATGGAATGTCGTTAAGGTATTGACAACATTTTACTATCGTCAGTTGACAATTAACCTAAATAAAGTGAACATATTCGAAAGCATCCATCAAGGTGCAATTACATTGGGCATATATTAAGTGCATAACAATATTTTAATTCATTCGAATGTATGCAAATAGGCAATTCGTTAACATTGTTAATCCATTTTTGGTAATGATAATATGACATTGTTACACAAAAAGATTAGGAACATGAATTTTTCAGGCTAAAGTTCAGGTTTGGAAGAGGAGAATATGGGTTGTATATTAAATATATAATGCTGTCGATTATAAATAACTTACACTAGGCAGGCCTTCGAACATCGTGACAATGAGTCCATATTATGGCGTTAGATAAATTAAGGAGTGCATGTTGAGGTATTTAGTTAGGTAGGGCTTAAATAATAGATTGGATAACAATGGATGAATGTGATTTTATGAATAATTATAATAGTATTGGTAATGCTTGATCAGTATAAATTGTTTTAATAATGTACTTAGGTATTTTTGATAACCATAGGGGTGTTTTGGGGGCATAAACATCCCCCATATTTTTTACCCTGGAGGTGACTACCTGCAACGCATCTGCTGAGAAGACCACAAGCCCTCTAGCACTCCCATTTTCTAATTATGTGGTTAAATTTCATCATGTCTTCCAGTAATCAACGAGTTGTCATAATGCTGAAAGATTATTTCATTGTTAAGTAGCTGAAAAGTTTGTAACGAGTGTATCATTGTCTGATACCTCCAAAGCGACGACAAAAGAGTATCAGTGCAGGCAAACCACATAACACCAAAACTCTTTATACCTTTCTGGCTATGTGGCTGACTGAGAACTCAGTAGCGATCTGCCAGGTCAGTTCAACCATGAAAATTAGAGCCTCATTTGCATAGCCAATTTGCATTGTGTTTTTAAATATATAACACTGTTAGACAGTAAGATGGAGGGAAAGGGGCTTTGGGATATCAGCCTCGAATATTTATACATATAAGATGAAAATATTCCAGGTTGGGAACACAGTGCAAGATAATTTAATGAAAATCATAACTCTGAGGAAGGTGGTAGATGCCCATGAAAATTTATTTTCATCTTTAAGAGTGTATTTTACTGTGTGCGCCCAACCTGGACGGTTTTGTGCTATACACCTCATAGAGGAATTTACTGAAGTATTTATACATAAAATGGTAAGCAGGGGCGGATCTAGGATTTATATCGGGGGGGGGGGGGGGGCACAAGCGCGATCGTATCCAGGATTTTGTTCTAGGGGGCACAAGGATACTCCGTAATACAAAGCGAACGCAATGATAATGGGACCGTATAAATATTGCAAATTTTTTTCAAGGGTCTGGGGGGGCACGAGCCCCCATTCCCCCCTCTAGATCCACCTATGATGGCAAGTTATTAGTAATATTCATATATTGTCACTTCTTAGTAGGGTAAGGTAAAGTATTATATGTATAACTCGCTGCGATCATTAATGGGCTTTGCCCCTTAACAAACCCGGGTCCGGCTTCGCCGTCTACTTTTATGGTTGTACGAAGAATTTAAATTCAAATAATCTTACCCGAATGTGCTAGTGGCCGTTTACGCCGGCTAGGTGGTAGGAAAAGGCCCCGCTCATTCCTCGGAACGGCTTTGCCGTTCCTCGTTGAGAGGCTGAGGGGGGTTTAACCTCCGGGACCTTGCCGAAAAAGATATAAAAGTCACCTTTCCGAGTAGTTTTCGTCACAATTCAGCCGGTGTTCACCACACCTACGACTTATTAAAACACCCGATAACCCCATGAAACCTTCCAAAAAAAGAATTTTCTGAAAAGTCGCCTCTTCGGGAATTATCTTCAGAATTCCGCCTCTGTTCCGGACCCCTTCGACTTATCGGCACGGAATTTATAAGAACGATTGGTGACCACTGGTACAACACAAGTACTTTACTCCCTCTCGTAAGTTGGTCGATCCGTCGAAGTATATTGTCTTACAATTAAAGCTGAAGCTTTTCGATCAGCGATAGCGAACAAAACATGCACATGAAACATCTGCCGCAATATCACAGCAAATAATGCCACTGAGTGTTAAATTCAGTTTGATTTAGTGACACTAGAAGACTGGTTCATTCCCTTTCCTGGCAATGAATTATCTAGCATGAGCTGCACAATTTATGTGGCATTAAACACTGCACATATCCCGCATACATTTTCCTTTAATCATGTTGTTATAAAAATATTGCGGGAAATGGGAATGTTGTTCAAATTTCCCTCCCACTGGTGCAATAGAAGATACCGAAACTCGATTTCAAAACTGCAGCGAAAAGACGCCGCTCAATTTGCTGCAATACTTTTGAATCCGACTGTACCTACTACCTAAGGGGAAAAACCGGTTTGCCCTTCCAGAACCGGTTCTTATTTCGTCAGGGATGGGGACGGGCGACTTTTTCCGTTTACTTCTCCTCCAAGGATTTTAAACCTGATGCCCACAATGGCGAATTACGAGACAATTCGGGGTTGGATTTTGAAAAAAACAGATAATTTGGAACGCCCAAAGTTGGGAAACGCCCAGTGTCCCTTTAAAGATGGAATTACAAATGGGCCCACTGTCGAGCTTACAAATATGACTTCCGCCGTAAATTCCGTGCACTGCATTGAAATTGAGGTTATAAACTGGGTCAAACCAAATGTCAACTTCGAAATGAGTTTTCATTCCGATTTCCAATACATCCCTTGCCTAACTGACATGCAATTTTAGTGCGGTGATTGTAATTGCTTAAGGTGGATTTAAAGACAAAATTATCAAAAAATTCAAACTCAGCACTCCATTAAAATGAAGTTCATAGCTCTACATCTTCATAATACCCAGCGAGCCACATATAGGGTGTTTGGCAGGGAGTGATCATTCACCAGCATGCAATTGGATTCGCAGATGCACAAGATTCCCATATGATCTGATCTTCCGTAGTATGTTGGCGTTCGTAAGATATGGCGAACTTAAAGACAAATACGTATACAAACAAATTATGCTACTATATGCTGCATTTGCTAAAATTGCACTCCTTCCAGCCTTCAATTCTAATTGATTAATGGTGTCCAAATTCTGGGAATAATTCTTCAATATTCATTCTGAAATTTAAAAATAATAAATTTGAATCAATCATTAAATCTGTCCGAATAACATAAAAAATAACAATGTAGTTCCCGCGAGGTCATCGTCTTCATTCCTCTTCTATTCTTAGAATCAGTCTTTATTCTTCCAATCACAACCAGGGATGGCTTGCACCAATAAGGGAGAGAGAGAAAATGAAATGAAATTTCGGGATCAGGTTTGTTAAATATGGGTAATTCCACTTTAATATGACAAAAGGTTTTCCCTTAAGAGTCCCAAATTATCATATAAATTCCTCCATGAATATATATTACATCAAAATAAATACCTGAGATCGTTTTAGGAAATTATGGGTGGTTTTAATGCGCATTTTAACTTTTTCCAATTTTTGCAAAAAATTATGTGCCTTGAATCACATTAATCCCAGAACTTCTCTATCCATCCGTGGAGCCATTATTTAATGCTTATTTTAAAGCTAATACTGTGCATAAGACGCAATGAGTAAAAATGAATTAAACTCCCTTCCTTATTATTGTTATATTTAAATGTTCAAAAAGTTATTGATCATAATTTATTTATTTTTCATTTATTATCGCCCAAATGTCCTTGTCTCTTTTAAAAAAATCAGAGGTAGCAATTAGTGCTGGGAGAAAATTTGTTTATTTAAGGAGGCAGTCCAAAAATCTCAGATTCACAGATTTGTTCAATGGTATTTCGAAAACGGCCTTTTTTTAGGGAGCTAGATGAAGTGCAATGGGATGGAGGAGGAAAATAAAAATCTCTCGTAAACAAATTGATTGATAGTGAAAAATTGGTACACATATATAAATTAAATCACTAATAAGTAGGGATGAGTCGATTCCACTTTTTTTCGATTCCGATTCCAATTTCGATTCCTTCAAATCGATTCCCGATTCTCGATTCCGATTCCATCGATTCTTGTTCATTCTAACTGGTGGGATTTTGATTTATCTGTAGCATCGCCGTCATTAAAATTTAAGAATTGAATGGAATAAAATAACTAGGGATGGACGGATCCAGGATTTTTAGAGCGAGATCTTTCGAATCGGATATTTTCGAATCCAAATGCATTTTCAAATTCCTGCCATTAAACAAAGTCATTATTCAAGTTTATTGTGGGTACATACAATCAATGGAATGCTTCTTAGATTTTCATTCACGTTCTAATATTTTTATAAATTAAAAATTATTTTATGGGCTTTCAAGTTGTTTTTTAAAAACATCTTCACATACTCAGGGCCTAAACTGTTACACTTGGGTTTGGAAATGAAAATAGGAAAAATCTTAGGATGAACCACTGACCAGTGGCGTAGCGAGAGGAATATAAATATAAAAAACACAATTACTTTCCTTCATAAAAGGAAACAAAATATTTAAAAATCATGAATTTACAAAAATGAAAAAAATGAATCTTTGAAAAATGAAGTTTTTCTATTATGAAGGGCGTTAAAATTAGTTTGAAACCCTCTCCTTTGTACCCTGTTGTTTAAAAATTTTCCCCCTGGTTTTGGATCCCCCCTTAACAAAATTCCCCTGCCATCGACTTAATTCCAATTTTCCTCATGCACGTTTCCCCCGAATTTTACTTTCTCATCACTTATACGGACTTGTGTTTCATCCGAAAATGCTTCAGTATGGTGAGGTGGATTTAGCACATCCTCGGGATAACTTACGCCACAGTGCACGCACATGGCATTCATTGGTTCTCCTTATCTCAGTGGAAATGTTTACACGCAAGACATTTTTATCGGCGCATCATTAAATTGAATTGCAACTGTGCAATTAGCAACACAATTAACAGTATTTAAAACGGCATTAACATCATGTGTGACGAGGTGCTCAACCGCTTAGCATGAGGAAGAAGTGGGCAGCAGAAGCACGTAAAGGAGAGGTGGAGGGGTGGCGTAGCCAGGAATTTCGTTCGGGGGGGATTCAAAACCAGGGGGGAAATTTTTTAAAAAACCGGGCACTAAATAATGGTTTTTAAACTAATTTTAACACTTTTTATAATCGAAAAACTTAATTTGTTAAAGAAAAATTTTGTAAATTCCTGATTTTTCAATATTTTGTTTTCTTTTGTGAAGGACAATAACTGTGTTTTTATATTTCGGGGGGTGAGGTCCGGACCATCCCCATGGCTACGCCACTGGAAGGAGCACGTGAAGGAGAGGTGGAGAGGAAGGAGCGCGCTCCCTCCGTATTTCAAACAACAAGGCTACAAATGAGGGAGTCGGACGAAGAAATCAGATTTTGCTTCAGTGACGTCGTTGCCTTCAAAGCGAAGCCGGGCGCGCTACGTGATACATGTAGTTGGCGTTTCCAATCCGTCTCTAATTGTTTGAGGGGTTAATGCTGCGCTTGTTTCTTTGAAAATTATGCTGTTTGGACAATGTTGCATATCAGTAAAGTGTAATTGTAGATAGAAAACTGAGTGGCAATCAGTTAGAGCTGAAAAATAAACTAATATCGTCAGGAATGCGTCTCGTTTGGTCTAATTCTTTTTTAAATCCCGTGCATATCATCTAATTGTCGAAGCTATCAAGATATCTTCGGCCCCAAAAAGTCACTCTCCTAGCATTTGTCGTCTAGAAACAGAGAATTGAAGCAGGTAGGCCAAAAAAGGTCAGTTGGTGAGGCGAGTTAGGGATGAAACACGCTTCAATTGTTTTCATGTGATTTGATATTTTCCTTAGAAGACAATGATTTTTGGTCCGTGTGATTTCGGATACAAAAAAAAACAACAGAGGCACGGGCTGGTGGACGGCCGAGGGTGGTTTTCTGAAATCTGCGACGTAGTTACTTTTGACGTGGTTATTATCCTACGGCGCTGAAATTCCTCCGATGATTGTTCAATCTCTTGGGAAGAGTCACACTATGTGCCAGTCGTATTTTGCCTTTTTTATTTTCTGGCTGAAAATCCTGACCACGGCTGAAATTCTACTCGCAACCTCTGCGAGAGCTTTCAAACAATACGGTTGATAAGTAGGACAAGAATCGCATGCGACGACGTATTCGAAGAGAGAATCGGAACTCTTTCCACCCTGATGGGGCGTTGCATTCACTGAATCTATTATTTAAAATTTCGGATCAACTTCCTCAAGGGTTGCATTGATGAAACTGGGCTATACAAACGCGAATGTGTCTAATTTTTTTATTATGGACGCAGACGCGTGTTAGTCTAAAAAAGTTACGTATATAAAAAAACCCGCTCTCAGCGCGTATTTATAAGAAACTTTTTTCACAGGAAAACTCGCTCTCTGCACGTTTTTATTATCATCAGACTTCAAATATCATTCAAAAATAAAAAATATATATTTCGATCTATTATACTTTAAAATTGGTGGTCGAGATTAATTCTCCGAATGTGATTCATAATCGCAATACTTTGATTTGCCGTGACCAGCGGCTAATAAAAGAACGGAAAACGCATGCATTGCTTCCCGATCCCGAGGTTTCCAATTTTTTTTCTCTAAGAGTTGCTCATGATCACGCGCCATTTCAGGGTTCGTCGGTTTGTCGCTCTTGCCGACATTTTCATGTTTCCGAGGCCGCTTAGGTATGCTAGTCGCAGCACCCGCGTGCAGGGCGTATCCTCCGCGCGGGCAAGGCTGACACCGCGGCCGCTTAGATGTGTGGCAGCCTTTGTGCCCCAAACTTATAGTCTATGCTCAAAACATTTATCTTCCTGGAACCGATGGAATCGGAATCGACTTTAGGCGATCGATTCTCGATTCCGATTCCGTGCCCGAGAATCGGTGGAATCGAGAATCGACATTTGGAATCGACTCATCCCTACTAATAAGTAATTTTAATGATTATAATAACAGTAGTTAAAGCATTTGCAGAGCAATAATTATTAAAAGATTGCAAAGTAAGCAAAAATTTTGGAAATATAACATCATAATTACTATGTTGTTTTTAAAAACAGTAGGAAGACAGCAATATTTAAAAATTAACTCAAATTATTGAAGTTATTGACCAAAATTAACGATAACGATATTAGTATGCTACAGTATTGATATTAGTTGCAGTACCTCTCGGCGATGTTACGTTTGAGGCCTGATATGCGCAAACAAGTGGATTTGTGGTATTCATCAATTATTTTTAAACGTAGTTTATTAAGCTGGTCAAAAGGAACGGAAGGAAAAATACTTTCATTAGTAAGCCACATGAAAGGTTGCAATATTTTGTGGTTGGAAGGAAATTTCTTAGCTTTTCTACAAAAACACACAATTTATTGCCGACTAGTTTCGGTTACACTGTACCATTTTCAATTTGTAGAAAAGCTGAGAAATTTCCTTCCAACCATAAAATATGGAATTCTACAAAGTAAGGGCCTCAACAATTCAGTGCAATTGCAATATTTTCAATTTTTTCTATAAATTTCGTGGGTGGTCCCATAATTCTGCCGCTGGTCTACAGCCCTGATTTTAATAACGATCATCGCCATCATCAGTGAATACTCCTAAGATTGGTTTGACGCAGCTCTCCATTCCTCTCTCCTATCCGCTAGCCTCTTTATAGCGACATATTTCTTCTCTTCTTCATCCTTCATGACCTTTCTTATGTAGCGCATTAGGTGCCGTCGCTTGCCCTTCTTCCCTTCCACTTGCACTTCAACGATTGTCTTCATCAGGCTATCATGCCTGCTAATAACGATGAGGGCACTGAAGTAACCCTCTCACACACTGAAAAACACGCGTGCGATACTTCTTACGTGTTCATTCAGGTGTCGAATCACTCTGATTTCCGTGCCAGTTCTCAAAAAAATTCTAAAATCTCTCAAAATTCTTTGACTCTCTTTATGAATATTTCCGTGCCGACGACGATTTCACCAAGATGGGCTAAACCTTTAAACTTACAAAGCTTATTGAGTTGTATTTGATGGTTTCCCGGTGAGCAACTCCGATGACTTCTTCTCAGGATTCCGTCTGAGTTAGGCTATCTATTTTTATCGACGTTTCGATGGACGTCTAACTCGGTCGGAAGTCCGAGAAAATTCATACCATTTCCATTTACGTAAATATTGAGGGGCAAAAATGTTACTCTTGGGCAAGAATTTACTGCAGGGAATTGATGTGGCCGATTTACCTGAGGAATAGTTCCAATTCATTTAAATTCATATAACTTATTTCCCATTTACTGTTTAATTATTGAGGTGTTTGACCTATTTACCACTCCTTTGCCATAGTTACGTTCCACGCGTTGATATGACCGGCTAGGCCTCACTACCAATATCCCCGTCTTCTTTGGATGCGATGTATCACGGCCTCTATTTCCTCACCCATTTCCTGGGCAAATACCTCGATATTCGGCACAACTGAGTGAAAGCTGAGGATCGAGCCAATTAAACCCCGAGTTTTCAATTTTGGCATGTTAGGCGTTCGTTTATGTATTTTTATCCGAAACATCGAGCAAATGATTGAGTGGACGGAATTTTGGGCTTTTGCTATTTTTTTTCTCACGGAACTCCATTACATGTAAATAGTATTTTAAATGTTCTAATTATTGAGGAACCAACTTTATTTCGAAGTATAATAAATGTATATTACCGTTTATGTTTTCTGCTGTTTATTTGGTTCCTACCTTCGGATTGTATAATTTTGTAACAATCGACTTATTTATGCCTGAGAATTTTCGCATCAAAGATTCGATTATAACGAAATTGTGTTAATTTTCACACCAATTTAACACATCTTTTAATCTGATACCTATATATTTTGTAGTTTCCAGTTCAAAAGACTCAGTTGCAAGCCAAAATCTTGGAAAAAAAGAGTGATCATTACCTTTACCTGATAGCGAAGAGAATTTATACTTGCAATTTTGATGGGTGACATTTATTTACGACTATTTCTCTGCTTCAGCTTAATGTCCATGCTCTATATCCAATGAAGAGGCGTGATAGAGTTGCTTGACGTGGCCGTGAATAGTGTTTGGTCGAATCTTGCCATTGTCTTTGCAAAAAACCTATCCAGTATGCCACCGAATGTATGCTATAAGATGAGCTTGCGTATAGCAGAATATTTCGATACCTCCACAACACAAACGCTTAACAATCGCCCACCGAATCAAATCAGCTCATCTAGTACTATAAGGGCTATCTAGATGAGCGGATTTGATTCGGTGGGCGATTGTTAAGCGTTTGTGCTGTGGAGGAATCGATTTCTCCTCTCCCTTTTCAGGCATTTACTTTATTGGTTATTGGTGATTGATTGAAATATACTATGACGATGCATTCCAAAGAGGTGGAGCAGACTGCGTTGAAAGAACACATAAGTGAATGAGTTTAATTTTTGAAAATGAATGATCTGCGGAAAATCAATGATTCATATACAAGAAAGGATAAGATAGGTATGTGACAATATGTTTAAACATGGGCTCCAGGGAAAAGAGAGGAATTAGGTTAGAAAATGAAAGTTATCATCAAATTATGGATTTGAACTTAATTCCGCTTGCACGAGAGGAAATGTATTCAACGGCCAGTGGATGATGGCTAACATTTCTGTGGAAAATCTATTAGTTCACGAGTTCAACCAAAGCCAACCTATGCAAGTATTAATCATAATAAAAAATGGAAAATCTCTTGAAATAAAATTAATCCTCTTCTATTTTCACAGTCACGTAGTCATGTTCAACCAAGTAATTTTCCGCCTAATTAAACTTTGAAATATTTGAAGCTATATCACTAACTCGGCAATAAATCATTATGATATTTCATATATTTTCTGATTCTCATTTGACTTCAGTTTAAAGAATTCATAAGACATATAATCCTAAGTTCGGCTACATCTATCATAATCAAACTCTGACTTTCAATTATGTTCTAATATTTAAATGGGTTTCAAGGGGTCATATGTGATTAAAAATCAAGTTGTCTTTAGTTATGAGGTTTTAAAAAGTTATTTTAACCTTAAATTTGGGCATTAATTTTACATGAACAATCGGCTGATTAACTAATTGATGCGATGCTTTGGGCACCGTATGAAATAAATTACTGCAGCTCAATTTCGAGATCAAACTTTTTTTAAAATAAATAATTTCAGCTTCACGTTTCCTTACGATAGAAGTAATCGCATTTTAAGCTTTTACGATGTTATAAATAGGAATGTATTTATGGAAATAAAATATTACATCTGAGCATTGAAACGCGGAATTGAAAACCGAAAACAGATTTTTCCAACGCTTCAATGTGGCTTAAATATTTGCTTTCGAAGTTTCTATTGCCGGAAAAAGGCGAATCCGCAGCACCCATTCATTTGTCTCCAAGATTAGATCCATAGAATCACTGGTCCGTGGCATTATACTTTCCTCATTACACCACCAGAAGACTGCGCTCGTAGAAGTTTCGATGTCCAAAATGTCGGCTGTGTTCACAGATATCCCGGTGAAATCCATTTTACGTGAGATGTGGGCGAAAAAATACTTTGGAATATTTAAGGTAGAATACGGTCGTTTCCTTCATCAAAGAAAACGAAATGCATTGATTGCGATTCCTTACCCACCATTAGCGTATTCATATTATACAAATTATTTGGTTTTAGAAATCCCGGTTTAGACGAATGTTAATGGTCAATTTTAACCGCATTTGAAAAAGGCCCGATTGGCGCCCATGCGATGCCACTCCACGTGACGTCACAGGGACCTAGTTTCTATACGATTAGATAGGAGTTTTACATTGTCTGTGATTACCAATGCATGCATGAGGCGCAGAGCTCAGGGAAACATCTCTTAATAATCTCCCATTAAAATTACCTAAGTTCGGAAAGTTTCCTCCGTTTGATAGGGTAATAATAATCCTATTAATAAATAAAAGCGAACAAACTATGTATAAATCCACCAATTTATTTTTGTGGTACTACTAGTTTCGACGCTTGTTGTTTCGAGTTTAATAATCCTTATTTAAGCCAAGCGCTACCTGCTAGTAGGGTACTCTGCTACCTGCTAGGAGCATGCATCGTAGTGGCGCTCATAGCCTCTCCCCAAGGTCACCTCACACGGCGACAGCTGGAACCAGAAATACGTCACACGGGGTTTTCCCAGTATTCATACTTAGCCGTCGCGTTTTCGCGCGCTTGAAAATTTTCACTTTTCGTTTAATCACGAAAAATAGATATCGTCATTAAAAAATCTAAAAGCGTGAAATACGCACTCCAGGAGTAATAATATTTTGATTTAGGCAATAAAAATAATAGGAAACCACCCTATTCGTAGTTTGGTCTCTTAAGGCCGTTTTACACGGGGCACGTACTTGCACAATCTGACGCGTGTACGAAGGCGCAATTAAAATTGCGTCGTGTAAAGCGGTGAATTGCTAGAGCACATGCGAGAATGCGTGGACGTGAGACGGCAAAATAGCCCCTCTTCTAATTTCATTCATGCATTCGTGCAAATACACGCCATTTCAGAAATTAATGCAGTTCTAACCTGCGCAATTCCGTGCCCCGTGTAAAATAACCTTTACGTGTAGTCATACTGCGACGCATACGATTGAGTTAGTCTGGTACAAGTGATCTAGTTTGAAAATTCCCGGTTGTATGAGAAAATTAAATGGGCAAAACTTTGGAGGACGGAATCTTAAAGTGTTTGCTGAGAATGCCGCGTTCAGACGCTAAAGATCTTTGCGTTAATTTTTCCGCCTCCGTACATAAATTCCGTACTATGTACATACAAATCTCACTATCTCATGAACTAGCTAGGTCACATATTTAAAAAATCCGCGAGTTGCATTTGTGGTCTCAGCACTTACAATTGACTGTCTTTCTTGTTTTGTCACTTCCGGTCAGACTGGTTGCATTTTTTGGACCTTTTGCCACTCTGTCCGTTCGAAGGTCACCGGTTCAAATCCCGTTTGAGGTGGAGATTCGATGATTGTGATTTGATAAGCTGAAAAGTCACGGTTCGGAGTACCACTACCAATACCAGCTGTATCGACGTTCGGAGCGCCGAAGAATGGAAAAAAATGCCTTTGCGTAAGATTCGCTCGGACGAAACGAATTTCCAAATGGGCTCTAAGGAATGTCATTGGTCATCGTACTTTTTCCTGTCATCCAACGGACCAATAAGAGCAAGGAGATCACAGGGAGGAGGTCCCAATCACTGTCGTTGAAGCTTCTACTCGTCGCACTTACCTACCCGTCGAGTACTCGTTAATTTTTTTATAAACACCTTAGACCGCCATCATTCAGGGAAAATATCATTCGGGGCACCCGATTAAAGGCAGTTGAATCCGTGAAATATCTAGAAGTTAGACTCAATAATAATCCATCGTGGAATAAACATATTAGGGAAATAAAAGGTGAAGGTAATCGCAAAATGGGTTTGTCAAAAGAATAATAGGAAAGTGCGACGATATAGTGAAAGAAATTTGCTCCCTCTTTAGACCCCATTTAGAATACGCTGCCAGTGTTTGGGACCTTCATGAAAAAGGCTTAATGACAGAGTTAGAACGCGTGCAAAGAAGAGCTGCCAGGTACGTGGAAAGTCGTTACGATAGTCTTGTTAGTGTAACTGACCTCTTAGATAAACTCGGATGGGAATCTCTTTCAGACCGTGAAAAATAGACTAAACCTTTTAGATAAAATCATGAGCAGTGTCTTTTCTAACGAAGTTAACCTCATTTTACGGACGCCAACATACTACGGAAGATCAGATCATATAAATAAAATAAGAGAGATAGATTGTAGAACAGACAGATTCAGAATGTCTTTTCCTCCACGATCAATAAGAGATTATAACGGCAGCGATGGAACTCATAGATAGATTGCATGACTTGTAGTGTAGACAACTAACCTATGTAAAACTTATTGCATGTTTCTTAATTTTATTATTATTTCTAACAGCATATAGTAGCATAATTTGTTTGTATACGTGACGTTTTATGGACGGTGTGGTGTGCATGTGGGAGTCCAAATGCATGCTGGTGATTGATCACCCCCTGCCAAACACCCTAGAGGTGGCTCGCAGGGTATTATGTAGATGTAGATGCAAAGTCGCGAAAGACACCGGATCTGGATCCGAAATTTTAAATAATAGCTTCAGTGTATGCAACAGTGTGTATGCCCCATAAGGGTGGAAAGAGTTCCGATTCTCTCTTCGAATGCGCCGTCGCATGCGATTCTTGTCCTACTCATGAACCGTTTAGTTTGAAAGCTCTCGCAGAGGTTACGTAGTAGAATTTCAGCCGTGGAAAATAAAAAAGGTAAATACGAATGGCGCATAGTGTGACTCTTCCCAAGAGATTGAACAATCATCGGGGGAATCTCAGCAACAGAAATTTGAAAATGCATTTGGATCCGAGAATATCCTATCCGAAAGATCCGGCTCCGAAAATCAAGGATCCGATCCGAATCCGGATCCGAAAAAAATCCTGGATCCGTCCATCCCTAGTTGTTAGCCATCGATATGCACCCAGCGAAAAACACTCGAATCACCAAACGCATCAGGCACGTAAAATACAGCTAAAGCCAGACACACACGACACCATCGGCGAGCATGGGCCAGCCCCAGGTATACTTTTCGAGGGAATGTTATGAGCAGATCGCAAAAGCCTGAGAGGGACCTTGACCCGCTTCTTGAATCTTCCCCCCTGGCCACAGATCCCTTGCCACCGCGAAACAGACCGCTTTGTTATTACCACTATGGGTTATTATAGCCACTGCCTCTCTGACCGATGCTTTCTTGAGAATGGAGAAATCACGGCGATTGCGTCACTTCTCGTTCATCCAAAACTTTCCATTATAATCGCAGCGACGACGAAAGCGGTCCCTCCAAGAAGCGGAGTACATGCCGTAGACGTGTAAATTACATAGGTATATTCTGATAACGCTTCATCGATTAGCAATTAGAAAACTCGGGATTTCCCAGCTATGTTTTCCCGGAATTGGATTTAAAATATAAATAAAATTAGGCTCTCATGGCGATGCCGGAGCAAGCATTGAAAAAATATCGATTTCTGTATAATAAAAATGACATGATGTCGAAAAACTTACAAGAAGTTATCTACGCTATAACAACAAGTATGATAGTAATAACTAAGTAAACTTAAATGTAAGAAATTTGATTAATTATCAAAGGAATGCAACTATTTGAATCAAAATCAGTTAGCTGTGTGAAAGTGGCGTCACAGTCGGACCACATAGCTCGAAAAATCAATATTTATATAATTCTTGTGCATTTTAAAATGTCTGATTGGCATTTGGAGGTGACGACGGGCAGTTAAGCCTGCTCTTAACGAAAGGCGTCAAGGGGACCACGGCTTAACGTCCCATCCGACGGACGGACAGCTGTATTTAAAGTGCTCTCCACAAAACACCCAAACAAGGATCCGGCAGTCTCTGCCTCCGCCGGGATTTGAACACGGACCAACTGGGTCGGAAGCCAACACACTAGTCACCACACCAAACCGAACCCCACAGGAGAAATTTCTCCATTAATGGTGCCATAATTTATCTCTTTCACGTCCATGGGCGTGACTTATGAAAAGAGGATCTTCTTTGCCAACCAAATTTACGAAAAGTATTTTTTTGTGGATCGATCAGCACTGGTGGAGCCTGCCAAGATCGTTCACAAAAACATCAGGTTAATTTGATTTCGAGTTCACTTGATGGCAAAGGAACGCGATCTCGTGTGACAATTGACGAAATAACTGCAACGGAGGAGTCATCTAACGGTCATCACCGAGTTGATCACTTCGGTTCTATGGTTACTATCGGAAATTCAATGCTCATAATTTTTAACCGTTAGATGCCTCCTCCGTCGGAGGTATTTCCTATATTGTCATCATTGCGATCGTTGTCCTACGTCATCAAGTTGACTCGAAATGAAGTTGACTTGGCTATTGGTACTTTCTAAAAGGCCCTTAAATGGCATTTGATAAAACTTTAAAACCCTTCGTAACAATATTTCCCAAGCCTGCTTCCTCGCCACTGCACACCCAAACCACTCGGACGAACAAAGGAATATTCCGCTTTCACTCTTTTCCTCAAAGCCGCGCGATCGCCGCTCTGACCTCGATTTTTTTCTCGAGCACCGTCCTTTACAAAAGCGGCCGCTGTTATTTTCGCACAGACGCCTTAATCGCCGAAATATGGATTCCCCTTAATGAAGTCTGCGTTCTCCACGAATGCTCTCCGGCCTAAGTTTCTCAATCGGCCGGCGGCAGAGCTGCGCAGATAATAATGAAATAATGCTCTCCATCGCCTCTTTCGTTTTGGACGAATTACTCGCTTAAAATGAATGTTTTAATCTTTAAATTTTCAGGGTAAGCATTACAATGAATTAGCAAATTTATTTAAAAACACACGATTTTATTCGAATGAAAGAGATGAAAAATAAAGAAAGCCCTGCCTTGGCCCAAGGCCACAACGTTTAAATTTCACAACAGATTCCATATTCAAAACTGAAGGCGAAGAGCGAATTCGCTTCAAATTTGATACCGGAGAGATATTAATTTTTCATTTTATATATTTGAGATTTTAGTTGTAGTATTCTCATGAATACTTACAAAGAAAGACTTACCTAGATTTAAATTGCTGGAGCTGATGAGCACAACATTTTTGGTTGTGAACATTAAGTCTTTTATCGGTATAGTTTAAACCAAGGACATACGGCCACGGCAGCTTGGTTTATTTGCCTCTGATTATTTTGAATAAAAACCTGGGTTTTCAACTATTTTTAATTTATTGCAATACTTTCACATTTTTAGTTCAAATAAAAACTTTTTAGGTTAAGGTTTCAATATATTGTATTAGTATTTTCATAATTATATTTTATAAAAATGATGCCTAGATGGCTACCAAGAACTCCTACATAAAAATGCGAAATAGCAAAGCCTAATAAAGGAAGATACGCAAAACCAAACTGTAAAAGTCATTTTTAAATATTCGGAAATAGTAACATCCTTGTCACGATTCTTCTCGCCGGAATGTTCTTTTCCGAAGGTGGAAACGTTATCAGCTGTGCCAGAATGAGCCTCAATTTAACTAACGTCCCTGTACCGAAGTGCCCAAGTCGCGGGTCTATATTTTAAGTGTGGGTTCTTGCTGTTGGTGAGAATGATCGCACACAAATACTTAGAGCCAAGGCGAAGAATTAAATCGCTCAAATGTACCCTGCAACTAAACGAATCATCCTAACGTTACTTGTCGCAAATTGGCGGATAACACGACTTCTGTGAAACTATAAGCAGCGTAAGAATGCATTGACATCCGGTTATAATCTGAACTGAGAATTTATAGTTGATAGCCAATCGTGAAGTAGGATTGAGTTGCAAGATTTTTCCCGGAAGGGCAAACACACAAAGTGATTTCATCAAAACTTGGCAATGCATGAAATTTAATCATAGAAGTAAGGAATCAGTTCATTAAAACTTACATTTGGAGTAGAATTCTCTACGGAAGTGAGGCATAGACAATGACAGCCACGGGAAAAACTAGAATAGAGGCCTTAGAAATTTGGTGCAACGAAAAAATGATGAGGATCAAATGGATTGACTGAGTTAGTAATGAGGAAGTCTTAAGGAGATTTGAAGAGAAGAGAAGCCTCATGAAAACCTTGACAAGAAGAAGGAACAGCTTTATAGGCCACATCTTGAGACATGGCGGCCTGGTGAAGACAATCGTCGAGGGACTAGTGAACGGCAAGAACGGCAAAGGAAGACCTCGAACAAAACATATGGAACAGGCAAACAAAGATGTGACAGAGAAGAAGAACGAAGGTGCGAATGGATTAGCTGATGGGAGAGCTGCGTCAAACCATTCTCTAAGATTGCCATGGACGAGTGATGATGGCGACCTTGGAGTGGAGGTCTTGAAACAATTAAAACTCAACTTTTGCCAACGTTTCTTTTTTTTTAGTTAAACATTTATCAGGGCTTGAAAATAAAATGTATATATAATTTATATTTCAAACACTCCTCGACTTGTATTTTCCCAGCCCTTTTTCACCTAGTAGAGGTAATTAAGGATGTGAAAGAGAAGAAATACGTAGGTGGAAAAAGATTAGCTGATTGGAGAATTGAGTGGAGAGCTGCGTCAAATCAATGTTAGGATTGTTGACCTGTTATGATGATGAAAGTTAGTTTCGACAGAAAGTTAAGGCAAAGATTTTCTGTAACGGAACTCTGAAATATATTCATTGGCGAAATCGAAGTAAGCTAAAATTCTGAAATCAATCTTCCTATGGTTTAACCTGCATTTATAAGTACACTCCCATAAATTTGCGACATTGCTTTTTAGACGTCATAAAAAATGGTACAGAAACCACTAATTTTTCATCCCAGTTTTGAAGATTTTCTCATAAATTGTCCAAAACAACGAAGATCCATAAATTTGGTTCAGATATGCATAAGATATATATAGATTATTGAACGATCATTATTGAACTTATATAGATTGGACGATTTTTCATAATTCCCTTCAACCTCATATTAGATAAATGCATCGCGTAATAATTTTTTTCAAATTTAATTCGTTTAAATATTGCATTTGCACAGGCAAATGATGAACAGGGTTCGTTCTGTTCACTCTGAAAATTTCAATATTATTGCATAAGTTTTACGCGAGTTAACCATTATTTAAAAATTTTATTTTATGACCTATCTTACTTAATTTGTATTTTATATCTTCCTTAGTTTGTATTTTATTATTCTTCGCTTTTACAGGTCCATCGTATTAGGTTATTGTTATGTAAAATTAGCCCAGTCTTGTGCGACGGATAGAGAGAGGCAAACCCGAATTGCCGAAATCGCCAAGGAACAGAATTGGACGAATTGAACTGTCCCCACAGACGTCAGTGGTTCTCGAAGATGTCGGAGGAATGCGTCGAAACTAGTTATACTAGTGGGCATATACTTATTCCTTTGCATATTCCGTTTCACCTGCACTCGAGTGCATTCGATGTACTCCAACAGACAGAAAGGCCTGCGCCCCGTTCAGCCCCAAAGCAGCCTTGTGCCGCCGTGCAAGGAAGGAGCCGTGAGTCGTCTATTTACGTCCTTAACGATTTCAATTGACTCGGCAGTGGTGAGGGTCCCAATGGACGGGGTTATCTGTTTCGGCAATTGTCGCGAATTCTTAGTCGGAGGGTCTGCGTACGTAGAGGGTGGAGGGCGGGGGTTTGAGGGGGGGGGGGTTCGCGAAGGATGAATGGGGTGGAAGAGGAGATCAAGGGCACGCTCCTTCATGACGTCACTTCCTCTCCCCATCCCCCCCACCAGCCTCTCAAGGCGACGCCAAGACTAAGGGTTGCACGAATGATGACGGATGGAAATTTTTGTCAGATACTCTAACAGTTTGTTAAAAAGAATGAGTCAGCAAAAACTTGTGAAATGAAAGGATTTTTGCCTCATTGAGTAACGTTATACAACTACACAGTTATCAATTACTGGTGTTTGCGTCCTTTAATTTAATTACTTAAGATGTTTAAATTAAATATTGCTATTCTCAACATAATATTTATTTTATTATAGGCAAATTGTCAGTATATTACCTACATTATCAATGTTGTAAAATGGGATGACACGCGTTGTGCGTAAAATGAATTCTTGGGAAAAAATTAATTTCCTAATTTAGCAATATTAATATTTTTCACCATATTGTACCGCAAATGACACTTACTTAACATTTACTGATATTTCCCATCTCTTCTGCCACTCAAATAATCCTCTCAGTGCGAAGTGCCCCACGGGAAGGAATTAGCCCCCATCACAAAAGTGTGCTATTTCAAACGCATGTGACTTGGATGAGTTGAGCTCTATCACAACCAATCCAAACCAGTGACACTCGGTGTCCCACAAGGAACCGTACTCGGCCCCATTTTGTTCATTACATGTTATGACCTATCCTCCCAACTATGAAATAAAATAGACAATAATATTTGCTAATGAGACTGTCATTTATGACGAAATTAGTTAACATTATGATTATGATATCCTCTCATCGGATCTAAAAAGCGTTTTACCAAGAAAGGGGATAAGAATCGAAGCTCAGCAACTACACTGCAGTACTGCTCTTGTGTAGGACATCTATCAATCCCCATGTACCCATATGATGTGGATATAGTTAACAAAAAGGCGTTTCATGATGTCAAATATCTGTGAGTTGCAATAATTTCACACCTATCATGGAACAAAGAAAGAAATATTCGCGCAAAAGGTCAGGGGGAACTAGGATTCTTGAAGCGTGGAGTGGGAAGGTTTGCGGGAGGAAGAGTGAAAAAGAGAGCGGTGCTATTGTGAACTCATCAGGCCTCACCTTCTATTACGCAGCGAGCAAATGGGATTCGGCGAAGAAATACTTCATCCGTGAGGTTAATTGTGCATGCAACGGAAAGATGCGCTATTCGTCAAACACTGCTAAGAGCCTACAGAAGGCGTTGCACAGGTTTTAAACGAATTAGGCTGGAATCCGCTAGAGACTCGAAGGATACGCGTTTGGCTTAGATTGCTTGAGCAATTGAGAAAAGATATCTTTCACAGCGACACGGAGAACATCATCTTTGAACCTCACTATATTTCTAGGTATAGGAATTTATTTTTCCCTGGAATAATGCACGACTTGAATGAATACTGGGCGGAACTTCGTTCCCGCATTTCCTTATTTTTGTAGACGGCCTCACGCCTATTGAATAAGATTGCGGAGTGGTAGTTTTTAAATGAATGATGAGGGAAGGAAGTAGGCCCATTTGCCAATTTCATCTTGTTTTCCATCATGATAGAGATTCAAAACTAAAGACATTCGCACTTTTTCGTTTTCCGCCGTCCGCTAATTTCTCTAGTTACTCGCGACGAAATATCGATAAACCCTTAACCCTTTCGAAGATGAGTTGGTGACGTAATTGATTCTTCCATTGCGTCTCGCCATCAAAGGGCGAGGTGTCCAAGGGTAAGGGACTGTCCCCTCGGGAATTTGTGCTATTTCTCACGCCAGTGGTTTACTGAAAGGTGAGCTCTACCCTCCCTTACACAAACCACTAACCCACGGGTTAAATCACCGAGTGGATGAAGATTTAATTTGTGTTTGCAGTTCATTTTGTGCGTCGATCCACCTCCTATAGCCAGAAATTTGCTCCGTGGTGCGCTTGGGTGGAATGCGGGTTGCCTCTTCTGGTATTTTGCTGTCGATTCTTACGCATCGCAAAACAATGCATTGCATTTCAATTTGCATTTCAGTCAGCTATATATTTCGTTGGAAAAATACTGAAAGTTAAATGCATCGTTGGTTTCGGCAGGCATAATGAAATGTAAATGGAAAAATGGAGTGTCAGAGGAGAGGTGTCCCTGGGCTGTAGTGGTCTCCTCAGTGGATGTGTCGCGGGCAGTCGCTACCAAGGAAATAATTTCGGGGGGGGGGGGGTGGAGGAGGTGAGGCCCCCCAAAGCCCTATCTACGTGCCTGTCCACCATTGCTTATGTATGGCCATCCACTCCGACGTTCGTGTGAATGGAAGCAGACACACTCACGCTGTCTTCGCTGCGTCTATATTTAGAAGAGCCCCCATTACCCACTCATCTCTCTCCCTCTGGTACCTACACACCGAATGTGTTTACGTTCGTCGCCGGCCGGAGTAGTGGGGGTCGCCAATCAAGGCGAGTCGCCGCTGAGGGGCAAGGGGGAGGGTGGGGTTGAATATTGGTCTCGTCAGGGGCTAGAGGGCAACCCCCCCCCCCCTTGAAGGGGTCACTGACACCGGAAGGGCACCGGCCCTCGGGAGGTCAAGGGAAGGTCAAGGAAATGAGGGCATGTATGTATGTATAAGGTCGGGGTGGTATGCGTTGGAACACAAATAAGTGCCGATTTTTAAGAGCTTCCGTTGCGATTGCGCAATTGATTATAAATATTCATTCAGAATTTTTCTTTAATGTTTCTTTTAACAATATTTCGTCTTTGTTGGTGAAAAGCGAAGCCATATACTTTTGCGTGGATCGATAAGTACTAATATCGTAAATCATTTCCCGAGGTGTACCATTCGAAGTCTTCTGCCATGACTAGATTACATGCATAATAGTTTTCCCCTGGGTTCGAGGCTTCATACACTAATCTGACAGGAAATGAGTTTTACGCGCACTTCCAGGATTTTTTTTGTTTTTCTAAGTGATACCCTCCATTTCAGCTAAAATAAAACTATTTCAATGTCTACGTTTATGTTTTACGTTTCACTTGACACTTATAAATTAAAACATGTACTATTTTTATTTTAGCGTCGCTCATGTAAATTTTTCGCTCAATTCTAAGAACTTCGGACGAATTTGCAAAAATCTGCAAAACATCGAATAACCATCAAAAGTTCGTCAACTACCCCTCCATATGTTTACTTTGAAAGCAGCTTTTACAATGTGTTTAAACTATTAAATTTTACTCATTTGCGGAAAAACTTCGGTATTACATACAAAGTCCCTTGTTTGTACTTGCCCTCACTAATCGAATAAGCGCATATTCTTTTGTGGTATTTTACTGATCATCGAAAACTTGCATGCTAATTGATCAGCAAATTGACTTACATTTCCGACAGCTATCACCTGAATACATTCATGGATGAATGACGAAAAGGTATATTTAATCTGCATTCTCTCTGCTTAAAGCAATGATTAGATTTGGTACCACTCGGGAATTGATTTGCGACATTAGCCCTTTTCCAATCACCCTAATATTCGTGTCTACAATGAATGTCTCGGAACTCACGCGCGATCTTCGAGGGTCGCAAAAATGGCCTTAAAAAGCAAAGAATCAAGTATGAAACGTAAACTCTAGTCTTTAAAGTCTATATTAAATATTCATTTCACGAGAGAATCGAATTGGGAAAATATATCACTGATAAATCATAGATGGGATCTAGAGGACTAGATAGAGCAGACACATTTCATCTCGATTCATCTTGATACCTGTCGCCCATTTGAGCGCATTTTAATCGGTTTACAAAAATGTCCGCAGCGCGGCTGTCTGTATTGCGATCGATTCATTCTCAATACTCGCAATGTAATACTTACAATTTATTTATTTATTTTATAAATTACCACACCAACGAAAAATATTTGGCCTTTACATCGGGATTTTTATTACATTTACAACAATTGAACGAGCGGGAACACCAATGCAATGGATAGGAGCAACCTATCCAGTTGGGACTCGAACCCGCGATCTATAGTTAGACAGGCGAGGACTCTCTCCACCGCCACTGAGACCATCAAAAAAATTTACTTCATATGGGGATCGAACTCCTACACTTCCGGAAAGATCGGAGGACGGTACCACTGGCCCAAATGGGAGGCAAAAAAAACCGTTTCTGCCAGGGATCGAACCTGGGACCTTCCTCGTGTTAGGCGGATGTGATAACGACTACACCAAGGGGAAGCGTCTCATGACTATCGCGTTCATTCATTCCCGAATCGTGGCGAATAGCATTGAAATGTTATGAGCTTGACAGATCTCATCATACCGAGAATATAAATTTCAGTCAACAGCACTAACTTCGCAGCTCATTTCTCCGTGAATTTCGGACCGTCCGTCAGCGACGCTTGTGGAGACTATCGTAAACCCATTTAAACGCGTGGTGAGTGTAAACACACCTGAAGGACAACTGGAGAACCCTCTACTTCAAAATTCGCGGATAGTTCACGTAGCAATCGGAGAGAGGAGGTAGTACTCACACAGTTGAGGATAGGGCACAGCCCTTTGACCCATGCGTATCTCTTAACTGAAGAGAAGGAACCTCCCAAATGTGATGATTGTAGGTGCCCGTTAACTATTGGACATATCCTGATAGATTACGTTAAGTACCGCGACGCGCGAAGACGGATTAATCTAGGGGGAGACCTTTTTTGGAGACCATCCTACCAACTTAAATTACACATTTCAGTTCCTCAAATAAATAAATATTTTTAATAAAATCTAATTATGCTTACTCTTTGTACGAAGACATCATATGCAGTGGCACTCTTTCTACATAAATTTTGGAATTAAATTGGAATTAAATGACGCAGTAGTGGTGCAAAATGACCTAGCCGTCGACGCATCCTAAATTAAAATACTACTACTACTACTAGTTCACTGTCCCGCTTTGTCCAGCGATGTTCCTTGGTTTAAAGCCGCGTTCTCAGACCATTTTAAGTTCATTATTGTAGCTCATATGGTCTAAGCCCACGTCACAGTTTAAAAATATGCGCACCAACCACTATCAGTTTTGTCTCCGCTGCTTGAACCCCCTCAGACCATTGCCTATGTTTACTTCACCTCATTTTCACGACGTTTTATTTATAAAATTCGAAAAATAATTTCAAAATATATTAATGAATGAAAATCGTCAATAGGCGATGGTAGCAGTCTGCAGCAGGCGATCGCTTATAATAGGCGATGGGAGTAGGTTAAGAGTTAAGAGAGCGATTTTTTCCGCCACGTAGAATTTGACGCGGAACTGAGAAAATGTTGAATTAAAACATGCGGTCGTGAAATCTGAGAGAAATGGGTGCCAAGCCTAATATAACAAATTATTTTTTAATGCATTTTCGAACATCTTGACATAATAATGAGGTATACTAACACCAACAAGGAAACGTTGAAGAGGTTAATCGTAATTTGACATTTCGCGCAAAAGTGATGACGTTACTCATAACCGTTAACGGGACCGGCTCTGGCATGAATGGCACTCATAAATGCCTTTAACTATCACCCCATATGATTATGATTGCGCAGAACGACTTAACTGGCCAAATTCAAGACCTGACCTTCGCGAGACTGCAATGCCTACTTGTTTGCCTTGAGGTTCGCAGTACGGAGTCCTTAACTTTGTGGTGCTCTATAGACGAAACACGAAATGTGAATATATATGAAATTCTCTAAGAGGATACATAAATACTTAGTCTCTAACATTGAACTGATACGAAAAATTCGGCGTTTAGTACCTAGAAATAAGCATACACAAATGGAATAAGTCCATGAAACCTGGTCTCCATTCACTCAACGTTTTATCGATATTTCGCCGCGAATTATTCGATAAATAAGCTAATAATAGAAAAAGCGAGAAAAATAAGAATGTCTGTTGCATTTAATCTCTATCACGATCGAAAATGAAATAAAATCAATTGTTAAATGAGCCAACGTCCTTCCGCCATCGTTCATTCATTCATATATTAAGCCCAAATCCCACACTCATTTTTTTCGTCATTTTCGAGTGATCACTCGGAAATGATCGTCGCGCGCAATTGTTTTTCGCGATCACTGCAATGATGAGGATTCCCATCGCTATTTTTCATCACGCGTCCGGTCGCTTTTTCCGTCGCTGAAACGGTCACTAAAACCTCACATTAGCCAATCAGAACGCATGCCCGTAGGGGGCAATTGCAGCGCAACGTTTGACAATCGTGAGAACGACATGGGAAAACATAAACACGCTATATATTTTCGTGATGCGGGTCCTATGACAACGAGCTGTTATGCGAAAGACGACGGCGGGAGGAACCGTGTGATTCAGAAAAATGATCACTTGAGCGATCACTTTTCCGGTCGCGAAAAGCGATCGCTCTAGTGATCACTTAGAGGGACAAAACAAATGACGATGTGATTCAGGCTTTTGCCCCATTTACACAACGATCGTAGCGGCGTTGAACGGGACTACTGCACGTTTACACGTCTAAAAGTTACCATCGTAACATGCTGCCCTCGTAGGGGAATTGTGTCAGATAACAACTGACGATGTGACTGCGTGAGAAAATTGAAATCCTGGATATTAAGAAGCAAAAGAATATTAATGTTTTCATGTGCTATAACTAAAGCTAGACCGAACTGTTGGTAAAACTTTAACGAATGTAGGATTCATTATGGGAATCGGTCCAAATTTTAACAATATTCATGCGGTAAAGACAGTAGATATGTCGCTTTGTTACGTTCAAAATTGGAATAAATTGTTAACTGGTCACTTTATCATAATATCGACTCAGTCCAGCTTGAACGTGTCCAAAATAAATTTCTCAAATTAAGTAATTACGATTTAGGAATCTCACTGTCTGATTACAACACTTCATATATTCTTTCCCTAGTCAATTTGAAAACTCTTGCACGACAAAGGATCCTCCAACAAAGGCCTATTCCTTTACAAAATTATCAATTACTATTTAGATTGTTCCTATCTCCTTTATTAGTAAATTTTAATGGATCCCGCCATAACTATACAAATCCGCACCTGCTTGTTTTTAATTACCATAGAGTAAATTATGTCTTCAACTCCAAGCTATCCAGAATGATGAGGTAAAACTAAACCTAGTCATAACAGTCCGTCAAGCCTTTAAGAATGTAGATTCTTCGAGAGAATATGTCAAAACATTCAAGAATATTCACGCATTAAAGGCAGTACATATTGTTATTATTATTTAACCAGAAAAGGCTTAGATTTCGGCTTGATTCGGCTAAAGTATTGATTTCTCCATGTCCTCTTCTAAGTGTTTTAGTTATTTCTGGTGAATTTTATCGTGAAATCCTGTATACAATGATTTAATTGGGTAAAATTTTGTGTGTGTTTATTATTTTCCATCATCTGTGAAATATAATGTAAGGATACATGGTTATGGGTTATCCTGTAAATAAGAAATGCATAAAACTGGTATAGTATAGAATATCCTATATCATTTGGTAAAAAGAACATCAGAATAAACTTTCCCCTCACGTCCTTCCATTACCTGCTCAATAATGTCTCCAATCGTTGCCATATATCTTTGATATATTAGAGTTATTTATGAAACATCAATGATCGTATCAAGATTACAACGGCGCGAAAGAATCGTATATGCATCGATCTTCGTTTCCTAACTCTTTTTTCTTGGCGCACTAGCGCTAACCATCGTAAGTTCGGCAGTGTTAGGTACTAAGGCCTACGATGGTAACTCTGCGCGTTTACACGACGTTTTGAGGTTTCGCGCGTACGGATCAACGTCACGACGATCGTTGTGTAAACGGGGCATTTACAATCCCGCAATCCGTGAAGCCGTTAAAAAAAATGAAACGCGCGTGCGAAGTCTAGCCTAGCATTTATACAAGTCATTTGTTATTTTGTGGAAGAACGAATTCCTATACCCATCCGTTTATCAAAATGTCTCCGTCAATATATCGTTTCTGTCGGACGTAGAATTATGGTGGGGTTCTAAAATGATGTTTTCCGAGTCACTCTAAAAGATATCTTTTCGTATCCGCTACTGCCCTGACGCACAGAAAGTGTAGCACTGATGTTACACTAATTAGGCTGGAAGCCAGAAGAGACTCGGAGGATACGCGTCAGCTTTATTTTGCTGGAGAAATTAAAAATGAATATCTCTAGAGCGACAGAAAAATCCTATTATATTTTCAGTCGGACAGAAGCGATAAATTAAGAGACATGTTTTGCCGAACGGGTAGATATGGGAATTCGATTTTCCCCAGAACAATAAAGGACTCTAATAAATGCCTAGTGGAACTTCGTTAGAGCATTTTATTTTTATATATGTTATCGGCTGGTGTCCTAACACTCCCTACCACAAGCCTAATGAGGCGGCTTGCAGGGAAGTATATAGGTATATGAGCGTGATACTTACCAGTAAGTAGTCTTCCTCGACAGAGCACCCGCTTCAGCCTGCTTCCACTTCAACCTCACCGTCTTGAGTCTCAAACTACACTCGGACAGTGCTAGGCGTGGCACAATTCCATTCGGGAATGCTGTGATTGAGAAAGAGAAGGAGTGTGGAGGAGAGATGGATGGTGAGGAGAGCGGTAGGGTATGCCGCACAAATAGCTCGAGGGAGGGTCAAGCAGCGCTCATTTGAGAATCATCTCGCGGTCGGATGGGATACATTTGATTAGCGCGTCGCGTCGTAAGTTGCGCCGTTGATGGGAGGTGGTTTGTGAGGAGAGGAATTGGAAGAGCCTCAGCGAGGGTGTGGAATTAAGTGCGCGAGGGCGCGCCACCCTCCGTGCACGAGCGCGGAAGGTGGCGCGGCTGCACTGCTTCTGCTTCCTACTCATGCGGTTCACCTGCACTGGTAGTTTGTTATCAAATCGCACGCATACTAAATCCATTAATTTCATTTAATAAGCTCTAAATAATTCGCTGACATGATGTAGGAAGTTAAACTCATCAATTTTAGTATGCCGAGACTAGCCACGGTGATAACTTTAAGAAGTCGCCGGCAGCACACAAAATGTGCGAAAATTCCACAGAGAAAAATATCATCCGCCTTGACCGGGATTCGAACCAGGATTCCTCGATTTCCGGCCGAGTGCTTAAGCCCGTTAAGCTACCGACACGTCATTTTGTGGACTTTACCGGACGAAATGGTTTGGACTGCGAAGCATGATTCCACAAGCAGTCCAATTCGTGCGCATCTTGTCCGGGAATAGTCCACGAATTTCCGCAATTGAGAATGACGCCGCGGAAGCTTAACTGGCGAAAGTACTCTACAGAAATTCGGGGGATCCGGGTTCGAATCCCGGTCAAGGTGGATGATTTTTTTCCCTGTGGAATTTTGGCATGCTAAATTCATCGTCAGTTATACACAGACACACTGAAATGTAACAGTATATCTAAAATGGAGAGTCAGAGAAGAGGTAACTCTGGGATAGTGGTTTCCTCAGCAGATGCATCGCGGGTAGTTGCAAATGGAGAAATCATTTCGATTTTTCTCTCCTCTTGTCTTGACCTCGTTTAATTAATGATAAAATAATTATTGGAGTATGGGTCAAACCCTGTTGACCTGTACTCCAAAAATTATTTCATCATAAATCATTTCGGGGGGGGTTTAAGCCCCCAAAGCTTCGTGGCCTCCAAAATGCCTCCTAATGGGATTGTTGGCCAGTTTTTGTAAAGCCTCGTTTGTGATAAAGTTTGGAAAAATAAATAGACTCATATTTTCCCATTTTTCGAAATAATATCACTCTAATTTAAGTAAATTGGAAATAAAGAAAATTTAACTATGAACTGAGACATTTAAGACGTTATTCTTTGTTCCCACTATCACGAAAAGCAATGGTTTCTCAAAATAAGGCAGCACTCCATGTGATGACTACTCGTCTGCTTTTCTTTCCCCATTTGCTCTACTTTTTATGTTTATCACAAGTTCACATTATATTCTTCCTCTACTATGACCCTATTGAGTATTTATTACCATTATATTTTCGCGGCAAACCCTTTATATTATTCTAACCTTTCAAGGATGCACAGTATTAATTACTTCTAATTTTGAAGCTCATCGCTACCTATATGAAATTGTCCGAGATACTCGCATCATAGTTCCTTCATTTGTTCATGACCCTGTAGTGTGCATGTGCAGATGGCACTTACATCATGGTGGTGATGGGTCATTTCCAGCCAAGCACCCAAGAGATGGCCTACAAGACATTATTTAGACTTAGATTGAAATATTTATTAAATGGCAGTTGAATTGAAATAATAATCAAGAGCATCAAACAAATTCTTTTTAAATAACACATGATATTCGCCCCTACGCATTATTACTACAAAACGTATGAGATATAATACGATCTTGTACACCTATGCACCATGTGCATTGTGCATATTAAAATTTCGCTCATTGTTGCGCGGAAACCACGTGACTTCCGGCGCCAAATAAAGGCCTCGTTCACCAATATTCTTTCTCGGTCGGTCGTTATATAGTTTGAAAAATAAAGACACCTTTACGTCTTTCGATCCGTCGCCTACTCATCAACCATACGTCGTAACCTTTTCACAGATTTTTTGATGACGTCAAGAACTCATGCCCAGAAAGGCAACCCTCGTTAGCAAATCCTTGACCTTGTGCATGGGCCTCCCTCGGTTCCTTGTTGTTTATCCACCTGCGATCGATTCTATCTCTCAATGTTCACGCTGAACGAGTAAATTACGTCGAAAGATCATGAAAAGTGGGTGGCAATTTTTATGTTTTCTTATTTTATAAACTTACGAGAGATTGGCGGAAGGGGGACGATTTATTTTAATCTTAGCTTCCGTTTCCCTTTCTTCTACATTCAAATATTTTCACGAATGCTAATTCGGGAATCAGCGTGCGATTATCCTTACGAAGTCCATTACCTCCACACTCTGATGAGGCAGAAGATCAGCCAGTGATATCATTGGAGGCAATCCACCTGGATTGGGTCTACCCCTAATTATGGTCGAGGGAAATGAAGTTGAGAAAATCGATCTCTGGAAACCTGTACAAATCCATATGATCCAATGCCCTAGAAACATTATAGGGAAGGGAATATTCATTTTTTTAAATACTATCAATTTTGCTAGTCCTTGAGTCTAGCAAAAAATGATGCTTGATAATTTTTATGTTTTCCTATTTCAAATTGCTAATTTTCGTTCAACTTGCAACTTACATAATTATGTAATTGGAATCTAGGTATTTAAAATTCACTAAAAGGAGAATTAGTGCATTCATAAATGAATTTTACTGTGCTTGGTAAGATTAAAAGTTGAAATATTATCGAAGATCTCGACACGTAGAAGACATCATGTGATTCCAGCCCTTTTATTCCGAGTCAATTATGCGTGTGAGGAGTTACTCATAGATCTGATTTCACACTACGCCAGCCAAAATATCTGCAGCCATCTCAGAAGTACCCACTTGATATTATGTATTTTCTATAACAGACCCTGCGGAATCTTAATATTGATCTGTTGGCATTTAAATGTAGAATTCTTGTTTTTAGGAGGCATAAGACATATTGTTTCTCCACATACTCTAACCATGTTTATGCAGTGGATGGCATTAACGTAAAGGCAACAGACGAAGTGAAGTACCTGGGAGTTACGATAACCTCGAACCTCACGTGGGGAACACATATAAAGAATATTTGCGGCACAGCCCTAAAGAAATTAGGATTCGTCAAGCGTATTGTGGGAAGATTTTCGGATGAGAAAGTAAAGGAAAGGTGCTA
This sequence comes from Ischnura elegans, assembly GCF_921293095.1. Taxonomy (NCBI): domain Eukaryota; kingdom Metazoa; phylum Arthropoda; class Insecta; order Odonata; family Coenagrionidae; genus Ischnura; species Ischnura elegans. The sequence goes on from NC_060252.1 coordinate 7,729,699, forward strand.
TTTTGCTCTCGTCCGACCGCACCTTGAATATGCAGCGAGCATATGGGATCCGGTGCAGAAAGACTTCATCCGCGAACTGAATAAAATTCAAAGGAAGGCTGCACGTTTCGTCAAAAACTGCTACGGGCGTACAGACAGTGTTACCCAGATGTTAAGCGAGTTAGGCTGGGAGCCGTTGGAGACTCGGAGGCTGCGCGCTAGGCTTAGATTGCTTGAACAATTGAGAATGGATATCTTTAAGAGCGACACAGAGAACATAATATTAGAGCCACATTATATTTCCAGGTCCGATAGAAGTGATAAATTAAGAGAGATGTTTTGCCGAACGGATAGATATGCGAATTCGTTTTTCCCCCGAACCATAAAGGACTTTAATAAACGCTAGTCCCAACTTCGTATGCGCACTTAATTTTTTTTAGCTGTAAACGGCTGGTGTCCTAACACCCCCTGCCACACGCCTTTTAGGCGGCTTGCGGGGTATTATGTAGATGTAGATTGTAAAAACAATTCATAGCTCCCCTAGGCGCACACAGGGAATTTTTGAATCAGGGTGACCATAACAGAAAAAAATAATTCCTTCAAAATCTTTCTAACACTATTATTTTTTAGTTAAGAATATTTGCACGCAAAATAACACATCCAGCTCTTAATCCAAACATTTAGAAATCGTTGAGAGACTAAATTCAAGATGGCAGAAAGACGCGACGTAGTGGCGGAACACAACTTATTGCAGTCATAAGCAGAGGGAGAAACTCTCAATATTCTCTTCCAATTAACCTGTTGCATGGAAAATGGTCTAGTTTTGGTGAATGGGACTCTCATATTTACCATAACCCAAATCCCCCTGAGTTAAAAACAAATGTCCATTGGCTAGTAGGTCCGGCCTCTGGAGTGTAAAGTCGCGAGTCTTCGATTCCGCTGTCATCTTGCGAAAAATATCAGGATTATCACTAAGCATACCTACCTATCACGTCCAAGGAGAGTTATTCTGTAATTCTGGATTGAAATAATCTCATTGGGAGAGCTGTTTGGCTATTCAAATGAATCGTTCATTGAGTCATTCATTCACCGAGGAAACAGAGGGAAACAGCGATGACACGATATTTATGAACCGTTCTCACGTGAGTGAGCTGTTACTCGCGCGCCTGAGGTGGTCAACCATTGAATTTTGTTTTCCAAAAACCCTCATAGTTCTCTTCAAATTCGTTTTTTATCGCTCCACTCCCCCAAGAAACATTTCCTTTCCTTCTCTTCTCAACAATTCCACCATGTTTTTTATCAACAACTCCCTAACAACAATAAAAAACAGTAATCAAACGTCAAACGTCACACCCCCCGGATGTTTAGGAGAAATGCCCACAATTGTATTCCTGCCTACCTTAAAACGTATCAGAGTTTCAGCTCGGAAAAATTTGTTAAAATTTCATTTTTAGACTAAGGGCTATGGAACCTGGAAGTAATCATCTTGAATTTGAAGAACTAACTGTAAACTAGTAACTCTGTTATACGGGATGGTCAACACAAATGTATCACACAGATACAACCCCGGGGCTCCAATGGGCACCCCCTGGCCAGTCCGACCCCCTCAAGTTAAAAAAAAAGTCTGAAAACATCGGCGTAAAATCGCGAGTTCGATACACTCTAGATTCCACTGTCATTTTTCTCAGGTTTTCCTTTAGGTATATTCCACAAATAAAATAAAAAGACAAGTATTTCACTGGTATTTTTTATTACAAGAAGATATAATATATATTTATTTTGTGCATTTAATCACAACATTAAATAATCATTCCAAATTCAATTTAACATGGGTACAAGTCTCAAAGAGAGAATGGATCCTCAACAATTTTTGCCAGATGGAAGCATGTTTCAAAAAATATTCAGACTGAATAACTGCCTTCTTCATACACTGTTTCAAGAAATCAATGGACAAACACTCAATTTTAACATTGTGATTACGTAAGTTTTACAGCAATAAAATGAAAAAAATCATCAAATACACTTTGGTATAAACGCCTTTGACATAAATATAATAATAAATGCAAAATATTATTAATGATGATAATAAACACATAAAACTGACACAAGATGAAAATTCACAAAAATCCATGTGAACACGATGTTTCAGACAAAATAAAGGACTAGATATTGAATCTCCAGATTTCGGACCAGAACGAATTAAATACGCGACATTAACAATACAAGAGAGAAAAAATACTTAAAATTTAGCAAACCAATCCCCACAGAGAATTTTTTTACAAATAATGTACAACAGTGTAATCATAATATATCATTGTAATTACCGGTTGCTCATTATCATGTTCATCATCACAGGTGTAGCTAACCCTCTTGAATAATATGGCAGAGGGAAATGGGGTTTCAGAATGCAGGCAACACACATTCCTTCTTATAGAATACTGAGATCACGGTAAGTCTTTCCACATAGCTGAGCTATTAATAACTACGGAGAGGTGGGATTTCACAATACCTGAAGATACTGCAAATTCATGCATTATTCCATTTGTTTTGGCTAATGTTCAAACAATTTTGCTTCCACGGCAGATCAACAATTAACTTCAATGAAAAAACAAGTTCCAAAATACTTCGTTTCTCAAATTTAACACATTTTTTTATACGATCATATTTTTCATAATAATGGAGCGATATTCAGGTCAAACGTTTACATTGATATGCTGTTTCCATGACAACAGTCAGCACACTCGAGGGGTGTGAGTTCAAGACACTTTTTTTTCAAAAAAGGCAAACATAATTACAACAGTACATCTAAGTGTCCACATGTTGGAAATATATGAGATCATTCTGACACTAGAAACAAACGCTTTCTTCCCAACAGATGTCTACGGCTGCCTTAAGAAAAAAATGTAACCTCTTTTCCACTTAAATTTACGTTTTTTGGTATCGCACTCTTACAATAATATTCGTAACATATCGACAGCACAAATTAACGTCAATAAATACTTATACCATTAACAATAAGACTAAAATAGTAAAATATATAGACAGAGAAAGTGAGAGAAAGTGTGATTCATATATATATTTGTATAAAAATATTCGCTGGAAATCTTAATTCTTAACCGTCGTCAGAAAATTGGGTCGCAGTAATATAAGATGACGGATTGCAAAATAATACTTTGCGCGGATCTAATTCAAGATTTAGGAAATAAATGGTATTTAGAAAAGTCTACGAACATTAAACAGATTAAGAACAAGAAAGAATTTTATAAATAAGATGAAAATTCACGCAATAAATAAGGGAGTCTGGAAGTCCAAAAAAAATCACCGGAAAGTATTTTTAAACGCTGAATTTGGATTAGAATAAATTAATTTTTATGCATTTTTTTCGACCAAAAATTAATACCCTCAAAATGATACCTGCTTCAAGTTGGACAAAATTCTTTGAATGGGATTATTAATTTCTGCCAACAAGTTCTAAGAAAAAAACAAGCGATTCTTAATAACAAACTAAGTTACTGAATGATTTGAAGAATATTTTTCTTTTTGAAGCAAATCGAATAGAAAATGAAACTTGGGAGGTTTTTTAAAGAGGAGTGATTCCAAAGAGTTAGTCCGTCCATATTACACAGTTAGTTGGCATGGAGCATTAACTTATATGAGAGCGTTAGCACGTTATAAAACGCTTATTTTTTACTATTTCGGAAAAATACAGATAGTTTTTAAATAAATTTCTACATAATTTTGTCATATTAATCCCGCTCGAAGCAAAATTGGGGCGTAGTCGATTCTGCAATTTTTAAAGAGGTAGACTATATTATGGAAATCACTTTTTTAAGATGTGTGCTTTAAAACGTGCCTTGGTGAAGCATAAAACAGGGATGGGTGATGCAGAAAAGTCAAGAACAACGGGAAAGTGGGATGAAACTATAAAACTAGAGAAACTAAGAACTGGCAAAAGGAAAAACCGACAGCTTGATTAATCGTGAAACAGATAAGCACGAAGTCAAAAACTTAGAAGTCTAACAAAGGGAGGCTTGGGAGTTTGAGAAAATCAAAGTTAATGACTTTAGTCACTTGGAAAACTGGCCGGTAACTACATTAGACCTTCTAGACCGTCCTAATTTATGCAAGAGAAAAGGGCTATAAACGAGTATTCATCGCGCCTAGGCGGTAGTGAGCAAAAAAGCATTCGGCTAAGTTTTTGAAGACCACCGTATCTTGCAAGAGTTCAAAGAAAACCAGTTTGGCTCCCTGAGGCGCGTTTTCTTTCACACATTTTGATCAAACATCCATCCATCATCTACACCTTCCTTCACCTCCGACCTCCACTCACGCAAAAACACACAGGACGACGACAAAAAGGCACGTTTTGGTTTCATACACTGGCCGACTTGTATCCCGCACGGTCTTATGTCCCAGGTAACTTTGTACTGACAATGTGAGGGTGGTTTTTCCTCTCAGTTCGGACATTTATCCAATCGTAGAACTCTCGCTGCAGTACAATCACACAGCGAATTTCCTTCGTGGAAGTTGTGCCCCACGCGGAGAAATGTTTATAAATATGTGCCGAAAAAATATGCATTGGAAAAATAACTTTGTGTCCGATCGCTGACGGTTTGACTGACGCTGTGACCATCTCCACAGACCCATCATCCGCTGAAAGCATCGCTGGAAATGTTCGCGTCGGCCACGCTGATCGTCCCCGCGATTCCCAGCGGCCACAACCACACTTTATGATAAGAGCACCCGTATGTTTGCTACCGAGAAGAGTTCCAGGGGAAGCGTATCATCCTCGCAACACGCGCGACTTCCTTCACAGTCACGCAGAAGAATCCTCCCTCGAAGACTCCCTCTCCTCGCTTCAAGACTTCTTCACTCGCCCCGTTCCTCGAACTTGGGGCAGTTGTTCGCTCGGTGGTGGTCGGGCTTCCTCGCCTCCGTCAGTGCCGCCAGCAGCTCTCCCAGTCAGAAGTGGACGTCCTGCACGTCCGTCGGCGTCTCGGGCTGCGCCAGCCCCTCCAGAGGGTCCGCCACGGAGCTTCCGGACGGGGAGGGCGGTGAGGAGGGCGCCTTCTGGTTGGCGGGCGCCGCAGCGGCATCCTTGCCCGCTGCGCTGGGCGCGGCCGTCTGCGCCTGGTGTTGCAGCAGCACGGCCGTCTCCTTGAGGACGAGGGCTTCCACCCGGAGGATGAGCGCCTCCGCCTGCTCGATCGGCACCCGCGTGAGGGCGCACACGGAGCGCAGGGCCTCGTCTTCCCTCGGCGCCGGCTGGTGGCGCTTGAGGCCGCGCACCGCCGCGCCGATGCAAGCAGTCGCCACCACCGACGGGTACACGCGGATGAAGTCGGGATCTGCGAACGAGAGAAATACATACCATTAAAATCCTCCCTTTCTAACTTTCATTAAAACTTAAACTTAACGATAACTGATCCATGCACAGGAACCTAACTCCGAAAATGAGGAAGTTGACTGGGTTAAAATCCGAATTGGATCAGGTCATCCATCATCTAGCTCCTTATGGACATCGTAACACTGGTTGCTGTGGATCATTCCACCAGGTTAAATACATATTTGCGAAATCGTCATGCAGCTAGTTCAAATGAGGAACCTATTACCTTTTTTCAAAGCATAAGGGAATTTTATGGAAGAGGTTTCATGCATAGTACTCTCCATATCCTAACAGCTTCAATGAATTCAATATAAACATTACAGTTACTGAATGCTTCTTAAAAGTTGTAATGACAATTTGCCCTGTTATTTAGTATGCACAATGCACATTATATTTTTTCCACTCTTAAAAATATAGTGCCATCGCAGTCAAGCAAGAACTAAAAGTTTTTTTAGGACAATGACAACGAAAATAATAGAAAACCACGTGAACACGATCAAATTTTCAAAGAGAAAACAATTTTCATTCTCACGATTAGTCAATGCTACACTCATTTATTAGGTTACGATCTAATAAATCAGTGTGGCATATGAGTGACCTTTTGACCTAGGTTTTGACAAATTTGCTCGATCTTCATAATGACCAGCTAAATCGTTGGCAAGACATCTCGTGAGATTTAAGGAGCCGAAATTCCACTGAGAGGCTCTATCGGCCCTTTCATGGAAAACAATCATTTTCCATGTGTACAGGGTGGTGACATGTGTCCAATATGATTGTCCATCATCCTGAAATGCGCCCGCATTGAAACAATTTCAATTCACGGTACGATACGAGCCCCTCCTGCCAAACGCCTGTCCAAAGGTGAGTAAACCGAGTGGGCAGGTGGCGGGTGGAAACGGAAACGCACGCTGACGCATTTCCTGACGACGACGAGGAAAATTCCGAGCCGCAACTCACGAGCGAGCGCTTTCGTCCACGCGGTCGATCGAGTCCGCTGCTCCGAATGACGCCTCGATCATTCTCTCTCTCTCTTCTTACGTTTCAATAAGTGAGAAAAAATCTATCACGTGGCAATGTGATTGACCCAAAGTCCAAGGACTTCGAACAAAGCATAAAACGCATTCGGAGATTTCAACGCGTGAAACTGGAGACATCAACGCGCCGTTCCCTTAACCGGTCCATGAAAATAAGGCAGCAGTGTAAGTATGTCCCGAAATCATTTGTTATCACAAAGAAAGGATTCTATGGAACGCAGAGGGTTTTAATAGCAGTTTTACACTGGGCACAAAATTACACATCTTCAAACAATATGTTTTTCCCAACCGGGCATAGAACAATTTTATAATTAGAGCACGGGCTATTTCGCTTCCTCGCGTTATTGCTTTTACACATACGTTCATGCAGATGACGACTTTACACGAAGAACTTCGAAATACTCTTTAGTGAGTGCGACAGATCAAGAAATTACGTCCTCTTGTAAAAAGCTGCGAAATGGATTGAGTATATTGTTGTTTTCACAAGATGGGCCTAAGGCAAGTTGTTGTCGAAATTCATCACATGGGAGCTCTTTTTTTCTTTTACAGCTAACCACTTTTTTCATCTTGAAATAGAGAAAAATTTGTATGATAAACCATTTTTTATCCATCCGAGCTTTCGAGTGGTACGTGCTCAGTAAGAGCTGACGGAACACCCTTATAGCTCATGCATAATCTAAAAATAAAAGTTCATAAACAGGGTATTGCATGCTGAAAATACTCTCGCCCTACCAATCAGCCTTGATGTGGCCCACAGAGTATTAATGACACGCAGGAAGCGAATTATTCAGTAATCCAAGCGCTGACTCAGGCATTTCGGGCTGGGTACCTCAAATTTCGAAATAATAATGAGTGCATTCGATTCCATTTCTGAAGGGAGCCCACCATCACGATGGGCCATCCAGTTTTGTAAGCACGTGGTGGAGCGGGGCTGACGCGGCGTGCAAGACGGGACTCGTCCGACAGCGTTACCAGCCGCGTTCATTCAACTGAGAGAAGCTTTCGATGAGGAAGGGAGAGGAAGAAGTGGATGTATATGCATTGTGTGCGGAGCAGGATTTGCGATGGAGCGTGGGAGGAAGGCAAAAGGGAGCAGACAGGAAGGACGGATAGAAAGGGAAAACTGATTAGTGGCGAATAGGAGCGCGTCCCCGAGGAAAAATATAGCGTCCGCTTCATAGTCCGTCCTTTCCTTGACTCTTGTGAGTCTCGCCGTGTTTACCTCGCGTTGGACCTTTAAAAACCCTCTCCCTCGGGTCCGTGAAAAACTAGCCCAAGGAAACCACGCAACCCGAGGGATGAAAAGGTTCTCCCTTTCCTTTATTATTTTTTTCCTCCCTCTCCTCCTCACCCCCGCATCCTCTGGGGGACGACTACCCCAACCTCCCGACGAGGCACAGCCAAGAGCGAGTCCGACACCCCCTGCCACCCCCATTGTAGTAAAGGACTCTCCCCCTCACCCTCTCTCTCCTTAAAGAACACACCTGCTTAGTGCGTAGCGTAATGGAAGGGGGAAGATGAACGTCTGGGACGCGTAAGCTTGGTGCCGGCCATTTAAAAATGGCCGCCTCTCGAGCCACGTGGTCGGGCCGTTACCCAGTCTCCTTCCTCACCCCACCGCAACTTCCTCACCTGGCGCACAGGCTGACGGGCGCAAAAAAAGCGAACGCGTTCATAAATTCACTCTTTCGGTTGTCACCACTGGACTTTTCCGGGGATTTTGTGCAATGGTTTGAGTTCGTCTTTTTTTCGTTCGTCTTATTTTCTCTCTCCTTTGGGCCGAGTTGCGATTGTGACTGTGCGCCATTTTTAGCTTACCCAACGCATTGTCTGAATTCCTGCCTCACCCGCAGAGAGGTTATTGTGAAGAGATCGAGTTGCGAAGAGTTTAAAGGTATGTGCTCGCGTCTTTAAAAAAGTATTGGCTGGGTTAGCCATTTAAACTGGAAATGAGCAAACACATGCGTTTCTTTAAAGCCCTAGTATGCACTGAGGATATTTAAAACTGACGTTTGACAACTGAATGAATAGACGCATTGCTTAATAGAAAGGAGAAATTTTTACAGGCATTTGGTTCGAAAAGAACCTCTCATTAAATCGATTCGGATGCTGAGAAACGTGAAGTCGCATAAGAAATTCATGTAATTTTTTTAACTTTGAATAACTTCATAATGGAAATTAAGTAAACTTGACGGCATTTGAGTCGGTACAGAAATAAATAATGGAATTCACATAGCTTACTTACAATACCCACACATAGGGAAAGTCGACTGTTCTAAATTTCTGGCTCAAAATTTTCCTCTGAAGAATGCCAAGAAATTAAAAGAATTCCAGCGGAGAGGGTTGATTTAGGCTTAAACTGATGTAATTATAACCTTTCAAAAACCTATGAGGTAAATTTACCTGAAAATAATATAAAAAATAATTGAAACCACAAGTGCATTGAAATTTTTCTGAATAGCGCCTGTAATTATCAATGAACTGAAATGTTGGCGTTTTCTTTTTCTGCCGATCACTGCTCAATGGAATGGTTTTAGCCTCCGAGACGTTCGATTAACCATTCGATTGAGCCCGCGAGAGCAGATCCACATGGTCCCTTTAACGGGAACGAAACTCGAGGAGAGAAGAATGCGGAGTGAAATCTTATCAGGGCGAATGTCCCCCGAACGGGTTCCAGTGTCTGGGGGGTCCTCTCCCCCCTCTCGGCCCCCACCGTCTCATCACGGACGGTTCTCTCACGGCACCGCTACGAACGCCGATTCCGTCTCGTAGAGAACGCGAAGTCGGACAAGCGCGCGTCCAGAACGAAGGTAACCCGAGATACTACAACAACAGGCCGAGAAATCTTGAGCGAGGCATTGAGGAGGACGCTTCGCCGCAGTCCATCGCTGGACTTCTCGTGTTTTCTGTTGCCTCTTTGGGAGCATTTTAATTGGTTCTCAAAAATTAACGATCAGCCAGCCATATATTCTCAAATTCACCAGGTATAATATTTACAACAACTTTGAAATGTGGATTTGATAGATAAAAACAAGTCGAATATAAGTTTCTAAACAACAGACTCGTGTTGAATTTTTCAATCTTAGTTAAAAGAGCACACAAACTTTTGTAGTTTCCCACACTTGAATCACTCTTACACCGACCTAGATTTCAACAGATAGCCGACGAGAACTTGATAATGACGGTTATCAGTTGAAAACTAGGTCGGTGTGAGATTGATCGAAGCGTAGAAATTTAAATGCACAAATTTGTGCGCTCTTCAATGGTCATAATATAAGATCATAATATAATTCGGAAGATCCTTTGAGGATGATCAGCAATTCGCTGATCGAAACGTCGGGAGACATGGACGACATCAACCGGTGGAAAACCCGAGAAATTTTTCAGCAACTGATACGCCGGGAAAACCTAAGATCACACGTTATAATAAAAGTAACTACAGCTTGTTTCTCCGTGAGATTCAGATCGCTATGGCAGCCAGCTACGCGAGTGGCGACTTCGGTGAATCCATTGAAATGCACGTCGAGCGACAAGACACGTGGAGGAGGAAGAGTGGAGAATCCTGCGAGCAGCGATCGCTCGCTGTCTTGAAAGAGAGAGAGAATGGCCGAGGGACGGAGGTGAAGAGTGGAGTCTCAAGGAGGGCGCTCTGTTCGCAGGTCGTGGAAAATTTGGGACGCGGAGGAGGGAGAGGTGGGGGCGAATGCTAAAGGGGGCGCTTGTGGGAGGGAGAGAGGTGGGGGTGTAGAGGGAGTGGACGTCCGTTTAAATGCCCGCCGCCTCACCTTGGGACGATGTCGATCCGATGCCAAGATAGCCACGATGCGATAGCCAGACGCGCACGCGGTGGGCTAATAAAAAAAAAACAATCGAAAAACATTGGCTACACTTTTTTGCGGGTCTCGCGAAAGTTTTCTGACAATCAGGCACATAGAATAAACACCGAGGACGAAATTCTCCCTGAAAAAAATGATTAAATGTTATAAAACTCTTTACGAGCCATCAACAACGATTGCTATTTACTATGATAATTAGTAAAATGAATTTTACGGTCATAGACAAATATTAGCAACACGTTGCATACGAAAATTGTCCTGGACCATCTTCATGAGGACGTTTTCAAAAACAGGCCTAATACTTTCAAACAGGACAATCGTAATTCGGATGTTACGGCCTGTACATCTCGGACTGCGGTAAATACTCGACGAAAAATGACGGGCCGAGCGTGAGTTATGCGTCCTCTTATCTATCGCTTAAACAAGAGCGCACAGTGGAAAGTTTGCGGTGATCGGCGTTGGGGTCAGTCGCCCGCTCGTATTAAAGAGTCCCCTCACGTTCGCACGCACGAAGCTTTCTACGAGGAAGGCAGCACGCACGCACGCCCGCGTGTATACGCACTATGGCCCACTCCACGCTTCCCCGCACCGCCGCTGCTGGCGTCGTCATCGTCGGAGTATGGCAGAGGGGGTGGGGAAACACAATGAGGGCCCCTCCAGGTGCAAGGGTGGCTTCAAAAGGGCCCCCTCCCCCTGTTAGATTTGTGAGGGGTCCTTTGACAGTAGAGGGCCTCTCTACTCCACTACCTCTAGATTATACCCTCCCCTGCCTCTTTTTACTACGACTAGGAGTAGTAGTACTCAGGCACACCAGTCGGGACAGGTTTCCCGAAAACTTTTCCGCTCGGCCCACGTGCAGCATTCATTCCATTCCACGTTTTAGTTGTCGCACGATACGAAGCGCAAACTCAGAAATCGAAGGTCGAAATATTTTAGAGGAGTTGGTTTGTAAACCCAGCCTTTGCATTGTCCTGCGGTTGGCAGACTGGTGGCTGCTGCCTAGTTTTAAAAAAATACGTAAAAAAGCAATGGCTCCAAGATTCCACTGTACGTGTAAAAATATAGGGCAATATTTCTAATAAAAACCTAATAAACCAACATTTGAATAGAAATATGCGATGCATTAAAATCGCATATCTCTCATAATCATATCATCACGACAGATTATGGTGGACGTCAGTGTTCGATAGAGGCAGTAAAAATACCATTGAACATATTTTAACGATTACGACTCATAAAAGCACCGTAAGGAAAACATAGATAAAAATGGCATGGTATGGAATGTTCGAGAGTTTCTTCTTAATTTTCTAATGTTGAAGAGTAAATTAATGCAAGCTGCTTCATATTCTTCAACAAACATTTTGTTGCAAAATGCATTTCCACTGGCGCGATTGATATGATCACCACTAGGGGCTCTGCACTCTTTGCTACTATGACAATCAATCATAATCTGTAAACAATAAACTTAGAACATAAACTAATAACATATATCTGAGCGGAATGAATTTCCATACTACTACCATATATTTAAAAACATTTGTCAATATTATAAAAGTATTTCTTTTTATCTGAAAAACAAAGCTACATTTTCCCAACACGGCCTGAGATATTCCAAATGGATGGACATCTGAATTCTCTTTTCGAGTTCATATTGTAGGATGATGTGGGTTTTGGCAGCGCGAGGCATTCCCACATCCATCCATTGCCATATCCTCCGCGTGCGAAATCGTTCAGAAAAACATTATCAAAGAGAATCGAGGGTTGGAATTGGGGTGGGGGCGGTGTGGAGGAATGGTGACGAACACAACAATGGGAGGGGGGCGATGGAGGGAGGGGGGGGAGTAGTAAGTAGTGGGGAGGGGGTTGAATATTGAATCACGCCCGATCATAATCGCACTTTTGGTCCATTCTATTTGTGCGACTATCCGAGCCGATGATCGTGATTCGCCAAAAGAGGGGGTTCTCGACCCCCCGTTGTGCCTAGCCCGCTGCAGTTGATGAGGGCCGGTGGGAAATATATGAGTGCTGACAACGGAGATTGCAATATTGGGGATTTTTTCAGTCGGCCGCTGGATTTGAGATTATAACAGCAGCGTCAGAACTCGCAAATAGATTATATGACTTTGCAGTGTAGTCTACTAACTTATGTACACTTTAATGCATGTTTACGAATTTTATTATTATTTCTAACCGCATGTGGTAGTACAATATTTAAGTATGCGTAACGTCTTTTGGACCGTGTGCTGTGCATGTGGGAATCCAATTGCATGCTGCATTCTGGTGATTGATCACCCCCTGCCAAACACCCTAGAGTTGGCTCGCAGGGTAGTATGTAGATGTGTTTTTACCCACCGCGCATTCAAATACGTTTAGGAAGTCGTCACTCGCGACGCTTACAGGCATAGCGATCCGAACTTCAAGGGAGAGGAAAAAATTATACTTAGCGCTATAAGCCACAAAATATTCATAATATATTAATGATATTTTTCTCGAGTGAATTTCGCGAGTGAAAAAAAAAACAATATTATGAGAGCTTTATGTGTTAAACAATTGATACAAAGGAAAATAGACGACCTAATCTTGTCGGAAGACCAAGGGACAAGTATTAGCGGCAAGTAAAGAAGGATTCTGGAAAGAAGAGTTGTTGGCAAGAAAGAAAAAGAGAGGACTACAGAAAACCAATTCAATGATTCCAAAAGTTGCGCATACACGCATAAAAATGATTACTAATGCCTCATAAATTCACGTTTTGTGTCAAGTCAAGTTCCCTGTGTAGTCGAATGTATTCTTGTTTCCTTGTCCGTGACTATGTTTACATTCCTCAGCAACGAGCAACAGGCCGCCGTAGGACTGAGATTTCCAACAAGGAATCCGGCGTCAGCGAAAAACGCCCATCGAAAACTCACGGGGCACGATCAGGATCAGATGAAGAAGAAGAAGCCCTATAGAATGGGGTATCGTGCTGGCGGCCGTGATATATCAACGACGCGAGTCGCACGAAACGTTAAGGAGACGGATTCCATGGCACGCTAGCCGTTGCAGACGATACTTACTACGAGACACGGGAAGTGGTGGGGAAACCCTACTTGAACGAATTCAAGGAGCCAAGAGAAACATTAGATGAGAAAGAAGGGTAAAGAGGGTCAGGGAACGAGTGGGGAGGAGACGAAACCCTTTCAGGGCAAAGGGTCGATATATATCCTTTCCCACCCTATAAGGGGTCGCGACCCGACTATAAGAAAAAGAGGACGACTACAGGTAAACCCATAGCCGTGCGAAAGCCTTTTTGGCATTTATAAGGGCCCCTTCTCTTGCGGTTTCCGGAATGGCCCCACGGCGGGGGGTCCAAATTCACCCCCCTTCCCACACTTTCCCTTGGCTTCAAGACGCCGTATTCATTTCGAGGTGCTCATTTTTAATACACCGCGCAATAAGGGCAAAGGGAGAAGGCCATCGCAGGAAGTGAGGCATCAAAACACGAAGACCTCAAACATTTCCAATGCAACTTTGCGGAGTCGTGAATGTTTGGCCGCCGAGTGTTCATTGTCGCGAGCGGGAGATCCGCGATGGTGTAAAGTATGTTGTGAAATTGAATAGGAGGCATCCCTCCCGGTCTACTGGTCTCATTTCCTCATCTATACAGTACTTGCTTAACATTCAATCTGCCACCTTTAAAAATTCAGGGTGCATGGAGTGGTCCCTCGTCAAAATTGGTCTTCCCTCACTCGGTGATTCACCGCCAAGGGTGGTTTAGCGTACAGATGAGGGTAAAGCTCACCCCTCGATAAGGCACTGACGCCTGAATCACAAAAATTCTGGGAGAGGGGGCTAGTTCCTTTCCCTGAGGCACTTCGCAATTCGGAGATTTCTTTTTGGGTGTGAGAAGGCTTCACAAATATCAGCGCTGATACACTTGAGCCATCATTTTGCATCTGTCAGGGAATACAGAATGGACCCATGACCACAGGCGCAGGGTAAACTCAACGTACTCTGAAAATCTGCTGATTTTAGCTTACATTTTAAATGAGTAAGAAGTCACGAAAATAGTCTGTTTTGTAAATTTAACAGTTTAACTTTATGTTATTTCAGACGAAAACTTTTTTTCGTTTAAAATGCGTCAAATATTATCGAAATTATATTAAATTTACCCTGAATACATCCGAATTATTGGGAAAATATTAAAAAATTAATGGGCTGTGAAAAAAGGCAAAATACGATTTATTTTGGCTGGAGTGATGTGTAACCCAGACGCAAGGCTTTCTAAATAACTTTGGTTCACGGCACGGAAGAATCTCAGACGAGTAAGTGGTAAGTAGACGAGCGAAAAAAGCATTACGCACGAATCTTTCGTTCGTTCTGAATTAATTATTTACGGTGCAACCTCCTTGATACAAGTATGGAAAGCAAGGCTCACCCCACATTGACAAGGACCCTGACGCGGGGCAATGTTAAGAAATGGTCCCCGCAAAGAAAGGGTGACGTTGAAAAAAAGGGCGAAGGGAAACGTCCCAGGGAATGCATCCGACGATAAGAAAGGTTAAGTCTGGTAAGAGAAGTTCGGAAGGGGATCGGGAAGGGTTTGAGGTCATGAGAAAAGGTTGAGAACCCTTTCTTAAGCGATGCAGGAGAAAGGAAAACCCTTATTGGGGAGAGCAAAGCATTTCGGGAAGAGTCTCGGGTTCACTTTGGGAGGAATATCGTCTGGTGTTGGAAGGGTGTGAGGCAAAAAGGATGAAAACTTGAAGGGATGGAGAGAGAGAGATTGGGGGGGAGGGGTTGGAAAGCACACCCTCTTCCGATGCCCTCTCATACCCTTCGATACTACGACCACCACCACCAAGGAATGCGACATTGAATGTGTGAGCAACACACAGCGAAAAGAGGAATACAAAGAGATATAGGTGCCTAAATATAGGTGCTGCCAGCAGATTCCCACACAACGGAATTTCCCTTGGGAGAGAGCAGTTTGGAAGTGAAATATCGCACGGAGACTACTTACTAGAGCGAAGGCCCTCGCGTCCGACGCCCCGACAAAGCTTAATTTATACCCCCACTATGCGCCCGTTTTCAGTGGCGCAGCGAGGGGGGGTTTCGGGGGATAAACCCCCCCCAGAGCTCAGAGAAACTTTTAAGGTTAATCCATTTTACTTCATGTGATTAATATACTTATAGAAGAGTGTAAGGATTAATAAAATATCCCTCATAAAGTCGTAAAACTCACAATTTTGAACCATTTATCTTAAAATTCCGCAATTTATTTATCTCGCTCCTACCGCTTATCCTGGTGGGTATTCCATACCCCACACACCCCGGTATTAGTTGCACCTTAACCCCCCAGCCTTAATTCCTAGCTGCGCTCCTGGTAAAAATTGAAAAACGACATTAATCGTAAGTAAAACCGAAAGTATGTCGAGAGCAGTTTTCCAAAATGTCCGCAGCGCGACGATGAATTCAGAGCGATCCATTCCTTCTCATGGCTCTTGATAGAGAATTAACCCTCGCGAATGTTAAGATTGAAAAGTTGCTTATTTTAAAGATTGTATCACCACAGTTGACTTTCCGTCAACAGCCCTATTTACAGCTCATTTTTACGTGAAATTTGGATCGCAGCCACGCGAGTGGCGACTCGTGTTAGTCCACGTAAAACGGAGCGGGTGATAAAACATTTTATTGCGACTGGATGTACCAAAATTCGTGACACATTCGTGGCACAACGTGAGACAGCAGCCAATCAGAGTGGTGGCGTCCTTTGGACGAAGAAGCAAGCGGAGATGTGTTGTGGAAGGTGGGCATAATATCCGAAGCCGTCGTTCATTGCGTGGCGAGCGAAGGAAACCCGATATGATGCTTCCTCGCCGGAGAAATGCGTGCAGGGTGGAATGGGAGGGAGTGATTGTTGTTTGGAGAGAGTCCGGCGGATGCAGATGCACCCCGAGATCCTGTCAGAGTGAATTGGGGGGGTTTACAGGGGTGAGGGACAGTGCATCTCCGAGGAAGGGTCTGCCAGGGTACGCATCAACTGTGAACAACTCACTTAAGAAAACGCTACTAAGTAATAATAAATAAATCAATCGGTTTTGAAATTTGTAGAGTTCAACGCTGTGTACAGAAACTTTTTTCATTTTAGAGGTGCAAACAATATGATTGTTTAAAATAGTCAGGAATAGTCCTTGAATTAAAATAGTTAGTGATAGTTAAGTATGGGAAAACTATAGGAATACCTTGCACTCCAAGTTGGTCAATGTAACTCCGCTCGTAAAAAAGGAGTACTGTTTCGAGAAAAAATTAAGCACAAAAATACTACGGGGCAGAGGATTTTTTAAATTAAATGATGCATCTTAGAAATGAACGGTCTTCTAAAACGCTTTACACCTACTGGAAACTTTTCACCCATCCTATGGTTGGATTAGGATTAGGCTTGAGAGTTATGGAGAAGAATTCAGCCTATACTAAATTTTTCAATTTTTATTGACTCATCGATTTTCTCACTATGTGGCAAGTTAATAGGAATACTACTTTTTTACCCAAAGTTAGCTATGATTTTTATAATTACTAACTTCTCCATTTTCTAAAAATGTATGCGACATTACTCTTTCCAAAAATATTACTTACGATTGAATGCTCGCATATTTTAATTTCCGTATATTTTATATTTCATCCGCTAAATGTTTGTCTTTGACTATTTTTCCTCTCTCCGTGAATATGACGTCGAAGTTTCATGCCACTGCAACTATTTTTGCTGATTTTTACTTGGATGTCTGGTCTATTGTAGTGATCAGTCAGTATCAGTTATTACTGCATATTATAGTATTGAATGGTTGGGTTTCTTTCGTGTTCGAACTGATGTGCAATGTGATTTCCCACCAAATGCCCACACGGATGGACGGGTGGGCGTGGTTGGAAGTTCTACCCCTAGGGGTCGTCGCAACGTTTTCCCACGGCGCCCATCCTAACCTCCTCCACCACAGAAAAACACACACCCGATAATTATCGTCCTCTCGTCTGAATGAGCGTCAAAGGATATGGGCGTGGGATCACCCCAACGCCGCCAGCACAGGGAGATATTATGGCATGCACCAATACTTTGATACTAGTTCACGGAATAAAAGTAAAGACCCTGCCTGGATTCGAACCTGGAACCTTTTACTCGCTGGGCCAGATGCAAAGAACTTAATCCTTAAAATATTTGCCGAAGCTAAGCGATTAATACAAAATCGTCGAAAACGGGAGCTGCTTCTGGAGAACCAGAAACAGCGCAAGAGTGCATTTTCATTTGAACTCAAAATTATAAGTCGATAGCTAACCGGGAAGAGTGGTGAATTTGCATTCCAATTTTTACCCACGAGCACCGAATAGCGGCTTCCACCACCTATTTCAATATTACAACATTTAATGTACAAAATTTAAGTATTCGTAGTTTTTTGTGGCTAATGAAGCTACGGTATCATGAGCTAAAAATTAATCCCACGTCTACTTTAGCGTCAACTAGACATACTTCGAAATAAACCCGATAGTATCATTTTTTTACTGAAACAGATCCACTGAAGTGTGCCGCTCATGCTTAAATTCTAACACTATCAACAGAGAGCCGTTATGTAGGAGCTCAAAAAAATCGAAGAGAACTAGCTTCATGGTGGAAGCCAAAACCTCTCAGGAGGCACCCGCAAGAGCATTTTAATAAAATAAAACATTTTTATGGCCTCAGAAAATGGGATGGATAATTTTGATTACGTTAAGAGCCCTGAAAAAGTATTCATGATTTTCAGAATACGCAATGGGATAATAAGCGCAAAAGCAAAGCCTCTCAGAAACCACAATAAGTACTGAAGATTCTGGGGCCACGTGTATAAATTTTTACAGAGTTGACAGGAACGAATTAGTGAAATATTTCACTTTCCAGGCGTTTCCAATCTTGTTCATTCGCTCCAACGATGTCATCATAGAGGCATTCCTGCTCATTTGAATTTTCTCTCGATATGGGCATTAAATTTGTGATGAAATGCGTCCGCCGTGAGTCGAGGAGATAGAGCCATCGTATTCAAAAAAAGGATCACAGCGTCCCGATATGAAAAGGAGAAATATAAAACCCTGATGAATATTTCAGGTGAGGGAAGATGTGAATAATATAAGGTCCTAAACTAGGAGCCTTGACATACGGAGTAATATTCCCTGGGGACAGATCGAATGAATACGTCACGCGCGCTAAACAGCGGGAAGTGCCGCAAATCCAATGGAAGCGAAGACGGTGGTGACTCCCTCCAAGTGGGATGCGACAGCGGCAACAGAAGAGCCGCATCCCAAAGGTAATTTATGATCGTAAGGTGATATCTCGTCCTTTTTAAATCGATTATACCTCCATTATTCATCACTATTCAAGGTAGCAAATAAGTTTTTTCCTTTGAATTAGGTAATAAAAAGGTGCCAACCGTGATAAGCAACGAGACTTAAAACCAAAGATTAAGAGTAGTTTCAAAAGCGCCTATGACCAACTTGATGACGTAGGATAATGGTCTCAAATGACGAACGGCCTCCTATTGAGGAGACATCTAGCGCCCATAGCCGCGTAAGTGACTGAGGTACTGAGGTTACCATTGGAAATGCAATGCTCATTATCTTTTAACTCGGCGAAGATAACTTGATACCGTTGTCATCCGTTATCAAGTGAACTGGAAAACGTGTGTTGATACTTTCGAATACAGCTAAATTCCTAATTTGGTTTGTTAATTTGATCGCATACAGCGATAATGCCATTTTAAAGCGACTCAGTAAATGGAGAACAAATAAATAAATAAATTTTCCAAAATTCAAACACAAACAGGAACAACATCAAAACACTCACATAAAATGTACAACATAGCTGAGGGAATGCCAGGGGAAAAGTAGGATGAAATTAAGTATGTTTTGGATAAGTTTGGCTATTTTCTGGGATATGAGACATTTTAATTTTGATGGATGAGCCTGAAGAAAGAAGAAAAGGGTGAATACGAATCTCAGGCAAAGAGTTTTAGAGTGGGGAAGATATGCGACGGACAAGTTTTCCATATCGTCGCGTGCTCCGTCGCCCGGAATCGAACCCGGCACTCCCGGAAGGGTGGCAAGGTGTGAGGCGAAGGCAGCGACCGGCTGCGAGCCTTTTCATTGGTCGACACGAACGGGTGTGGAGTATTGCACGTACCAACACCATAGCTACGAGATGACAACAAACTCGACACAAGGGGTCATCCAGGGGTCACGCGTTCAGGGGCTGATGAAAGAGAGTAAGCAATCTGGACGCGTTATTTGGGGAGCTGAGGGGCGGGAGAATAGTGCCAGATGACGTCACCATTAGCATACAGGTGACCCTCCCCCCTTTTTAGACGACGAGTAGCGTCACCTGGCCTCACTGCCACACATGTCCCCTGCATCAGCAGACTGCCTGCACACGGACCTATATGCACTTATTCCGGTTCTCCCGCAGCTAAGAGCCAGCTACAGCTATGATTAGTTGGCGCTGAGCAGATAGAATAATAACTATTATCGCAACATTAACAATATCTTTGCCATCTTGAGTTATTTTGCCTCAATTTTCCCTCAACGATCCCGCAAGATTTAAAGCTGGTTTTCACCTCACTATTGACTGTTAGAACGTAGATTTCCGCTGCGATGGTTTGATCTCTGCATTTCTTCAGGTTTTCTTCCGCGTAGGCTTGTTTGTAGACAACAGTTTTGACCTGAAGACGCTGGCAGGATAGCCAGCGATACTGTTGTCTACAAACAAGCTGACGCGGAAGAAAACCCTGAAGAAATGCAGAGATCACTATTGACTGCTTCAGCAAAAGGCTCTAATCATTACGGTTATATCAATCCCGTTCCGACTCAAGTATACGGTATGACTGGTTATCGTAAAAGAGCTTCCATCGAAATTTAAGATGGCCATGGTCGTAACACACGAAATCTAACATGAGCTTGTCCCAGATTAAGCATTGCGTGAATTTCACATATTCAGTTCATTTCCCCGGATATCGCCTCCATCAGTAGCCCAATGTAACTAAAAATAAGCATAGGAATATTAATTAAATTATAATTTAGTGGCAATTTTCCACGAATAGAGCTATTTACAAAATTTCAGCAATATCGATTTGTATTTTCATATATTTTTTAACAACAAGTGAATACTTGTCCCTCGACGATTGTCTTTTTTGAGCTACTGCTATGTGGGGAAAATTGCCCTTAGCTTTTGATTCAGAAGGACAGGAATAAAGGCAGGTATTTTTTCTAGGTGCGGCGTACATATTCACGCATCTAGCAGCTATCGACTGCGGAGAAGGGGTCAGAATGGACGCCGTGCCCCTTCCCCTCCCTTGCCTCCCCCTGAATACCCTGAGGGTTTGAATAGGGAAGGGGGAGGAAAAACTAGATCCACTTCAATCGAACGTTTCAGCTGCTGGCTCGAGAGTTTTTTGTTACTCTATCGCCTCGTGTGTGCTTCTATCTGTGACCACTAGAGGGGGGGGAGAGGACAAAACAATAGTAAACAACCACATGTCTCCACGGCGACCCTTATACCGAGTGTCCGGCAAGGGTATTCCGTCCGAATCATAAATGTGTACAAATGCATGATGAAAAACATTCCATGACAACCAAAAAGTACCCTACTATTTGTCGTCCTTTGTTTACGATTGTGCTGTGGCATAATTCAAACTTTTATGAATCCAAACTCTCTTTAATACGCACTTTTCGCTACTTCTGTAGCATCTAGTAGTAAAATATTACCTTTTTCAACTTTTTTATCATCAATACAGAAATTAAGCGACACCAGTTGACACATTAATTAGTAAAAATGTGTGTCATTTATTATTCACCATAGCATTCGAAAGTTTTGAATAAATTGCAAATGAAACGTTTATGACAAGATTATTTTCTAATTCCAACCATCTTCTTCAACCATCTTCGGGTTCACTTTTTAGGAGTGTAAAATAATCTCATAATAAAGAGTATGAGTAATCAATTTTTGAGAATTTTCTTTGGTCCCTATTGATTTTATGATAGGCAATGTAAGGAAGACGTTTTTGTCTCAAAATGGCACTAACAAAGAGCTATCACTCTTATTGTAGCAAAAACAAGGCTATGCCTTGCCTCGCGATTTATTTTATAAAGTGATATAATAAAGTATTTCTACCGTCTACTTCTTGTAATGCATGTAACTTTCTTACTCAAAAATTCGTTCACATTCTTTAATAGCCCAAAACTTAGTCAATAACTTTTTAAAATCATCAGTAAGTTTTACCGACATTTCCTTATTCTATCGACATACAAATGAGATCAATATCAGCATTAACGGATCATTTTTCAATTTCCAACTAGTCTATCCTTATTCACGAGAAAAATATATAGCCAGCGCCAGTGAAAATCATCCACAGAATTCCAGGAATTCATTCATTGCTGCTGCTTTACGTCTTCAAAAAATAAATATTAAAAATCAATTATTACCTCTTTGAGTCCAGCGTGTGCGATGCCTATCGTATTGAATATAAAAATGAGCAACACTCGACCCTCTCCTAATGTATCCTTAATTCATTTTTATGATTTTTTTAACACTCGCACTGCAACTCCATTGAAAACTCACTCCTTCTCCGGAAGCCACATGGGTGCGTAAACAGGAATGCTTAGAGGTCGTCAGCAAAAGAATGCCATCTTTGTAACGTGATGAGAAGATACATGACTTGCACATTCGGACCACAATTCCATGCATGACAAAATGCATCTCAAAGAGTGAATAGCAAAGATACTCGAGGAGAATTATATGAATCTTTCGACCTCGCCGTGAAATACTATTACGGAGAGGAAAAAAAGACGAACGTGGCGCAACGCGTCCACGATTTTTTTGTGGATTTTTGTACAACTAATACGATTCGGGGGCTGGTGGTGAACTTTCCCATGATGCTTTCTGCTTTTCGGTCGAGAGTCCTCAGGTCCCATTCAGCGACTCCCATAATGACATCAAGCGACGAAATAGAAATTACGTCTAAACCAGTTAGTTCAATGCCGTGTTAACACAAAAACAGCTGTAGCAGTACCTGCTTAAATACGTAGGTGAGGTGGGGAGGTTTTATTTACTCTCCGATGCCTTTTGATCATTTCTATCCACGCTGCGTTTTTTTACCTTCCTTTTCGTTTCTATGTTACCGAGGGTTGAGCAAACTGCTGCACTAGGCGCACTTCACATGCTCCGAGGAGCAGATGCGGTCCTCTTTGAGCATTCCTCACACGCTTGCCTCAACCCTTCTACTCATCCTCTGCTCAAAAGACTAGTGTCCTTAATCCATCAACTTTGGTTTTCCTCGTGGTCAATTCTCCGCGTCGCATTGTTTATTTTTTTACGCGCTCTTTGCGGCTTCATTCGTGACAAAGAAAGCGTATAAAGAAGAGACACTGTTGAAGTCCGCGTTTTAAGGAGTTGCGTAAACCTCGCGGAGACTTACTCCTAGGGAACTAGAGACTCCCAGCGGTTCAAGAGGGTGGGTTTGTTGCCAGAGCGGTCTGCGACTGTTTGAAATGCCGTCTCGCACGACAAGCTCTATGAATGGATAATAAATGTCCTCGTAACTATTAGGCTGGAAGTGAACGCGCTTAGGACGAAAAAAAATACACAGAACTGAATGTTCAAGGCTCTTCCTCGAAGGAAAAAAACTTATTTAGTCCCAGAAATATCTGATGTAATACACGGCATTATCCCTAACCATGAACGACAGGCCAGGAACCGTAGCAAATTTATGTCCACGTGTGCCATGGGTGTAAGAATAATATTTGGAAACATGAGACGGGTATCGAAACGAAGAGTTGAAAAAGGAACTCTTATTAAAAAGTCATCTCATTATATTTAAAAAATCCTTAACGTGTTCTCTGATTCACTTTTTTTCTTCAATGCTTTATATAAACTATTTAATGGCAGACTTACATCTATTTAATGATATATTCTTGCGTGTAAAAAGTATTTCGCTACCCTGATCATTTCAAACTTCAGAAGTAATTCAAATATCGATATTCTTTTCCCTTTCTGATAATACGATAAGTAGATTAAATTTGGAAGGATATTTCAAGACAACTGGGTGGATTTGTTAGGAAATTAAACGGCAGACTATTCATTCGAAACATGGTCTGTATTTATTACTAATCCCAAATCAATATGTAGTATTTTGTCTAATTCTTAAATTTTTACTTGTGTACAATTGTCGCAACAACGATATCATCTTATTATCTTAAGGGCATCTAGTTTAAATCATTGTCAACATTTAAGTATGTATCAAATATAAACATTTGACCACCTGATTTACGATTACTATATTAGCCACACACAGGAAAATGGTGAAAATGATCGACTGCAGATATACTGGAAATTACAAGATCGTATCTTAGGTTATCAAATTATTGATAAGTCGCGAAAAGAAACAGACCGAACGGGAGTGATGCATCGTCTTAAAATTTTGCATTAAAAAAAAGCGCGATTGCAATGAAAAATAGGCTTGTGAAGAATTAACATCACACCCATTTGTCGTGCGATGTATTGAGAAAGAGGGCTGAAATAGCGCCATAAAGGGATTGCGACTCATTTGCAAAGCAGACTTCCCTAGACAATAGTGCCCATCGTGCACCCCCCCTTCCTACTTCCGGTGGCGCCTCTCGTGGCGGCGGAGGGAGTAATTACGGGGGGAAATGGAGGAGTGCCTCCCTCGCCGCGGAACATGGCGGTGGTGGTGGCGGACAGAAGGATAGTACAGTGGCGTAACTAGGACTATGCTTTGGAGGGGGATAGTCTAGGGTGGAGACCCCCCACCCCCAGGCAACGGGGGTTGGGGAAAAGTTTTGAAAAAAAAAACATGCCTGGAAATACACTTCACATCATTTTCGCAAAAAAATTAACTTTAAGTAGACGCAGCTATTAAATGCCAAAACTAGACAATAGTTTTAAATATTTTTTTTATTTCTCTGAGGCTTTGGGGGGGATCTATTCCCCTCACCCCCCCCCCCCCCATAGTTACGCCACTGAGGATAGATAGGAGTTGAGTTCTCACCAATCGCTCTCAATGCTCAGAAAACGGAAGGCAAAATACTCAGAAGGGGGCCAACGAGAAGGGGGAATGATATGGGGGTAATGTTAGGCCAACAGTGCGCCCAAGAATACCGACAGCCGCATCGAATAATTCTCGTTAACATGGAGTAGACACATTGCCCACACATTATATGCCTTTTTTTCACAACGAAGTGACGTCGCGGCGTACAGCTACAGCCAGGGGCGTAGCCAGGAATTTCGTTCGGGAGAGGTCCAAAACCAAGGGAGAAAATTAAAAAAAAACGGGGCACTAAGTATTGGGTAAACTATTTTAACTAATTTTAACACTTCATAATCGAAAAAAATTCCATTTGTTAAAGAAATATTTTGTAAATTCATAATTTTTCAATATTTTGTTTTCTTTTATGAGGAAAAATTATTGAGTTTTTATATTTCGGGGGGTGGGGTCCGGACCCCCTGGACCCCCCCCCCCCTTGCTACGCCACTGACTACAGCGCTCCACTTTACTGAAAATTTCAAGAATAACACGTAAGTTTCAATATAGTAATCCGTCCGCGAAAAAATACAAGTAAATGCTTTCGCCCTCTTGCAGGTTTCCTTCTCGCAGGGACGACGCGTGTCCACGGAGAAAAGCGGAAGCGTTGGAGAAAGAGAGAGCAGCTTGGTGCGTGAGGAAACGACGCTCTGGAGAGGAGAACTCCCCCACATATTCAAACCCCCTCTCCTGTAAATGCCCTCCTCCACTGTGGCACACCTGATCCGTCCACATGGCGCGCCTATCCCTCCGAAGTCACGTGCCCAACACCACCCGCCCTATCCACTAGACAGAGGAAGAAGCAATCAAGCGAAGAGGTGGGGGTGGAGAGAGAGATAAGATTTTTCCACGGGATAAGAGAAACAGAGCAGTTGAGGGGGTGGGGGGCTGAGGGGAACAACCGCCCTCTATTATATAATGTAAGACAAATTTTAACAGAATGCAATATTAACGACATAAAATTTAATTCTTTCCTGACGAACTAATTAAATGACTTCTTTTCGGGTCTTCAAACGGACCAAGTCCGACGCGTCGCGACGCTTCAACGACTAACTCCGCCATCATCCTCGTCAATACCCTGAGAAGGATGGCGATTTAGTGATCGAAACGTCTATAGGCAGCAGAAAACTTGACCATGTGAGAAACATGAGAAGAATTCATCAAAATTTGAAAGAAATAATTTTAACAGAAAAATGTTTTTAAAATTCTTTAAAGAATGAGCTATATAATTTTAATAATGAACTATATAATTTTAATAATGAACCGTATAATTTTGCCGAACAGATAAGATTAGGATAGGATAGATGATTTCACTGTTGGAGGAAAATTGTCGTATGAAATCGTTGTCCTTCGTCATGGAGTGAACTCTTAATCGATTTAACTGGATTATTGGCACTTTTGAAAACCCCCAGACAGGTTATTTTGGAGGGGAGGCGGGGCAGTGCCTTTGTCATTTGCCCTGGGCGGTGGGCACCTTAAATTCCTCCCTTTGGGGAAACTCCAAGGAAGCACCCCCCCCCCCCCTGCGGAGACGAGAGCAATTCCTTCCAAGGCAACATCGCAGAGAAGGCGAGCCACCCTCATTAGGAATTCACAGATCACCGTGGCGATATGACGCGCGACGCCCCCTTCCGCGCGGACATTGTCTAACATCAGGGCACTGCTGGCGAGGAAGTCCTCCTTTTTTTATTATCATTTAAAAAACCCGGAGCATACGGTCATCCGGAGCGGTGAGGGGGATATCGTCGGAACTGTTAAAATGCTTCCAAGGACATTTCGTTCGCTCGCTCGGGGGCGGGTGGAGGGGGGTGGGAGGGTGGAAATGGGGCAAGTTGAAAAGGGAAGTTCATTTCTCCGGTGTCTAAGTGGAGGACGATTAGCACTCGGAAACAAAAGGGATCTACGAACATTTATGTATTCCTCCCACCCTTTGTACGTGTTTTCTCTTTCTTTCCAACTGGTAAAGTTGGAAAGGCCCTCATCTGGCCCAGTTTGGTCTCTCGCCAGTATTAAAACCTGCTACAAACGTTTGGCAACCTGTTACGTTTCCTTCACCAGAGAAAATTTTCTACAGCGATGGAAAATGTGCCGACTGAAGAGAAGATGGAGACTACTTATAGCTCTAAACAAATCACACGTT
This sequence comes from Ischnura elegans, assembly GCF_921293095.1. Taxonomy (NCBI): domain Eukaryota; kingdom Metazoa; phylum Arthropoda; class Insecta; order Odonata; family Coenagrionidae; genus Ischnura; species Ischnura elegans. Next base: position 7,756,158 of record NC_060252.1, read on the forward strand.
AAGAAAGCATTAATTTTTGTTGGTAAAGTTGGAATGGCCCTCATCTGGTCGAGTTTGTTCTCTCACTAGTACTAAAACCTGCTACAAACTGTAAAAAAAAGTTCGAATGTTTACACGGCATTTTGTAAACAATTACATTAAAACATAAAGGAGAAAATATTAAGTGTACGAAGTGATTAGAAAAACATTCAACCACTCCGATTCGTCCACCAACACAAATCGGAATTTAAGGATTAAATAAATTTATAATCATGGCAAAACGTACCTAAAAGTAATAAACGCTAAGAGGTGTGAATACCAGCTTATCAACATAAGATAAATCAAAATCAGCACTTTCACTGGCCTCCACAAACATTGCATAAACGCTTCCATTCTTTTCTCGTCCTCCTCACTTATTGCCCACGTTTCCTCACCGTAAAGCGAATAAGCTCCACTTCAAACTCTTCTCCAGCATTTTCTTCATCTCTATGCATGAATATCCCCTTATCAGCTCTTTCCTATTCACTGAACTGCGCCTCTTACATTGACGCAATTTTCCCCTTGATGTCCTTACACCGCGATGCATATGTTTTCGTCTGCCTGAATGTGCAGCTCAAATAGTCGAACTGCTCCACCTGCTTAAAAGTTTCTCTGCGCGATAGGAAAGCAGAATAATTACCGGCCTATCGCATCCTAGTTCCAGCTCCGACGAGAAAACAAACAGATGCTCCGGAGGATAGACGCGATGAGGCAGACGTAAATCAGATGGTCGCTTCCTTCGCAAGGGTCGCGCCTAGACAGATAGGATAGAGAGAGAGAAAAAAGGCTGCTGTACATAGCAATGGAAGCAAAAGGCTGGCTGGCTGGGGGTTGAGGAATTGGTGAGAAAATAGGATCTTCTAGCCGAGAGACAATGATGTTACATGGGGCCATCACTATGGTTACACTCGTTTTTGTTGATTCATGGTAAATAATTCATGAAAATATAGACCGGATTAATATATATTATGGAAAAATTTGCGATAAATTACTGATGCCATATTTCGGGTTTTCTCCCCTGCTCTATTGCTGTTTATCGGTTGACTACAGTCTCGCGAGCACTGCTACTCGCGTCTTCAGGCTGAAGACAGATGTGACAACTCTTGATGCAAATTTTTACTTATCTTAACAAATGTTGTAGAATTGTTTTCCCCACAAGGTATACATTATTGCTTCAGTAATTGCGAGTGCAAAATGCTGAAGTCAATGAATTAACTAATTGCTAATTTAAATTAAAATAAATGAGATAAAGGATTGCCAATGGTCAAGAGTTGTTGATTAGTTACAGGATAAGATGAATCAGTCAAAGAGAGAACAATGGCGTGTATAAAATTGAAATTAATAAGATCATTGTTTACATTAATACTGTGTCTAATAGTTATTTATGGAGCAGAAGAAGAATTAATTTCAAGACTAAATAATTATAGTAAAAGTAGAATTAAAGGCGATCACGTGAATAGCCACGTTGAGGGAAGGAGAGATAGGCGAGGCATAAAACTATGGGTGAGTGTAACAGTGGAGGCGAGCGTTAAGTCATCAAAAAATAAAAGGAAACTATGAGTGAGGTGGAGTGGGTGGGTGGGTGGAGAGTAGGATAGTGCGTGTAGTGGCGGCACCTGTCCCTGCGTCTTCTTGGCCAAGGATACGGCCGACCCACTCCACTGCCCCCTCCTATTACGGAGTGTGTGCGATCACAGATGTCAGAGGGGGCGCCCCCTACAATGGGGGTGGGGGCGGGGGTGGGCAGAGTGGAGAGCGACCACCCCCACCCCTCCTTCAAGCACCAATACCTCAAGTGGATGTGTGTGTGTGTGTGCCTATGTAATCCAGTACAGGTATCTGACTATAGGGGCGCAGCTAGAAATTAAGGCTAGGGGGGGTTTCAGGCGCAACTAATACTGGGGTGTCTGGGGGTATGGCATACCTGCCAGGGTAAGCGGGAGGTGCGAGGACCCTCCGCCAGAAAAAAATTAAGATAAATGATAAAAATTGGCGAGTTTTACGGCCTTCTGAGGGATATTTTAATAATCCTTACACTATTCCATAAGTAATATAAATCCAAATAAATAAAATAGATTAAACTTTTAAAAATGCCTGAGCTCTGGGGGGGGGTTTTATCCCCCAAACCCCCCCCCCCTCGCTGCGCCACTGTCTGACTACCCAAGTATATACTCGGCCACATGTACAACGAATTCTCGCGAGCATTCCTCATGGAACGTAAGACAATGGTATTTACCCAGCAACCCTGCTTTGTACTCGTTGTGATAATCGAATGTATTAGCAGGTACTCCAGTACTCTAGTATATTACATATTTATTTTTTTATATGCATATTATCTATATATGTGCTCGAGTAGGTATCTATACAAATAATCATCAACACACCCATTCCTAATGGTACGTAAAGTTAATTCCCCCAACACCTCGTTTTATACTCGTTGTAAGTGTAACCCATTTATTCCAAGGGATAAACAACGTTACTCACCTAGATTCCCGTCTCACATTGCTCTCATTGATACTCAAGTAATGAGAATGGATAGTCATCGCCATTTTCAGAAATTGATCGGAAAAAGTACTTAGCATTTGATAAAACTAAAAACACATTTACAATACACACTGATTCGTACACATGTACAATGCGTAATTGAACATAGATAATCAAAGCCACAAACCAAGAGAAACTTATTTCTTAAATTTGTTACGCCTAAATTTCCAATTAAAATTTCCAAGACCTGCTAATAATATCTCCTTTTCCCCCGAATCATAAAATTTTTATTCAAATTCCCGACTTTTCGATTTTTTTCGTGGCATTAGTATAATCCCAAAAAAAGATACGGTTCGACTGCAGAAGGATAATCGGTATATTGTACGTAACAAGAAAAAAAAGAAGGTGGTGCGTAGAATCGCGCAGATCTTCATTCAAGCACACGGGAGATGTTAGCGCAAAATATCGGTCCCAACTTAAAATCTTTTTCGATAGTAGCTTGCCTTGAACCAATAGCGTCGCACTGCGTCGGCGCACCGCATGCAACTAGCACGATACCATGTCATGATTGAGCTCTTCGTGTAAAAATTATTAAAAAAAAGTATCAATGGTGGGTTTAGATGCTTGTGACCGACTGCCTCGATGGTAAAAGGGACATGTCTGTTTACTTAAACACGATTTAAGGTGCAGCTACGCATGCGAGGGAATTATAGTATAAATAGAATGGAGATATGATAAGGGGGGGGGGGGTCAGCATGAAGAAGGGTTCAGATGGCCGCTCGAATGGTACGGAGGCGAGATAAGGCGGGGATTGCGACGATGAAGCGCTCTCCTTGATTCAACTGTTTGTCCACGCGCGATTAGACACATGCTCAAGTCGAGCAGTTGGGGGCGATGGTCGAAGCGCTTGTATAGCTGCTCAGCAGGTGCTAGCGGACGCATTGAATGTATACATGACAACGTAACAGAAGAAAAGTGATAAAACTAGCTCAGTACTCAAACTAGAAGCCCCCCGAATAACGTTCCAATAAGTTAAGCAACCAAGGCTTCGGTATCAAACTACTAACGCCGAGTGCATTAACACTCGGTACTCCGCAGTCCATCCCCAAACTAATGACAGATTAAAACTTTCATTACGAAATCGTATGATAATATTCCATTACAACGATATATACTTCAAATATTTCAACGAAATCGGCAATTTTTTATATATCAAAGATAGTAATTATATATTTTCTGGGCTTATAGCGTATTTGTTTTTATTTCTGAGTAATCCTGTCCTTACCGACGTTTCCATTTCGGCGAAAAACAAAAGCTCGCCATAGTAACTAGGCAGCGATCCCAAACAAATATTGCGCGAGCCCAACTATTGTGTAATTCAGGCGAAGACAGTTTCGATCAATTTAGAATAAACATAACTTACAGTTCGATTTTATAATTCTGACGCTCGCTTATTATTACAACGACAACAAATATTATATGAAGCGAAATCTTCTACATCGCATAGAAGGATATTCCTGGGAGTTCAATTTTAAATAGGATCAGTTCAAGATCACAAGATTGAAAGATCACGCGCGGCTTTGAAACCCTATCTTCACGGAGTCTCAAGACGAAGACGGAAGCGAGTGGCTGACTAAATACAGCAAGAGAGAGAGAGAGAGAGCGGATTACGCAACCACGGATGAATGGAAGCAGGTAGGTACAAAGGTTTAGATATTATTAGCTTGGACATCTATCCCACCGTGTCATCATGCTTAGCCTCGTCATCAAACTCGCCATCTTGATCGCTGAGGACTAAAGGAATGCGATGAGTAGCAGTTAAGGAAGAGAGAAAGAAAATTCTAAGGAGAGCATGAATGACAAGGAATTTAGGAGCCATAAGCGAAAATTTCACATAGGAAGATAGCAAGGTGGCGACGTAAACTTGAAAAAAATACGCATGTTTGCAACTGAAACTTCGCCAAGTGATTTGTAATATAAGGGATTAATATAACATTTTTATCACAGGATTTGCCAAAAACTTGCGCAAAATCATTTTAAAATTTTATTTACAATTTTAAACTAATATTTCACACATTATCGAGGAAATGTCAAAATAAAAGGAATAAATATTCACATCTGAAGGCTCGTCTTGAGATTGTAACATTGTGGGTAAATATAAAACACGTATTACGGGTACTTCCAAAGCCTTATGCGACAGTTGTGGAAGATATTATGCAGTTCATTATTAGTTCAATGGAAAAATGGTGCGTTAATTCCATAATAATTGTAATGAAACTTGGTTGCATAGGTCGACTCTTTCCTTTTTCGATTTCATTAGTCACTACACAAACTGCGAGTTTGTCCAAGGATGATGGAAAATATTTATTCCACTTTTTTTATTAAATTCAATAATAAAAAATTTCACAGCTCATATGCTAAAAGTTTTCAGTTGCCCCACTCCCTACAATTAACGTATTGGCTTGCCATTTTTCTCACGAGCTATTCCTTCATAAAAATTGTCTTTAGAGGATATTCTTAATGCAAAAATATTCCTATATGCAATTCTAAAGATTTACGTGAGCTTAAGGGTTCAGAGGATATTTGTTCAATTTTTTCAGGGAAAATACTGAAAAATGTCTAGTTGTCATTGGCATTTTATCCCAAATTTGAATAGCTTCTTTGGATATATACAAAGCTTTTTTCTTAAATTTCAATTAACCTGATTTAAAACTATTGGAAACTATGTGAATATGCAATATTATCGCACGTTCTTTATGACAAATACGTAATTTTTCCCAAAAAGTTTCTTTCGTACGCCAAGTTATTGAAGAAAATCGCCCAGCCTATGGATCGTGACGAGCCTTCGCTGCATAAACAACGTCACACTCTTGCACTAATCTGCCACAATTAGTCTAAGGTGGTGTGCGTTTTACTTCATGCGTGCGTGAGTACCACGCGTGACAGGGGCCGACGGAAACGACTCGAATAAAAAACGAGTGAAATGGTGGGTGGGGAGCATTTGAGGAGAGGAGGGGGGGGCGACACAAGGGTGGATGGATGGAGGGAGCAGCTGTAATAGGAGGGCGAGCAACGGTGGTGCATCCACGCGGCGGAGGGAGGAACTAGAGGAGGGATAGAGGTAGGGTGTGTAGAGCCAGGGGGGGTCGATCGGTAGCCAGAGAGAGGGAGGCCAATAATGGAGAAATTAATATCTGGACATCGATATGGATGGACACGGATAGAATTTAATTTTAAAGAGATAAACGAAAAGTACGTTTCATTGATCCGGTTTTGATATTCAAATAACTGTAAAACTTTATATTCCGCTTCCCATTCGACTTAAAACTTTTTTTCGCACCCATTGGAGAAAAAAATAAAACATCACATCAAAATAAATAAATTTTCATAAGTCTAGATACATACAGCTCAAAGTAAAGGTATTTTAAAATTGATTTTTTTCCCTGAGCTTGTCAGAATATTCGTCGGCTATTTGATGAACATCTGAAAACCTAAATGATGAAATCCACCTTTTGCTGTCATCGGTGGAGACGTGGTAAAGTCCTCACCTGACAAACAAGAGGTCGGGGGTTCGAGTCCCGGCTGGGTAGGAACCCCTATACAGGGCGTGGATGTTGGTGGGGGAATAGTACATCAGCCCTGAATAAAAGCATGATAAAAATTAAATAAAAAGAAGCGGAGATGCTTGTGCTGAATCTCATTTAGCATTTAGTGAAGCTCTTAATTGTAAGACACGGTATCAGGCGTTACATTGTGGAACTGCTTCATCATAAAATAAATATACTTTGTCCTATTCCACACTTATCATGCCATCATCAAATGATGATAGCATGATATGCAGAAACCCGGGTCGTACTATTTGAAATAAAGTGTGGAATATAACAAAGTATTTTTATTTTATGACTCCTAATTGTCATCGCGGAAAAACGAATTCCTAAACCTATCCATTCGGTAAAGTATCTCTCTCCATTGATCATTTTTTGTTAAGGCCGTTTTACACGGTACACGGAATTGCTCTATCTGACGTACGTGCGAAGGCGCAATCAAAATTGCGTCGTGTAAAGCGGTGAATTGCTAGAACACGTGCGAGAATGCGTGGATGCGAGACGCCAAAATTGCCCGTTCTAATTTCGTTCATGCATTCGCGCAATTCCACGCCATTTTAGAAATTAATGCAGCTCTAACCTGCGCAATTCCGTGCCCCGTGTAAAACGGCCTTTAGACCTTGAACTTTACTACCCAGGTCTAAGATGTCTCTTCTTTATTGCTCTAGCAATCGAAGTCGATCGCCAGAGCTTTAATTACTCATATTCGTGAATTTGAGTGCGAGGGGTGTTCGTGGTTGGCAGGGCGAGGAACGGCGAGGCGCATCTCCCCTCTCCAAGCAGGAAGCCCCGTCTAATGTTGTGCTGGCCGTCGCACGCGCCCCTCGACGTGGGTCCGGGAGTCACCGGTGCATGCGAGACAATGGCCGCGCGGGTAATGCCGACGGAGGCTCAGGAGGGTGGCGGACAGCGCAGCTGTTCCCCCCGCAGTCTGTCAGTGAGCCACCGCCATCCAACTCACCTCAAAATCACTCGTTTCATTATAGCCTCGTGGCCAAGTCATCCCTGGTGCAGATAGATTCATAATCCTTGAACTACATATAATATACGAAAGAAATCTCCGCGATTCGTCAAAAACTGCTTTATTTTATTTATTTTATTTTATTTTATTTTTTATTTTATTCGCAAACCACCGGATACAGCTCTTATTGGCCATTTTACACCGGGGTGTTCAACAAATGTAACTAGTAAACGTACACAGACAACCATGCCCTGGACCGGGGAAACCTACCCAGGCGGGACTCGAACCCGCGACCTCTCGTTTAGCAGGCGAGAACGTTACCCCGCCGCCACCGAGGCCGGCAAAGTGCGCCGTTTAGTTATTAACGAAGAAATAAACATTTGCTATAGGTTCTAAATATTTACATTTTCTCCGATTTTTAGCTTATTTATTTCATTATTTTTTTGAAAGTCCCCTTGTAATTTGGATTTTAATGCTAACATTTGTTTATAATTTTTTTCTTTGCTGATCTCTCGAAACACAGCTCGCGCTCTTACAGCACCAAAATCCCAAATCAGGCGAATCGGAAAAAAAGGTGCAGCCTTACTTCTCAATTTCAAGAAAGCATTCGGTACGGTGTCACAAAAAAAATTACAAATCACAGTCATGCGGGCTAAATGAAAAAGTAGTATATTGGTTGCGCTACTTTTTGTCTTCCACGATCTTCGTTGCAATACAGCAATTGATGGTAAGATGAGACAATGTCACCGAATTGCGAGTAGTAACAGGCCTGTAAATCTCACATCAAAAATCATTTTAGATTTAAAAAGGACTACCGAGATAACTCTATAAGCGTAATTCATCAACATATATTAATGCGAAGACATTAAAATATCTTAATAATTAAAGAGTACAATAAAGTGTCCAAAGAAACGATTTACTTATTGATGCATTTTTAAACATTGTCCATCAATAATGAAGGAAAAAGATCCCTAATAAACGATTTAAAAATATACTTTCAACGATAATAAAAATACATTTTCGACGAATGTTTCATCGATTCGGCCGTACTCTAGGTATTTGCTAAATTCTATTGGAACTTCGGGATGCTCCTAATAGGATTTCCGTATCGCCTCATAAGATTGAGCGAGCCCCAGTTCTGCCAAACTCCCTTTCCAAATCAAACACAAACGCCAAGCGTTATTTCCCTGCGTTCATCAAATGAACAGCCTCAGTCTGCTGCAAACATTGCATTGTGATGATCGGTGATGCCGGAAATGCAAACGAAACGATCTGGCATCAGTCCCCAAAGCACATAGCAGTTCACCCACACTCCACATCACTTCCGGATTCTGCGAACGACAATTCGCCGAACCGAAGTACACGTCACTCATAGAGAGAGAGATACAGACGACACTTTGCATTCTGAGGAAACGTCAACGCGAGTTGCTTCAATGCCAACAATTGGACGAAAGCCTTGCAGGAGCGTAATTCCACAATAATAATAATAATAATAATGTCGTTTATTTTCGAAGGCACTGGAGCCCATGAGAAAATAAATGTACAGCTTTCTACATTTCCAACTTGGTAGATAAATAGAAGTAAAAAAGTAAATAAATATAATTACAGACAAATGCAACCAGTGCATAATAATAGACGCATTTCATAAGCCGCAAGAAATAAGGCAAAGCGATCCTTAGGGTTTGTGTATAGCCAATCAGATCGCATCTTGAGCACAACTGGTGTCAATGCAGTGCCTCGCCAAACATGAAGATGGCGGTGGGCGTTTAAATTCACCACGGCAGAATTTCCAAGAAATTAAAGCTACGTACACATATAGTAAATATACAAATATCGAAGTGAAAATGGTATCTAAGCTTAACTGAGCTAAATATTACATTTCATATAAATGAATTTTATAGTTCAGAGTAAACTAGCGCCTGATAATAAAGAAAAAACATCGAAATTATGAGTAGGCAACACCGACAATACTTATGTGGAGTAATATATTTCACTTGCACAGTGGCTAATGTTTAATTCATTGTTCGTTATTGGCATATGTAATAGTTTGTGACTATATGGAAATAGAGGATAGGTAACAGAGGATAGGTGTCACTATGCCAGTGGTCTCATCGGATGCACTGCGGGTAGTCACCATTACGTAAAAATTTCTAGGGGTGGGGCAGAATCCCCATAAATTCTCCCCTGACGAACACAGTCCCGTGCCAGGCTGCAACCCGCAAAGTATCCACGCGACCACTCTAAATCACTTTCTAGACCACTGCGAATCCTTAAAGGCAACGTTTTTCCGGCCGCTATTGTGGTCCAGGCAAAGGGTTCCTTGAGGAGAAAAGGAGCAGATTGTCGGAGAAAGAAAGACTTCTTGGCGAAAAAGATGAATGCCCTAGAGCGTCTAGGAGGCTCTCCCTCGGGTCAAGGCCTCACGTAAATCAAAGTCTCGAAGAATGGAGAGTGCAGTATTCATTTCAGGGTTTGGGATATGCACGCGCTCCGATAGGTGAGGGTTTTGACCCGTTTAAAGGCTCGCCATTTGCTCCGAGATCGTGTGCCAAGTCCTTGTTTCACTGCGACAGACCTGCAGTGGTAACAGAACGGTCACGGGCTATAGTCATTGATGGTAAATACCCGGTAAATGAAAATCCTGTCACGAAAACTTTCAATATATCTGGCTGGAATGAATGCACGCATATCTAATTAAAGTTATGGGGAAAATGATTGGACGCAAAAGCGGTCGTGCTGGATAGTTGGGCTCCCCGAACATGTAAAAATGTATGCCATGAAAAAACTTGTTGAAATACCAAAAATTATGATTTTCTCTGATTGTTTAATTAATTTTTTCTTTACTCTGAGCGTACATAAAATATTAATAACTCCAGAATTTCCGTAATATCACTGTGCTTGATTCCAGTTTCTACGAATTATAACGTGTTTTAAATTTAAAATTCACATAATATTTCAAATTTAATTGATAATCTACATTGATGCAAGATCCGAACAGAAAGCATTTGTTTAAATTAGTATTCTTTCGTTTTTATAAATATAGTACTTGATTTTTAGTTGCTAAGAATCATGCAAAATTACCGTCTGGGCCATTAAAAGGCTTACGAAAACAAACTCTTTATTAATTAAAATAAACTGGAAAAAGAAGAGCGTCTAGTGGTGGTTCTGGGGCATAGAAAGATTAGTGACAGATTCCGAAACTGTTTAAAATCCAAGCCTCGGGTCAACTCGTGACGCACAGAGAGTTAGCGGGGAAATGGAGTGGGGTGGGGTAAGGTGTTGAGGTCTGCCGGAGGAAGATGCTGCTGAGGAGAGAGAAGATGTATATGCCTCAGGAGCCGGGTGAAAAGAATGGAAAAGGACATTTGAACGGCGGGAGAGAGTTTGAAAAGGAAGAAGGGAAGACCCTGTGGGATAAGGTGTACGCATGAGAGGAAGGATCTTTTGGTTAGAGAAGGGATTTCCATTGTATCCAGGCGAAGGTTCTGCCTCAAGGAGGGCTGCGGAATAGAATAGAGGAAGGACAAGGGAGTTCTCCTGTCCTTTTAAAAGGTGGGTCCAAGACGCAAGGAATAGCTCACGAGATGACGTGTCTAGGATGCAACGGCTGCAGCTTGCGAGGGACGCGTGGCACAGATACAATGGAGATCGAGGACGCAGGAGGATTGTCGTAATTTGCAGGCATTCAAAGAAAGTCGCGATTCGGAGGGCTTATTGAAAGTGACCTTTCAGAAGAAGAGCGAGTCGCTTGAATCCGGAAGTAAAGAGAAGGAAATCGATAACAGTCTTGCCCCTCAACGTGCTGATGGTTCATCAATATTCCATCCGTGTTCCAATGCAATAATTGCGAAATTTAATGCAGGAAAGGATACATTATTCAAAAATTAAGCGGGCGATGTTTTGCGAGCGGATTCTGCAACGCTTGTAACCGTGCCGCAACTAAATATTCAACTGATGGAAAATTGATAATGGACATCGTGTTAAGAAAAGTTTGGCTGATTAAATTCCATTTAATTGGTAACCAGATTCGATTCGTCCAGACCGAATTATTTCGCCAAAATGCTGAATCGACTCGAAGTAGAAAATTATCCACTCGGAAGTGTATAATATTCATTTATGCGACTAAGTTTGTAGCATGAATAGGGCCTTGATGTTTGATCAGTATTCAAGACGTTAACATTCTTCCGCGACGATTTTAGACCAGAAACAACCGACTGCTCATCTTCTTAAATCAGCATCATAAGGAATAATTTTAAGGAAGTGATCTCAGAGATGAAGGAAATGTTTCCGGTGTTGGGTTGTGATAGCCGTGAGGAAAATATCGCATGCATGTTAAATCAATCATCCTGTCTCGACCAAGAGCACAAAAAAAGAGTCGTGAAATCCGGCGAAGTAGCGAGCAGGTTTGCCCCCGGAGATCTCAATGCTCGAAGTTGGAATTCCGTCCCGTTAATTCGCGTAAAAAACAGGTTTGCATCCAGCTCATCTGAGTTTCCCGGGAATTACACGTAACACGCTACGTAATGACTCAATTAGTTGTAGCCGGGAGCGCAACACCATCTACAGGCTTCCCGGGAAAGCGCGCGTGGTGCCGTCTTTTTTCCTATCCATCTCCAAGATCATCATTCCTTCCTGTTCCCCGCAAGGGGAGGAGGAAAAAATAAAAGACCAACTAAACAAGGGACGAACGAATACCGCAAATCGTTTGTCGTCTCATCTCGGAAATAAAGGTTCTGCGTAACTTCTTCTTACTCGATCTGCTGTAAGAGATAAGGGCAATGCCGAAATGGGAATCTACTCTTTGGGACATCCACACGACTTTTATTTTTTTAACTGCTCGGATCCTGTTGGGGAAACACACGCTCACGGCATCCTAAAATGAAATTGAGTGAAACGCCTCTTCCGACCCCACCTCCTCGTGAGCAGCGCGGCCCGTGCTCAAACACGGAACCATCGATTTGTGGCCTCCCAAAAGACGATCTCCCATCACTCTTAATTGATTCCCTGTTCAATTATCAGCTGCTCCGCATCAGATTAAAAAGAACGTGCTTGTAGCACAGGAAAACTGGCGTCTTCAACACGCTCACGGTCTAAGTGTTTGTGTGTCTTGTTTTAGGAAAGTTCCTCATCAGGGAAGCAAAGTAAATTCCATTTTCATGGGAATTCCTTCACGACTTTCTTCCATAAATACCGTCGTGAATTCTTTGAGTGAAGTTTTCCGTGCTACTTTCTCTCCTGGAAATAACATTTTCAAGCACTGAAAATTCGCGAGCATCATACTGCAATGCTTGTTTACGCTTGTTCTAAATAAGGAATTACCCCAAATACGCGTTGGTCAAAATACTCTAGATGTGTGAAAAACTGCTATAGCAAATACTGTATAAACTTTCTCTATCATAAACTTATGATTTAATTATAATTTTACCCTTCTTCAAAACAATTCAATGAAACAACTAACTAGGACAGAATATTATTTACGAGTCTGCAACTCGAAAATGATGCATTGCACAAAAACATTCTCGTCAAAATGTTTTTCAAAAAGTGGGAAATTACAATTAATTCAGCAGTACAAGATGGAAAAATGTTACCACCTTTGTACTTCACCTTACTCCATGTACTCTGAAATTTCAAGATGCGTAATTTTAAAACTAGTTAAGGGGCAGGGAATGAAATAGGAAATAAGACGGGTTGAAAGGCGGGAGTAAATTGGGGGGGGTCACCTGATGAAATTGAGCGACCCCCCCCCCTCCTTTGAGACCCAAACACCCCCCTCCTCTCCTTTCCACTGAACACTTCAAACAGGATCGATCTATTGGCGAGGTCCCATCTTCCCGAAACATCTCTGCCTCCCATCTTAATTGATTTCCTCCGATCGTTATCTGTCCCTCTGTATCGGGCGAAAAATGGTTTGCTTGGAAAGAGCGAGAATACGGCACGCTTTTTAGCCCTCACTTAAGTGTTTGTGTGCCTTGTATTAATCTTCTTCCTCGGTGGGAGTTTTTTTCTTAAGATGTCCCAATGTTATGCAGAATAGAACGAATTAGGCTCCTCGTTAAATTTAATCAGTATTTTTTTGGCTTCTTGGGGGAGGGTCTTCTCTCCAGCTTCCCTTGAAGTCTTAGGGTAAGAATATAGGCAATGGTGATTTGGAGGTTTACTCCTGGGCGTAAGCAACCAATAAATAAAGTCACGTGACTTGACCCACTCCCTTACTCTCCAACATTTCATTTACGAACCCTTTTCTGATTTCGCTTGAATATTGAGCCCCAAAACACCCCCTCCCCCTGGGCACGTGCCTGCAGTGGTGCAGCGAGGGGTGGGGGGGGGGGGTTTAGGGGATAAACCCCCCCCCCCCCCAGAGCTCAGAGAAATTTGAAGTTTAATCCATTTTAATTAACTGCATTGATTTTACTGATAGAACAGTGTAAGGATTGATAAATTATCCCTCAGAGAGCCGTAAAACTCACCATTTTGAACCATTTATCATAAAATTCCGCAGCAATTTATTAATCTCGCACCTTCCGCTTCCCCTGGTGGGTATTCCATACCCCCACACACCCCGGTATTAGTTGCACCTAACCCCCCGCCCCCCCCTCCAGCCTTGATTCCTAGCTGCGCCCCTGCGTGCCTACACTCGATATACCCGGTAATATTCAAGATGGCGGAGTAAGAGCAAAACGAAGCAATGCGAAACAAGAGAGACTCTTCCTCTTCAGACCTCCTTCTCTGCGGTGTCCCTGGAGACCCGATTTCCAGTCTTTGAGCGAATCCGGGCGCAATGCAAAGTCATCGCCATCCACCCTTCCTTCCTGTTTTCACTCGATTCGACCTATCGCTCCGATTCGATCTGTTTGATGGCGAGCGGGCCGCCCGCCTCCATTCCAAACACACCCGAGGCACCCCCCCCCCCCATCTCAAATCCAGTGACTGTGTGTGCACAGCTGCCGCGCCCATCTTCGTTCGGGTCCATCGGCACGAGCCGCGGCTGCGACCCCTATCGGGATGAGGAGGAGATAGAGTTGAAGTCCATTGTGCGCACATCGAGGGGCCCACATACACGACGCACCACTCATTCCCGTCGAAGCTTGATTTTGTCGATCGAGTAAAAGCGTTGCTAGGCCAGATTCATGTCTGCACTTTAGGAGCATTTCAATCTGTTTCCAAAAATCTCCACAGTGCAGAGGAGACGTGAGAACTAACGCATTCATTCTCAATTTTTACAACATAATATTTTTCATTGCGCGGGATAACATTGAAAAGACATGAGTTTCATAGATTATACTGCCCTCCTCTCTATTTTCTATATTTCACTTAGTTCACGGATTAAAACTTCCTGCTCCGGATTTTTATGAGCTTTTCGCGTATTGAAGGTGGTACAACACGACCGTGTCACCGTATTCGGGCAAAGGTGAAGTTAAATAATGAATGACGCGAATACAACGCCTTTGATTACTCGGCGGAACCTTTGAAGCAGAAGCCGCGACTGTTTCCTGCACGGAAACACACTCATTCGGAAGGTAGGGTGGTCCAAGCAGGGGTCTGCATGCTTCGCACTAAGGGGCGCGTGCCCAAGCCAGGGTCATGGGTCACGGGGAGGAGGGCGTCTCGGCCTGCACAAGGAAGGCCTTTCCTGTCACCGGAAGGGCACGGAGGTCCCGGGGAAGGAGGAGGGGAGAAAAAATTGAGGAACGGTGAGCGATTGGGTGAAGACGTTATGCATGAGATTGGGGTTTGTCTTTTGAGGGAACGGTGCGAGGGAGAAAGGGTCGTGATGTCGCTTTCATGGGGACAGAATGAAAAGGGAAAGGATAGGTAAGGGAGGAGGAATTGGAGGGAATTTAACGGAAGGGCTGAAGATTATTTATAGAAGGGTCTCTCCCAGGTAAACGGAGGATCTTTTTAACGGTCGATCACTGTGCCGTCCGGGATGCATCCATAGGACCACATTGCCGCCTTTCACTCTCATCCAGAAACCCTCTTTAAGGACGGAGAGTGGAAGTGCGTGTCAGGTAGGTGAGAGGCAGTTGGCATCGGATGAGGGGTGAAATGGGATCGGAATTCCGTTACTTTTAGTTATACACTAAGTCCCAGAGAAGTGCCCCAATTCACATAATGCCGTAACGAATTCCATTGATGGCTTACCGATCCGTTTTCGGTTAACAGAGGAGAACGCACTAATGCATCTTCACAACATTTCTCTGTACGATCCGCTCCTAATTCTAAAGACCCCCTTCTTAAAATGTAGCAGATGCCTTACCCCAGCGGCCCTCCTTTACAACGATGAGATCTCATCTCCAACTGAAATTTGACCTCCAACGAAACTTCAAAAATGTAAAAGGCTCAACTTGTGTTCTTCGGAAGAGCCACGTTTGAAATACTTCGACTTTGCGTGTACCCTTATAAAAATACTCGTGCGACTTCCAGGGAATTCTTTCCTGTCCTGCAAAAGGGAAATGATAGCCTACGTAACTTGTACAAATAAAGATCTTAAGATACCATTTAACAAGAATATTACACCACAGACAACCGATTCCTCATATTAAAAGAAATATTTTGGTACATCAATGGAAGTAAAATCACATAAAGGATGGATATTACGACGAATTCATTTAAGACACGAGTATTGCCTGCTATTGAAACTTCAGAAGGTGAAAAAGCATTGATTTGGGAAGCATGAGATACATTAATCAAAGAATTCCTCAATCATATCATTTTCTAGGGCCAATAATCTTTCCCCCGAATATTTCAATAGCGCTAGAATCCACAGTCAGTTCTTGGGAAACTATTAGTAAAATGGAAGTTACTGGAATTTCTCCACGATACTTTAATTTCACTCTACGAGCAGTTTCAATACCGTTTTTAGTCCTGAAGATTATACAAAGTGCATTGAGACCAGTTGAGAAGTGAAACTAATATATATAGTGGAAATTTTCCATTAACTTATAATTCACTTATTAGTGAGAATTCCCATATATCATGCCTGTAACATTCTCTATAATCGACAGATATGGTCGACCCATGTCTTTTAACGAAGATTCTCATAGAAAAAATGAATTCTCTGAAAAAATAATAAAATAAACGGGCAGAACAGCATTCCTGCGGCGGTTGAAACGTGTACGAGACGAAATGCCGAAAGGAGGCGAATCAATTCCACTTGATTCATTCACACCCAAAAGATTCGACGAGAGAGAAAGACGGAAATGGAGCCAAAGAGGGAGAGGGGGGGGGGAGTAAAGGGGAGGGGTTCGTCTCATGTGTAAGGGCCGCAGCCGACTGCGCCGCGTCACGCATTATCTGCGAGCAAAGAGTCAAGACATTGTGGAGGGATGATGGAAACACATCTTGGGATTGTGGACCGCCGGTACGGAGAGTGCTGTGGGGTATTGTGGGATGAAAGGGAAGGGGATGAGGGTGGAAGAGGTGAGGGTAGAGGGGGTGGATTGGGGGTTGAATGGTGTGCTCTCGTGCACTAAGGAACCAACCCCCGGACAATGGGGGTGGGTGGCAGGAGGGTGGGGGCGAATCTTGGCACGCGCCAATGGGGAGGGGGTGATATGAAAGAAGGGAGGGGGAGGTTTCTCTCCCTTCTTCTTCGTCTTCTTTTGGCTGGGGGGGGGGGTGGAGGGTGGAGGGAAAGGTGTTCTGAGCAGAGAAAAGAAGCGGGCGGGCATGGAGGAGGTGGTTTGGGGTGGCACGCGACTCGCAGCGAGGAACACTGGGCCAAGGAAGTGCGTTGAGGTACACCCCCAAACGAGCGACCGAAAGCGATCCGGATTTTGACCCCGAGGAGGAGCCCCTGCCCCTTGGACGCTCGCGCTGAGGCCGGTCGCGGAGAAGGCGGTCGATCCACCACCCCGTGCGATATTATTCATCCAAGCCGAAATGATATCCATCATCTATAAGTGGAAGCATCAATACCGCTAGGCCGATCCTCCTCCTTCACGCATAGTAGATGTGATCAACACTTACGCTATTATCTTGAAATTCTAAGAGCAAAGGAGGTATTTACTAATAATAATTATAATAATAGTAATCTCATCTTTATTTCCTTTGGGTGATACCCCTTTTGAGCAACAGAGTTTACAGATTATTTACAAGAGACTTCACTTCAACTTTCACAGTTCCAAATATAAATATTAAAAAAGACATTGAGCAAGATTGAGGTGTGTATTTTTTTTTTAAATTATAACAAGGTAGCAAGATAATAAATACAAAAATTAAACTAAGAGTTAAGCTCGTATGACTTGAATATTTTTATGAATGCGCGAAGCTTGATTCCCGCAAATATAGCCCGAAAGACGAGAGCCAATTGCAGTGAAATAGAGAGGGAGAGCATTGAATTCGAAATGAGAAAAATTTTCCGCAGAAATCGCCGTGGCGCCGAAAAATGTGCACACTCCTGTGCCTAATTTCCCGATCGTCCAGCAAACCAGTTTAAATGTGCGACGACGCTTGGTTTCCGCTTAAAGCACACGGCGCCAAGCCACACACACACCCAGAAGGCCTCTTCGCTGAAATAGTAATCATAATGGGAACCTTCCCTTCTTCTCCATATCATTTCTCTTAACACAAAGAATACCCTGCCCTCCTTTCTTCCACGAATTCCTTGTGGCCCGAATATCTTGACGAGGAAAAGGAATAGGTTGAAAAAATAGCCACAAAGATGCACAAGAATCCCTCGGAGCGGATGGACTGCTAAAAACCTTTTTACTCAAATCATCCCCTCCCTGTGGCACATATCCACCGCTCGAGCACAGAAATATTACTGTCCTTTCGGCACTCCACAAACCCACACCTGAAGCCTCACGACACCACCGAGACATAAGAGGCACTCATGACTCGGAAGGCCAAGAGCGCCACATCGATGATACCGAATATTCAACGCTGGACTATTAATAATTTCAAATTTTCACATTCAAATGGCAGGTTGGTATGACCAATGCGCAAAGGAGATAGCTGCGTCTCAGATACAAAAATAAGAAAGTCGACCGTGGATATTTCTGCTTCCTAGGAAAACTGCTATTTACTTTTTAAATAAAATTTAAAAATTCACGGAAATATTCAATCTTCATTTCAAAAAAGACAGCACGAGAAGAATTGCGTGTGGGCAGTGGAAATCTACGTATCGAAAACTTTCGGAAAAATCTGGCTTAAATTGAAGCGTGCTAAATAAGTTGCTGGTGGTGTGAGAAGGAGATGAAATGGACGGATGATTGGTTTGAAAAAGGGGAAATGTAGCGAAGGAAATGAGGAGAAAGTAAGGGAGCTGTGGAGTAGAATAGACCAGAGAATAGGGGGATATATGCCAAGTAAAAGAAAACACATCAGTTGCGTGAGGAATATAAGGAGGAGGGTGAAATTGAATAAAATCTCCCCCAAAAGAAGACCAAGAGATAAGAAGAAGGTTCTAGGAATAGATAAGGATTGGCACAAGAGAGGAAAACATGCGACAAACAGCCAAGAAGAAATGGAGAGCTGCATTTTGAAACTCTCCGTATTCCGATGCTAAAATAAGTAAAACAAGTTATAAAAAATCTGTATCATAGGATTTTGATATTAAAATAATAAAAAATAAGTTAAAAATAGATGCACTCAAAGCCTCAAATGATAGAGAAAATAATAAAAAAGTGTTATTATAAGACAAGGTATCGGGCGTTACTTTGTGGAACTGCGTCATCATAAAATAAAATAAAAATACTTTGTTCTATACCACACTTCATCTAAAATAGTACGACCAGGGTTTCTGCATATCATGCTACCATCAGGGTATAGCTGATGATAGCATGATATGTAGAAACCCGGGTCGTACTATTTTAAATAAAGGCTGGAATACAACATAGTATTTTTATTTTACGATGAAAATGTTACTTCATTGGTCTAGAGCGGCCTTAACCGTGAAGCGGAAGGACGTGGTCGTGGAGTCGTATTCGTATAAGAAGGGAGAGAAAGAGTGTGAGGAAAGGGGGGAGGGGTTAGGGGGCGTCTGCTGGGGGATGGAGGGTGGGGTATAAAGCGGTGAAAGGGGGGAGGGGGAGACGAGGGGCACGAGCCAAACCATCCCCTCATCCCACCGCCGCTCACAGAGGTAAAGGCCAGGTGTGAGTCCAATGGAGGAAGGAGCTCCCGACAGGGCAGCAGACAGTCATATGGGCGGGAGGGGGTGGGGGAAAAGAGGGGAAGTTGGAGGGGAGGTAGGGAGGGGAGACTCGAGAAGGAGAGAGAGAGAAGATAGGGTTGAAGAGGAGGCTCCGAACCGATTTTTCTGTTTTTTTTTTTTGGGAAATTAGACAAGTCCGAAGCTATCAATTATATTGACGATGAGTTGACATTGGGCAGGGCCTATTAACGTGCCCATTAAACCCCTTTCACCCCTTGAAAACGTTGGGCAAATAGAGCAGGAAGGGAAAGATATCGGATTACGGGCTCTTTTAAACGAACACACAAATACTTAGCTGGGGGTAGAGATTAATGTAAAACTGTCCGAAGGACTTAAAATACTAGTGATAGTGACGCATTCCTGATCTCTCGATTTCATACGTCTCGAGCAGTAAAAGCGTCGAGAAGGACCGATGCCCAAATCAGCCGACGTCGCGGGTCTTATTTCAGAGGGAGAAACTCTTTCCTTATTTTTCCTCAGTGCCTAACTTGTTGAAGATGGCTGGCAGTCGCATCTGTGATGGATATTATCGCAGTCTGCCAATCTCGTACTTATATTCATTTCTAATCGAAAGACGAAATGAAATAAATACCGGAGAGATTATGATCAAGCCGTTGCATATATGTTTCTGATTTATATTTTAATCTAAAAGAGATAAAGTTACCGATGCAAAGTTATAGCAATGAAGATAATAGATTTTCTCATTACTGGGAGTAAGAATTTTTCCTGTATAGTCATTACCACATTTGGGGTCAGGTACATACTATTGGTCGCCGAACGATGCGATTTCTACAAGTATCCCGTTGTTAGGAATATTTCGAATGTTTCGCCTTCCAAGCGTAGTCGTTCACGGGTGATGAGAATAGAATTAAACTTTACTTTAAGTCGAATCTCTTCGAATCGAAAATTCACGCAGTTCTACTGGCACGCTAATGCAATTACTAAAAATCCAACTAAACCGTTAGACTTACATCCAGGCTCACGTAATAAAACCCCAAAAAAAGCCTCTGGTATAAATGAATAATGATGACCAAAGAAATACATACATAGAATAACCTTGCCAAAGCTACAATGAGTCTTGTCCACCCAATGGGTCACGTATCCGTCAGCCAAACTCATAATCCCATGGCATGTTCTCCAGCTAAGAATACGCACCGCCAGCAACATTCATTTAGTAAGTACAGAAGAAGTCCGTAAATTCCATCGCTGGGTAATCAAATTTCATTTGCTGACAACGTGCATAGCCGAGAAATGGAAGGACGTTCATTTGAAACAGTGCAACTTGAGGCGACCTATTGACAACTATTCATTCCATTCCCTGCTCACATCCTCTCTATATAGAACCCTATCTCAAAACACATTCTCGCCTTCGGCGTTGTAACGAGGAAATATCATTGAAAGTTAAATCGATAATATAATTAAAACACGAGATTTCCAATATTCGATTCCAATCGCGATGATGGAAGTGGTTATTCTAGCGCAAGATAAATGAAAGGGCTTACGATTGTACACTACTCTTCCTTTAAGAGTGAGAATAACCCAGAAAACTAATGAATAATTTAACGGGAAAGATACTTCGAGGTATGGTTTATATGCACGCAAAAACCGACTTTAGCCGGAGAGGGGGTTGCAGTATTTTTTTACCAGCTCAAATTAATGCTAAAATTTCTATCGCTGCGATAAGTTGGAAGAAATACTTGTTATCAACGAAATTAAAGACAACAGAAAATCAGTACACTGATTGTAATTATTGTTCTCACTCTCTCTCTCTCCATGATAACAATAACCATCAAGCTGATGCCAAAAAATAAAAAAATATGTAGCCAAGTTACAGCTGATTTTATTAATCGTTCCACACCTAACTTTGTGGAAGTAACTTATTATCATAATGAAAAATAACTTAGTTGTAAATACATAATTTTCATTGATAAATCCGCAAGACTTTAATCAAAGCAGTGCCACATGATTACACTACGAAGTTGAAAGTCGGGTTGGATTTTATATTAAATGTGTGGATTTAAAATTATGTCATTCTTCAATACAAATTTCCTGTGCCGACCGCAGGGCACGGATTCGAGATCCGTACGTTCCACATCTTTGACTTTCATGTCATGAGATACTGATGGTATGGAACCCACGACCTACAATGTGACACATGCAGGAATACTCTTGACACGTTTCAACACCAAATCGATGATCGTATATTCAATTCTGAAGTCACGAGACGGTCCGAGCATAGTGAACCACGAGAATTCAAAGCAAGAATCCCAATCAAAGTCACTGAGCGCACGAGTTCCGCGAAGAGAGCTCCCTCTCCTTCGATTAAACCCACTAACACCTTGCCGACAGTTTTCCGTGCTATTTCCTCGGGTTTTCCCTGCACCTCGAAACCTGCTCAGTTCATCCAATTCACCCCTCTCTTTACAACTGGACCCGTCGCGCTCATAAAATGCAACGCCCTTCACAGAGAATGATGGACGAGATTCCAGGAGACCTTTTTACGGCGGCTTTTTACGGAAATTCAATTATAAAAAAAACTTCACAAGCGCACACACTGAACAACATGAGGGATGTAAAAAAATCAATTAACTTGGGGTCACACTCTTCCGGGAAAGAAATGGGGTTGAAAAAATATATTAACGCATGGTAATTCGTTTCCAAAAAAGATCGCATCCACTCTCCCCTCTGAAAAGGAAGAATGACCACGGAGATATAGGGACCTCACCTAGCCGCAGAATTAGCCTTTTTTATAGTCGGAGCACGCACCACTTGAGAAGCGAGAAGATATATGACCTCACGGAAAGAGCTTTTGTGAGTTAAATTTTGTCAGAACCCTTCACAAAGTCTCGATTCTCAAAAGTAGCGCAGGCCACAAAATGAGGTGCTTTAAACGTAGTAATAATGATGAGACTTGAAATGCAAACCAAGGAAATCTTGCGCCCCTAGCGAGACCAATTTTTAATTTCTGAACTGAAATGAAACTACACAGCAACACACTTAGTCATCAGTTTTCCATGGTAACAGCCCAGGTTTTTAACTTTAAAATAGTTTTCTGATGCTTTAACCGCTAAAATGGTGGTATAAGTCGACACCCACGTCTGCATGATTTTTCCATAAATGTGAATAATCTTAATTTGTTGCCATTTTTCTGATATAGAATTTACCTACATTACGCCGCACGCCATGAAACGTGACTTAAGAATGGGCACCAGTCGTCTATGGTTACCCTGAGCATTACGGAAGTAGGTACCCGAAATCGTGGGTGTAATCTAGGAGAGAGAAAGGGAATTCAAAATAAAAACAATATGAATGCAAGTCAATAAATATGTGCTTCAAGTGTTTTCCTAAAATCATTGACGACAATTCAAGGTCAATTACAATAAGAAAATTCATAAAAACCTTTCCACAATGGAATATCTTGTGTATGTACCCACTAATTAATAAAAGCCGGAACCGTTACCCACATTTACTTGGAAAAAATACATGAACACCGATTTTTCAACGTCAAATCCATCATATGCGGGAGCTTTTCCTTTCTGCGAAAGAATGGACCGCCGTAATGCATGCGGCGAATAAAATTGAGAAAAAAAGGGCCGCAACGAAGGCAAGGGAGAGGGGATTAGGGCGGCCCTGACCCTGAGCAAGGAAAAGATGCTAATGCAGGGCCCTTTGGCGATGACCGTTATGGGAAGGAAAAAAGGAGGCCCTTTAAGGAAGCCAAGGACCCTATATAGAACCCTAGGGACCAAATATGAAGAAAAAAAAAAGCACAAAATGCGAGCGAAAGAAAAACAAAATGTGAATCACGTCGAAGATGTGGAGAGGGGAAAAAATGGAGGAAAAAAATCTGAAAGCGGTCGAGGGGGAGGAGGATTGGAGGGTGCATACATTGTGGATGAAAAAAACGGGGAGTCGAAAGAGGATCGGGGGAATGAAAAGACTCCTCGAAGGTCCAAGAGTTGAAGATCGGGTTTTAGTGGAGGCTGTAGTCCTGGCCTCCAATCATGTGGGACCTGGTTCAAACCCAAACAGTGGCAATGACTTTCAGGGGTATTGGCGGCTTTGTGCAGGGCACTTCAAGGACAGCACTCCGTCCGTCGGACAAGCCGTGGTCCCTAAGGCACCTTTCGTCAAGAGCAGGCAAACGCCGACGCCGGGTTTCTCTCCGCCGTTCATTTCCTTCCCATTTCCTCACATCGCAAAAGCCCTGAGCCGTCTCTCGCCCCTTCTAACGTCATACTATCAGACAGCTAGACATGCTCGGATCGGGTCATTGCATGACGAACGTCGTTGCACCGATATGCATTGTCGTAGTTAAAGCAAATGTCCTCTAAATGATCAAAATAGGGAAAAGAGATGTATCAAAGGGGTAAGAGAAAGGAAAGAGGGAAAAACTGTATTAGAAGTAGAAACCTTGTTTAAAGGGTGCGTCGACATCTTAGATAATTTTGCACCACACCATATCTTATGCTAAAAAGTTCGTGAAGTTGCGCTAAACTTTGTGTAGAAGGCCAGTCACTTTCAAAAAATTAATTACCTGGCTAAGTTGCTCAGGGTCGTCACGGAGCATGTCCTTTAATCCTCCGACAAGGTCCATTCTATTTCGCAATACCCGGTATGGATCATACTCTGTCAAGAAATGTCTTACACTGACAACGGAGTCACATACATTACCCTGAGGCGGGATTTTATCTTCCGTGAATAGATAAGAGTGAGTCATGGCGCAGTGTCCTATCCTCAATCGTGTGATGACTACCTCCTATCGCCGCGTACCCCTGACAGATGAGGCCCACCCGCTCCCCACGGCGCTCCCCACAAATACACGATAACAGATTTTTACAAAAATATAAACTATTCCAGTTCCAAAATCATCTATGCGCAATGTTAGAACCTTTCGCTAGGAATGTAACTGGTGGCCTTCACGAGCGACCGATAATCTCCTCAGTACAGCGAATAATACGTATTCTCGCACATAACCGGATATTTGGCCCTTCTCATGAACCGAGGCGGAAGCATCAGCTTCGCAACAAGGACTCGCAAATCCAGTCGAACCCCGAGGGGCCCGCTCTCCAAGAGAAAGTACCCTTCCAGGGCCCCGAGGGAACTGCCCTTGGCGAAGCGATATCCCTGGAGAAGGCACGGAAGAGGCTCGGAGAAGATCCGGCGTTTTTTAATCTTCCCTCGTTGGGCCATTCACATGCTGAAACGGCGAGAGAGCGGCCGTGAAATATTATGATGGATTCTTTTGATGGAGAGGAGGAAGGTCATGGAGGGGCAGAGGGATAAAGGAGGGTCCGAAAGGGTTAGGTCAGAAGGGTGGGCTCACAAAAAGACTTCCCCACTCGCGCACAAAGTGTAAAAGGGGTGGGGGAGCTCACTTTCGCAACTTCCGAGTCTTTGTTCAGGTGAAGCAATGCAAGACCTTCTTCATATCTAAGGAGATATATCCACGCCTCTAAACCTTCCGCAATTGAGATCTAGAAAGCAGTTCTGGCACGAGCAATTACGAAATATATAGATTATCATGACTTTACAGGCTTCGTGTCCCTTTTGCATTAATATTCGATCGTTGAAATTACCATAGACATAAAATTTACTCTTAGGATAGGAAAGATCCATCACTGACTTCGGTCTATGCACCTAAAATCACGTGAAAGGTGATTCCCCTCTAATCAATTTCCGTTAAATAATTGGAAAAATATATGAAACTAATACTGAGGCACATTTATAAATGTTCACCTTCTGACAACTGAATTAGCAGAAAAATTGCAATACAACAGAGAAAAAATAAGACACAACAATAAGTAAATGTTTTTTAACATTGATCAATCGCGGTAAAACACCAACAGAGATGTTAGTTTCGGTAACTCCTTTGACAAATCCAAAGTGAAGACAGGCCCTCGTCGTAGCTGGTCAGAAACCAGGAAGCTATCAGGATCTCAGAAGGCGTTGATACGCAGCAATGTCATCAGTGATCATTTGCTTGAGCCGCGACCCCAATACGCCCAGAATTGAATTGAACACTGCTCCAGAGTTGGAGTCGTTATTTATTAATTGCCCCAAAAAACTAAAGAGGGAATTTATAACGAGGAATAACCGAAGGAGTGTGAGAGCGAAGATGTGCTGGGGCTAAGAGAAGGGAGAAGACAGCGGGTTTGACGGGGACGAGTGGGAAAGAGTTTTGGAAGGGGGAAAGACGTTCAGAGACATCCGATAAACCGACATTTAGAAGTACTGTGCCCGTGAAAGAAAGCTCGACTTTCAATATGACTTCCGTAGCTTAAAAAAATCAAAGCATATAACAGCGTAAAATTTGGTACAAAAAATAATTAATTTCAACTTCCTCACGAGAGCTGTGCATGAGATCCAGATTTTTATGTGAGGGCACAGCGTCTTAGCAATCCATTAATCAATTGAGGAGGGAGAATAATGCTGTAGGCATGCAATGAAATGGAAAATGACAGATCGAAACGTTGAGCATCGTTTAAAATAAAAATAATGCACTGTATGTATAGGTGTAGAATTCGGGATAGGCATGAATTAGGCATCCCTAGGATCGGCTTGGAAGAAGAGGAAAGATGTGACGCATAGGCATAATAGGAAGAAGAGAGGACGAGGAGGAAGCAGACGGACATCAGTCTAGAGAGAGTGCTTTCAAGAGAAATGCACGCAATGATCAGCACCTGCCTGCCTGCCCCGCTCAAAGTGAGTGAGGGGGCCTCGCTTTTCTTTCGTCTCCTCGCGGGCGACACTCACCCCCCTTCCCACTCAGCCATTTAAAATCCATCGAGACTGACTGCAGACGATTCCAAATTCAATTGCGACCACTGTTGAAGCTTGATTTTTGGTTCCTTTTTGGACACAATTCAATCTGTTTTCAAAAATATCCGCATCGCGGCGAGGAGCACAAAGTTATCCATTTATTTCCAATCTTTGAAATATAATATTTTTAATCACGACGAACGGCATTGAAAACTTATGAACATTATAAATTTCATCATCATGAGAATGAAGTGTCAAAGTAAAATTTACTTTCGTTCCATCCTTTATTTTAAAATACTCGGTGAATGCAAAGTGCGTCCTCCAAGGGATCCACAAATGTTGGTTAAGTTCTTTCGGTTAAACTCTCGGTTAATATCTTCCGTCTCCTCCAAAGTTTCGACGACTGAGTATTGGCAAATCGAGACGCTGAAATTCCGTCTAAAACAGGCTCTACCGTAAATTCGATTATAAACCTCAAACCAAATTCAAACCATTCCCGTAATTCATGCGATAAGCATGCGGATAATTTGGATGATGCCTCTAGCTGTCTTAAAGGAAGTCGGCTTTTTAACGATCATTTCCCACTTCTTTGTATCCATACTGTAGTAAATATGTAATAAAAAAATGAATAGATAACCTTCGCCGTCCGAAAAACCTGGAGACGAAACAGAAAAAAAACCGCGATGGAGCAGTGGGGTGAGGAAGAAGGGCTTGATTTACTCCGGGTCTGAAAGATGCGAGCGCATTTGAAAGGAGCCAACGCGGGAGCAGATGTTAGTGCTGCGCAAGGTGCTGGCGAAGTTTTTCGGAAGCTGCCTCGAAGAATGAAGGCGAAAGGAGCGCGTGGAGTCCGTAAGAAGATAGGCCCGGAGGGAGGGAGCGGGGGGGGGCGAGGGAGACTGCCGGCAGACGCTCTTTAAAGACCTTGCCTCGGGAGACAAGACGGCGGGGGTGGGCGGGGGATGAATGGGAGGGGCAACGACTCCCTCACACACCTCCGACCCAAGGAGGAAGAGATCTCGAGCGACAGAGCACGAAGAAGATGGTCACTCTTAGAAGCACCGTCCTGATGACATGGGAAGAAAATATCCCGTTTCACCATCAGCAGGACCAGTTGAATTGGTGATACAACTATTCCTGTGGAAGAAATTGATAGCAGGAGCGGTGATAACTAGCGATGGGTAACTATAAATATATGGTAAGAATGGTGTGTGCGTCGAAGTAGACTAATCGAAACGGTTTACTACGCATGCATACCGTTTTGCAATCCACTAGTGGTCGCCAAATACTTCAGAAAAAGTCGAACAAAATTAGGATATTCCTCATTCAACAAAAAATCATTATTTACTTAGCGGAGCTATCCATGCTTGTGATTTATTCTACACTGATAATCACGCTAAGTTGGCAGTATGATATTAGCTCACATGCGATATCACGCAACCATGCAAGTGCCACGAAAGAGCCAAAACGCTTGGTAACACCACAAGAGGAATAGCAAAAGAAGAAGGGGAAAGGTTTTCATCTCCTCTCTTTTTCTTTTGGTTTTCGAGAAAACATAACTAAATTTCCGTTAAACATTGCTTCATCATGCATTAGGAACATGGAAAAGAGGAAGCTGTAGCTACATACTTTGCTTGCATAGCAAAAGCAGCTTAATCGCATTAGGAGATTACATCAATAGGCATATTGCGGTCTTCAAAATTGTCCTTCTACCTTTTTCTGCTTCTATTATGAAAGCATCGATTGTATGGAGGATTTAGTTGCAAGACACAAATTTCAAATTTTTATGGAGTGACTTTAAAATCAAATCGAGTGTATTGGTAATAAGAAAGCTGGCTCTACCCAGGCAACGAATGTCAAGGCACTTCCTACTCGATATTATGCATGAATAGCATTAAAAGGGACGGATCCATTGTTCCACCACGGGCCTAAGTTCCTGCGGAAGCATTCCCGAAAACATTTATATGCTAAATTGAGTCCACCTCTCCCCTCAACCCAACAGGGACGCAGAGAACCCTTCCGGGAGAAACAATGGGCCGACAAACGGTGTTGGCACGATTCTAATCTCTAGGGCATTGTTCCAGCCACGATTCCAGTCCTAAGGGTACCCTTGTTCAGGGTCAGGGAAGGGGTACATACCCTTACTGGAGATGGTTCAGCAGCATCCGAAAAACGGTCGATTTGAGAGAAAAAAAAAGAAAAGAGGTAAATGCGAATCGAAGCGGTGAATGAGGAATAGTTGTTGCTGGAAAAGGGTCTTAGGATACGCACAAAAAAAAGGGTATAGGAAGAATGCACGAACGGTTTGAGGAGTCGGAGAGGTAGGAACGCAGTGTGGGGGAATCTCAACAGTGGGACAGTTCGGGTAGGGACGCAACAGGGGTTCGCGAAGAAGACTGCCTCACACAACCATCCTCTCTCTTCAATTTTCGCTCGGCTAGACCGCGCCTCCGCACAATAGCGTCGAGCAGTCCCTCCTCTCCAGACTGCTTACGCCACGGGGCCAAAAAGGTGACCGCCCAGCGATCCGTCGCGCAGCGCGAGTGGAGGGAGAACGAGACGTGGGCAGATGTCTTTTCGCTAAACGGTCGCCGTGGTCGCGGTGCCGACGCGGAGACTTCAACGCGCGCATGCGCACATTCACGCGGAGATCCAACGCGCTCACATTATGTGCCCGATATGTAACTATGAAGTGGGAGGTGCGTGTTGAGTGTAGTCCGCGACAATGGGAGGCGAATAAAAAAGTCAACCACCGCTCGGGAGTGCACCGAGGAAGACCCGTGGGCTGTCACCATCAGCACAGGGAAACAAGAGCGCATCACGGAAATAGCCTCGTGTAAGAGGATGCTGTCAAGCGAAAACGACATCCGATAAAGAAACATTCCATTGATCATACTTAAATGTTTCTAATCCACAACATTTTAAATTGCGTACAAACGGTTTCACTGCATAGCAGCACATAAATGTCTATAAAATTAAACAAAAAATTAAAATGTGGAATAGTTCAAACAAAAATGAAAGTAAACGACTGCCACTAAGTGAAGTCTATTGCGGTTGAATACGATAAGATATCCAAATTATTCTCTAGTCAAATTTTATCCATACTCCAGAATAAAGAAACGGAGTACGTAATCACTAGAAGAATATTTCTCGAAAATTTGAAAGTGAGAGAAGAGCTTGCTTCCACCTCTACCACTTCTCTCTATCGGAGATTATCAAATACCCATTGATTAACCTCAGACAGATTCAGTGGAAGTACAAAACTCTTTATCGTCTAGCAATTAAAACGATTTTACACTTGAAGTTGTCGCTAACACTTGATTAACGTAATAACGGTATAAAATGGTCTCACTTATTTTCGTCGCAATCGATTTCCGGTATTTCGCGACCATAATTCCGAAGCGTGGAATTATGATCGCGAAAAATGTTTAACACCAAATCATTACGAATTATTATTGTAAAAAGCAGGGCGCAATACTGGGCCAATTCCGAAAACTTCTCGCATACAACTGGAAATTTTAAAACTGTGGCTGTTTCTGCGCAACGGTAAGGCACGCTCAAATTTAAATGGCTCCACATTTGATAAGAATCAGTGCTTTCGAGACCTGAATTGCATTAGCGTGTGCCGATGGCCGGTGAATAATTAATTACGCTCGTCACGGTGAAAGGCCAACGCTCATTGCGCCGCCCGTCCCCAAGCGCAACAGGAAGGCGCGTCTGTTGAGGCGACACCACCAAAATATGTTTTCCTGCATATTCAAAGACCCCATTCTCACTGCTCTCTACCCATGTTCGTTAACCATTACCCAAGTAAATTCGAAATTATAAGTTATATACATTGTATATTATATCCTTGTTTAATCAGCATTTTAGATTTAGATTTTATTATATTTATAGAGTGCCTTTATTAGCATATACAAACTTGGTCCTTCTAAATCATATGGCTAGTCAGAAGGTTCCATTTATCCTACACAATGGCAACATTGAAAGCATAGCATTTATATTACATTACAAGTTACAACTTCATATACAAAAAAGCAATAACATGGTACAAAAAGTTGTGGGAGCTTTGAAACAAAAATATGAGAATTTAATATAATTTGTACATTTCCGATTAAATTAAGGAAATTGCAAGTTTACAGTTTCACTTATTATCCATTCTTTCACTTTTCTTTTAATGTCGGCCAAGGATTTTAGATTACATAGAGCCTTTGGCATACAAATGAAGGTATGAGCTACAACATACTTCATCAGCCTTTTACCATACATGTTATTGTAAAGATACGTTTTCAACAAAGGACTGTCACGTTTATCCTTACAATTTTCATCATTACATTTAATTCTGTGCTCTTTTTTGAAATAGTCCTCTATAATAATGAACCAATTCAGCATTTATTCACAGTTAACATATTATATTTAGTACACAGTGATTTAAGGCCAGAATTACAAAAATTTCAATTTTTTAAACTTAAAATCAGTGTTTTTACGGCCGTGGCGGTGCGGTATAGGGCGATAGTCCTCTAACCTGTAGCAGGTGTCCCAGGCTCGAGTCCCAGTGTCGGCAATATTTTTCCCCTGTCAAACACCCTAAAGGTGGCTCGCAGGGTATTATGTACATGTAGATATTTTCTCAAAAACTGATTTTCATTTTTTTAAAGGAATTTCTGGAAAGAGATGAATTCGATCCATCCTAAAAATTTTAAAATGATAGCTTATGAATTAATGGTACTGTTCGTCGCAAAACAAACGAGAAAGTAGAATCGGTCGGGAGGGATCGATGCGTGTCCTCTAGACGTCCGTTTTGAAGGCGAACACGCAAAGCGTCGCTTTCGACAACATTCGTGTTTAAAGGATAACGCTGATGCATATGAGCCTCCCCCATCCCATAACCTCGAGGGCGGAATACGAAATGTGTGCCCCAAACACGGGCTGGCAACGGAATTGGAAAGGCCAGCTAGCCCTGCGATTCAAATCCAAACGATCCCTCTCTTTCTCTCACGGAAGAGCGAATTCGACCGTTTTCGCCTTCAAAATCACGACTCCAAACGGCCAAAATCCAGAACTCACACAATCAAATGAAGGAGGGAGAGGGGGGGGGGGGCTTCCCCCTACCAGAGGAATTCTCGACTTTGCGAGGAACATAATCAGGATCGGACGTTGGGCATTCCTCCCCCCCCCCCAAACACTCCCTCTCTCCGCGTACCCTGACACACAATTCTGCCCACCTTTCTTTCTTATTTTTTCAAAAATCCCCCCTCATATTAACGGTATCTCCCCCTCTCCTTCCAACAGCACAACCGCACCAGTGCCACACCTTCGCGGTTCCCGTATAACACGCGAGAAAGCCTTCCGCAACGCAAAGCCATTTATCTCCCGGGACTGAGACAAGAGAACTCGGGGAGGCATTCTCAAAGGAGGGAGGGAGTGAGGCCACCGTCGCATCCCGACACTCTTTTGTTTCGCCCCATCCCCCAACACACACTCCATCCATCCGATTTCCACCATCTAGACCCTTCTCACACCATTCGCTTTCCCTCGGACCATCCAACACGCCAAAGAGCGCACTTCATATTCACCACGTTGCAACCCCTCCCTTTCCCCCCGTGTCCCTGGCAGTGAGCCTCCCCTGTCCCTCTCCGAAATCACCCCAAACCAGACAAGCAGCGAGAAATTTTCCCCAGAGAGCTAAGATGCATATTCGGATACCCAGTTATCGATTCGCAGTGTGTATTTCATTGAACCTGATATATCTTTTTCATAATTCTGAAAGTTAACTTATCATAGTAGTAATTTTATTTATGAAAATGAGCAATTGAAATTACCTGACACGCATATGATAACCATAAACATTGAGAACGCCAAACAAACAGTCTTAGCGATTGATTCAGTACCAGAAATTTTAGTGCGAGAATGATTATCGCTGTCTAGCAGCCTGGCTGCGCAAGTACCATAAAAGCTCGCTTGAACTCCTCGTGAGAAGTAAAATAATTGACAACTCGCTCGTGTGAAGCCAACTTGACTGAAGTCTTTCCTTGCTCATGTGCTGTAAGGGTCGGGAAGTCTATTCCCCAGGGTTAAAAAGGGTTCGCCCCCTTACCCATAACTTCTCCCCAGAAACCCCAGGACCCTCCCGTGGGGTAATGCTGGAGACGTCCCAGACAGCAAGCAACCCCTCTGCGCGGCTGCCCCCATTTGCAAGGGGTGGAGCAGAAACACACAGCGCGAATATATAAAAGGAGTGGGGGGGGTGAGGGTGAGGGAGTTCCTTTGCAGCCGCCCCGTGGGGTCCCACAGATTCCACCGCTCCCAGACTCACGCTTTTTTTCTTCCCTTCCCTCCACCCTCTGTCCCGATTCCGCCGCGAGTTTCAATGGAGAGGTAGACCCACGCGCTGTGGAGCCACCGCCGATACTTCCACGGTTACGTCTACACAGACACAGACGGCTACGAGCAGAAGGCAGCAACGGGCACCGCAATCTTATGCTAAGAGTACCCAAAGGGACGAATCACGAATACTAGACACAATAGAGGACTCTCCAGTCGGCATTCAGATGTTTTGTCACCCACCGCGAATTTAAATGGGTTTAGAAATTTCACCAATTGCGTCTCTGACGTGCAGTGCGATCCGCATTTGGCAGAGAAATAAGTTATAATTAGGGCTAATGACCTAAATTCATATTTCTGATGATATGATCTTTCAACTACATAACTTGCCTTAGTTATACCTACACAAAATATAAAAAAAGTTTCCGAAATTCATCCACCATGGATAGTTCATTGGATAGTCTTTAAACATCCAGTTAGACATTACTGACAAATGCAAGATTTATAAATCGCTTAGAAAACATTTTTTTACGTCATTTTCACCCTTCAGCCCACAGAGGGTCTAAACAAACACGGAAACGTCTCGGATCATCGAAAATGCCAATTGAGATAGAAAGACGTCCCTGTCTCGTTTTATTTTATATCCTTGTGAAAGGCTTCTTTTTTTGTTCGCGGACAAAAATCGCCGAAAGCGTGAGAAAAACGACTCTTCGGCGTCCGCATGCAGGGGTGGACAGCCACAGGGGCGGGCTCTTCTGCTTTCCACTGCAACCTCGTCTTTGGGATCGTGAGAAAAACGCGTCCACGGAGAGAAGCGATAGCGGTGAATAGGACGGAATAAGTCATAAGAGTATCGGAAAGAGACGCACCACGCCGCAATTTCCGGAGAAGGTCAAAGGAAAAATAGACCACACGGGTCATTGGGCGTCCGCGGATAGAAGTAAAGATAGGAAAAAATCGGGGGAACCAGTAAATCCAGTTGGATACTAGACGAGAGATACATTCGACGAACTAGTAGCAGCGAGGCCCAAAGAATAGCAACGCCTCGAAACAAGTTCGACGGATTTTGCTGGGTTGAAGAGAGAGGGGAACTTACAAATATCTAATCGAGGCAAAAAAAAACATACGAAGGCAGTAAATGACCAACTTCGGGGTGGGGATCCCGTGTAGAAGTCGGCGGGGCGTAATGACATAAATTATGGCATTCTGCCCTCCGCGAAGTCTCAAAGAAGAGACTTTAACTATGCAAATCCGTGTTTTTTTGTAATATAAAAAGGGTCCCACGAAAATGCCTTGAGGGATACCCTCTAAAAGATGAACGCGTAATTACAAAATTTTTCGTTATTATTGAAAAAAATATATGATTGGGTGGGACGGTTGTTTTTTTTTCATTTATTTCGGGGTTTACATAGGCTACGCTGAGGAGTAAACGTAAAGGGAAAATGCCGACTAATGACGGGGTGCCGTTCGCCTCATAAACGGAGCCGGGATACAATTTGCGAGATTAATTAATGGCAGGGCACGGGCTTCAAAACAAACCGATGGCAAATGTCTGCAAATGCGATGAATACAGAAATAAAAACGTTCGGAGCGAAGCCGCTTTCGACGAGGGACATATTAATTCCGGGACGGTCCGAACAAAGCAAGCAGCGTGGAAGGGGGATCGTATTTAGACATGGATCAAAATTAACGACTGCCAAAGGCGTGGACCCGTTCTCCGTCTGGAACAGGTTGCTCCTGTCACAGCCATCGAGAGCAACTGGTCTCCCTCCCATCCTGCCATGCTCCATTTTCCCTCCGATAGGGGCGCGCGTGCGCCGAAAAGAGACGCATCGCGAAGCGGGCGACTTGCTCATCCCCCTCTAATCACCACACCAATCTAAAGCCCAGTTCATAGGAAACAAATTAGCAATAAATTATCCGTATATATCGCTTAGCGCAAAATTCCTGAACTCGCATGCTTGTGTTTGTAGAAAAAGGAAGTACTTATCCTGGCTAAATTAACGGGAAAAATAGCGTAGAGCTTGGTCGATTTTGAATAGACGGGAATATTATGGTGTAATGTTTAGATCGAGCAGTTTGGTTGCCATTTAATATGTCCGCTTTTTATCCGTATTAAATCAAACCTCGAATCATTGACGGTCATATCGCGGGATGAAAATTAGTATGGATAAGCCATTGAACAACTAATAAAAACTCCGGAAAATGCATCGAGGATTCTCAGAGCTCGCAGACTCGCCCCTGAGTCGTTAGCTAATTTTTCGTGATGTTCGTAATTTAATTCTCGCTACTTTTGCATAAACTCGCCTTTAAGTATTGAATGGGTATAAGAGAAATACAGAAAATAAGAGAACGAAATATTTTACATGATAAAAACTCAGATAACAGTATTCTAAATGTTATAAAACAGCTGAATATATGTATTCACTCATTCATAATCCACCTTGCTAAATCTAATGTTTTCAAGGAATATGAAGAAGATATCACCGAAATAGTATTAGTACAATTAATGAAATTACTTACTTTTCGTTAAGTTCTCAGTATTTAATTTTCGCTATTTGTTTCTTATAAATTGACGCTAAGGGACAACCGCCTGAACTTCAGACCCAAGCGCCACCAGCAAGCGAATAACCACCCCGACGCCCCCCCCCCCAAAACCCACCCCCTGAGGGCCTGACCAATAAAGCCGCCTTAATCACCGGTCACCAATAAACTAACGGTAATTGCTCGAGGAGAGAAAACAATTTCCTCTCTCCGTGAATATCGACGGAGAGGTGGAGGAAAAAATATTATATTTCTTGGCAGATGTCGTCTCCTCTTGGAAGATGTACGTGAGCTGGAATGTCCGGATAACCCTTCCTCGTCTCCTTCCACCTTTGGTTCACGACGGGGATGAAGTCCCCCACCCCATGGCCATCATTTCAAAGAGACAGAAGAAGCCGCCTGGTTAGAAGCAGCCTTTTTGCAGACTCCCTTATCGCCATCTCCGAACCTCAATCAATGACTCACGAATATACGATTCCCTTATCGGAGCGACAAGCGATTAATTCGCGTGCTTATAAGCCTGGACTCGTCCGAACTCGTTTTCCCCAACCAACAACATAGCATAGCCTTCCTTCCTTTCTCGTTCGCGGAGGGCAAGGCAGGCGCCCCCGACGGGATGTCCCCGGGGAAAAGATGGTCAAAGGCGGAAAAAGGTCAAAGGAAAGAGGCAAGCAAAGTGTTAGTGCGACGCTAATGAGTTTTGGATCGGACGTTGTCATGGGGAGACAAGTGAGGCGATGGAGGAGGCGGTCTCCAAGGCGATATTCTGATACAGACTGGATTTGTAGAGATGGGGGAAAAGGCCTAGCCTCTTTGCGGGCGAAACAGAAGGGAGGAATATAAGAAGGGGGCAGAGTGCTATCCTAACCCCCCCCCCCCTTCCGAAATGAGAAAAATATTTAGCATTTAAGCAATGAACCACCCGCCGGCATGAGCCATCGTAATAATTTCCATCCATCTACTAGCGCTATCCTATTTTCATTATTTTTATTTATATGTGTTTTCCATACATTCCATACATTTTAAAATGATTTCCCCGAATAACACCGAAAATTTTAAGTATAAAGAAGAAGAGACAGTTTTTTTTTTAAACTACTACAAAATCAAGAATGCGAGTCCTTACTCTAAGATAAGATATTTACAAGTAAGTTACACCATATATAGGAAAGAAGAGAGAAACTATAAGTTTACAGAAGAAATAAGACAAAAGAGCAAAAGTTGTTAGACAACAAGATCCATAGTATGAGGCCTTCCCCTAAGACAAGATATTCACAAGGATTTGGCTTCACCTAGAGACAAGTATAAGAAGAAAGAGGCACGAGAAAAAAAGAAACGAAAAAACTATAAAAGAAATTAAGATATAATGAGGAAAACAGAATGAAATTCGAATGACAAGCCTGACATTTTCTAACTGTAAGACTAGTTGATAATAATTATCATTATTTTATTGTTGATAAATGCGAGATAGCTTAGCGAAACTGTTACAGATTTAGTATCATCGAATGAGATTAATTAGTGTAAACCCAGCGAATTTGGGATGCCAAAAGATTCACTCAAGGCCTCGAAACACATGAAGACTAAGCCGTATACATAAATTCCATGGTATTTCAAACAAAAATGCATAAAATTATAAAATATATTGGAAAGACATAACAATCTCAAAGTATTTACAATTTCAACAAAATGAAAATATCAAAATTCAACAAGATTTCAACAGAGCACCAATATATGTTCAGCTTACTAGTACCACATATGAAAATGAACTTGCATCTCAAATCTGATATTTAACACGAGGGCTTCATGATACATAAAAAGCATGCGCAACTTTATATTTCTACATTTATACAGCATACACATATATAGAGATCAAAATGGCTGTGTTTACAGAAGTCACCACTGGCGACGCTGATGAAAGAGCATTCTGTTTCGCAGATTTGCAGTGATTTTTAGATGTATATCCGAGATCCTAGTCAAGATGGCCAGATGTGCAAAATTTCTGGCTTTGCTCGGAAACTGGGGGGGGTATCGTTGTTACATTGTTATCGAGTTCGGCAAAGTAAGTTCGCCCACTTCGCCGACAAAAGGTTCAACTGTCGTTCGTTTGATTAGCAACCGGATAACAAACGGTCGCCACGACGACAGCACAGCCAAAACGCTAGATGAGTTCCGGGAGCGGTTGACTCGTGCACACCTTATCCGCTTCGAGGCGCACTTGTCGTTCCAGTTTGTTCATCAAACAGGTAATGCACGCAGAGTCATCTCGGCCGACAGCAAGACTGCAGGTACAGCCGTGAAAACCATTCCGGCGACCTTTTAAGCGAATGAGCGGAGGTTTTTAACGGTTCTGTGGAGCACAAAGAAGAATCAAGGGCAATAAATAACCGAAAAAGGCATGCCAACCGCGTGGACCGCTTTTAAAAGGGTAGGATAAAGGGAGGGTGAGCGAAATATTCGCACAAAGGATCTGGCCTTGAAAAACCGCACCTCGGACGACATGCTAATTGAGGACGTTAGTGGTACAGCAGCTACTCAACATTGGCAAGCATGAAATACGAACAGGCCCATCATTCAATGATGAATCGCTTGCTATCCATTGATTCGGATTCGGGATTCGACTCCAACATCGGGAGCTGCAAGAGACTCGAAGGTTGCTCTTCAAGGCTGGTCGATATGAAAAATAAGGAATAAATTTATATGGATCACTTAACAAAAAATTTCCTTCACATCATTGCGTAGATTATAAAAAAAAATTTAACGCGAATTTGACGCCATCTATCATTCATCTGTAGAACTAGGACAGCAAACTGCCTCACGCAAGGGCACCTGGGTTGATCTCAGGCGCATCGACGCGTTTTCTCGAAATTTTCTCCTCGATTCCATGTCATTAATCATCCCAAGATATCTTCTTCCCAAAATCACGGTCTGAAATAACTAAAACAAAATGAAAATTTCACACTGGACGTTACAAATTTACATCCAGGCATATGGTGAAAAATACATATCTCGAAGATTTAAGCTTTAAACGAGTAAGTCGTACGGAAACTGACAAAGTATAAGTGCATAAATCGAATTCAACAGTACTAGCTTACTTAATGATGATACATAATTTTCAGCAAATGATGAGGGGGAGAGATTTTTTCGTAAATTCAGCATAATTAAATTTATGTTGAGCGCCCGTTCGTTAAGCTAAGACAAGGTAATGGTGGAGGGAGCGACGAAGCAGGAAGGACGCAGAGCATTTCATTTCTGCGCGGTGAAGATCGCAATGGGTTTGGGTGCTCACATCTGCTTCGTCCCGTTTAAGCAAATCCCACAGACTAACTAAACATCGGGGGGTTCAGAAGCCATGGTAACGCCGCACGCGCCAATTCCGTCGCCAATTACTTCCGAGGGAGACACCGCTCTAAGGCTTCCCAGCATCGCGGATCTTGAGCCCGCGAGAAAAAGATACACTACGGATAAACATAAGGACGCTCCAAGAAAAAAAACACTATCGTGGGGAGAAAAGCCGCGACCGAGAACATTTTAAATGAGAGGATTCTCCAGTTGTGCCCAAGATGTGTTGCCACTCACCAAGTATTAAAATAGCTTTACGAAATTCGAGGTTTTTAGGCGAGATAGCGGTGGCGCGGGGAACTAAAAAACTCGCTTTCTGCTGGTCGCTTGCGTGTTCCCTTCGATAGCCACAATCCACCCTCTCTTTTTTCATCGCTTCTCCCGTCTTTGCAACTGCCATTCCATTAAAAAGCCAAACACGGGGTTACAATCGCTGTTATGCCTCGTTCACATTACGATTGTCCGAGCGATCGTCCTAACGATAGTTGGCCCAACTAGCCGTGTGAAAGCATGTCCTGACAATAGTTGACGTAGTTACTGACGTTGCCATTTAACGATTGTTAGGCGCTGGGAGACCGGAAACGGAAGCGACAAGAGAAAGACGAAAAGCTCGTGAAGCTCTATTTTTTTCATGGATTTATCCTAGGAAGGAAGAATATGGGCGGAAGAAAAATTATTCGGTAAATTCACGTTGAACACAGTAAGATATTGCTCATGCATACCGCAACAGCTGTGCTAACCGTCAATTTCCCGTTCGTTTAGATGTCAGCACTAGAGGGCAGCACAGTTTTTAACCATCGTCGTGTGAATGCACGATAGTTCCAACAATCGCTGGAACAATCGTAATGTGAATGAGGCACTAGTGGCCGCGCGTTGTGATTGGCTGAAAGACGGTGTCAGTGTTGGTTTCAGCGACGTAAGAACGGGACATGCCGATGACGACGCAAAAAAGGGACGGGATTCCCATCCCTGGAGGTATCGCGGAAAACGATGGCGTGAAACGGTCATTTTTCCTTCATCATTGGAGCGATCGTTGGAGCTATGGCTCGGAAGGGACGGAAAATATTAACGTGTGATTGAGGCTTCAGATAGAAGGCGTGTAAGGGGGTGTGGGGGACAGCTGCCCTCCCGCGCACCCTGACAGAAGTCGACTGAACCCCCTTACCCCTCCTTAATAAGGGATTTGCAGAGGGCGCACGCGATCAAGGTGACGGGGAAGGGTACAAGCCTATGCGGCACTATCCACTATAATATTAGACTCGGCCGCCCTCCCTCCTTTGCATAAAGAGGAAATGACATATGGCAAGCACGCGCTCTCCCACAACAGGGCCTCACTGAATGTCTGCACTTCCTCGGTCTGACCCAAATCGTGCAAGGGAACGACATTCCACGACTGCAGTTGCTTCACCAACAGAACGATTACCAACGAGTGCACAAGGAATAATACTAAACCTGAAGGATTAGAGCTTCATCATAAGAAACTGCCTTGAATTCCGTTTTTTTTTGCTTAGTCCACAGCACCCAATATCCAAACAATTACCATAAGAAAACAAAGGAGCAACACGATTTGTCCCAAATTCTATTTTCACTTTTTATCACGGCACGGTTATTTTTAAAGCATATACAATGTACTTGTCAGCGATGGTAATTATTTTTTCATCATATGAAAGAAAAGTCTAAAGCTAATACGAATTGTTCGTGTCGGTCAGCTAATACAAACTAAAGTTGATTTCGGCATCTGCGCAAGTGACTACGATACAATATCAGATCGCGGGGCCCGTGATGGATCCCATTGGCTGATTTCGACGATTTTACTTACAAATTGAGTACTTGATTGGCTAGCTTTTTCCAATCCCATGATAATCACGAATTTGGAGGTCTCCACGCTGGCCTAAGGTTTTGGCAACGGCGCAGGACTCTCGCTTACATTTGCTCATAAGTTCCTCACAGGCGGAGATATGCGTGGGTACGGAGTGCGGCGAGTCTGCGCTCCGACGCCACACTCATCAGCCACCCTCAGCCTTTTGCGTGGGGATTGCGGCCGCTTGG
Source organism: Ischnura elegans (assembly GCF_921293095.1). NCBI lineage: Eukaryota > Metazoa > Arthropoda > Insecta > Odonata > Coenagrionidae > Ischnura > Ischnura elegans. Next base: position 7,796,398 of record NC_060252.1, read on the forward strand.
GGGAAGCCACTCGTGAATGCGAGAGGTGGAAAACAATTGAAACGCGACTAATATTTTTCAAGCGCCTCGCCGTGAGACGGTGACCGAGGTAAATAGCATCGTATACGCGGTGAATAGGGTTGGGGAATTGGTGCGCCGTCGCGGCGACCCTGAGGGCCCTTTCGGATGGGGTTGAATGGGGCGCAAAGGGTTGAAGGGGAGGCATGGTGATCCCGAGGGCCCTTCCGGCATCCCCCGACAATCGTCAGTACGCCACTTGGTGCCCGTTTCGCGTCACAATGGCCCTCGTCATCAGCAATGAGTGTATATATCAGCATAGGATCGCTTCTCGCGAGACTATATATACTACAATAAATGCGCTGCCATTTCAACAGCGAGTACCTACACTTCCCCGCATAACGAAAGCTCTTGTAGAAGGGCTGAAGCATCCCGCATAACTGGACATGTGAAGGAATGATCGCCACTTGATTATTATTTATTCATGCGTCGAATATCCGTGGACCGACTCTGCGGAGCTCGGAATTTTGACGATGAAATTTATACGCGCCTTTTCAAAGCTTCTCGCGTAAAATGATTTCATAGCCGATCAAAAGATTTCAGTACTTCCGCGGCGTATAATGCAATGATGAAAGCTTCAAATGTGAATTTCACTAAGCTGGACGTCGTCAATCCAACTTTAAATGGATTCCCCTGCAATGAAGCCATATTCAGGAAGCTCAGCCAAAAAAATGAAGCCGTTTCGAGATTTGGGATTCGCAGGTAAAAATCATATCATTCGATTTGTAATGGAAATACTTGAATAATGGTACTTAACGACCATACACATTATTTTATGCCAAAATATTTAATTCAGTGCTGTTCCAACAACAATTCTCATCAACAATCGAAGACTAATCAATCCCTTTAAAATAATTCTTATGGAAACGATACCAATCTCAACATTTCGAAAAGGTCCTAATCATACAGAAAATAATAGTTTTCGAAGCCAAAAAGATTTCAAGTGATAATTCATGGTTTCAGTTAAGAAAATAACAATTAATATTAACAATAAATATTAACAACAGTTAAGGGATTCATCAATTAGGCCCGTGAAATGCGAAACAGGATGTTTCATCTTTAGTTATTTAACTCGTATGTTAAATGGCAAATATCTGTGTCACAATCCGTCTTATATGAAGGCGTCACGTCATATGAGCAGAAAAACGTCAACTCATCCAGACTTTGGTCCCTCCGTCCAAGGTATGGTTTCGAAGTAAATCAAAAGTATAATCATAATATAATCCTATCCACTTCATTCCCCTCCCACCTTCACCAAACATTCTTCATTCCAACACTGTTTCCAACATGCCCTCCCCGCTCTGTACTCGCTCCATCCATCCCTTCTATCTCCCCCATACCTCATCTAAGAGTTACTCTTCCTCACCCACCATGCCTGGCACTTCGTCGTTACTCCTCCTCTCCGTCCACCTCACCTTCTCCATTTCCTCCATGTCCACATCTCTGACGCTTTCAGTCTTTTCTCTTCCACCATAAACGTCCACCGTAAACCGCTACACTCCAGATCAGAATCTTCACCAGCACCTCATCAGCTTTTCCCTATGCATGAATACCTCCTTGGCAAACGTAATTCTCTTCCTGAAATGACTTCACAACCATGATTCCGTCAGGTAGGATAATCTTAAAACAGCATCGACCATTGGAGACTTTAACGCTAGAACTTAAAAATCGCAGCATCACCAACATAACGCGATGTTTTGATGAATGTCGCCGCAAAATGATTTTTTCCGCGCCGCACTAAATTTGCAGTCGACGAAAGGACACCGCCGGCGCGAAGAAATTTGCCTTTCCGATTCCGCAGGGGAGGGGGGGAGTCACATTGGAAATAAGGCAATATGTCACAGACTAGAATTTAAGAAGACTCCCTCCTCTCGGCAGATCATATTTTGCCACCGTTGCTGGCATTACCCTCTCAAAATTTACACTCTACATTTTGAAAAGTTCCGGGTTTCAATAGCCGAGTATGTGGAAAATTTTCCCGTATCTCAAATTTAAAATTTACCTCACAAGTATGAAATTCTGTCACTAATTACTGTGAAATTGCGACGAAATCTAATAAATAAAACTTTACCCCTCCACGCTCCACCCCCCCCCCCCCTGCCTGCACCCTCCTGACAGCAGCGAACAGCGAGCACTACGGGTGAGTCACCACTTTCCCTCCTCCCCCAAACAACCACCTTCTAAGTTCCACTTTGCACAGGAGGATTCTCTGCTTTTTACGACGACGTTTCACTACGAAACGAAGTATTAATGCCGTTTTTGCGGTCATTGCAGTAAATACTCTTCTGAAAACAGTCTTGCATTACCACGCTATGGGATCCCACTCTTAATTTCTAAGATATTGCACTCAAGAGTCGAAAATGTCTAATGGTACCAATGCATATATGCTTATTCATACGTGGAAGAGATGACTATCAAGTGTAAAGTGTTGATTTAACATAATTCAATGAATGAACATTGTGTAAAGAAGTATCAATTCCATTCTTGAAGTTCCAGAATAAATGGACGAACGCGATGTCAATCCCGGAAGACTTGTATTTTCAGATACAACCACCCGCGCGGAAGGTTACACAAGGGCGTGGGCATTGTTTACGTCGTGTAGAGAGGGGGACACGGGGAAACCCCCCAAGGGTGTGCAGCCTAAGCGTAAACCGGTGGCTAGTTCGCGCCGCCACCGTCCCGAAAGACTGGTGGCGGGTCGGGCGCCCCTCTCCATCGCATCATCGGGAGTTATTTGTTCGCGAGGAGATGAGGCAGCTGCCCCTGGCGACGGCGAGCCCCCCCTAGTGGAGAACCCCCTCAAAACAGCCCCCCTCAACTCAAAAGGTGGCGGCGCGGGGCGGCTGCTCTCTGACGATACCTGGTGAGGAGGAGGGGCGAGGTTAGAGCTCGCACTCAGTGGAGTATGAGGAGGGGTCTTTTGGAGGGGGGCGGAGGTAGAGGGAGGGGGAAGGAAAAGGTGTTTGAGTTTTAGAGATTGGAGGGAGAGGCAACATCAAATGGATACGCGCTACAGCGCCGCCGAGCGCCTAGCGAGAGAACTGTGGGACCACTGGTGAATTATGAGTACGGGAAAAGTAAAGGTTCACATTAAAGTTGGTATGTGAGTGAAATAAACAGAGTATCATGTGCTTAGAGGAAATCAATGATTATATAAATCTGTAAATTTATCTGCAAAATGATTTGGAAGACTAAGCGTCACCGATAAAAAGAATACGGCGACAGGAATATGTAGAATCCCATTCAAATACGAACATTTTAAATTTAATTCTGAATATTTGTAGATAAATTATATCCGGCCGGCCTCGGTGGCGGAAGGGATGGGCCCTCGCCTGGCAAACCGAAGGCCGCGGGTTCGAGTCTCGCCTGGGCGTCTCGGGCATAGGTGGCTTTAAATGTACTTTGGTTCGAGTATCGAGGGGGGAGAGGATGTAGTAACACGGTGTCAGAGAGTAGAATGCTGGGTAAAGGAGAGATAGGAAAGAGTGAGAATATGATTTTAAGAGGGAAACTGGAAGAATGCCTCTTAAATACTCCATGCAAACGTACTTAGACCTGTGGAATACTTATAACAATAATAATCAAGATTAAAATGATGGTGAGTGGGGAAGTATGTTATGATCGCATAAACTACTGTCCGCTCGGGAGAAATACTCTGGGTCGGTGGGAGTGTATTTACGAGGGCCTAACATTCGGAACGACTCAAGGTGTTTGGGAGCTAGAGGTGAGGGGGGTGGGGGGACAAAGTGATTCTAGGGGGGGGAAGGGGGAAGATTTTTATTCGAGGGAGACACAATAGCCGGGACACAACGGAGAGAAGAAAGAGGGACTCCTCTCGCTTCGAGGGGGGAGGGGGGGCATTTTGCGGGGGGATGAGGGGGTGTGCAGCGGTGAAAATCACGAGGGGCCACCCTCCACCCCTCCCCCCCCCCCCAATACCACACTTCCTCCTCCTCACCACCACGCGTCACTGCATCCCGATGAGTATCCGGAAATCATGCGAGGCCCTCACTCGTTGTGACTCTCTGCAAGTCACGACGCGACGGAGTGCAAATATTCGCTTAAAAACCACAGCAGAGTAAATGAAAACGAGAAAGTATACCGAGCATGCGACATAGACGATGGCGTTTGCTGCCATGCTGTTTTTTTCATTCATTCGTATATTTTATTTCCGCTGAATTTTATAGGAAAAAATAACATAGCGATTCGCACAGCATCAATCGTTTAGTCCGAATAAAACGACCGTAAGCAGCATTAAAAAAGCAACGCAAAAAACACTCCATCAGTAAGAATTGAGTGAGAAAACAAAAATAACATAGTTATTCGCTCAACATCAATCGTTTATTCCGAATAAAATGACCCTAAGCAACACAAAAAACACTCCATCGGTAATAATTGAGTGAGAAAACGAAATATAAAGGCTCAAAAAGAGTCTTGGAATGAAAACCTCCGCTCCTCTCCGAAAAACGGAAGCTGCTGCGTCGCACAGCGAGCGACGACCAAAAAGTCGACATTTTATGGCAAACATCTCGTAAAAGTCCCGTAAGATATGCGCGCTTTATCGGGAGAGTTAACGATTGCCATTATGATGATTGGGTAGGGAGGGGGCGGGGATTGAAATCCACCAGAGGGCGCCCCACTCAAAAAAAAATTTATATCATTCGAATTGAGAGGCAATCGTAAAAGTGTGACAGGTGAGCATCGCGAGCGCAATTCCTCGTCAGTGTAAACAAACCTCTTAAGTGGCCCCCCCAAAGGGGGAATCAATTAAGCAATGCGTGTCCGTATCTCCTTAATTGACGTCAGATTCCATCCGCGAGCGACAGAAATGGCGCATTCGAGTAAGTAAAAGCAGATGATAACATTTGCAGAAAGTTAAGTCCGGTTTATGGAAACGAAATATCAATATATTAACCCATAAGGAACACCTTGCGTGAGGTTCCAGCACCCATACGCTAACGGCGGCGTTCATGAGAAAAATTAGTGCGTAAGCTAGTGAAATTAGGTCAAAAATTAACGTGGAACACATACATTGTCTTCGTCATTTTTGCTCGTGCGATTTTGGAAATATATTTTGTTGGTTCTGACCGTGAATCATCGAAGAAAACATCTCGGGGTGAAAAATAATGTATATTTAATAATGAATTGAAAAATAAATCCCAGAAAGGGCATCGACGTGGCCAAAAAAACAACCAATTTCAATAGCTTGTCGGCATTCATTTGAGTTGGTTACGCAAAAGAATGACAGATGACGTCGAGTACGAGATAATATTATCCACCGTAATTTCACCGCTTGACCACTTTGACGTAAACGTTTCATTTCCCACAATTATCGCATGTTCATTGAACCAAGAAGCGTTTAATTGATATCACCCTTGCTATTCAATAGGTTGGCCTAAATTCATTAATCGTGCTTCCATTTCAGAGCAAATGATATTCCTTCTTTTTGGATTAATAAAATTTAACGTTGTTTTTATTATAATTTATTGAGGAAATTTTGGAAAATTCTGCAGAAAAACAACATTAAATTTCATTCATTCAAAATGTTCAGCAAATTCCATAAGTATCGCCGCAAACCACCGACGATATTCATTCACTTCTGGGACTCCTCCTCCACTCAGTTTCAGGGCCAATCCCTCTCCGACTCTTAGGCTTGAAATGAGAGCAACGGGACTCCTGAAAAGGAAAAACCCACGACCACTCCGGAAGGCGAGAGCGAATGTGAAATACGTACCGTGAAAACTTTGGCATCAAGGGGAACTTAAGAGGGTTGCTTTGACATGAGTTCCAAGTTTGAGAGCCAAAACACTAACAATACAGTGCACAAATTCTGAGTTAAGCATGTTTAATCGACCCCAAGCTACTATTGGAACACAGTTGAACGGAATCTTTGCCACTAAAATTCTGCATGACACCATGTATTAAACAAATTGCTTAAGACTCGACCAATCGTGCCTTCGAAAGAGAGGCTTAAGAAGACAGAACAATATTGTTTTGTAATTTCGCTCAACTTTGTGTTCAAGATGATTTTCTTCTCAGTTTCCATTAAAAAGACCTGTTAAGAGTCTGAGATAGCATTCAAAGTGTCTGATATTTATAAACAAAAGGTGCTTTTCAATAAATGTGGCAATTCCAGTTGCCAAAATGATTTCAAAGAACCACACACTCAAGATTCCGTGATAACTGTTTTTTTTATATATTTAAAATTGAGTAGTGAAGATTATGTGTCTTGACTTTCCTTTTTTGATTACTGAAGGATTTCTCCACTAGAACAAAAATAATTGGAATATGGGTCGTGAAAAAAATAGCCTCGAAGTACACGTTCAAAATAGTTGAGCACTACGTCAGAGCGAAACCTGGATTTCTCGTCGAAATTTCCACTCGGCAATGGATCGAGAGGTTTTGAGGAAGAGAGAGGAAGGAAGGAAGGACGGACGGAATAGCAAAGGCCTAGGTGAGTGTAGAGTAATAGGTGGGTGACACCAGAGCCATAGAGTACCTTTTCGGTGGGGTGAGATGGTGGGGAGGGGGTGCTTATAGCGAGAGAGCAGATGCCAGTGGGGAGGGGAGGGGATGATGGTGACAGATGCACCCTCCCTGTGTGTAAGGGATCCAGGGGGTGAGGGGAGGATTACAAGGGTGGGGAGAGAGGAAGAGGAGGAAGTTTTGTGAAACTGATGTAAGGGTGCGTGATGGGAGAGATAGTTAACTACCTCATTGAACAAACTAAATGCATTCCTATCCATGCTTACGGCATTAAAAAAATACATTATACATATTTTACGTATACATATTTTTTAATTGGCAGGTTGGGTACAATTTGTTAAAATGTCAAAAAATATTCCATTACGTCAAATCAATTCACAAAATTCAGTAAAAAAACCACATCCAATAAATAATGGAAATCGGAATGATATAAAAATGTTTTCAGAAAATAGACCTTAAAATTAGGATTCAAAACATATTAAATATTTACATATTTCAATTAATTCATACGATGTTTTTCCTCAAGTGATAATTCCTCGATAATACATCTTCAAGTCATAAGTTGCATCAGTTCTCGTTAGTAGGAGCTTACTTTAACTGAACACAAACGCTAATAGCTTTAGCTATTATGATTTAAGATGATAACAATGATAAATATTTTTATGAATAATAGTTTTTGGTTGGATGAAGTAAAATCAGAGCCGCTAGTGGAACACAAAATCAGCTGCCTCGTAAAACATCAGCACATTAGAAACGTCACCCAGCACACGCGTCCCCTGCGACACAATTGTCCTCGTCAAGCAGGAAGGATAGAATTAAGGATATGAGCCTTCCATGGAGAAGGATTATTGCGAGATGCATGATCTCGCAATGACAGAAATGAGCCCTTCGACCCTTTGACAGTGGGGAGGGTAAAAAAAATAGTAATGTTTGTCCCAGGACCACAAAAAATACAAATCCCGCGACGCAAGAGGTCAGGGTGCATGAAATAAGGGTTCCTTCTTGAAGGGAGGTTGGGTCACGAGGGAAACCCTTGGCGACGTCCAGAGAGCAGAACAAAGACGAAGGAAGGAAGGGGACTATAATACGTGTACACGCCGAGGAAGTTGTGGAAGTGGAGAAGGACCCAATTACGGAGCGATGCTCAAAGAAACGAAGGCGGGGACTCGATCGATAAAATTATCGGTTGCCGAGATCCAAGCAGGGGGTGTGCACGAGGAGGGGGGGGGGGGAGAGGGAGACGTAACGGTACAAATTAAGGGTAGGTTGAGTGAGGGGTTGGAGCATAATGGAGTAGTATTTGCTCGGGGCGAATCTTTAAGTCTAATGAGGGATTACAAACACTCGTGGAGGGGTTGCCTGAATCAAAAAAGGGGGCAGGTATGAGTTTGTCGTCTTCTTCCATCTATTGCTTTGTCACCTTGAAATTTCCAAATTACATACAGTAGACGCTTTTCTACATTTACCTTTGCCTAATATACGTTTTATATCTGAGTAAAAATTAACAATGAAAAATCATTTGGCGTAGCCGAGATGCTGGTATGATGGAGATAATGATAACTAGTAACTGCTGCATTAGCCATTGAGCTTTATGATAACGAACGCAGTAAACATCAAGAACGCCTCAAATGATACAGAAAATGATGCCTTAAGCAATCATTAAAACTCATAGGTGAAATGACCGTGTGATTCAGGAACGAAAAAGGACCGGTTGTAAGCTCGCTCGGGTCCACGTTGACATTCCCAACTACTAGAAATAAGGGCACTCAAGTGTACTGCGGAGAAACGAAACTTTGGGTCCGTCCCAGCAATTACGACAGAAGACGCACGATTTGGATTTTTTTTGTTTGGGGGAAGGAGGAGTGTGTGTGGGGGGGGGGAGAGGGGCCATCTGTAGATTGTCCGCCGGTGATACCCTGCCTCCAAACACAAACATCTCGGGCAGAAAATTTGGGAGGGAACACGCCGAAGAGGAGGATCCGATCAAGTTATCAAAACATTTCGGAATGAGTTTGGACAGCGGAAAAGCGGAGCCATTCCATCGACAAATATCGACAAACGAGCGATTTCACGTAATAACGGCGTGGAGAGATGAAGACCACGCCAAATTTTCCACGTGATCTCACTCCCAAATTATTTCCTGAAAAACGAAACAGGCGTGAACATTGGAAAAGAACAAAAAAACATTTTTTCTCATTATCTTTCAAATTATTCGCATTCAAATGATCACATAGTTGAACTCTCTCACACTTGCTATGACTCTTTCCGATAAAGATCTTCAATTCTCGCTAAAAACAGAGGCGTGAGCTATTATGGGGATATAAATGTTTCATACTCCACGGAGGTCTTTATGTCATCCGTGACAAGTTGATCACGCAATGCTTCAACGAGATGCCAAGAGTAAGATCTCTAATGACCAATAATGATTGGAATGGACGCAGTTGTTCTCACTGTGAACCCGAAGGGATGTCGAGTCATCTTTATTTTATCTATAAAGCCATAAATATACATAAGTACTTGTGATCATTCGCATTAATTAGTGGTTCCACGTCGCCACGTTTTCAGCTTTGCCTCCGGGCACACATCGAAGGACCAGAAAAGGCTATTATCACGGACACGCATAACTTATCTCGAGCCATTTCCAAATGAACGTCGTTATTTATACAATGAACGTCTCCTTGACGTCCAAATTGGCGCACAAATGGGATGGGGTGGGGGCAGACAAGAGACGTCACAGCAGGCGAACTTTCCTCAGCAACACTATACACACCAACGCATCAATTTCGCATCTAAATACATACTCCCAATGTCCTACGAATGTCGACCACAGTGCACCGGCGCCAATCCCAGGGAAAGCCTTCGGATAGACTCAAATAAAATCCTCGAATAGCGAAATGACTCAGGGAAAGGAACTACACTGAATGTGTGATATTCACACGCATGTGGCTTTGGGGAGAGATCTGCCAACACGTATTCAAACCAAATTTCGAGTTGAATCACTGCGTGAGTGAATGCCGTGAAAAAATGCATTTATAGGGGTTACTCCGAGTGGTTAAGCAGAAGTACCAAGGCAAGTCAAGTGATCATTACCTCTCCGGAGATTCCGATAACTACAATAAATAATACCTACAAAAATGCAAATTGAGCTTTCAAGACGGAGAGAGGACGAATACCCCCTATACCGGAGCACAATATTCATACACTACTGCCCACAGCCAGCATGTCATGAGGGCTTCCTGGCGAGGGCCATCGAAAGATGTGACTCTGGGGGACAGCTGTGACGCAGTGAAGCGAAAGCCCGTGAGTCTCCACCCCGTGACCCAATGCACGGGAAAAGACGCGGTCGGACACTCAAGAGGGAAAACAGAAATGAAACTGTGTCATAAGAGTCGTCTCCGAAAGGAAGAAAGGAGCGGCTCGCAAAGCACACGACACATCGCCGAGGATGAGAGCAAATGCACCATCAAAAGGAGCACTTAACGACAAAACAGCAGCAGGCGGAGGGAGGGGAAATGAATGTGCGAAAAACGAAATGCACGCGCCGAGACGAACAGAAGGCCCATTTATATGTATGCCCATTATATAAATATATTTTCACGGGTTCAAATCGGAACGGAAGCATATTTTTTCCATTTACTGCAAGGCGTTAAGTACGCCGCCGCATAAGGAGATAAATTGTCATTAATTAAATGCTGTTTGCGGTCTTTCGACGTATTCCAGAGAGGAGAAGTCCCATCATCCCCGAGATAAATATCGGGGGGGGTTGGTTTTTAGGGGGAGGGGAGGAGGAAGAGCGGGAAGTTTGACCTAAATCCGCAAAGTGATAGAATGTGATCTCCCGCCAATTAAAATTGGAAATGCTCGACGGACGCCAAACCCCCCCCACCAACATCTTTTTGTTGGAGGACATCTTCCCCCCGCCCCCCCCCCCCCCCAACCCCCCGCAACCCCTTTCTCCATTCTTTCATCGGAAGAGAGCAAGCAAGCATCTGGATGGATATGCGAGTATACACACGTCTCCAAGGGACCTCTCTTTATCTCTCTCTCTCTCCAAGGGGACAGCTTAGAGAGGAGGAAAAAAAAACACTCCAGATATTATCATCTTGTACGAAAGCATGCGAAAAATATTTACGAAGATGTTACTGTTTCAGGAATCGTAGTTTTTCCATAGTTTTCTTTTTGAGGTTTTTCAAGCGTAACTTCTTGTTGAATATGTGAAGCATTCACGGTAAGACTGATAAGGGACAGTAATAAATTATTTTTCTTAATTGAACAGTTGTTTACTCATGTATATATTTCTCACGCGTGAATCGCCATATTCCGGCGCTTTTTGAGGTTTTTCAAGCGTAACTCATCCGTGAATCTGTGAAAATTTACGATAGCAATCAAAGGGAAGGGGAAGGGAGGAAGCCTAAGACGAACGGCATTATAAAGTTTATTTAAAAAAATAACTGTCGCAATCAGTGGCTTTCGTATGTTTGGCACGTGAACAGTTACCGAAGAAGAGAAGACATCATAGAGTGATAGAATAATATCACAACTATGCCTTCATTTCAGAATGGATTAGACGATTTCCAGGATACCAATGCAGTCTCATCGTGATCAAATTAGCGAAACGTTTGAGAGCTCTCGTCTATGACGACCAGGAAAATATTTTGATGCATACAAAAAAGAAGAAAAATCAGGTACTATAAAATAAATTTGAATTAGCTTTTAAGCGGGAAATGTAATCTCCATCGCTATGTTATAGGTATTATCAGGTCCAATTAAAATTTTTAGAGCCCGAATAACAAAAAATCTAAGATACACGTCGAAAAAAATTCCCTAAAAGAAGAGCAGAAGTCCATGGTTCTGCCCACTTCTAAATTAAGTTATTAAGCTCAACAAGCTGAGCTAATGGACTCTTTAACGACTTCTATTCTTGATATGATAAAGATTTATGCCACTATCGTCAGGAAAAAGGCAGTTGCGTGCGGAAGACGTCCACCGGTCCAACGGGATACCGCGAGAGGCAAAGAAAGGCGAAATGAAGGAGAAGGAGGCAGACGAAGCGGAGGAGAGAAGTTCGCTCGGGTGATACGTGGGGGGGGGGGCGCTGGCTCTCCCGGACGGATGATTTGATTAAACAAAAAACACAAGTCCACGGAAATAATAAAATTTTGCTGTTGCAATTCCAATTCCGTCAAATGCACTTTCATGAGGTGTCGAGAGCGAGTTCAAAGTCCCAGCAAATACGATGGCAGAAGAAAACACAAAGATTTTTGCAATTTTCCACACTTTAATCAAACTAGCACCGACCTAGTTGTCAGCGAATAAGAAGCACTACCTGGTTAACTGCCAAATTTCGGATTCTCCACCCACGTTTGTCGATCGTGATTGAGTTTCAAAGGCCATCCTGCTTTCGTCTTCAGGCCAAAGGTTTGTCATTATCTAGGTTAAACATTGATTCCTTGAGAATGACGGATTTTAATTAAACTCACGTCGGCGTGAGTTGATCGAATTATAGAAAATTACATAAGTTTGTGCGTTCTGCTTTCATCATGATTGACAATGCCACCAAATTAAACCCGAGTCCACTGCTAATATTCCCACAAGTGTTTTAATAAAGAAAATATATTTGATTATTCTTCATCAACAATTTTTGGTGATTATGTAATCATAACGATTCTACCTAGGCTTAAATATTTATGTAAATCCATTTTTTTACAGTTTCATACTCATACATATAGAAATTGATGAAAAATTAGAGCTGTAAGCGGAGATTCAGTGTTTAGGGCATCAAAAATCGCGTCTATTTTTCATGAAAATCTGGACTAAACATTTTTAAACGCTATGATGAGCTGCAGTTGGTATTGACGAAACGTTGAAATATCCTTTCGTTTCCGTTGTATGCCATTGTTATCGATTGGTCAGTTTTCGAAATAGAACACTTACAAGTCGCGTCTCTCGACTTTTTCCTAAGACACCGTACTCACCAGTGTAGCAGAGCGACACCAGGGTGTGCGCGTGTCGTCGGATGAGCGGGTTGCTGTCCGCCCAGGATACCCTCGTCAGGATGTGCTCCACAAAGTCGAACCCGGTGATGCCAGTGGCGTTCCACTGCAACTTGGACAACACGAGGATCTCCCAGTGCTGGAAAGAGAGACAAATGAAGAGAGAAAAGCGTTAAAAACAGGAAAAACAGCAAACTAACAAAATCCAGCGGACTAGATCCAAACCTTGAACCTCAATACATAAGTAAAAATAAACGATAGAGATAGTGAGAGGAATGGTTATCCAAATAAGCACCGCGAACTCATCACAAAACTAACGGAAATGGAAATAATTACGAAAACTCATTCTTCAACCGCTAATCACACTCACAATATTTATTTATTCTTGGTACCATTGTTCTCAAGTAAATGTGCCGTAGTTGATTTTTTGGAGATAACATGAAATTTTTCGACTAAAGAAATATTTCCAGGCAATTCGAACCGTAAAACTAATCCGATAGAAACAATTAGAAACTGAATTTTTTCATCCAACCAGGCAAAAAAACCAGTCCACTCTTTCGAGGGAAAGTATTGCGCTTTAAAAAACACCGCTGCAAATCATTAATAAAAGCGGGTACTGAGGGGGAGTTACAACGAAGTAAATGATATAAAAATCGTCTCCTTGAAATAAATCATAAATATGCTAAATTTAAAGGTTATCAGTAAAATGGTGTCTAAGTCACAAACGTCCATCTGTTAGAGTTAAAAGAAAATGAAAGTGGAAAGGTGTTTTCACTTACGGAAGATTGGCAAAAAATGCTTCGGGCGAAGACAAAAAATTATTGGCCCATCAATGATAGTATAACAGCCTCCTGTGTCACATCCCTCAAAGTAAGACCGCGTTCTTCCATATTTGAAAGTATAATATCCCTTAAAATAAAAAAAAACTGTCGGCAAACTAATCGATATGTCGAATACGCAGCGAAACGTCCGCATGGAATATCTCCCAGCAGATGTCGCGATCCTCTCTGAAGTGTCACTTTCGACTCTCCGAATAATTGTTGGTTTCCGTGTGATCCAACGCTACTTAATGATGGGATTGTAACTTCACCATGAATATATGGTACATAAGTAAATAACTTTAGATATACTATTATAAAAATAACTATCACAACTCAATATATTATATAAATAAATAAATAACTAAAAAATCAAAAAATTGTAACAAAGTAAACACCTATTGAAATTCCTTTGAATTTTCTAAGACTAATAATGAATATCACGTATCAAATATATGAATATCAAATATCAATATATTTTTATTCTAAAGCGTAAACGAATATATGAAATATTGCTGGTAAAATTTTACATAGTACCTGAATGTAATTTTCTCCAAGCATGCAATATTATATGTGCATGCATCGAAAAAGAAATTTGAAGCATTTCTGCGAATGTATTATTGGCCCGTCTTGCATCGACCTCCATTTCAGACTTGAAGATGCCGTCGGTGTATCCGGCGAAACTATCGTCACCAGACATCAAACGATGCGGTGGAAACCCGGAAACAACGATATCAAAATCATACATGTCGAATAAAGAATAGGTATAAATTCAATGATGCAAAACATTTTCAATCGGGCGTTCGATTAGGAAGGCCATCCGGAGCGGAGCACAAGGCGAATTAGAGCAGGTGCTCGCCACGATGAGTGAACACCCAATAGCAATCGGGAAAAACGGGTCCACGGATTAACACCTCGTCTAATGCAAAGGACCTTAATTGGCTCTCACTCCGAGAAATGAAGCCACCACGCGATATCACGAACTATTCACTCAAATGATTATTATTAAAATAATAATCTAAGCGGGCCAATCGATTAAGCACCTGGCTATGATCATTAATTTTAAATAATCATCGATATTTCAAAATTCATATTTATATTTGCCGCATCAGAGTAGGTGAATAATAGTCTCGCAATATCCAGACGACATCTTTTGTTTGCTATTTACAACACGTTCCCTTGGAGTCAATGCAACCAACTGCTTATGAGAAAGAATAAAAGGCATTGGCCATCCAAAAGGTATATCGGCCACCACAATTCCTACCGCCTCCCGAGCGAACCATTAATTAATATATTTTTTTTTTAATTTTTATTTATCATTTTTAATGGACATAAAAGCGAGACGGGGATGGCCCAAAAATGGATAGGAACAAGGTGTGAAGTTTTGGACATCTTTAGGGTCGCATCCGCATGGTATACCATTTCTCCACACCGGCACTCAAACCATGACAAGATGACGGGTGATTTATTAAATATGCCCCTTTTAATTTTATTATACTCCTCGACCCTCTATGTCTCTAGTAATGAGATGCTAATCGTCCTCGGATGCGCGCCTGCCGTGGACCTGTCTTTGGCAGGAGAAGGAGGAGGAGAGATGAAGGAGAATTTGGCAGCGAGGACCCAAGATCAGATAAAGCCAGCTGCTAATTCACCCAACACACACACAAGCCCTCCCTCCTCCCAGCCACAGAGCTTTCTAAAGATGGTGTTAGAGCATAAAAGTGGAGCCGCCAGGAGCCTGTTTATCGATGCGGTCGCCATAGTGATCTAACGCGATTGTTGCTTTCCCTGAAGCGTGCGCATCAGCCCTTTCTAACCCAGTGTCGAGGAGAAGAGCGCGTAGTAAAAGGGCCGATAACCAAAGTTAACTTGATGACGCAATGACAATGATACAATTTTCAAAGGAGAAGACATCTATCGGCCATCGCCGAGTTAAATAAATGAGCATCGAATTTCCAATAGTCCCCATGGTACCCAAGTCATTAAATCGGTGATGACCGCTAGATGTCTCCTACGTTGAAGGTAATTCGTAAATTGTGATATGAGATAGACTTCCTACTTCACCAACTGATCTCGTAAGCGAGTTAACTTGGTTGTCGGCACAATCGAAAACGGCCTCCGTTTCCTGTATGTTTGCACGTTAAAAATCCTCGATTTTTCGGTAATCCGTGGATGAAAAAATATATGTGCACATTTTGATTTAGCATCCAACTAAATTTCTTCGAGTATGTATTGAAAAGCGAGAGAAAACATTGAATTTCGTATCGAATAATTATCATTAGAGCCTGCGCATTTGTGCTTCATCTGAGGTAGAACAATATGTCGGACGCCCGATTTCACCTGCCAACAATAGGTGGTATAGTAAATGTCGTCTCCAGGAACCTCTACATCCTTCCACACACATCCCAGTGTCCGAACACATAACAATCGATTCTTCCGGATAAAAGAGATAAAAAGTCTCGAAATGGGGAAAAGGTTTCTCTTCCTGTCTTCGTGCAGTGTCTCCAGTCGCTTCGAACGAACTCCCCTCCCCCCCTCCCCCTTGCTGTTCCCTCACACAGAATCCGTAAATATTGAGGGAGAATGAAGAGGCTTGGCCAAGCCGCACTCACAAAAAGGCCTCCCCGTCGAGGAAAATAAAAGCTTTGGAGGCACAATTTGTCATCCCTCGGCTCCTCGAGCGCTAGAAAGGAAATATTTCTTTTTTTAGAGGACCATAAAAAATATAAAATGCGTCATTTTATATTCGCATGCGAAGATGCTTGTAGATGGAGAATTTCGCCATCTCCATTTATATTCCATCGCACAGTGTCAACGTCTCCGCAACGAAGTGAGCATAAATAACACCTAGAATTACATAGCAACCGGGTGATAATGGGCCTCCCAAGTAGAATACGCTTTATGTTTTTTCCTAAGCATCGTCGCCATTTCCCTAAAATCGTTGTAATAGGTGGAATTCCAACAAAATAAATGGGCAACTACGTGAAAGATAAGCCGTTTGCCTAGGCTTCAAATTTATTGCTTAAAAAATAAATTGGTTGTCAAGGGGATTTCGCAGCGACCGACGAACACTCGTCACGATAAAAGGCGATGTCATTTGTTTTTATTGCATCCGTTTCCCTCAACGCACCGCGAGTTGCTCCAAGCGAATTATCGCCAAATTTAGGTTTTTTTGAAATGAGATTTTAAAAACTTCTTTCCTACAGCCAAGGTGCGAAATAAAGTCTAGGCTACCTACGAAAAACAATTCTCGAAGGGAAAGAAACTGCAAAAATAGCACCCACTAAAATAACTCCACCTACAGGACAAAAAATTGTTAACGTCGCTTACTTCTCCACCCAATCGCGATGAAAAATCGGTGACCTTACTAATTTTGCAGAAAAGTTGACAACGTCACAGACTCCTGTCGCACGGGTCACCACGTCTCAGCCACTCCTGGGCCTCACTCGCCCATAAGAATGTCCGCAGCACGAACTCTGTGGTTCGAGTAAACTTCCACTGACTGTAATATTATGCTATAGGTCCAATTAAAGGGTTTATTATTTAAATATTATCAATGTGTGACATATCTTGAAACATTGCCCTTGCATAATCCCCTTATAAAACCTTGCGATGTTGAACTCAAATTAACGTTGGACCAGGCCTTTAGAGCCAGTCTCGACGTTGGACCGCAAAGGGTTAAATAAATGTACAAAAGTGCTTTCCCTAAGGGATGGAGGTTCTCTCATGCAAAGCATATAAGATGACAAGGAAGAACATCAAACTGCAGCAATTTTGGATACTTCCCACGGAAAATTAGTGCATTTACTCTTTTCACCGCCCTCTGAAAGATTAGTCTATATTTCAGATGACGACACAGATTTAGCCATGCACGATAATTGCCTGAAGTTCAATAAGTGACCGATTAAAGCTCGGCGCGCGAGTATCTTCCATTCGGAAATACAGAATAGCCGCCTGAGGAGAAATCGATTGATGGAGGCGACTCATTCTCAAAAGATACTCACTAAGTGAGCCGATTATAACCCTTCCAACGAGGCAGAGCCGTAGTAGAGAGACATGTGACTCGAGGCTGATGGTTAAATGTGGACAAAGGGAGTCCTTATGAGAGTGACCATAACGCTAAGAAAACTGTCCGGTGAACGAATCATCACATACACGGCAGGTCCACAGTCATGGCGAGGTTTTATCGCATCTCTCAAAACAGGTCACACGGAAAATAATGATTAAAATAAATAGTGCCGAAAAGGATTCACAAAAAGAAAATGGATGTTTTGGGGGCCTTTATAAGTCAGCGGGGAACAAGGGACTTCGGTTAATAGAACTCTTTTCTTAGAATAAGCTTACTACGCATCAAAAATGACTAATTCATTCAAGAAATCTTTTCATGACGACGCCATAAAGATATAATTCATACCTCAATTAATTACGCTCTTGGCGGATATTGTATAAGAAAAATAAACAGACTTACCTCAAGCCAGGGTCCTGGTCACATTAACTGGTGGAGAAAATTATTAACGATGAGGAAACCACACCTGCTGGCCAGAGGTTGTCAACATTGACACACATAACATTGGTACTCATCATATGAAATGAGTGAGCCTCGAAAGAACACGAGCCCATTGGAGGAAATATACCGCAAAGCTGTCGTAATCTACTCAACTTATTCGAGCTAAGGATTGCTCTTAACATAAAGTTGAAAACATTTTCGTGTATCTTTCTGATCTAATTTCTTTCAGTCGCACTCTCTCTCTCTCTCTCTCTCTGTTTATATTCCCTCAGCACATGACCGTCCGCTTTTCTTTGAACCCTCGTTTGGCAGTTGGCTCAACCCCTTTGTGCGAGAAAATAGATATGGCAGAACCTCAATGACTCAAGGATTATGACCAAGGGGTCAGATGCAACGATATACGGCGGACGGCACGCGTCCAAATGTGTACCTGGGAGATGAGGAGGGGGCAGCGGGGATCGAACGGGAGCCCTTTGAATGGGAGGTGGATGCGAGGCGGCTGGAGTCCGCCCGCATGTAACTCGACACATGCACCGGTGAGTGAGTGGGACACAGGCCAAAATGGAAAACGAAGCGAGCGCAAACAATAAAAGGTTGAAGGCATCAGTTGATAAAAGTTGAAGGCACTGTTGACGAGATGCCGGAGAGGTAGACGACAAAGGTGAGAATAGCAGTATATTGTTGTATTGCCAAGGGTATTGCTGCATGGGCGTACCCAGCGAGGGGCAGGAGTGGACAGCTGCCCCCCTAGAAACAAAACTGGCAAATGTCTTTAAGGAAAACAATATTTTTTCAGGTAAATAATTTTTAAAAACCAATAAATAGCTGTTACAGTTTGCTAAAAATGTTGATTTCCTTCACCTTTTCCATCTTACCTACAACTTGAACAACCATGGCATGCCCCCTCCCCCTAGTTTTGATCCTGGGTACGCCCTTGTATTGTTGAGGAGAGGGGCGGAGATTTTTTGTTATTGCGCATATTTGCAAATAATGCCCCTACCCATCTCGTCATTCCTGGCTAGAAATAGTTCCCAGGGAATAGAAGTAGGACAAATCATGTGGAAAATGAGGGTGTGGTCATTCGAACGTTAGCATATAAATTCTCCAAATATTTTCGAAAAGTATAATCTGTTTTTAAAATTTATCCTACGAAGTATTCACATCTACGCGGGAGATAACAATTACTAAGTTCAAAGGCACGCGGCTACATCATGTGCTTCGATGGAGAGCAACTGTGGATATCCTTAGCAAGATGGCCAGATGCGCAATTTCTCGATCGGTTTCACTCGGGTCGTCAGCATTCAGAGGTTCAGAGTTCAGTGATGGGGTGATATGCGGGAAAGGGGATGCAATGAAAGATGGAGACGAGAGTAAGATATGTCCCCGGGAGAGAGAGGGGGTAGTGGAGGGGGAGGGGGTTGGTGGCAGGTGCGACGAAGAAGAAGAAGATACGGGACACGAGGCAAATGAATTGGGGAAAAAGAGAGAGAGGGAGAAAAAAACGAGGGAAGTGAGAGGCGGCGATCCGTAGACACGAAGAACAAGCGACACTCACCCCTAATTCACCCCGCTGGAGTCCGGGGGGGGGGGTGGGAGGTTTGTTTTCTTCTTTTTAAGGGTAGAACAGCGGATGGAGTAAGGGGTGTGTTTTTCCGAGGTGGGAAGGTTGCGAGATGGAATAGGACGAATGCATATAAGCACAAGGTGAGGCTTTAGGCCCTCAATGGCGACTGCCCGCGACACTTCCCCTTCAGGAGACAACCGTAGCCAGGGGCCACTTGCCCTATGGCTTTCTCTCAACTACTAAATTTTGTGGGTTGATATCAGGGTTTCAGTTTCTAATTTTCCCAAAATGGGATAATACTGAGCACCATTGCTAGAGCCCTGAAAATTAAAATTTTTAGATAAATTCATGCGAATTTTGTAAAAAAAAACAAACGCATACGAATAAAGCTGAGGCCGTTCCGTTAATCACCAGAGACACTGTAAATTTCAGGTTCAAAATTCTTGTATTCGTGGGTTATTGTAAGGTTTTGCGATGCTTGGGGATTGACAACAAAATAAACCCACCAAAGCCCTCCCATGGAGAAAATTTCTAGTTAAAAAATTGCCAGTATGTCAGGATGTGCACGTGGTTTTCCGAGAGTTGAGGAGGGGGAGGGGAATAGTGGTGCCATCTCTTGAGCGGTAGAAGTAGTAGTAGTGGTCATTGTTGAGTGGACACATCTGTTGTCTTCGTCGCCAAGACAAGTTTCGGCCGAGTGGCTTTCACGACACGCTTCGAGGATTTAGACCAATGAGAAACTTCCACTTGGAAGCATTGCGACGCATTTTAAACATGGGAAAGGATGACATGTGGCCCGATAATTCGTGTGGCTTGAAATTTAAAAATATATAGCAGGCATCCTTCGAAAACCCTCTCCTGCTCTTACCTCTAACCTCCGAAACTTCACGGCCAGAAGGTGTGGTGGATTTTAACTCGTCTTTTAAATGGAAGGTATAAACAAAAAATCTTATCCTTTGGATAGGGTTTGATGGTTTTTACGGTACCCATTCATAAAAAGAGCGTCTCTTTATTGCAGAAAAAAGAGAGCATCTACAAGATGTATAACACTTATTTCATCTCAACTTAAAATCATTTTTCGTTCATCATCACATAAAAACTACTCATTTTGCTCTCGCATGAAACGCAATGAACCACAAGAAAGTTCCGTGATGATTTTCTCCGCTTCACTCTGGAAGATTTTTCACCATTTTTTCCCTTCTTAATGCACAGTCAATGAATGCGAAGGTAATAATAAATGCTGCCATAAATAAATATGGCATAACTAAACTAGGGATTTCTTCGACGGGGCATAGCTGGAGAGAGAAAGAGAGAAGATTCCAGAAAAAGACAGCTCACAACGACTCACTGAATTTCTCGCGGAAAAAAACGCACACTTTTTCTCTAATTGAGATAAAAATAGTGCCGCGGGAAGTATTTTGGGCGCGTTCTTTTGCTGAGTCTCCTCGTGTTCCTCGTGTTGCTAATTGACTGCGGGGTCGAGTAATCCGTCCTCCGGAGAAAGTGAAGATCCCACCAACATGGGGAACACTTGAATTGAGGAATTTCCTCAAATGTGACGAGCAGACGGAAAGATTGACCCAACAGGTTATCCACTGCTCCTCTGAGGTCAAAAGGCACGTACCAGCATGATGTCACGCTTCGTATTACGTGCCCGACATCTATTTTTAAAAACTGCCAGACCATATCGTGCAGCTAGTAAACACTCTGAGGCGATACTGTTTGACGCTGGTATTTTTCACAGCACAACTTTTAATAGGATGGTTTCCAATTATTTTCTATGGCCTAAATCGAAATTTAATTACTCCTGGAGTTCGCATGTCATACTTTTAGATTTTTAAATGACGATATCTATTTTTCGCGATTAAATTCTGCTAGCAGGTAGCAGAGTACCCTGCTAGCAGGTAGCGCTTGGCTTAAATAAGGATTATTAATACCCTATCAAACGAAGAAAACTTTCCGACCATAGGCAGTTTTAAAAGGCGATTATTAAGAGATGTTTCCCTGAGCTCTGTGACTCATGCATGCATTGGTAATCTCAGACGATGTAAAACTCCTATCTACTCGTATAGCATCTAGGTCCCTGTGACGTCATGTGGAATGGCATCGCATGGGCGCCAACCTGGCCTTTTTCAAAAGAGGTTAAAATTGACCATTAACATTCATCTTAACTGGGATTTCTAAAACCAAATAATTTGTATATGTATAATGAATACTCTAATGGTGGGTAACGAATCGCAATCAATGCCGCTCTTCTTCTTTGATGAAGGAAACGACCCCATTGCCCAACAGCGACACAAGTGAAACACGCGGAGTGAGTGTTTTCCCTCACAAGTTGCACGTGGTTGTCGAGGCCGTCTCCATTCATGAAGTCCGACTCTCGCGTACGTCTCACTCGACATGAGCGGATCAATTTCCCCTCTCCCTTTAATACCTCGGATGCGGCGTCTCATTGATTGAACCGTTCATTCGGCCAAAGTACCCTTGACTGCGTTCCGAAGAGGATACGGTGTTGCCAAATTATCCTCTTCGATTCGTCCTTGCCGAAATATTCTCATGTAACGCAACGAGATCGAGTATTGAAGTAATATTTACGTCATCACCTAATTACTTGACGCGCCGAAGGCGCCATACAGCTGTACCGATGAACCACATTCAGCTTAACCAGCCAGTTCACAATAGAATAATTATTTTGCGCCAATGAATGTGTTGTGTGTGTAGTGTTGTGTTTGTGTGAACCGAAACTTACATCTAATACAATTTTATTTGGCATGACTTAACTATAATTTGAGTATTTATTTTTTAGTTATTTTTAATATTGTTAATTTTTCAATACTTGCTTTTTTTTAGTATTATATTTTTTGATTGATATTTAGTATTATGTTCTTTTTTTATTTTGTAGAATTTTTTTATTTTTTTTTTTCCTTATGAAATTAATCTTTTTTTTATTTATGCACTGCATATATGTACTAACATTTACATGCGCGAGTCAAAAATCGAGACGTAAACTACGCAAATAGATGACCCGGAGGACAGCCCGAGAAGAATCTCTGTGGCTAGTCCGCCGGGAAAGGTTATTATCGGAGCGTTTACGAGGGAGCATGAACAGATATTGACATTCTCTGCTGTGAAAAGGCCTTCGAATGCTGAGACGGAGAGGGTTTAAAAATATGGTACTCTAGAATATGTTTAGTGCGAGTAGTCCACAGCCCTTCCATTACACAAGCGTGTATTTATACACGTGAATTAAATTTGATGGTGGCAGAGGGCATCCCTTTGACCCCGCTCTTCGCGTGGGAGGGGAGGACTCCGGCGGCTGACCCAAGAGACTGCGTCCACTTGAGATGACCGGGGGGGCGGTTGTCTGCCTTTGTGACGTCATTTCCCCCGCACACGCTCCTCGGAATCACTCCAAGTTTCTCACGGCCTCGCACGCAACGCATCACGCACATCACAACCACGCACGGATGACGATGTTAGCACGCATTCCCACATTCCCAAACTCGACTTTAGACTACCCTGCCTCCTCTATTGAATTTGAGAATAGCAGCTCAATGCAGGCACTCCCCACTTCATCCCTCTGATTATTCTGCCCACAATCTCTCAATGCCAAGTACCTACTCATTACCATTGCTTATCCTTTCCTCCCTTATAAAGAAGTAACAGCGTTTTTAGTTCTTCTCTTTCAAAATGTTCATCGTTGTATTCCTATCCACCAGTCTTTTTTTGTTTTTAAGTATTTTAGTTTTAAGTTTCATGAAATATATATATATAATTTAAGTTTTTAAGTATTAACTTTGTACAACGTAATGTACTTATCTTTTCTTTGTAAGTAACATAATGTGCTTATCTTATCTTTTATTGTATCTTTGTAATCTTATCTTTTATGTAAAACTTATCTTATCTTTCAACTAGAAAATATTTCTCATTATTTTCTCTCTTCAAAGATAGGTATAGATAACCTGGAATTTGTATCTTGAATTCAAAAAACAAAAAACTCACAATATACTTGGGTGCAAGGAACTCTTGGGTGCATTGCTGCATGTTGGTGATTGGTCACCCCCTGCCAAACACCCTTGTGGTGGCTCGCAGGGTATCATGTAGGTGTAGAACGATGAGCACAAATGCATTACGCGGGTGTACGGGACAGGCCCTAGCCCCACCCAGAACCACAGCCAGGATTCCCGTCCCTGGTTGGAATCCGCATTAGCAGAAAATCACTCTCGATCACATTCATGAAAATATTATGGTCACTCCTTTTTATGGTTCGCACCAAAAAGGAAGCAAGAAGTGCTATGCGCGCGCGGCAGAAGTATGTTTGTGTCACGTTATCAGCGGAATGTGTGTCTGCAACAGTCCCGATGGGTCCACTTCATTTTTTTTTAAACTCTCGTGCCTCGGCCAATGAATGAGTGAGTGTAGGATGACTCAACCGTGCGAAGGTCAAGCGGCCCCAAGAATTCCTTTAACCCCGATCTAAACCTCCTCCTCGCGCTCTCCGAGTGGGCGGGTGGAGTCGACGAGGTCTGTCTGACGCAAAGCGCGGATTGGGAAGGGGTTGCGAATATTGTGAGGTTGTGTTCTGGGGCGTGGGAGTCCTTCCAATGGAATGAGAGAAGAATGGAATGGATGGATGAATGAATGGGGATTTGGACAAATATTCAATCGACTGCTCTCGAGATAATCTCCCCTTAAAGATGAGGACAACTCCAACCATCTCGATCGCACGTATTTTCAATGCCTATTTTGGTGACGAAGCGTTACCCCTTTGAAACTCATGCTACTCACTTTGCAATTTTAAACAACATACGGAAGATACCCTTTTCAATGATCACCTACATCTCAAGCACAGACTTTTCCCCCCTGAAAAGTACTAAGGGCTTTATTTTCACAAAAAAATGGAATAGGGTACGTTAGAAAAATATCCATTCCCGAGTGGGAACAAATCACTGAAAATTGGAAGACTTTCTCTCCAAGTTTATCGCTTAAGTCATGAACGAATGCGGAGACATTGCTTACATTCACCAGTGCATAAACCGAACGAGCTCCTCCATTTTCATTTTCATTCATGAGAACAAATTGTAGTTGTTCGTCCCAAAAATATTCTTGCGCGGAATCTTCTTCGAGTTTGGCATGCTGCCATTGGGTCAGAGATCCTTACATGTAATATTTGTTATCACATTGAAACTTTCGACATCGGTCGAGATCGAGCATTAAAAAACAAAACCCACGTATCGATGTGCTGACGCTGATAACAGGGAATACGATGATCACAGAACGTATGTCACGTCCTCTCCACTGCACAGACGATTGAGTCCACAAAGGACTCGATTCGGGAAGGACTGAAGAACATGGCTGTGTGTGCGAGGGCATGACGGGCGGTGCCTTAGAAATCTCTCGGCCCTGTCTTCCCTTCCTCCCAATGCCTTATATCCTGTCCCCGCCACTTACTTCCCCACGGACCCTTTGTTAAATGGATTCCATTAGGGATCCCATCGCCACGGAACAAATGAAGACCCTTACTCAACCTATCAATCGGAGACCAATCATTAAGTTTCTCTCTCAAAAAACAACATATCCACATTCTCCCTCCCTGGCTCCATCGATGAAATTGCGGTTAGGTCACGGAAACGGTTTTACTCGAAGGAAAAAAGAAAGAGAAGTGCTCCGCGCTCTTTCGAAGCGCATAACTCAATCAGAACTTACGCTATCTTAGCACCGAAAAATTCTCAGTAAAAATAGGAGAAGTACTGGGTTCTTCCGCTGCCTCGAACATTATAACAATGACATCACAGTTTCCTCAAGACGTATGATTTATGTATTTCATACATTTACGGGGAAATGCTGAAAAAAAGGATTTATTTTGTCGTTTTCTAGCACTTTTCATCGATAAAATCAGCATCCCGTAAATGAGGCCTTGATAAAAGTCTCCAAAAGGCACCTAATTCTTCTTTTTTTAAATCGTTCATGTGTTTGCAATTTTTTTATTATTATGGAATAAATATCGCATATTCCGGCGTATAAGAATATTGAGCTATTTCTATTGACCCCCCATTTTTCCAATTAAAGTATAGATTTTGGGCTATTCTCACAGAGAAAATCATTCAAATTTTACTTTTTTATGCTCCAAACATGCCACATCGTCATAAAACTCCCGAGCCATTAAAAATCGGGAAACCTAGAATACGATGATTTCTCTTCCTTAATTGTAAAACCCAATCCTAGTTTATTCATAGGATAGGTTTAACGGTTCTTGCTGATTCAAACCAGCGGAGAAAGTGTGAGAAATGTATAAATAATAATTTCAAAATGCAAACAAAGTATTCACACGAGGACATCGCCACTAACAAAAAAAGACAAAACGAGATCGCTTAGTTTGGAGGGGAGGTGGCTCTGAGAAGGCAGCGGGGGGGGAGGGTTGGAGAGTGGATGGATAATAATAATAATATTTATTAATTTTTATTCGGGCGAGGTTGAGACTAACAAGTCCCCTCTTCCACCTAACCCCTCGATAGCGTCAATGCAAACATATCAAAAAATGGTATTTAAACCTTTTCAATACAAAATGTATACAATATACACTATTATTGAAATGTCAAAGAAGATTAACAAGTATGTGTGAAAATTTTGTGCAAAAAAATATTTCTGTTTGTGGGAAAAAACATGAGGATAAGGGTGTAATATCGTTCAGCGAAAAAACCCACTGCAGGAAAACGCCCACACAAGAAGGGGGGCGTGAAAAACCTGCGAAAACCTACCGAGTGAAAGCTAATGCCATGTAAAATAAAACATAGATAATGAGGTACAAAGTATACACAAATATTACAGATGCAATTAAGAGGATATGGAAGAGACGACAAAAAATAAAAGAGAGCGGAGAGGGTAGTGGCCACCTCCCACCCCTCCCCTGGGACGGCCGCCCACTTCCTTCCTTCCTTCCGACAAATTCCCCAAGCACCCCCCGCCACCCACCCCCAAACAACAAGAACAGTTCCTCGCTCCGATGCACCCACTTCCTAAACTTCCCCTATTTCCTCCACCCTCACGACAAGGCCTTCTGCCGCGGAGAAAAGCCAAGCGGGGAGGGAAGAACATAAGGTGACTCCGCTATCTATCGATGCATCCGCCCTCTGGAAAATTGTTAATTCGCCTCACACAACGCACCACACTGCACTAACACCACTCGCTGCCTTCGCCTCGAACGCCACTCTCACTCCCACTGGAAGTGGCCACCACCGGAACTAACTGGAGGAGGCGTTTTTACCTTCCCCCTCGATCGAGTGTGGGTGGTGGGCCGCGAATATATTGCTGTTATTTCACCACGATCATTCCCCTCGGTCGCACTATACACACGATGACCACCGCGCATTTAAATGGGTTCACAAAAGTCGCCAAGAAAATGATGGACAAAATTGAAGTACAGATGAGCAGCGCTGTAGTTGGGCCGGTACGGCGGCGTACCCCCTAAAATCCAAACTCGTTATAAGCGTGCCGGTTGAAATACTTTTTAAATCTATAAAAAAGAAACCTATTGTAAATTTTCCAATGGATTTCAGAAACAAAAATCGGAAATGATTACTTACTTGTTCAGAGTTATCTCCTGGCATGACTCGGAACTAATTTAAGAGTTGGTGTTTGACATTTCAATCGCGCCCGGATGTATAATACATGCTCGGCTGTTGGAATTTTTAGTGTGTACCGCCTAATTTTTCCCAACTACGGCACTGCAGATGAGGGAAAACACTGAAAATGGCCTTGATGGCAAGAACCACGAACGATGAGTTGTTTGGAGGGATACGAAAAAGACTGTGTCTACTAAGGGTATGCTACATAGGAGAAGGAACTCCTGGAAAGGCCATTGAAGCTGAAAGATTGGTTGAAACCGAAGCTAGTTTAGAGGCAAATGTAGATGTAGATGTAGAAATATAGAGGGGGATACAAGCTAATTTATAGGCAAAAAACGAAAATGGCTGTGATATAGAATACGTCATGGAATAGTTGGTCCTCGAAAGGAGGAGAGCCAGTCTTGATGAATGAAATATACGAGCATTTTACATTTTCACAGACAAAATAAATTTCGACTCAAATTTCGGATGATTTTTCACTCAGAAAGCTACATAAGGCCCTATGGAAAACATTCGTTATCCAGGAATAAAGATGGTTCAAATTTTTAACGGAATTAAGAATCTATGAATCAGACGCCCCTCTCATTCTATCATCTAGGGAAACATGGCAAGTTTCAAGACGACGAGCACCCATAGGCATCCTTTTGTAACTTGAATAATTTTACTGACGTCAGAGCAAATAAATCAAGAGGAGAATACAAGAAAAAATCACAAACGTGGAGCAAATCTCGACGCTTAAATCAACATCATTTTGGTCCCTTTGCTGTAGTGCCTGCCCCCTTGCGGTGTACCCATGGGGCATTTATCATTTTTTCCTCGACATAAGAGCCGCATGCATTTATAATTTTGAGAAATTTTGGTAGACCGAGAAGAATCGTTCGTGGAATAAAAATTTATGCGTGCAAAACCTTTCAGAGTGCTGGAGTCTTTGTGTGTAGGGCCCTCATGATTCTCTCAATGTGGGATAGATTTATGCAAGGAGATAGCATGAGAGGAGGACCCATTCTGTCCCGTAGTATGATCTCTGTTAATGCACCCACTTTCCTTACCTTTAAACCCTTTATAACCCAATGTTGCTCCTAAGAAACATCAAAAATGCGTACATTGTCACATATATTCAGGACAGATTTAAACTAGTTATTTTTCTGTCCTGCATAGTTTAATGGCGAAATCTGTAGCCGCCACAATAATTTTGATTGAAAAGAAAATTTTCACATTTTTTACATGAGAAGTTTAGAAATTTAATTTCTGCTAGAATCAGCTCTGGGTTAGAAAGGGCTAACCAGTTTTCGCAAACGTCCGCAGCACCGCATGGAGTTCGGAGCGATCCATTCATTCTAAATATTTTGAATTGAGCATTTTCGCTCACGAGGAAAAGTTTTGATTGGTTGAATCTAAAATAATAAACATGGCCTAATTCTTCTTAAAATTCGTATCGCTCTGCCATCAGCGACACGAGTGTACTTTTCATTCCCTGAAAATGTCGAGAAGACAGCATCAGTTGTGAGCGAATAACAAAAGAATGTCGATCGAGGCGGAGGGATGCATCCTGTTAATCTTTCGAATTATCCAAGTTTTATTTTTGAAATATCGATTTTATTTCTTTCGTTATTTTTTAGTGAAAAGCGAATATTTAAACAATTTAATCTTGAAAATTGAAGCTTAAACCATAAAAATTGCAATTCACTGAAAAAACTGCAAAGTTTTTTTCTGGCTCGATAGAAATCACTTAATTTCTTTCAAATTCAGAAGTAATCATGTCAATATAGTCATAAATGAATGAATGATGGTTTTCGGAAGGAAGGTTTACAAAATTAGCACAAAGTACCAATGGCACTTCTGGCAGTACTAATCGAATCATTCGGTTAATTGGTAAAAAGAAATATTTATGGAAAGGTAAAGAGATGGAACAAACTGGTCGGATAGGTTGTAAACTAGATAGGACAATTTCGAGATATACGCTAGCAGAAGATTATTTACGGCAAGTAGCTGCGCACGAACTGACTTCCTTTGTTTTTTTTCGTCCGTTAAATGGGGGAAGGAATCGAGTGGGTCGAATGGGGCCGTTGCTTTGTTTACAGGTGACGCGGTGAAGGGGGTGCGGTAGAGATGGTGCTGTTAGCAGCACCAACGGTGCGTGAACGACACCAGCGACCAAGGAGGGAGAGCACAGGATGGTCCTAAAAGGCCCCCCTCCCCCCCATTCCGTACTTTTCAGGGGGAAGCAATGAATTATCTCCGAATCGTCGTGGTCTAGAGCATGAGAACTCATTTCAGTTTCGTCCAGTGTTTTTCCACAGAAAAATAAAGCGTATTCGTCTTGACCGCAAAAGCGAGAAGAAAAACGCGTTTTCTCCCGTGTCATTCATGCATTGCGATTATAAAGAAACCAATGAATTACACGAGACATCTATTAGCTCGCTGATTCACGAAAATGGAAAAATTCACAAATTTTCTTTTAAATTGTCGCTCGTGATAGTGTTTGAACATCCAGAGACCAGCATTTTAATTTACCCATTGACACAGCTACACACGACAATAAAATCGACCTGCGATTACCCTTTGGCAGAAATTTTGATGACGTCACGAACTCGATGGCGACGTTGTCGCCGTTTCTCACGATTACTCCTGCTATTCATCCCTCTCTTGCGTGGCTCGTCGCTGTCTTCATCCTCGCGAGGGATTCCTTCCGTTTTGTGAGTGGCTCTCTATGAAAAGAGTTATCGAACCGAAACTCTAATGACGTCATTACCTTATCAAAAGTAGGCGGTAACTCGTCAGTGTTTTCATTTCTTACTTTAAAATTATGAGAGGATAGCAGATCTAGTAAGATTTTGTTAATTTTTGTCGAAGCTCATCTCTTCCACTTCTACAG
The DNA here is from genome assembly GCF_921293095.1 of Ischnura elegans. Classification (NCBI taxonomy): domain Eukaryota; kingdom Metazoa; phylum Arthropoda; class Insecta; order Odonata; family Coenagrionidae; genus Ischnura; species Ischnura elegans. Next base: position 7,826,323 of record NC_060252.1, read on the forward strand.
CAATTCAATTATTTTAATTAATTTCGATTTATGTTGGAGTGAACCAGTCTACTGAGTAAAAAACATGCCCATTCATAGAGGAAGATGATAGCTTCCTATTGTGGTAAATACATGGAACCAACCGCATTAAAATTCTAGGAGCAGAAACTCCCAGAGAACAGTTCTGACCGTTTTATTCCACAAATACGTTAAAAGCTCTTTTATTCCTTGGTTCTCCAACGAGATTTTGTGTGTTGGAATGGATACAGTGAGCATTCATTATCAGGGCGTGGAGATTATTATTCCACGATAGCGAAGTGAAAAGCCCAAAGAGCCATTCGGTAGACGATGTAAGATTCGCATCTGCGCATTAAATACGGAAGAAAATACCTCAGGACGCTCCCCTGAAATTCAACCCGGAGAAGAGGGAATGGGGAATATTATAAAAATACGCGCCGCCGTTTAAAGAGGAGTAAAGGGGGCCATAGGGGGTTTTTACCCCGAAAATTCTGAAAAAGGAACAATTGTATGGGCGAAGTGAGGGAACGAAAGAGAAGGGGTAGGACGCACCCTTGGGACTTAGGAAAATGAGATACAGCCAGTCATGAGGGGCGGTGGGCGAACCCTCATCGTCCATGTTCCAATACTATGGCTTAGTCATCGAAGGTAACTGCCACGATTGAAGCAAAACAACATATCTCACTTAATTCAGTGAAACCTCGGTTAGCGAACGCCTCAGATAACGAACAATTCGGATAACGACCAAAAATGTCGCTAATTTGCCTCGGATAGCGAACAAAATTTCGGTTAGCGAACAGATGTGCAGCGGACATGTTTGTGTTCGGTGCTGTGCGATCCCAAATGGATACAAAGGAAAACAATGTCTACAATAGTAAGTCTACAAGTAATGCAATGTAATACAATACCTAAAGAGCATGTAACTTTCATATGATAGCGAGTCAATAGGAGCTAGGAACCAATAATTCCAATTTCCTTTATTTCTTTTGGGAAAATAGTTTCGGATACCGAACATTTCGGATAACGACCAGCTTTCTGGAACGGATTGTGGTCGTTATCGGTGGTTCTAATGTACTCTCAACAACACATGAGTGCCCAAAGAGTACCAATACCGACGCGCTTCTTGATAACAAATATAAAAAAAAAGAAATGAATTGCCGATGGCGAGAGAGAGGTATCATCAATCCTATATCGTTTTTTTATAAAATATAATTAAATGTTGGCATACAATTTCTCTCCTATAATTAAGAAATTGAAAGTCAAGCTATAGCTACCTTCTATAGTTGCGTAGTAAAATTAACTCATGAGTTATATTGATAACCACGGATTTCTATTTCGCTCAAAGTTGAACCGCTTCAACTTCGATAACAGATCGAATCAAGATCGACCACGTCTTCTCATCGATAAGTTCTCTCTACTAAATCGCCGCTCAACTGAACTCCAAATAACGTAATGCTGATATCATGATGTAGATGTATCATGCTGTAGATATCATGATGTAGATGAATCACCTCCCCAATTGAAGCAAAGAAATCGCGCATCTGGCCACCCAGAGAAGGACCTCCAGGATTGAGCTCCATTAAAATACTACATAGGAAATCGCGCAACTTGGGATTTCTACTCAGCTCATATAATTAGGATGAGATTGCGAATCGGGAAACAAATTTATTGGATTCGATTGAACAGTTTTTGCACCTTTAAGTTTAATATATAATTTCAATCGAATTTCGCACATTTTCTTATTTAAAATACATGGGAGTCGGCCACGTTTGGTGGACCCGCACGAGCTTCAGCGCGACTTCCATTGCTTCCGTACATAGCGACAAGCAGTCTATTGTTTAGACATCAGTGCGCTCATCACACTTCCGAATCTAGCGTGATAGTTGTTAGCAGTCGACTGCAACAGCGGCAGTCAACATCGAAACGCCTTACCATCAGCTCTCCGCAATGAATGAATCATGCTCCAGAAGGGTGTTGTTGCACCCATGTGGAGACGGGTCCCACAGAGCGAGGCCCGAGCATTCAGCCTTTGGGGCCCTGCACGCCGATAGCACGGTCTGGGGAGCGTGGCTATCGCACCGCGGCCATCTTCGCAGAGAGGATCATGGGAAAGGAAGCGAATTTGCATCAACTGAGGGGTCGTGGGAAAAAAAGCGAAGGGGAGGGTGCGCATTAAGAAAAATAAGGCCTTCGTCACGGTGTTGTGTGGTGGTACGAGCGAGAGACTTCAACGGGAGATGCGTTTAAGTAGATTAAGGGAATAATCACTCCTTTTACAGGGTCTCTTTCCACCAACAATTCCTTAGGTTCACAAGTAACACGCATAAGGGCGGCACGGTGCTCACCTCCAAGTCGGAACTCCCCACCCCAAACACTATTGAGATTTAACTAATTTAACCTTTACCATCTTTGCTTTGCCTTGATCTTATTGTTTAATGTCCCAGTCTCTTCGTTCCGAGATGTCTTCTTACATAATTCCACGAAATAAAAACATTGAAACAAATAACAAAAAAAATGTCACTAAAGAGATTTAGCACCAATTCAAAATGGAGAAAAATTACGGTTGTTTTTATGCGATAATTTACCCGTTTTCCCAACTATGATCGCATCTGAAGCACACGAATTACTTTGGAGCGCTATTGTCTCGCTCTTCGGTTCATTTATCGCCATTTATTTCCACTAATCGTCCTCAACCAAGATGAGGTAAATCCATGTGATGACGTAGGCTTGGCATTCTCTTGGACCGATTCTCTTTCTCGTTAGAAGCAGCGCCTGGAAATCACACTAACCACATAGCATGATCTTGATGGTGCACCCTGAACCCTTTCGCCCGCCTAGTGCTTACTTTGGCGCAGTAAGGAAGACTTCTCATCCACCCTATTTCCTCCACAATATTCCGAACCCTCCTAATTCCTTCCAGGGTATTTGGGGAGGGGCGGATTTCAGAATGGGAGAATGTTAGCGGCCGAGATGGGAAAAGGGTGAGGAAATAAGCTCGTTTTCCACTTAAAACGAGGAAAGCGGACGGCATGGAATTTACATTAAGCAAACACAGCTCGCACGGAGGCGAGATAGTCGCTGGACCGTGAGATGGATCCCTTGGAGATGCTAATTTCCCTATTCCATTTATCTATGATCGCATTCCCTGCCATACATCCCATCGCACGCACGAAACCCACCGTTTCCCTGGAAGAACATAAAGACGGCAATGCTGAACTCGAAAAGTGGAGTCCCATCCGCCCGAAATTTGAAAGTAAATAGAAAATGCGACAAGTTTAAGAGATAAGCAAGAGCCATACACGACGCGCCGCATCAGACGCAGTATAAAGGAACTGTTTCAAAGGTAAATTTAAGCGTACCCCTTTACGCATATCAGATCGGACACATTCAATGCTTAAGCGAGAACTTAAAACCCATTCACGGAATCCTCGGCTTGCATGGGCAATTAGAAACGATAAAATGGTGAGCCCTTTTTAATTCTTCCGACTGGGGTTCCAGAACTTTTCAAGGAAACAATGCTGGAATGTGTATTGTACGAGACAGCGTGATTCATGCGATCCTACATCTCCATGACCTTCTTCAACCCTTTTTGTTCGAAAAGAGCTCTGAAGAAAAAACCTTCTGCCTTGAATAATATTCATTCACTTGCAAAGAGCATCAATAACTACAATGTCAAAAACGAGAAAAAACGGATATCCAGGAATTCAAATAGAATTCTTTTGTGTTCACATCGGAAACATCGTAAGTTACCCGTTTTAGCTAAGAGTGCACAGACTACCTGCCCTGCTACGAAAAACCTCACCAATGAAAGAAAAAAAAGAAAACGTGTGCAAGTAATGGTAGTATGGTTTTAAATTGCAAAGCAACTTTGCAATTATTAGAGCGAGTTTCTCCGAGTAAGTAGTTGCGTCGATACTTGCATAAAACATGGGCACACAATTTACAACGATCATTCTCAGAGAGCTGGTATTTTCAAAAAAAATATAAAAGTGATATCCACGATATTTCGAACTTTCCTGATTTAGTTAAAATAACTCATTATCAGATCATATCTTAAGATCCGTTCGTTGTATTAGACATTGTAGAAAGTTTTTAAATAAAGTGAAGCGACAGATGACGACCAATAGCAAGTATCTTAGCCATAAGCCGCCGCTGGGATATTCCGTAGCTCATTAGCATCGCTACGCAACGGTGCGGTGGCACGCGCCGCTATCAGATGACGGTCGCGTGCCGCAGACGACTTCAAATTGAACGCTTTTCGGTTAAACCGACAGAGGTCAGCTTGGGAGTGTCCGTTGGAAGTGGGAGGTAGGCGAGGAATTCGGAAAGATCGCTTCAAGATTATGAGAGATAAAAACATAAGTGGAAACGACTTAAAGCGATGACGCACGTGTCATTCCGTGCCATATTGTTCATAGAGGAGAAAATGAATCGTAAGGATGGGCCATATGGAACACGGTTTCAGCATTTCCACTTCCATCTTTAAACCTTTCTCTGTCGCTTGAGAATCGAGTTAGATGGGAGGCTTAAATACCACGCGAATTTTTAAAAGAACAGACGTATACCATAAACACAACAGGATTCGGGAAATACATCTTTATCCTTTGTTTGTAACATGGCGAAAACAATATTTACATCGTTAATATAACAAAAGAGGATTCTCCAGCGGTGGGCCATTAAGTGTGCTCTCATTTCAATGAGTAAATTGTCAATGGCGTAACTAGGAATATGCCTTGGGGGGGATGAGATGGCTACTTTCCCCTCCCCCTTTTGGCTTTGGTGAAGGGGAACTATCCCCTCACCCCCCCCCCCCCCCCATAGTTATGCCACTGAGTAAATTATAAAAGTCTCACAGATTTCTACCTCGAACTTAGCAGCACGGGGACTACATAGATCGGGCCTTATTTTGGCCCAAACGGTAACTACATGCGTGGAGAAGACCCTTAGAAGCTTGATTCATTGTTGTCACATTGGACGCATTTCAAAAATATCCGCAGAGCTGCGATGAGTCAATAGCGATCGATTTATTCTCAATGTTTACTAAATAGCAGTCACAATCGCGAGAAATAGCATTGAAAAATTATGGACTTCCTAAGTCACATTAGCAGCAATACAAATTTCCGCTGACAGCACTGGTGATATGTTATATCTCGGTAAAATTCGGTTCGGTCCTCCCGACGTGAATTGCGAGTGCTTTTCAGTGATCTCACGGGCGACAGCAGATTCTACATGAGTGGTGAATTCTCTCTTTCTCTAATCTAGGAAAGGGTTACTGCAGCGCAGTCGTTATCGTCGTATTGCGAATGTGTGCACATGCACATTTTACGATCGTGGTGACAGCAACACGAGGCATTTGCCACCCCTGTCCCCCCCTCCGTGGCCACCCCTGGTCACATTTCGCGCGGCCTCCAAGAACGGATGCAGAAGTCCCAGTGGTCCGAAGGTGACATTTAAAATTCGTCCTGCCACAAACTTCATTATAATCCCAGATGACAAAAAGGAGGCGTCCGGCCAGTCTCCGGAGGTCACAGAGAAGACGGAGGAAGCAATATACTTCCAAGAACAGCTGAGAGACACGCGGATCAATCAGGTGATATTTACGTAGATAGATGGAGGCATTTGGAGGTCACCTCACGCGTCTATATCGATACCTCACTCGTAAATTGGACGAAATCCTCAAAGAGTTGACACGCAGATAAACGAAGGCGCTAACCAAATATGGACTATTTGCGTGTGTTATTAATAACACATTTCGACCATAACAGACAATGATTTGAGGCAATCTCATCTATATTCCTATTTAGACATTTCAATATTTTACTGGTGAGTTAGATACTAAATTTCCTAAATTACCAATGGAGATATCGGCTGAAATCGATTGAACCAATTTCAAATTTATAAAACATGATATTGGCATCACAGACGACTGAATACCCGCATAGTTTGGCTTTCAGGTGTTCTGAACCAAGTTATATGCCCATACCCCAAGACTGAATAGCAAAGCCCCAAACTGAAGGGCCCCGCACCTCAGATTGGGCATGAGGGCCCACAGATCCCGCTTTCATTTGATGCATTGAAAACCGTGATCGATCAAAAACTGACTGACGAGAAAAAAAAAATATGGGTGGAAGTTAGTAGGCGAAATTAAATGTCTCGTGAAGTGATTTGAATATAATTTTATTCGCTCATTTGCTATTGAGTCAAAAAGAAGTTCAGAAGTGAGCAATGTATTATCTTCGTCATTATTCTTTACATATGACGAACACTACAGCCATTTCTGCATAATAAATACATAACCTAGCAATAATCAACATTTTCCTGAGCCTAATATTGATGGAGGTCGGTCATTTGCCGTAGGTCAGTAAATGAATACGTTGCAAAGTCGTCAAAAAAACCCTTAGATTAGTAATGAAACAAGATCCAGTTAAAAATATAAAGACTACGAAAAGTAGCTTAGAAAGCTTATGTCTGAGGACATCAGTCGATGAGAAATAATCAGGAGAACATTTATTGAAATTTTCATAAAAATTACACATGTATGGTTTCTTGACAGCCTTAAGCTCTCTTGATGTTTTAGAGAGCAGCCGAGAGTAAATAAAATCTCTCCTCTTAAATATTAATCAGACCCTCACAACAGAAGAAATTCGACGCATCAATTTCGCAATTCTCCTGCTGAAAATAATTCAAAATCTGCTGGTGCCCTTGAAAACAAAATTGATACTTTCGTCGCGGCGTTTCTAGTCTAAAAAAGAAGTCTTCAAACCGATGGACTGCCTAGCGCCCATAGAAAAATATAACCGATAAATCACCACTCTTCGTCACCAGCGCTGAAGTCAATACCATTGGCAACAGTTTCCTGCCAGTTCGGACAGGTTGGGGATTAAGCAAAATGTGAGTAGGCGAAAATAATTTTGTTCATCCGGAGGCAGATGAGGGCGCATGTCCTCTTTCCTCTACTCACATCCGTGACGCTACCGTGAACTTCCGCTATGCACGAACTTCCGATACACCTGGAGGAGGCACGGACGAAGGAAGAAGACCAAGAGTGATTCTCACTTTTTTCTTTGTCGGGAGGAAAAGCGAGAGTAGATTGGTAGGAGAGGTGGCCAAGACCGGATCCTTGAGGTACACCCTCGCCAATTGTCTCAAAAGCAGTGAAGATAATTGAAGTACGCGTTATTTTACTCAAAATTTCAAAATATACTCCCATCTTTGTCCTTCATCGATTTCTTAAAAAATTGCCATTCCGCCTGACATTTGAAATTTCAACCACGAACTCAATTTTTTCCGTAGGATCTTGCGGAAGAAAAGCGTTCAGTATAGATGGACTAAAATTAGAAAACCTCAGCATCCGCTCAGAATAAAATTATGCCAATCGTACAATAATGTTAGCGATAAAAATAAATGTAGGGAAGTTGCACCGCTATTTCTTGAGTTATTATCAAATGATACAGCAACTGAAGAGATTTTACCTACGTTATTTCACTGAAAATGGCGCAAATGTATTTCCTCAACCAACTGGACCACACATTAATTTTGGGTTTTGACCATTGCATCGCCAAAGCTTTCTAATTTCCCTTTTTGACACCGAGTTATACCATCGAGAAAGCAAAAATGTTTTCAACAAAGTAGGCGAAAATTGTCTTGAATTTTAGGATATTTTTTTATGATTGAAGTGTCTTTTGTTTTCGGGAATATGCGGATTTGAATGGAAGTGATGGGAGGCAGGTGTTCAATTCAAGAGTGAGTAAGAATTAAAGGAGCCGAGATTCAAGGCCAGATCCCGATAGATTATAAAGTCGCCACTCTAATTCCGTGAGAACCCTTCTCATTTTCTTTGGCCATGAACTCGGATGCATGCGAGTCGACCCATTGTTGTCCGAGCCGTCGGAATTGGCCACAAGCTGCGCCGCGCCGCCATGATTGTGAGCCTGACTGCTTTAATTTCGACGCCTCTTTTCTTCGCACAGGAGAAGAAAAAGAAAGACGCGAAACATCATGAATGGCCACAAGGAAAAGTGCAAAAACCTCAACGAAACATCTGCTTCCTTTGTCTACCTAGTGTGCAAAATATTCGCATTTTTTATAAACGGACGTAAATACACAACACCATTTCCTGCAGGAGTCATATTTGAGAGGAGAGGTAAGAAAAATCATCGGAATATTTTCACTATCTTCAATACCTTTCCATAATGCATAATGTTTTCTAGTAAAATGCTTAAAGTGTTAGATGTGACTTTATCACGATTTCTTTCTTTGGCCACTCTCGTCACTTATGTTCCTGAGATTAATTTCGTTAATATTTCAGGGATTTTTGTATAAGTCCTATAAAATACGAAAAAATAATAATTTTGGCGGCTCTAAGTATCGTGTTCACTACCACACACGAATTCTATAGAAATCCTTCAACAAAATAAATGATATAATTCAATATGTGGCGACAATCTCAGGAAAGCTGAAAAATTCTGGAAATAAGAAGTAAGTTTCCTCTCATCTATTGCACGTTAGTGAATCGAGATAAAACTCCCTTAAGCACTGACGCAGATGATTCTGATGCCACGGCACGCATCAATAGATCAGAGACGCAACAATGAAGGGATTTCTCTCATGAAACGCCGCGCCACGGCCAATTCGCAAAACGACAATTGGACTGAGTCACGCGTGTCGACGCTCCTTCCGGAGGTGCTTCGGACCATCAAGATGACCTCCGCGCATCAAAGGATGCGGTCCCGTTCCCCAGGGGACAAAAGTGGCACCCTTGAAGAGAAACCCCTGTGCGAATGGGAGGAGGAATCTGGCGCTGGACGGGGACCCCTGCAGGGATCGCCGCTTTGAGCAAAGGCAGGGGGCGTAAGGGGTTGGGGGTACAGGGTGCAACAGCCGGCACCCACCACGGATGAATGCGGCGACAGCGCCTCTATCGGCGATACGACGGACGACGCGACAATTGAATCCTGGGGGACGCGCGAGTGACGTTGGAGGCGCCGATTGGAGGAGAAGTTTGCAGCAAATGAAAGAAATCAAATGACGATAGTCACTGCGAATATAAAAAATAGCCCCCTCTGGTTGTTCTCGCGACTCCATTAAAAATGTCTCCTAAGTAACCATTCGCATGCTCCTTCGTCCTTTCCATTCCTGGCGCCTGTCGATGACGTAACAATCAAATTTAAGCAATAAATGCTTTCCGATCGGATGCATTAAGGCCTGTTTACACGGTACATTAACACGCACGGGTTAATGTCTAAATGTATGAATGCGAGAATGAACGCCAAAATGCACCGTGTAACCACCCAACTTGTGCAAATGCATGCACAGAAAATAGAACCTGTTCTAATTTGGTTCATGCATTCGTACATGTTCCATTCCGATCCATAGAAACCAGATCATTCATGCAAACAGACATTAACTCGTACGTGCTACTGATTCGGGTAAACAGGCCTTTATAGAAAACAATCTTGTTTCTTTTCTTTCCATGCCAGCGGAGAAAGCGTCTTTGGATGCCGTTGAGAAATTGAACGCGTGAATAGTGACGTAAGGAGCCAATGCGATTTTAGTAATAATACGAGAACGCTGGCAATGACGGCATAAAACTTACAGATGAGAAACGAACGGTGAACAAAAAATTACGATTTGATAATAATGAAGACAGTCTGTCATTACGGGACGTTCCCACAATCCACCCGGAGCTGAAAAGACGGAATAATTGAGTAGCCATCTTTCGGCATGTCCCCTCGCACCAATGCCTGTCATGTCACACCCTTCCCGTAACTGCGTGGGAACCCCCGGTGAGGCCATCTCCGAATGGGGGGCGCAACACACAACACTGTGATTGCGGTCTTCGACGGGTGTCTTTGTGCCGAGTGGAGACGGGCGAAAAAACTGGGCGTCATTCATCACCGTTCGGACTTTTTTCCCTTGCCGTCCATCTCTATCCACGAGAAAGCATTGTGGAGTCCACAAAATGGAGGAGAAAAAACAACGAGTCCTAAGCCGTCAAAGCAAAGACATCACCAGAGGAGACAGTTTCACGGCGAAAAAATGTCTAATCACCACTAGAGTCGCAATGTTCCAAACACTGCAACATACAAAACGATTCAAGTTTTAGGTATTTAAAAAACTCTATCATTACTTTCATATTATAGTGAACTCGCAGGTATGAAGTATGAAGACTGCTCATCCAAACTTAGAGGCTAAATTAATCCAGGAATTACGCAACAATTAAGGAAAAGACCCAACGAGGAAGAGACCCTGAGTAATAATCGAGGAAGAGGCCCAAAGCAACAATCGCATAAGACCCGAACTTATTTTCTTTTATGAAGGAAAATAATTGTTTTTATATTTCGGGGGTGTGGATCCCCCGGACCCCCCCTGGCTACGCCACTGGTTGACACAAGCATGGAAAAGGTGAATGAAACCAACATTTTAAGAAAATTATAACACCGCTTCATTAATTTATGAGATTATTTCCTTGAAATAATACTTTTATTTTAGTTACATATATTACACTAATACATATCAATTTTCGTGGGCTTAAAGAAAATTTGTTGAATACTTTCGTTCCAATTCAGTACTGATATTGCTTAAAGACTTTACCGATTTTTGCTTATGGCCCCCCTTTGCCCCTCGCTGGGTACGCCCATGGGTTGACAGGAAAGTCTGAAAGGAGCGCGGAACAATATTGAAAGGCAATGACGCGTGGGTTTAGAGACAAATTTTGGATCAATCTCCATTGAATAACCCAAATAAGAGATAAATGGTCATCATGATAATAGTCAACGTTGCGTGATGAACAAAAAAATCAATCAATGCCATTACGGATAGTGTTTTCCTTTGTTTTTCAACCATGACACAAGTGCCCCAATGGAAACCCTGAGGGGAAATAGAGCCCTCACGATGGGGGTCTTTTCTTAAGCAGTTCGTCTTGACGGCGGAAACCGCGGAATTAACCTGTACGCAGCGAGGCCAGCGAAGTGTGCGATTTTTCGGAGGAGTCCCTTCCGTTCCGTTGACGCTTCAATCATTACAAGGCACTCGGGCGACCACCCCCACCGCAAAGAAACACGACCCCAAAGCGGAGCAACCCTTTTCTTAATAGCCACAGGAAGAAGGGACTACTCGCTTTTTTTATTGTAATCACTGAGAGACCCCACCACTTCCTACAGTGGGGATAGAGCCCACTCCTTGAGACCCTCGCTCCTGTGCTCAGCGACCCCAGTTCCTGTCCAGGAACGCCCCGAAATCTTTATTATTCACTTGTCTCGTTCTTCCTCGGAGGGGAAGACACACTCCCCCAAACCCACCCACGCGTCCCCTCAGCAACAATCGAGGAAGACGTCCCACGCAACAATCAAAGGAGACTCGAACGGAGTTTCTTCCCACCGAACCATTTTCGGGTTTGGACCGTGGAATGAACGTAGTTGCCTGACATTTGGCGACGCCGTAAAAATTAATTCACCGCAGTTTCTGATTCCAAGTAATATCGACACAAAGCACGTATGCATGGCTCTTACTGCGTAAATATAACGGAGTTTGAATGAATAATTCTCCCACAAAAATATTTTGCTTTTAGAGCTGGTAGAAGTGGCTGGAATAGCTGGGCATGAAATATCCCCATTTATGGAAGTAGGTAAATACTCATGAGTTTTAAACTCCAAACTTTGGCAATAAAAATTGCAAAGACCATAAAGCCATCCCAAGTTTCCATTTTGACATTTCATACGATACTGTAGCACCAACTGCGTATTGGGTAGCAAATGTTATTCCTATCACATAAAGCTAACCTTCCTTCAAATGTTTGCATTCTCAGAAATGGCTAAGTACCGCTGTCGAAAAATACATCGCCATATCGCCACCACGGTAAAAAAAAAACGATAATATAAAAGAAGTTTTGAGATGTCGATAGCCTCATAGATAGTGAGTAGCTGAGACTATCGACCCTAAAAAAAAATTTATTTTCAAAAATGGTCCATCGACTTTGGACCTCGAGGGATGGACTGTCTCTCAACAATTTTTGGCCTTATCCACATCAATATTGGGGCCACCGTAAGGGCTTTCGCATCCATTCAATCTTGAGGTTCGACCATAGGCTCCTTAAGGGTACTCACCCTTAGTTCGTCAGGGGTGACGCTGTAGTCGGTGTAGTGGCAGATGAGCTCGACGGATAGAGGGTGACACTGTCGCGTCTTGGAGGCCAGCAGCAGGCACACGCCTGCCACCATTTGAAGTTGGCTGCGAGAGATTTGGCACTCACAGAGGAAGCGGTCCAGGAAATTGGTGGAAAGTGGGAATACTTGGTCCTCACACCTCTGCTCCTCGCAAACCTATAAAAAAGAGGGGAAAAAACAAAGATAACACATATACACTGCCAGGATTACTCAAACGAGTTTCAATATCTTAACTCAAATAAGTACCTGAGATTAACGATTGCTTCACGCATACGAGAAATATTTGAGACAGAGCCCAGATGAAGCTATGATTCGTAAAGCGTGTCGTTGGAACGTTTTCGGATGAAAAAATGAAAGAGGGTTGGTCTTAACACAACAATCGTTAACAAAAAGAAAAAATGAGAAGCGCGTACTGAGTCCCGTTCATCATTTATTTAAGCCTTTCATTGTTATCGAGGGAAAAACGAACTCTATGATTTCGGAAAAATATATTCATAATTACTCAAGCAATCGAAGCCTACCTCGTAGCCATCGGGTCTCTAACGGCTCCCAGCCTAATTTGTGTAACGCTCCCTGTTCGCTAGAAGCAGTTTTTGATGAATCGACCAACTTTCCTTTGTAATTAACAAAATTCATATATTAAATCTTTCCTCGGCCGGACGAGTGCGAAATATCACCTCTCATTATTTAATTCTTCATACGAAAATCTTCAACAAAAAAAAACCTCCTTTCAACGCCTCTATCCGTGATTAATGGATGCCCCCAAACGCCAATCGGGGGTCGCCGGAGAAGAGGAATGATGCCACTGGATCATGGCACCTTGTTCATATGGCCTTCAAGTGCCTGTAAATTAAGACCCCAAGTGGCGGTCATCGCACCCCCACGCACTCTTGAAACATGTGCTATTTCATTCGCGATTCGATCGTGCTTTACAGAGGACCCGTTCACCTATTACAGAGATGAATTGAGTTGCCAAATTCATTTTTAATAAAAAAACGAAATGGGATATCCATTATTTTATAACAAATTTTTACAGTAGACCACGATCAGTTTAAGAGTTTTGAAACGAACGTAAATCATGTAAACGAATAGAAGGCACTTTTCCACAAAGTTTTACGGCCGACGCGTTACTTCTATTACATCATTATCTAACTAGCACACAGTGTACTTGATAATGGCGTAAATGTCGAATTATTATATTAATTCTATGTCGGCATTAACCGATACAAATCCCAGGAAAAGTGCTATCTATTTTAATTAAATAATGATGTCTTTCCGTTATATCTCGCCATAATTAACATTGATAGTACAAAGGGTGCTGATTTCATTTATATGCTAGGGAAATAATTGAAAGCATGAGGGAACCCCATTGGAATTCAGGACCTATACGAATCTGTCATTTTTCATTAAACTGGGTATTACTTTCGTAATATATCCCCATAGGCGGATTTATGGGGGGGAAGCACGGGGGCACGTGCCCCCCCCCCTTCCCAGACGCTTAAAAAATATACTAGATTTATATTACAGTTATCATTTGGTTCGTGTAATTTTTTTATCATGGAGACGAAATCATTCAATTTAATATTGATAACTATTAAATTAATACCAAAATAAAGGGAATATTTTCTACAGTAATTTTTTCAATTTGTTTTTAATCTCAAATATGAGAAGACCTGTCAGAACCTTGTGCCCCCCCAGAAAAAACCTGGATCCGCCCCTGTATATCCCCCCATAATTAAAAAGTGGGAAGCCTTTATAAGTTACTCGTACACTAATTACGATTGAACAAATATACTTATCACAATACATGGAGAGCGTGTGACATCCGACGCAGAAGGATTTAATCTCCGGACTAAATAGTAAATACAAAATAAATCTGAGATAGAAATCGTTATATTCAGCTACTAGCGAGCAGATAGCGTAATACATATTTTACACGACTTAGACTGGGAGCCGCTGGAGACTCAAGAGGCTGCGCGCTAGGCTTATATTGCAGCAGCAATTAAGAATGGATATATGTCAGAGCGACAAGGAGAACATAATATTAGAGCCCCACTTTATTTCCAGGTCCGACAGAAACGATAGATTATGAGTAATATTTTATCGAACGCATAGATACGGGAATTTGTTTTTTCCCCGAAAAAACAAAAATGAAAACGCTGGGTGAGACTCGGAAGTCAAAAAACAAAAACGGCGACCTTCTTTTCTTTTTTCTCCAAATTACTGTTGTCCTAACTCCCCCGCCACACGCCTATTGAGGCAGCTAGCGGCGTAGTATGTAAACGTAACAGTGATCCACGCTGTGAGCTACGAATGGGAAGGCGAGAAAAATACAAGCATTCAAAACACGCGCCTATTAAGGATGTCATTTAGATTAAAAACTTCATCGCAGTCGAGTTTTCGCTAATTAGGGGTGCTTATGGTGGTTCGGTCTCTCGCGGGCGAAATGCGGACAGAAGGTGTGACGTTGCATGGGGGTCTGCAGGCAACAACAGTAAACAATCCAAGCGGCGAGCGCAACATTTTGATACCCATCCTCAAATTACCATCCCTTCCTTACTTTCTTTTCCATCAACGCACCGAATCACAACAGCTGTTCCGAAGACGGAAAAAAATGCCCCACGAGCTTCACCGGCTCGCGTTCACGTGATACGCGAGAACAAAGTATGCTGACAAGCGATACCCTTGCTGCATTGCTCGACAGAAAGCAAGGATCCGACTCGTAAAGAAATAACGCGATCACCAGCACAAACGCATACAGATCCATTTAAATGTTTCGCTTCGGTTTGCAGGGCAATAATTATTTTGAAACATATGAGAAGGATTCCGCGGCGGATAAGTTCATGTGTTCTGATAAAGGAGACCCATACACAGACGGCGGCGAGTTCAAGTGACGCGAAAGTTAACGAGTATTGACAACTAATATATTTGTCATTACAAAAGTTGCCGTGGCAGGAAATGCCAAGCAATGGTAAACAGGACATGTATTTGGCAAGTTTCACTGAGCAAATAGTATTCTCCAGGCATGGGTCCCGCATGTTTGCCGTCCAGTTTTTAAATTTGAGTCAACGCTAAAAAATGCACAAACCAGGCGAAACAGCGATGAGAAAATGGTTCCATCATGTTCTAATTTCGCGCATCTGAATTAGAATGTATCCAGCCACGTACTTGCACGGGTAATTGTATCGAGTAAACACGGCTTTAGGATTTGAGGAGGGGCTACTCAGCCACATATTTTCGCATGGATTCACGGAATTATACGCCATTCATTTTTACTTACACGCCCATACCGGCAACAGTGGCGGCGGGGCAAAGTCCCCGTCTGCCAAACCGAAGGTCGCGGGTTCGAATCCCGCCTGGGTAAGCTGCCCTTATCCAGGGCATGGGCGTTTGTTAATATCCTTCTATATGAAATGTTCATTCCCCGTAGTAAAAGTCGTTCATGTGCTGTTAACGGGAAATGAAAATAAATAAATACGTGCATAAAAATGCGATGGTGGTTGGCGTAACATGGTGAAACTCCTTCATGATGCACAAATGTTTTCTTAACCTTTGTGCATTACGTGCATAAGGTTGTGCATTGCATATGACATTTGGAGGGGAGACCGTCAGCTTGTACAACATGGCCTATCTTCATTTGCGCCATGAGGGAACGACCGAGAGGAATCCTGCGTTGGCATTGGCCTGTTCCTAACGATAAGTGCCAAGGGGACCACGGCTTAATGTCCCATATGACGGACAGATTGCTGCACTCGAAGTGCCCTCGACTCTTGCATTCGGTGAAATACCTCCGCAGCCGTCGGAATGTGAACCCGGACCCGCAGTGTGGGAAGCCAACACTATTGCCACCACACCAACCTCATCTCGATGGATTGGTCTTCGAAACTGTAAACAACTGAGCTATGATGTACTTAGTGAGCTCTTACCTCAAGCATCCACGTCGATACGACGTTCCTCATGTACGGGAATATGTCGTTCTGCACTTGCTGGAAGTAGTCGCATCCCGGCACGTAGTTGGACTCCAGGTCAATGAGGTTGTCCAGGACACGGGCGTCTTCGAATATGACCCTGTCTCGCTCAGCCCGTCGGCAGTCCGCGTTCAGCTTCTCCAGGCACAGGAGTTCCATGGCAAACCGAACACAAGCCACAGACAGACAGGGAGCCGAAAAATCACTGTCAAAATCGTAAAATTATCCAAATGGCAGCACGTAAATAAAAGTATGTATCGCAGCCGAGTCAACTGCGTAGGCGTCCACAAAACTGAACAACACAATAAAACTCGGCGTGCGTATCAAGAGAGGAGGTCCGTCAGGGTTCCGATCCGGGACCACTCTAGTTCTTCAATGCCGAACCGAGCAAGGGAAGTCAGTGGGGAGTAGAGGGGTCGAAGTCGTGTCACTTCACTCGCGGTGCCAGCCGACCAACATATTCCGCGTCGTCAAGGGAGACACCAAACAAGTCCCTCACTCGCACGCCTCGACTCCAAAGCAGCACTCCCGGGGTGTGTGTTCGTGCGTCTACCTTCGCTCACGGTGAGACCGCGACTGACTGGATTCGGGGCGGTACCGGGCCGGCTGCCTTCGACAACATGTGCGACCCCTTCCCCCCCCCCGCCCCCCATTCACTCTCACTGCCTCCCTCCCCTCCATTCCCTTTCCCACTTCCCCTCCGCGCCCCTTCCCATCCAATGCCCCCCTTCCTCCACGCACTGAATACGTTCCGAACAGTGACGGGATGACTATCGAAAAAATTGAATCGATCTCATTTACAATTACTACACTCTCAATTGTGCCATTAATTTCAATCACAAATTGAACGAACCTCGTTGAAAAAAATTATCGTAGGATTACAATTACTTATAATTTTGCCCCTCTATATGATGTTGGCGCGGGCAGTATTTTCTAAAACAGGTAGTACTACCGTGCAAACTAGCATTTTTACTATTATTTAATGGCTTCGCATGAAATAATAATCATAATGTTTGATTGCGGGACTTTTGTCACAATTGAATAAGTACGTGGATGAGATTGATGTCGCTGGGGCTTTCGGGCATCGTCCATGTACAAGTAAAACCTACTTCTTTTCATGTAACCATTACAAGCAGAAATTACCAAAGATGTAGATAATCGTCGAGAGTAATTCAATTCGTTACAGCGCATCACGGGATTTGAAGATTTGGTCGTGGGTCGGATTGGTCTAAAAGGCTGAATCACGCGATCATTTGTTCCGTCCTTTTCTAAGGATAGCTCCAGGGGTCGCTCCAATGATGGCGGAGGAATAACCGTTTCGAGCGATCATTTTCCGTGAAGGCTTCAGGGATGGAAATCCAATCCCTTTCATCCAATCCAATTCCATCTTTCGGCGCGTCCCTTTTTCCGTCCCTGAAACCATCGCTGGCACCTTATTTCAGCCAATCAGAACGCACAGCCGCTAACAGCGATTGTAACGCCACGCTTGCATCTAAATGAAATGACAGTTGTAAATACGGAAAGTGAGGGAATAAGCGATGGAAAAAGGGACAATGGTAATGACCGCGTGATTCAGAAAATGATAGTTAAAGCGATCACTCTTTTGGTCCCTGAAAACCTATCGATGGAAGAAATTATCGTCTGGTTCAGGATTTACTCAAAAAAGACATTACTTTTATTAAAGTATATACGCCAAGTGTAAGGGTAAGTATGTTTTTAGTTAGGTTTTTTGGAGGGTTTTCTAGAGCGTAGTGGGTAGAACGCATTGGCCGTTGATCGAAGTGTGCCCGCTTCGTATCCCGTTTGAATCCTTGGGACATCCCCGAATGAAATCCTGCAAGCGTGAGGTGGCAAAAGGGAGAGGGACTCATCCCCCAACCCTTGACTGAGCGAAATTCACATCCCTGTGGCCTGGTTCGAGGTGAGCTCTACCCTCGCCAATCCAACCGAACATTATAGGGTTAAATCTGAACCTGAGTGAAATAAGTGTGTAGGTACGGAGCATCTGAGAATTCTACTCTGTAATGGCCTTAATTTATTTTTCAACATTTCGGAATTCTAAAAAAAACTGTCAATTTATAAAATTATATTAAGTCTCAGTTAACTGAACTTCTTCTGTTCAACTTTGTATTTTAAAAAAAAAATGATAAATATAGCCAATGTCAGTTACATTCCTTGGTTTTTACAGGTGTATGTTTATAATATAATGACATAAACATAGCTCCAGTTTCACAATTTGCATTTCAGTTGCATTAAAATCGTAGTCATGTACTATTGATTAGAAAAATAGTACAAATATATCAAAAGAATTTGCATTATTTTATTTTCTTCCAACTTCAATAATGCAACAATTTATAAAATCGTTTCAGTCCTAATTTTGTGGAACAATGCTATATCCATGATAAAAACACGTATGGTAATGACCTAATGACCTTTAAAATGACACAAAGTGTCGAAACCATGGTCGGTCGTTTAGTGTTAAATAAAATAGTGTGGAAATCACCGTTTGGGTTTTAATCTTGAATGCAACAATTTTACTTTTTTGATGATGCTGCAGAATATAGAAATCAGTTTTAGTCGGTTGTCATAGCATAGGTACGGCGTAACACCCTAATAGGTGCGGCATCGCATGTTGCGGGTGGCTTGCAAGGCATTTATCTCGCAATAGAAGAACCGTTTTAGTATGGATGCAACGTCTGTTATCTTTGTGGATAGAGAGCAAAATACGCAAAAAAAAGAAACAGTTGATTTGGCTAGATTTCATAGGAAAGCATTAGTTTATTGACCTAGAAAAAGGAATGCACTAAATCCTGAGCTTTTCAGTGAAGGTCGAGGGTGGTTCCATCGTCACAAAAAGCTATCTAACTTGCGTTGTGTCAGAACGAGTCAGCACTGACAGCGAAGCTGTAAGTGAATTCAGGGGCGGATCCAGGATTTCTTTCTGGGGGGGGGGGGGGGGGGCACAAGCAAGGCCGTATCCATGATTTTGTTCTGGGCGGGACACAAGGATACCTCGTAATACAAAACGAACGCAATGATAATGGGACAGTATTAAAAATCTTGCATATTTTTTAAGTGTCTGGGGGGAGTCTCGTGCCCCGTGCCCCTCTTAGATCCGCCTATGAGTGATTTCATCGAAATGTTTCAAGAAATTGTTGACGAATGCGGTTACTTACCTCAGCAAACCTTAAATGTTTATGAGACTGTTTTATTTCGGAAACGCATTCGCCTTCAAGAACATGTGGCTCCAAGGGAGAGAAGTCCATTCCTGGTTTAAAATGGCCAAAGTTCGCTGGACGATATTTTTGGGGGCAATCTATCAGGCGAACTGAAACTGAAGCCAATGATAGCGTGTCATTCGGAGGACACAAAAAGCGGTGGCGCAGCGAGGGGGGTTTTGGAGGATAATCCTCCCCCCAAAGGTCAGAGAAATGTTTAAAGTTTAATCCATTTTACTTAATTGGATAGATATTACTAATAGAATAGTGTAAGGATTAATAAAATATCCCTTAGAAAGCCGTAAAACTCACCATTTTGAACCATTTACCTTAAAATTCCAAAATTTATTAATCTCGCACCTACTGCTTATCCTGGTGGGTATTCCATACCCCCACACACCCCGGTATTAGTTGCACCTAAACTCCCTCTAGCCTTAATTCCTAGCTGTGCCCCTGAGTAAAAGGGATAGTAAAACATCGCTTGCAGGTTGATTGGAAGGCGAATGCTATAAATCTTGGGCGACACAGTCCATTTTCATTGAATGGTTCCGTTATTGCGCTAAAGGAGAAGGCAAAAACTAATTAAAAAATCAACTGCAAAGAAAATAACTAGACTGCATTGAAAATGCAAATTAAATGTATAAATTGAATCTACAAAGGCACGTGAAAGCCATATTTCGCTTCGAACAGAGAAATTTTCGCCGTTACTTATATTTACCGCGTTCTCCATATTTTCGGCTCTTGCACTGGCGATATTTCGACGATATAATTGCCCAGGCGTCGCGACGCCCACTCGGGCGCGGCGGAATCCATGTCACTGCTGCTTGAGTAGTCGATGAAGACATGCACTCGTTTTTTATGCCACAATTTGGCATTTCCATCATTAAAAAAATGCCCCAGAAGTTATGCGATAAAATGTTTTCGCATGGCGAAAGTTTGGAACCGATTTTTACATTTTAGATTGCTTCTTTTGCTTCGTTTGACGTCGTTTCGTTTACAGTCAAAATTTTCAGGGATGATAAGCATGGGTGCACCCAGCAAGGAGCAGGGGGGGGCACCTGCCCCCCTTGCCCCTTGCTGCCCCCCCCCCCCCTAGAAGCAAAAATCGCAAAAGTCTTTAAGAAAAAACAGCACTCAATTGAAACGAAATTATTCAACAAATTTTATTTAAATACACGAAAAATAATACGTATTAGAATAAGATATGTAGCTAAAATAAAACTATTTTTTCAAGGAAATAATCTCATAAACTAATGTCACATCTTGGCTTGCCCCCCCCACCCCCCTAGAACATGGCTTGCCCTCCCCTAGTTATGATCCTGGGTACGCCCTTGATGGTAAGTGACGTTAAACGATACACTGCATTGACAATCGTCATTTATGTAAAAAAAAACTATTTAAAGTTATCCTTGTTTTTTGAGTCTTAGACTTTTAATATTTGAAATTATGCATTTACTGATCATTGAACAATACGTCTTCGTTAATTTTACGTAGACAAAACACTGCAGAGATTCTCCTTTACTGGGAATAATTGAAAGAATACAATGATGTATGTCAGCAATTGGATTTTGCAATGAGTTATTTTAGCTTCAAATCGATTATACATTCTGAAGCTCGTAAAATTATGTCGTCAAAGTAAATGTGAACGAAAATAAATTTATTTTTGTGTGAGTTGCAACTGTGAACGGAGCATTTAAGTGTATTTAAAATCAACGGTAAAATTAAAATCAACGGTAAATCGTACAATTCATGAAATTATTATAATATAATTTTCTATCGGCAGGGTTTAGTTCATTACCTATAGCGGAGAAGTTCCTCCATTTTTCTGCCCAAATATACTAATATAATTTTTACATTCTAAACAAAAAGCATTTTCTCACAATATACTGGGATAATATTTACTAAATTAATATAATAATATTTTCTGAATGAAGAACAGTATACTTCCACTGGTCATTTCGTTGGTAATTGATTGGCAAATATGGATTTGGGTGCTCAGCTCGCTCAAAAAACCGAGGAGGAATTTTATCGGCTAGGGTATACATTTTCTCCGAATATTAATTCGCCTTTTACCCTTTATCGGCCAATGTATCTCATGCGATACGCCATTAAACCTGTGCTGAGAAATAGATATCTCGCCTCGCATGTCTTTGAATTCGGACGATCTAACTCGGAAGAAACGCGTGTTATAAAGGCACAGTAAACTGCCGCCATCTCCCGGAATTTTCTCAAACTACGTTTACGTTTCATGAATTTCAATTTGGTAGCGAGTAGATCACAACCTCACGAATCATTGGTTGTGTTTGTTCATGTAATTTTTTGTCCATGGAGATGCGGAGGCACATACCATTCTGTCTTATATTTATTCGGAGTCTCGTTTGATTTTTTTTACCAACGCAAAACATTTATTCAGCCAAAATGGGCAATGCATACCTCAGGAGATGCATTGCATTATTTAATAATTAATCAACATAAATGCAAATGAACAAGTATTTGCTGTGCCATACCCATTACGCTAAAATATAAATGAAAAGTTTTAACTCAAAATTTGAATAAGTTACACCGATTGAGGGTTAAAAGAATTTGTGGAAAATGTGGGTGACAAAATAAAGCGTAAAAATGGAAATAACCATTCCAGGAACAAGGCCATGATTCATACATTATTATATAAATTATATACTCAATATATTGAATTCTCGATAAAAATAACCATTCCGTAAAACATTTGTCACAAGATTAACCTCTGATACTCCGAAATTTCGGTTGATTTGTGTGGTCCGTGTACGGAACTCGGCTTCCTACTCGCGCCGGGAATCAGAAATTAGCTACTTACTTGCATTTATTCATCTATTTATGTATTTAATATAAAAACAACCGATTTTGGCAATTATATTGAATTTAAAACTCAAAATCAGCAGCGTTAACAAATATAAACCATAAAAAATAATTTAAAAAATGAGATTCAGCAGCATAAGGATTTTCAAATCCGCCTCTTGAATGCTCAGAAGGGCGCAGATATCTACATAATATCATAGAGTAAATGCAGGCACGAAGTGGCGATGAGCTGGGTAGGAATTCTGTAAAAAGATGATCTCTTGAAGAGAGAAAGATGGAATTTTTGTTAATGCAGGTGGGGATGTGAAACGAAAAGTGTGGTAGTATTTCGCGGGATCGGTACTCATCCATCGTCACAGGCAAGTGAAAGAAAGGTCATAGATATTCCTACTGGAGGGGTCCATGAAAGGGCAGACATTATTAAAGACCGAGAAGAATTAACGGAATTGAAGAACACATTGTCGGACACAGTGGCGGATTCAGGGCGGTCACGGCGGTCATGACCCCTCCCCAAATTTAATGAAATATTTTAAAATTTTATTTGTTAAATAGTTTTTGTATCCTCGCAAAGGCATTAGGGGAGTGTATATGTAAATCATTGACAACAAGTCCCAAACGTTCGAGATCTTTATTTTATAATTATCGTAACGCGTAGAAAGAAATGTTCTTTTCTCTTTAAGAAATTTTACACCGTAGAACGCCCCTCTCTCCCGGGGGGCATTCTGTACTCCCTTGACCCTGGTCACGACCACCCCCACCCCCAAATTTGATGCTTAATCCGCCCCTGGTCGGACCACTGAAGTAAAGAAATAATATGGCGTTGAAGAATTTTCAAGTTGGAGAGGCAAAGTTTTATGGTATGATGACGTTTTCCCCCCAAATTTGCCATTTTTTCTGCTGTTTAAGTTGCCACTGAAACATGGGCGTTCCCAGCGCCTGGGAACTCGCCCCCCCCCCCCCCCCAGAAGCAAAAATCGCAAAAGTCTTCTAGCAAAATCAGCACTGAATTCAAACGAAAGTATTCAACAAATTTTCTTTAAACCCACGAAAAATTATATACAATAGTATAAGACAGATATGTACCTAAAATAAAACTATTTTTTCAAGGAAATAATCTCATAAATCCCATTGCTTGCCCCCCCTAGACCATGGCCCCCTGCCCCCCCTCCCCTCTAGGTATGATCCTGGGTACGCCCTTGCACTGATATTTATAGGTGCTACCATAGAGTAAGTACATGGACTTACTCTATGATCCTACGACAACGAAAAATGCCGGAGAACTATTGGCGAATCTAGGGAACATGGATTCCAATTCAATTTCATTGCTGCTTGCGGCATATTTTGAAAAATAATGAGATCCTCATTTCTTCATTTTTTTATCAATAAGTCGTCTTCTTCTCGAGCCATCACGGCGAAACTCCAAAGGCCTTAACCTTTACAAAGATAAGTATGCTGAGTAGGTTACCACTTCTCAGATCCTATACATTTGATATAATATATATAACATATAATGTATATGGGCCTCGACTAGGGTGCACAAAAAAAAAACCTTTTTTTTAGTTGCACAAGTGGATGAATTTTTTGGTGTAGTTTCACCAGAAGGCATGGCCCTCAAAAAAAACACCTTTATCACTCAATGTTTAATCCTGCCGAATCGTGCTTTCATTTCGTGCGTGAATTTTCTACACGGAAAAAAAAGATTTGATTAAAACTATCGAACTGGTGTGATAGGGAGTATTTTTGTTAAATATACTTAAACTTTGATGCAAATTATGAAGCACTTGATTTATTTTACCAAACGCTAGCGTGAGCTCTTGATATATTTCATCAAACATTTTGGTATTGCATAATTTGGTCAATTGTACGGAAGAGTTTCGTAAAAATAACCGAATTAATTCAATACGATTCTGAGTTTGATAACTTTTATCGAAGTTATGATTAATTTTACGAAGGTGATTGCTTGTTTGGTAAAAATTATCAAACTCTACATTGCTATGCAAATTTGGTTTGATAGAATTTACCAAGTGTTTCGTAATCTATCGAACGGTCTATCGTTCCTCTTATGTTTATACCAGTACACATTTGCAGTTGAAAGATTCTTAAACAGGCCTTACATAAAAGATAAGTTTGTAGAAATGATTTTGTTTTCATTATTTGTGATGGCGATAACGTTTTAATTTTGTTTACGTTCATTTTTCTGTTTTTTCCTGCTTTAAATTGCAATACTACCCGCTAGCTGGTGCATCAAAGACATTGATTGAATCGCATATTATCATAGATATTAAAGCTGTAAGGAGATGTTTGTGTATTTCGACACATTAAAACTTTTATTAAAGGTATTCCTGAGGTATAATCAATCGCGATCATGTTTAATAACATGTGATAAAAGCCGTGATACTAGACCCAATCCATGCTAAGGATATCACCCAGCACGTTAAAGCCATCTCTATATCGATGTAACGTAGCCTACGTTATATACAAGGCCGTCCAACGTCGGGAAAAGGCTGGGACAGCGCACGTAGTTGAGTCTTCGGCCGGTAGAGGCGCTCTTTTGAGAACATGAATTACATGAGATCTTACGGGAAATAGCAACGGAACTGATGAAATTACGTTATTTTTATCTTAAGAGAGGCTCTAAATTCTTTCTAATACTTGTAAATCTACATAATACCCAGAAAGCCACCTTTAGGGTGTTTGGCAGGGGAAAATAATGAAGAATGAGAAAAAGCGAGGATATTTATTTTAAGGAGGTCTCGAGAAAATTAGTCCTAAGGCGATTGATTTTGGACCCTATTGCAAAACATTTTTCGATGGAAATGATTACTCACTAACCAAAACTTACCAAATATACAAGAATTGCCATGAGAAAAAAATCTCCTGAACCGGGAATCGAACTGCGGTCATACCGCCATGCGCGTCTTTAGGGCAGGGTTGAGACTCTTAACCGGTCGTGAAGGGGCCATAACTAGGACTTTTGTCAGGGGGTGCAACGATCAGTTTGCCACTATCCCTCCCGTGATCCCCTTCTCTCTTCCACCCCTAAAATATAATACCTTTGTAATCCATTTTTTTATTGTGCGTTAGTTGAAATTACTCGCCGTATGTATGCTGTGAAGAACTTTTATTAATATTAGTTTAAAATGATTTTTAATTATTTTGGCTAACTAATTTAATTATGAAAGTTAAATAAATTTTCTAATAAATGTTACAAAATTTTCTGCTCCCCTCTCTGAAATCTTCGCCAGAGGCACACGCCCCCCTGCAACGCCCTAGCTCCAGTCTTGGGTTGCGGCTTCATTGAAGTCCTTTTTTCCCGCGTTGACATCCTTGACGAACCACAAGGGTTTAAAATCTAGCAGTGACGGATATAGATCTGCACCAACTAGGTGGGGGGGCTATCTTCGTGAATTACTACACAACCAGGGGAATTTCCCCCTAGCCGAAGGGGGGTTCGGGGATTTTGAAAGTTAGGATTTTCCAGACTCAAAAACGGCTGTTTTAGACTAATTCATTGATAAAAAAGACACTATATTATGCAGGCGTAGTAGATCGTTTTACCAATGCCAAAGCGTTAAAATAGGCCCTATAAGGTTAAAAATAATTTGTATTTTGACTCGTTATAGTTGGTAAATTTGCCGGAAAATTTTGCTATCTGCTTTACGTCAAAGTAGTGACATATGAAAATTTCAATTTTTATCTATAGCGTATGTTACGACTCCTAAGCATCTCCCCTCCCCATGGATCCGCCACTCTCATCTTGTACCATGAGCCTCGGAACAATTGCCATGGGAATCAAAGAAAGTCTGCTCAGTGGCCTGGAAATCCAAGATCACTGCCTCGATTCCCGGTTCAGGGGAATATTTTCTCACGGGAAATTCATGGATATATCACCGCCGTTCACGCAGCAGGTTGATTGCGTGAATCGTTCAGGGGCAAGGGGGTCGAACCGATTCTCACCCAATCTCACGTGGAGGGGAGGGGGGTCCTGGCAAGTATCACGTCATTTTTTCCGCAAGAAACAGCGTAAAATTGTAAGAAAACTGGGTGGAATTGAGCAAAACGTGTTCCTCTATTAAACTAGTTAAATTATATTTTTTTGTGGGAATTTTCACAGATGGCCAACGTTCATTCAGAAGACAGTATTCCATTGCGCGCCTTGTGACCCCATTTCGGCCTCTATTCCTTAGCTACGATTCTAGTCACACCCTTGAGAACATGAGAAATCAGTTTCTTGGCCGTAGACTGACATCTGACGGAGTAAACGTTTCCAGTGACTTCGTCAAGTTACTCTACCGACAGCAGGAAAACAGTGAAAACATGTCAAGAACTTGAATTTCAAAACTTTCTACCTCTCTGCGATAGAGTAAATGACTCTGAAGATTGCAAATCACTGTTGCTTATCAGGAAACTCAATGACATTTCTAAGGGCCATGAAACTCCTGCAACGCAACCGGAAGATCTTCTCGAGATATTAAGTAGACCTATTCCAGGTAAGGTTACTGAAAAAGTGTTTGTCGACTGATTAATTATTTGATAGTTAATTCATTATTATTAACAAATTTCCCCAAGTGACCATCGCTTATATATTTGAAATATATATGAGAGAAGCTGCAGTAGCTTTCGTGGCGGGTTACCTAGTCCGAATCGCAGAGGAGAGAACTGAATGTATAGGGTGTCTGGAACCTCTCGCCGCATGTCAAAAAAGTGCTCCCTCACTGTTATTAGTGAATCATTTGAATAGATCATAGATAGATTGTTATCCTAGCAAAAACTTTACATATTTCTCAGTGTAAGCAGTGCGCAAACTTGACAGCAAAATTTTATATTCGGGCAGTACTCTTTCTGCAACGCCAGCTACTTGAAGAGCAATTACTGACATTCATTTTACCAAGATTTCTGAAGGAATTTGCTTGTAAGCAATGCACAAACCCGGTATTGCTTCATGTAATATTACAAAAAAATTTTAAGGCCACTTCTGGACAATTATGCTAAAATGAAACGGACACTGTAACATGGAAGAAGTAACAGCACCTGCGTTTAGGAAAATATCACTTTGTCGGAAATTCCTATAATTTTGAAAACATTATTCCGTGAAAAATACCAAAAAATAAAGGCCAAAATTAAATAAATATGGTAAATGTTAGCATAATCACGAAAAGAGAACTAATTTTGACAAAAATCGCGTCTGTTTCAAATGTTCGCCACTCATTCCCATACGAATTTTGTTCTCAAAACAGCGCCAGCGGCGACTACTGGAACTAACTCCAGACATGCTCATTCTGCCCGTTTACAGCTCACGTTGGACGGCCTTATGAATAACGTAGGCTACGGATGTAATAAGCCTGCAAATAAAGTTTTCTTGCGCATCTGTACTAGATATTCATATGGAGTAACTACGTAATGCAATTGTGTGCATCAAGTATTCCTCTTAAGCATACAAAGGGAAAATGTAGTCACACCTTATTCACATTTCAAAACAAAGATTAAATACTTACAATAATAATATATTAGAGAGTTTAAATTAACAATTATTATGACAACCGATTTAGACTAGTTGTTAGAGTCCGTAGCTACCACGCGGAGGGCCCACGTTCAATGCTTCATGCAGGCTTGTTATTTTTCCACTTTTTTTTGTATTTTTTATTGCAGAAACTTACGCCAAGCTCCTAATTTTATTAATTTCAATCATAATAGTGCTTTCTGGGTTGAAAATCTTTCACATGTGCACGCTACGTCGATTTTATTACCCTTTCGATTTTGATAGTTTTTATCGAACTGCTGTAGCCATTTCGGTAACAATTACCAAATCAGCTTGATAGAATTTATCAAACTGGTTTGGTAATAATTACTGAATTTTTCAATGTGCCATATGAACCCAAAAGTTTGATAAATTTCATCAGAATTCGATAGTTCTGACTAAACTTTTTTTTCCGTGTATAATCGATAATTGCCTCGTTTATATCGGCTGTTTTATTTCTCAAGTTTTTACCGCAGACATTGCGGTTATCCATTACAAAGTTATTTTTTGGTGCTGAATATTACCGTTACATGGTATCCTCAAATTTGAATCGGTTAAAAATTGTTAATAGTGACCGTAACCTCACCTCTACCACCATATTCCCAAAGCTGAGAAATATTTCCATCCGACTGTATCACAATTAGTCACTGCGGTCTTCCAAGTTCATTCATTCGCATTAGTTATCCCCTGAATCAAATCATCTGATTAGAGGAATGCCCTATTAGCAGAGATTAGGAGTACTGAGTAGAAGTGGCCAGTGGCAGATGCATTTGGGGGGCGCAAGCCCCCCACGCCCGGCTACTCGCATTGCCGAACCACACCTTTAAATGAAACTATCTTCAATTTTGCACGTAACTTGATTATTTTTAATTGCGATAAAAGCACATTTAGCTCAAAATATCTTTATTCCCCCCCCCTTTATTTTTTTTCTGTATCCGTCACTGGAAGTCACAAGTAACTCTGTTACCAGTAACGAATACATTTCAGGCTTTTGCTTGTAATCGTCATATGTATTTGAAATGAATGTAAATAACTATTACTTTTAATCAATTCATTGTACTTTTCGAAAGTAATCGCTACTATTCCATTGCGACAACGCCGACAGGTGTCTGCCAAATCAGTGCAAATTAATGTATTTATAAGACAACCTCGTCGAAGAAAATATCATATACAATAACAATGAAAAAAATACATTTCTATTTCAAATTGGTTTGAACGAAGGCTCAAATTTTTTAAGGACTCAATTTAGAATTTCTAGGCAGGGGATGCAATGAGAATGCCAATAATTCCAACTGGAGTGTATTTATTAATCAAAAATTCCAACAAGATTTTAATAAAAATCAGATATTATAAAGGAACAGGGTGCAGCTAGGAAATATGGCTGGGGGGGGGGGGCGTTTAGGTGCAACTAATAATACCGGGGTATGTGGGGGTACGGAATACCCACCAGGATAAGCGGTAAGTGCGAGATTAATAAATTGCTGCGGAATTTTAATAAATGGTTCAAAAGGGTGAGTTTTACGGCTTTCTGAGGGATATTTCATTAATCCTTACACTATTCTATTAGTAATATCAATGCAATTAAGTTAAATGGATTAAAATTAAAAATTTCTCTGAGCTCTGGGGGGGGGGGGGTTATCCCCCAAACCTCCCCCCACCCCTCGCCACTGTTAGCGAATGCTGTCAAAGCCCTAAAAGCTTAAAATTACATATTTAAAATATCACGCACATTTTGGGATCAAATACCTGCAGACACTATGGCTTAATAGCTACGACTGTTTCAGTAGTAACAAATGATTCCTTGATGAAAGGTCTTTTTTTTCTAGGGTCACACTCAAAGAGCAATGGTCGAGTGTTGATTGTCTTAAACTTGACTCAGTTGCCATGTTGATATTATGAGACTTCACTTGAGTCCTTAAGCTTGATCAGACTATATTCCACAAGTTGAGTCCCAGCTCAAATTGATTCGCCAAGTTCCAAGATATCCGCTGCCGTCGCCGCTCATTTTCTTTAATGAAACGTCTACCATAAAAATACTGCCACATGTGATATTGTGCACCCATGCCTCGCTCACCGCAATTTCGATTCAGGGAAAATTTGTTCCTCGGGGAAACATCCCAACGCTGCTTAGCCTAATCAAATACCTTGAAACATTCTCTTGAATTAACGTGAGCTTGCGCTGATTACGCACGAAATTGTGCTCATTTCACGCATATCAATAGTATTTCTTGCCTCAAATCTTCTTTTTCCATATATTCGTCGAAATCCATCGCTGCGCAATGGCCAAAAGTGTCATGTGGTCTGGATAGCCGACCTACCCAAGTAATTTGTCTCGTCGCCTTAACAGAATGACATTAGTTGATTTATATCATTAATCACGTTTGGAGCTGCTGGAAATTAGTTTTTTGAAAGCAATACCCTTTGAGACGTAATTTTTTCCGTCATAGGTTACCGGGCGAATTGACTTCCGCGCAGAGGGTCCACCCTAAAGCATTCATCAGCATTCACGTTAGAGAAACGAAGCGGTGGCCGAGTTGCGTATGAATGATATCAGCACGTGGGTCCGAGAGAGAGTCTCAAACACATTAGGACATTGGCTTCATTCCCTCCCATCAGCCGTAGGCCATCCGCGTCTCAGGAATACAGTGCGTCAGTTGTTCAGCAATAGAAAGTGATTTTGAAGGAGCCATACGGAGTTAAAACAAAGTAAACAATGACAAAAAATAGGAATGCGGACAGAAAAATGAAACGTTATCAAGAAAACAAGAAAGTGATCAATTGACCAAGCGGTCAACACGCACGCGAAGTATACCGCTGGAAAAAACAGAAAGATAAACGGAAATATGGATTTATAACGAATGGTCAAGTGAAGTTTCTTGATCTCAGGCAGTTATTTGTGCAAAAGCGTGGCTTTATTTGTATCTGTAAAAGAGGACGAGGGTGGTAATCTCTCCGAGACATTTCGCGAAAGCTCAGTTTGTTCCCAAAATTTAAACGGGAGCAGGTATTTTCAGAGCGGCGATATCAGGTGAATCTGCAAGCGCTGATAGCGCAGTCGTCGCAACATTTTCTGATGAACTCCAAGCCTCCAAGCTGTGATTGAATTTCCTTTAACTAGTTTTTAATTTTGACGAGACGGGATCGATTTGGAAGAGAGTGCAATCTCGTTCATTCATTTTCCGGGAAGAAAAACGTGGGTCAGGTTTCAAGGCATTTAAAAACCGCGGTTTCAAGTTTCTGTAGGGTGCTAATGCCTCGGAGGCCTTCAAATTAAAGCGTTATGATTTATCACTCACAAACTCCGCGAGCAATGAAATGGTACTCAGTAGTAGCATTTTCCTGTCATTTGGAAGGGCAAAAACAACACAATAATTGCTTTAGCCAGCATCCATTTTTGATTAGCATTTTTCCCTAGATGTTAGCCCACCCGCACGAAAAGAGGGAATTTCCAAAGCACGTACGAATTTTATTCAATGAGAAAAAATCGTCTTTGAATGTGCGCCTACTATCACTAAGAATATGTTTTTAACTATAAATGTTTATATACATAAGGTTTTCTAGGGCTATTAACCCATTGAGTGCCAACAGATTTTCTAAGTACTATGTGCCGAGGCATTTTTGCTGATTTTGCAGTAGTAGGTATATAGGAAAAAAATTAGGTCTCTAAAACAACTAAAGTTATATATTCAAAAACTTAAAGAAATCTTTATTACACGCGGTTTCACCTTTTTTATGTATTATTTGATGAATCTTAGGTAATATGAGTTAATTTTTACGATTTAAAGAAAATAGTTATTGTTAAAATAAAATGAATACTAACTATTTAATAATTAGCAAACTATTGGCATCTAAGAGTGACACTGCAGGGTTAATAGAAATACATATGCTTTTTAGGAAATTCGATACCCAACACCTATGCTACGGGGAACGCATCCCTATTTTCCCAATGTTAAAATGGTCTCGAATGACCCGAGATCGATTACTGAAAATACCCCAATAAGTGCATCCCTTGTGCTAAGCGAGGCATGGGTACTCCTAAAATGCTAGCTTTTGATTATGGTATTTTGAGGAGATAACCAGCAGCTAAGGTCATTGGCGACATAGGGGTGGGTGGGGAAGAAATGGTGGGGAGAAATTCAGAAGTGGCATTAGCGTGCTCTCAACAAAAGGCTCCAAGGGGACCACGGCTTAACAACAGAACAGCTGTTCTGGAAGTGCCCTCCACACAGTACTCAAGCAAGGATTAGGCAGTCTCAAAAAAATATCCGTCGGTAATCTCCAGAATTTGAACCCAGGCCCATGAGATAGGAAGCCAACACACTTGTAACCTCACCAACCCAAACCACAGTTTTTGATGTGCAGGAGACAATGGCAATAGTTTTGAGAAATGTAGTATTTTGTTTACTTTATGACAGACAGTTACCACAATTACTCTGGCTCATGCGAGGAAAGTGGAAATTAGTTTCCAAAATATGAACTCTTAACTCAAACCTAACTTGAGTTTAACATCCGAACCACTGAGGTACAGTGAAGACTGAAGACGGAGAGTGGTTCTGGAACATGGCACTGAGATTCCGGAATATTCCAAATATTGTGAAAATTAACATTCTCAAATACTGGAACCCAGGTCCCTTCAGTCCATATCACACTTTGCAACCAAACACTGAAAATGCAAGTATACATTACTTGGTACCGCCATTCCATGAAAGAGTTTCAAATCAGGTCTTCAGGTTATAATTTTACAAGCAAGTTTATTTCAATTGCTTCATCAAAATTTTTTAGTAAAAATATTCTTCAGAAACATTATATCACAGTTCACTTCTTGGCAATTACGAAATCTCCATAAAAGGTCATTGAAATATTCAAAAATTAAAAGTACTGGATAAATATTTTCCCCGAGAAGAGGACAAACATCAAAAAACAAATTACACCAACAGAGACTGCAAAACTTGAAATCAGCCAGCGAGAAAAAATAAAAACATATAAATGATGCTGGTATGATATGGCAAACGGCATTTTTCAATTATATGAAATATGAAAAACACATTGTTGTAAACAGGCAGAGATAAGATGACCTCAGAAGCGGAAATACAAAAGATATTGATATTGGTATTGCAAACTTAGTGTATTGATCTTGGACTAGAAAAGTAGCATGAATGTAAATGGTAGATGCAATTAACAATTTCAATGCAATAAAATGCATCGCAGTCTTAAAATAAATTATCCTTTTCAATACAATAACATATTAATAGCTTTATGCACACATAATAAATAGTATCAATGGGAAATACCTGAAAATGAAGTGATAATAAAAAAATGATTCCACGGAATCCTTAAGTATTTTAAAGAAGTCTACAGGGTGAATAAATTAGCATGAAAGATAAATCAGAAATGAAAACTTTTTTGCATCATTTTCAGGAAAAATGGGTCAGTAAAACATGTACTGACAATATCACTAGCCTTGAGGCTAACAACTGCAGTATGTAACGCACACTACCAGTTATAAATAGAAATTTGCATACAAAACTTCTTCACCTATTTACAGAGCTTGATCATACAAATACCAGCGTATATGCCAGATTGAAATTATATCACGACTGTAACACTGCCATTGCAACTCGCATTCCTTGCATTTTAAAGCTAAAGAGTGACAATTACTTCAAATATAAATACATAGTTTCACCTGAACAGCAGGATGAAGGAAGGCAGTGAATTGAACTTTGCCCACCATTTCAACGCATTAACAAGAAAAAAATATTAGCGCAATGATGATGTCACCCTCAGAACACAGTGCGTTCCACTTTCAAAGGCAGGCCTACGAGAGCACTCGAGGAGGAAGAGAACTGAAACGCACACTTTGGGAAGCACTCCATTGGCTTGCGACCAATCCACCAATGTCCCTAATCCACTTCAATGTCCGATTCCTCCGAAGGCAGTGCTTCCAAGTCCTCTTGAATGAGTTCATTAAGCTCCTCATCATAGTCTTCCACCTCCTGTTTCACGGATACCGAGATCCTCTCTGGAGAACAGAATTCATCTTGCAGCGGAGCATTTTCCTCGAAGACCATACTCTCATCCCCACATCCAGCATGACTCGACTCCGCAAAGTTTCTCTCATCATTGGGTGCAATATCATCTGGCGGCCTTTCCAATTTCCCAACTCCATCGAAATTAACACAATTTCTCACACCGGCAAGACCTTCTTCATCCCTTACTCCTTCATCGTTTTCCTCTTGCTTTGCGGGAGCCCCTTCATTAGATACATGCAGAGGAGAAACACTGTTGCAACGAGTGTCCAATACTTTTTGGCCATCCACTGTGTCAGGGGATGATTTCTTCAAGAGGGAATGATGCTTTCGCGCAAGGCAAGGAATTATGAAGTTGTACTTCCTCAATGAGCGCTTGGTTGCAGCCGACACATACCTTCCAGAAAACAACTCTCGATTTCGGTTCATTGAGCTTCTTGATTTAGGTTGCTTGTGTTTTTTGATCACTGACTCCTCGAGTACTTTCACCGGTGGCTCATTGAGCACTTTCACTCGTGCTTCATTGGGGACTTTCGTGGGTGGCTCATCAAGTTCTTTCACGGGAAGCTTATCAAGAACTTTCACGGGTGGTTCATCGAATGCCTCAAACACTGGCAGAAATGACAGTGGAGGTAACATAGTCGCCTTTTCCTCTTTCACAGAACTGTTTTCTGTCAAAGGATGAACTTGGACTGTTCGCACTACTGGTTTCAATACTTTGATGGTTTTCACCGGCTGATCAAAAACTGCTGCTGGGGTCGAGACACCTTGTTTTGAAGACTTCCTCACAGCCTTCGAAGAAGCACCTCTTGGTTTGCCTGTAACGAAAAAAAAAAAACATGGATTCCATAAAAAAAGAACCTGATACGCTGTGGAGGCATTTTATGAAGAGCTAATATCAAGTTAACTTGATAACATCGGAGAACAATCTCATATGATTATTTAGTAACTAACTCCAACAGTGGAGGCATCGTCCAACGCTGAATTAATGATTACAGTATGTACTATTGGAAATTCACTGCTGATTTTTTTTTAACTTTGCTTCGACCACCATATGTATCCAATGTTGAAGTTGGTTCATAAATTGTTATGTTAAATTGATGTCCTACGTCACAAGTGAACTCAAAATCAAGTCAATTTGATTATTGGCACATAATAAAATAGCCTAAACACTAAAGTAGTAAACAAGCCAAGGATGGTCCATAGAAAAAATTAGAGATAAATTAACTAAAGGGAGTGAAATTATAAAGTGCCCATTGGTCAATGATGGCATTCATGGAAAAACTTAAGACCAAAGCTGGTTAAATCAGTGTGGGGATTGGTTGATTTTTGATTATCTGAAAATATCATTAATGTATCACTTTAAAAAATTCTAGTCAAGCATCAATATACATAGACATACGAGGTGTGTTCGAGAAGAAATGCAACACTTTTTTTTCATGCCCAATTTTGGTTGAAACAACTTGACATTTCTTGTGGAACATTTTCGATAATTCCCGCTTTGTACAGTTGCATTAATATTAAATGTTGCATTGACTTCCGATGAGTGATCACACTATGTGGAGCTGTTAACCCTTTTGTGCCGCAAGTCAGGTGGAGCCAACGGGCATTTTCATACGCAGAACACCTGACGTCGGGTATAGCTGTTGCAGATTTTTCAACACAGACGACCAGACGTCGGCTCTGGCCGATGCAAGGGAAGGGAAGTGACCGCTGAGGTAGCAATTGTCCGATGCATTCAGGCCCGGCCTGAGATCCAGCTTAGCGAGTCCTTAGGGCCACTCCTCTGCAATAAAGCCCGACCCTCCCACTCATTGATGACCATCCTCAACACAGGAATCAGTTGCGTAGTAGTTACGTTGTCAATAGTTTTTTCAGTGATATGTTTTATTGCATACTTCAATGTTTTTATACTTTGAAATGAATTCTTCGTTTTGTCTGTGCCCAAGCAATTTTTAAATGGAATTTTAGCAATAAAAATAATGGACTTCCGGACTTATAGTCTTCTTACCTTATACAGTGGAACCTCGTTAAAGCGAGTATGGGCTATAGCGAGACCCCCGCTATTACGAGAGATAGCCGATGCACCGTCAATTGATCCTATAATAAGCATGTTAAAAATTTCGTTTTTACGAGGCCCTTTTGGTGTTGGCTCTCGCCATAGCGAGGGTTTCACCGCCGGAAAAACTTACACCAAGACTCCTTAATCTCTGTAAAAGCATTTGATGGAACACACCATGGCCAAAAAGACACCAAACACGTCTAAGCGAGAAAATAAAAATAAAGGAGCAATATGAGGTATATTGGCTACTATTTGCACCACCTCCGGTAAGCGACAATTCGCTATAGCGAGTGTTTATTGGTGCACTGTGGGGTGTCGTTTTATCGAGGTTCCACTGTATTTACCTATGTACTTTGTTTTTATTAATGCTAGAAACCTTTTTAAAATTAAAAAATGCTTAAAAAAACGTTAGTAATTCTTTTAAAAGAGTAAATCATATATTTAAAATAAACAGCAATGTTTGGATTAAAAAAACACTGGTAACACAATAAGTTGACTGTGGATTCGTGCAATGATAGGGTTAGAGGGTGAAGTCAAGTGGCCGAGGTAAGGGACGGGCGGTTGAGCTGGGGCGCAAATCTGAGGGATGAAAACACCCAGGCAACTCACCCCAAAAAAAGAGCTCTCTACAGAGAGGTTTAAAATATTCTTATGCTACTCGGAGCACGAAAATGTTTTTCTATAGAGGGCGCCGGCAGGAAAAGGTTAAAATGATGTCTGTAATGGAGGTGCATTCTCAACAGTGGGCAGTGATTGAGTTCCTTTTGGTGGTAAATCAGGGTATCTCAGTTATATTTACAGGGGCTTGCAGTATGGCCACTGTAATATGTCGAGGGCAAGAGGTCGAGGTGAGTTGCAGGGCAATTTGTGTTTCATCATCGCCACTACACAAATGATGAAGAAGTTATTGATGCAGTACGATGCAGTGGCTCCAACATTGACCACTAGATTGGCACTGTGAGGGCATACAGGCGCTCCATTCAAAGTGACGTCAAGCCGTAGCTTTGGATGGAGATTGCGTTGAAAAATAGTGTTATGTTGCTTAAAGATTGTGGAATAGCATGGTGTATTTGAATGCTGAATAAAACGACCCCTGTTTCAGAAAATAAATGTGTTGCATAACTTATTGAACTTCCCTCGTACAATGTAATATGTACATGCTGCACTTTTCCACAAGATCTTGTGGAAGAGTGCAACGATTCTTTTATTTATTTAAATATGTCTAAATTCCACCAATTGAAGCCTGAATCTGTTGAACATATCTTGCATAATAATCATCTTAAATAATATCAAATCAGGAGTAAAATTTGATCCCTCCGCATTAAAAAACAGAAAAGAAAATTGTCTCACACATTAAACCATTATCAATATATGTGTACCATATCGTTAAACTTTTTTTGTCAAGTGAACAAATATTTATGTATTTCTCAAGCAATGGCGAAATTTTGTGGAGTGCTCCCATATGGGAACATGCTTGAAAATGCAGTTAAAAATGTTTGTTTGGGTTTTCTTTCATAATACCACTGAATTAGTTGTAACATTTATAGGATATGCAAAAAAAATAAAATCAGTGGGTAAGTTAGTTTGGTCATTGAAAGGTTAAACCATTACTGTATGGGAAGTGTGTACCAGTGGGAAGGTAAAAAAAGGGATACCAAAGGATTGGATTGGCAAATAGGTACACTTTCCACGAATTCATGGGGCTAACGGCTGGTTGATAGAAGAAATTAGCAATAAAGCAACTGTGGAGAGCACTTATCATTGAATTCCAGCACCCATAGATTAACGGTGGGGTTGATAGAAACAATCAGAGCATTACCGGGATAAAAAGTGAAAATTAGTTTGGAATCAGCTTGAAATTTTTGTGACATTCAGTGTAGTCAGGGGTGCCGACTTATAGAAAATATTGGGGGGGCCATACTGGGGGTCTTGCACCAGGAAATTTTATAAATAGTGAGTTTGAAATTTTCTGAAAGCATTAAGAATAGTGATATGATCAACATTTGAATCCTGAAAACTTGACTCTCGATAACTGGACACTTAGGGGAAAATCGACAAGCGTGACACATTTTTTTCTCCCCCTCCCCCATAACGAATTTTTGAGGGGGCTCAGGCCCCATGTAGTCTGAGTGTAGTACATAGTCATTTGACTCATGTGCTTGCATTCTGAGTTTTATTTACTCAAACATTGATTCATGGATGAAGACACCTCACCATGAGAAGTAACACACACACAATAATGGAATGGAGAGGTGAACTCTAGAAAAGAGGATTCCATCTCAATGCCTAGCACAGTGGCTGTTTGTGGTTAGTTCTTCAGAAGAGCGACAGATGGTGCCCAGATTCAGTTCTTACTTTTTATTAAACTTACCACAGCCATGAAGCTTATTTTTCAGAAAGCGTTCAAGATAATTTTTCCTAGTTTTTTCAACTGGCCCTAATATACTCCCAAAAACATGAAAAAACAATATCTATTAAGATGAAAAAATTTTCATGAAAAAACTGAGCAAACAAAAAGAAATGTTAATAATTGTACACTACTTCTCCACTCAGTTAAGTAAAAAAGTACAAATATATAAATATAAATAATTTCCACAAAGTGAAGCCTTGTATTGTAAAACATAACCAAAACAAATGATACAATGCAGATAAACATACAAGCTCACATTAGTTTACAATATACATACAACCTTTCCAAGTGGATATGTCAGCAGTTATCATTGCATCCAACCACAAAAGGATGGCATTAGCTCAGGCTGAGTTTCTGATGTGTTAATCAATGCCCACGTTCCATGCAAATCTACCATGACTGCTCGACTACCGTTGATTACAATAATACAGGTTAGAAATGGAAATTAAGAAGAATATACATAAATAGGGGTTAAGGACGATCACAGACAAGAAGTCACAAGCAGCCCCACCACTGCTCCTACAGATGCATACCTTTATTAATGCTAGGCTGAGGCTGAAAGTTGGGGTCCTCAATTTCATTGTCGGAGTCCCGGCCATCTTCATTGTTATGAAATGTAAACAATAAAGCATCATCCCAAACTGATCACTCGTGAGGCCTCTGTCGAGCTCACATAGAACATTCAGACAACTCTCTCACAAAGCAACAATTATATGCATATCGCCTCTAATATTGAGTGCCACTTTCCCAATCATACACCCGTCTCATTTTGCAGGGAATGCATTATCCTTCTCACTTCCACTGTGTCTGCTGTGAGGCAACTAAAGCATGTACACCCAATTCCCATTTAACACAGTTCCAATTAGTGGTGTCTCTGTTTCAAGAGCATGTTCCAGTTAGATGCAATCAGGTTCCGTAAAAGCCCTCTTTTAAAATATCACGATGAGCCTTGATCACTGCACCACAAGCATCCTTTACATTGATTAGAATTCTATTCTGTTACATGTTTCGAATCTAAATGGAAAATCCCTTATTTTAAACTTTTATAACTGAATGTTGCCAATAATACTTTGTATGAGAGAAGAAAAATTTTCCAAAGAGTTTGGTCACAGTTTTCATCGTAACATCATAAAGTTTGATGCGACCTTTGATAAATTGATTAGCGACCTTTCACCTAAGTTCCGAACGAAGTAAGTAAAATGATGTCCTGACATTAGTGATCGGAAAATTTCCCTGACAGTACTATGTATATGTGGCAAATATTCTTCCAATGTCTTCATCATTAGATTTGAAAATTGCAGAATAACCCAAAAGAACAAGAAAGCCTTTTCGTTCCATCAAATCAATGTTTTGTAGCTCCGGCCTCCTATTCCTTTTATACTTCTCTCTTGTTGCTTGAAGCTTCGTGTTTGTCCAGTGCAACATCAATTGCAACATTTGCTCATCAAAAATCTGAGATTGATGTTCAAGAGGCTCAATATCCCTACGAAGTGATGCAATGTAATCCTCCAAACCAGGTTTCTGAGTAACGATGTTATGGAAGGGTGTACAGAATTTCCTCTTTGGCTCATTTGATGACAACTTATAGCAATTTCTCCCGTAATAAATTGTCCTTGCCTAGGGAGAACTTAGACTACATCATTTCTGCCATCATCTGAGCTCCCTCCAACACTATCAGTCAGCATGAGTCAATATATTTTCGCTCTACTTCAAAAACTACACATTTGAGGGTTTTCTGGTTGTTTAAAAAAAAAAAATAGCAGACAAAAATATGCTTTGGACGAATGTAGACATGACGGCACATGCATTTTGTCGTTTTACTCTCAGTGTTTCCCAGGCCCTTTTAATTTCTTATTGCCGTAAAACTCCATGCTTGGCTGTTACCTCCCCAAATACTTAAAGGGACTGCAAAAATATAGGCACAAATGAATGTTGCACCCCAAACGACGTGGGCGCACAAAATCTTTAGATTCGATTGCTTCCAAATTACAAAACGCATTTCATACATACGTACTGCCTGCTATGGGTACGACAAATTTATCCCTATTTTATAGTAATTATCTATAACATCCATTAAAATCTTAACATTTGAAGAAAAAAAGGGTAAAATTTCCAATAAAAACTGGATTTCATTTGTTTTGCATTCGCCTTCAATAAGGATTTGAACAGTCATTTATTCTTACATAATGTATTCTAGGAACATTAAGTACTAACTTATCCACCTTTTCCAGCTAAAAATGCTTCCTAACAAATTATAAATTATTTTTAATGCTTGATAAATCACCACGAATTGTTTTTAACAGCTTTTTGAATCATTTCCACCGACATTACGCAATTGATTTTCCAATTTAGTGAAATGTGAGGTCTCACACACACCACTAATCGAATTCAGTTTCAAATTGAACCCTTTCACTGCAGCAGCCCATTTCAGGATGTGGGATGTGCGCAGACCGCAAAAGGCCATTTTCCGGAATTTGCAACATTTCAGATTTTAAAATTTTTCAGATGCTTAATTGTATTTACTACGTCTAGATTTTTTTCCAAATTCTTAAGATGTATTTACATCTCATAACCATAGATTGATTGTGGGGATTTACATAAATTACAGCCGTTGAAAAGGCCACAATCATTTTTAAAAAGTTTAATAATATGGGCCGATAAATCGGCCCCTGGCAGTTTTCGCTCAACCAGCGGTGGCAACAAAAGGGTTTAAGAAGTAAGTAATAAGATGATTAAATTTTAAGAGTGTCCTCTATGTCCTCATTATACAGATATATGAAGCTAATGAGAACTATAGATATTTTAAAATTGTAATTTTGGAAACAAAGCAGTCTCTCCGACAGCATGTCACTGACTAAAGGTTAAATGTAAAACCTCATAAAACAAAAATTTCATAAGAATTAGATTTTTATGCCATTAAAACATTGTATTTCGTGTGATACAGCTGAAAAAAAATTCTATTTAAAATTGAATTTAATGAATTTAAAAACCAAAACAGTTATTTATGTAAATGTTGTAAGACAAGAAAAATAAAGTTTTTTGTTGATACTGTAAATTTTGATATTTTTTATTTACAAGGTTCCACATTAAAGGTGACGATATGTGAATGAGTTATTTTTTCTCAGAGTTTAGGCAAATAATTCCTTCGTATCGCGATTAAATCATCAAGCTAACCAAAGAAATGACTTTTTATAGACCTTTGCATACCTATTTGAATTCATTTAATCAACCTCCATCCATCTTTTTTAGAGTCACTTTCTTCGTCTATAGAATTATTTTGATATTTTATGCAAGAAGAATAAGAATAGGTAAAAAAAATAACAGCCTGGATATGTAATCCACAAGCCCTGTTATTGGGAGCTGGATAATTGAGAGTTGGCTTTATGAGTGAAAGAATACAAATAAAAGAGGTGATCTCTGCATTCTATTCTTCTTCTTCGAACCTACATTAAATGAAAGAGGCGTTGAGGAGAAAGTGTTTCCCATTAAAATGCATTGGGCATGGCCTGGACTTATCCACCATTATGATATCGAGAGGATTATGAAATAAAGAGACGTTCAGCATCCAGAGGTTTCACTTTGGACAAATGTAAACACTTACATCTCTTTTTTGGCTTTCGACGTTGCTGAGGAGCCCTCTGCTTCCTACGAATGGGCTTCTGGACCGGGGCAACACATTCTACATCTGCAACCGCACGTGGTCTGAAAATTAATTGAGAATACAGCATGACCAAAAATTTTCAGACAAAAACTGAAAAATGTCTAAGGCAGACTGGTTTCATAGTTTCTGTTACAAGCCATTAATTGTCAAAGCTTGATGCCTCCAAAGAGAGAGAAATGTTAATGTTGAAAAGGTAAATATCGAAATAATAATGAGTAATATTTCAAATCCTGCAGCAAGAACAGCGGTGAAGTGTACATGAATTGCAGAAAAAAATTCCCCTGGACCAGGAATCAAACCACGGACATTTGGCTTTCCACTGCGCAGACAGCAGAGCCATCCAGGCTTCTTAATTCCCATGGCAATTGTACCTGGGGTCATGGTACTAGTGTTCAGGCACTCAATGTCCATCAAGGATGGCAACATATTCAAAGAAACCACAATCGGTTGAGACCCTCAAACCTGCGCTAAATCTGCGCAAAGCAGCAAAGTTCAATGCTTCAAATCCTGATGAAATGTATGGCAGTGTAATAATTAGTGTAATAATAGCAAGCAATTTTCCATGGAATATGAGCACTAGTTACCCCAAGTTTCCTCCCTGCTCTTCCCACTCCACCACCACAACAATTATGCTTTCAACGTGTTTCTATCTCAATATATCAGCTGAAGGTACACATTCCCCAATGACAGTTAAGTCCCTTCCAAGTGAGAAATGGATGAAAACATAATTTTTAAAAAATTGGAGGAAGAATTCACAGTTAGATCATTTACAAGTTGTCATACTGCGACACATGTGATTGAATTTCGCTGGGACAAGAGGTTAGCATTTTTGAAATACTCACGAGGGGAGACCACATACCTTGCTCCACCTTTTTCAATGCCGTATTTGTTATGGCCTTCGGAATGTTGAACACATCTCTGAACTAGTAATGATTCCGTTGAATGGGCCTTAGTTTGGCTGTAATTAATTAACTTTCATGCGGTACTTTTCACAAGCCGTATATAATTTCAAAATTTCGCATTACTCAGCAGCCGGGTCAGGTGGGGTAGTGGTAGCATTCGTGATTCCCATCCAGGGGGCCAGGGTTTGGGGCTTTGTCATGGCAGTTTATTTTGTTGTCTTCATTGTGATCATATGGCGTCAAGTTATTCATTTATTTTAATTGCAGCAAGCATAGACATGAGACAATTTTTTTATCATCATAATGGCATTTAGGTATTTAAGCAGTGTCATTTCAAACGCGGAGATACGACAACTACACTAGCAAGGGTTGGTGTGACTTCAAATATTTACTTTTTCTTTTCTTATGCTGATCAAATTCCACATTAAAAATGAAAAACACTCTTGCGAGAGCACATGCCATTAAAGGCTCGCGGCGATTAACAACATGCGTACAGACATAATTAATAAGAACACAAAACG
The DNA here is from genome assembly GCF_921293095.1 of Ischnura elegans. NCBI lineage: Eukaryota > Metazoa > Arthropoda > Insecta > Odonata > Coenagrionidae > Ischnura > Ischnura elegans. Next base: position 7,869,605 of record NC_060252.1, read on the forward strand.
ATTATAAAATGCCATATTTCTCGAACACTTGTAATTCACTTTACTCCAAAGGGAGTTTACTTACACAGTCCCTATGTGCTACAAGAACCATTCTGAAATACAATTTCAATTAACAAATAGGATGAAATAAAATTTGATAACCCTGGACCAGGCACGCTGGCATATAAAATACGTCAATCTTCGAAAACCAAGGATTGTACGTACATTCTGGGCTAGAATGCTCTCGTGTATTCCTACAATATACTTTGACTGTCTATATTGCGAGTTCTCAAAGTTTGAGGTATTGTAGCTAATTTTTTTAGATCAGCAAGAGGAACCCGTGGTGTATAAATTACGCCGTGCGATCGGCCGTGTACCACCGGTACCTTTATATCTGTATCAGCTATAAATGTAAAAGATTGAACTAATTTCTACAAATAAAGATTAATTTTAACAAAAATCGAGTGTTATTTTATGCACATATCATGGGAAAAGTACGCCATTCGCCCGGTCGTGTAGAAATAACAGTCGCACACGCTAGAGGGTTGAAAGCAACAACTACGCCAAATGTGTCTTGTGCTCGCCGCTTCCCAAAATATTCTGTAGCCCTTCCAATATAATAACAAGAGGCCCACCTACAAATGTCATTTCTTCGAAAAAAAGCCACTGTTATAGCCCCCCCCGTTGATCTTTCGGTATATTTTTGAGGAGAGTAGCAAGTGTAGCCTTCATTTCTCCGCGATTGAAATGGCACTGCTTAAATACTTAAACGCCATTATGATGATAAAAAAATTGTCTCATGTCTATGCTTGCTGCAATTAAAATTAATGAAAAACTTGACGCAATATGATCACAATGAAGACAACAAAATAAACTGCCATGACAAAGCCCCGAACCCTGGCCCCCTGGATGGGAATCACATACGCTACCAATGCCTGACCTGACCCGTCTGCTGAATGGTGCGATATTATAAAACTATACCCGGCGTGTGAAAAGTACCGCATGAAAATGAATTAATTACAGCCAAACTTAGGCTCATTCAATGAAACCACTACTAGTTCAGAGATGTGTTCACCATTTTGAAGGCCATAAAAAATACGGCATTGAAAAAGGTGGAGCAAGGTCCGTGGTCTCCCCTTGTCAGCTGTATGAGAACATTACGTGGACACATTTTTGGAAGACATCTTCAAGAATTCACTCAGCTGCTTGTATTCTCAGATGCCAATGAGCATTGTACTGAATTTTTTCCCCACCGTACTTCGATGTATTTTCCCAGGTGAGTGTCTCTGTGAGCCAAAACGCCAATAATTGGGAAAAGTGCAATTGTTATTTTATTTTGTTAATATGTGAAATTTTCACAATATATTGCCCGAATTGATTGAATTTTAATTTGTTTTTCCTCGAAGAGGTACTAAAAGAAATTTTAAGTTATACCCTCTTATAATTTACCTAGAGATTAAGTACGTTATCTGGATAGAGAGTTTTAGACAAAGTAAAGCATAGAGAGGAAATTCTTCCATTGGAAGATATGTCATGATTGTTCCAAAAATATCATTTGACTCATTCTGTATATTATTGTATGTGATTTATACCTGATTTGTTAAGGGAGAAATTCATGACAATATGGCCAAGTCATATTTTTATGTCTTACGTCTTACAAATAGCCAAAGCGATGGAGCATCTTAACCACAACTGGTGCCATGCAGTGTGTTGTGAAAACGGAAATCAATGCAATTCACCATCATAGTACACCTGATAAGCAAAAAATATGAAATAAGGTCAAGTAGCAGCAGTGACATAAACAAAGCTAAGTAGTGCCAAGTCAGCATTAACCTGTGCTGCCCAGCTAAGATGACAACAAAATGCCCACCTTGTCACTAAAACCCAGCAACACTCCGCATGTTCAACCACAATTTTCACATTTTCCCTTTGCCTCTGAATTTTCACTTTTTCCCTTTGCCACTCGAGTTTTTCCCTCGACATACCCACTCTAATTTCCCTCAAAACACACAAAACTTCCACGGTTAAATTCAACGTTAACCTCACCAGCACACCAACATACAACCAACACAAGGATATTGCAGAGGAATCATAGAAACAAAATAATAGCTTCCGCAAACAGATTGAGCAATTTCATTAAAAATGACTAAGAGTAAACTTTATAACAATATTTACCTTGCAATTTTCTCCAGTTCTTCATATATCTTGTACATGGTCTCTCCTGCAAATTAAAAAAAAATCTTAACCTCAGATTTTAACCTAAAGAGAAATCTGACGAAACAAAAGCATGTACCTCATGAAATATGATTCAAATAGTGAACTACATCTATATATCGAATAAACAGATAGGTATAACACTATAGGATATAACAGGATAGGATAGCTATCACAATGGTATAAAATTGATGCTATCTGATTCATAAAAGTAAAAGAGAAACAAATTTTCCAAAATAAAAATAACCATTAATTCTTGAGAATCCATTCTGCCAACAGCCTAGTTATAAAAATAAAATACACATATTTTCTACGATCTGAGTGAGTGAACTTCAAGATAATAAAGCTAGGCAAACTTAATCATCTTTCTACCTACAGTTGCCAATATTCTATTCTATTTCATTTCCCACCAACTCTTGTCAACATGAAATAATTTTGGCACATTAAAATACCTATTATAAGGAATGAAAAAACTGAATACAGCAGACTCCCTATAATCCAGCAGCTGTTTATCCATGTGGCGGATTATCCATGCACAAGTTCACACGCCATCAATGTTATCCACGATCTTTATAAAAAATAAAACCCGATGCAAAAGCACCAGGACATTTGTATTTCAATGCAAGGCTACACCAGACTTATTATTTCCATTCAAATTCCATTCGCTGACAAGGAATGCTTCAAGTATAGGCACTTGGACGTCAGCTCTCGTATTTCACACGACCATCAGCAGCCGGGAAAGAATGATTAATTTTTGAGGATTCTTAAATGTTAACCTATCGAAAATTAAGAAAAATGTTGCCTACAATCTTTATTTCATATTGGAAATGTGCAATTGTTGCCGTGGCCTCGCATGCAGTTGAATGCAGCCCAAAAAGAACCGAAGATTTTGTCTCACTCGGACACGTTTCCACCACGACTAGTCAAGGTCAAACAGGAGAGGAAGGGAAAAGTGGAAGTAGAGATAGCATGAGTCATAGCCAGCCACTCCCCTGCATAGGCAATTTGCCTTACGCCATGGTTTCCTATAATCGCTGCTGCACGATGGTGTAATCACGTGCCAGTTGCCATCACGGGAGTTCCGTGTTCCTTTTCCAAGTATGATGTGCAAAGGTTGACTGCCTGACAGTGTACATAGTTTCTGACGTTGCGCAGTGGTTTTCAAGCATTCGTGCAAACCACTTTTCTGAGTTTGTGACCTCACAGCCAGGGGCGCATGGTTTTCGGAAACCAGGTATTACTAAAGCAGTACTAATACAAGAACAATCACATTATCACCGAGAAAACAAAGCACTAAATGACTCCAAGAAAACAATCTTTAAAAACAGGAAATGTATTTAAACACTAATAGATGGTTTCATTTATGCAAATTATGAACTTTACAAGAAATTTAAGTGAAAGTTTGGATTACTTGCGTTTTTCAATTCTTTGTGCCCTCTCTCCCCATCATCAGCTCTAATAGTCGGGAGTTAGCTGTAACCAGCATAAAACACTGCATTGAAGTACTTCCTGACCGATATATTTACAATTTCTAAATGTAAGTGATTAGTCGATATTGTCAAGAATGCACTTGTAAGTAAATGAATGGCATCAGTTTCAATGAAACAGTTTGCAAGCTACAACATAAAGGCAACTTGAACATTCTTTTGAATTTACACTTTTCAACAATTAATTTTACAATAATCTATCTATTTGCTACCTTTTTGGTCCGTTGCATTTCTTTATGGTGCTGCTCTACGTAATTTTGAGGAACAGGTAGGTATGGGAATTCACTTTTCCCTCAAAAGACAAAGGACATTAATTAATGTTAGGTGGGACTCAATAGTCATATCACTCCAACATGAATTTTCTTTCCTCGTAAATGAATAGCGTTCTAACATCCCCTGCCACTCGCCTATTGAGGTGGCTCACGGAGTATTGTATGCATTCTGGGTGAAGTCTTCAGACACCCCCAAAAGAAAATCCTCAAAGTGCAAGGCGGCCCGGGGAAAGGAACTGGCCCACCGATGTTGAATTACAGATATTCACATGCCTGTGGCTTAGCCAGTCTGGGATGCAATGTCTCCTCAACAATACAAACCGACCAACAAGTGCAATTACTGAGTGAGTAAGTGAGGCAAGCTATGCTAACTTCCAGAAAATTATAAAGGAAAAAGTTTATACCACCCTGTAGGTCTGTTACGCTCTTCCAGGAATGGGTGAAGACCTCAGACGTGAGCAGGGACTTGTCCCCAGAACTGCTCCTTGGACATTTTGGGTAACATTTGTCTTGAAACTTACCCAGTGGAGTGAGTTCACTGTCCACCACAGGCATGGTTGGATTTTTAGCAGGACACACAACGAAAAGTACAGCATATTATGCACACAACAGCGGAATGCATCAAAAGGAACATCATCATTTAATGTGCCAAATAGCAGTTTCTTCAATGGTAGCCTCAGAATAAACTAGAAATATGTCTCAAACAAATGAATGCAATGTAAATGCAGGACATTGTTCACCAAACTAACTTAAAATGCACGTCAAGAAAATTTAAAACGATTCTTTGTGCTTTTTAATTGCATCAATGAAAAGTAAAAGCAAATTATCTACAAACACTGATGGAAAACTGAGATCACAATACATATTGGGTAACAAAAAATAAATGAAAAAAATTTATTACAAATAAAAAGAGCAAAAACCGAAATAATTTTCAGGGAATTGTTATTGAATTTGTCAACAGTTTAGGCAACATGCAAATGTTCTGGACCTTTAATGTGCCTTGTAACGTATAGCTTATAGGGGCGTTAGAGTCCAAAACAGACAGGAAGCTCATACCCCAGCAACTAATTTTAATATAGAGAAATAATAGAATAATTACCACTGCACATATTCCTCAGCTTTGCCAGAAGAAAACCTTTACGTGTATTTTCAGTGACCAGAGTTTGACAAAGGGCTCTTCCTTTTTCTTCCAAAGAATGAATTAGGGACCAACTCTGCAAAAAAATAGAGATTATGTTACCACTCTGCATTCAATCAGAAATGACACTTGAGTCTACTTCATTCACCTTGATAATGGTAACTAAATGTGTCAAAAAAAATCCTATGCTATGCCAACAATAATTAATTTCTTGAGGACCAAAACGAACTCTTTCTCTTCCGGAAAGTAATTGACTCTTGAATGATTGATCAAATATTTTCAAAGTTGCTGATTAAATTTTCAATGATTACAGATAACTGAAATTACATGGGAAACTTTGAACAAGAATTGAAAGGTCAAGCAAGGTATACTTTGGAACTCCATTTTATATTTTTCAAGAAAAAATACTTTGCACAATATCCTAATATAAACTTCATTGCACATTCAACATGTTTCACTATATTGAAGCACCATCAGGACTTCCTACACCAATAGAGAAAACAGTAGAACCTCAGTTGAATGATATTCAGTTCAGACAATAAAAGTGGGTTAGCCCTGCGTACACACAGGTATATTTCTTTGGGAAGTCACTCTGAATGTACCCTTATATATTTGCATTAAATCCAGTAAATTTATTACATTATGTTCAGCATTTATTGATGTAACACAATGTATGTACCTGTTTTACCAGATTTATTTTTAGCATTGATGCAAAAGAAGTGTGCTACATACTTTCCTTAAACTTAATTCAGGTTTTCTTTTATTCTCATTATTTTTTAGGACTTCAAAACATGGTGACTACCTTGATGATTTCATCCAATATATGTACCTACAATGATCCGTACAATTATTTAAGAGATCTGCATTACTTGAAAGAATGGCACTATATTTTATTTAGCATGGGAATTTATACCAAGGTAAAGGTTTTCCAAGGAGATATTGACAAATGTATGTACTACTCCTACCAATGTTGACATGAGCCAACAACAATTGCAGAATGCCTGATCCACCGATACTGAAAATCCTGATGTCCCTGCAAGATTGATTAAATGCCCAGTAGAATTGTCACTGAATGAAGATTTCCCTTTTCCTAACGGGAATAACTTGTAAGGGACTAGAAAAATCCCAGGCTTGGTGAGTCATCAATGAAGTAAAGAAAGCTTTGGATATATCAAGGCACTTATTTAGAATCCAATTTCAAACGTCAACGAGACCAAATCTGTTGAAATAAAAATGAATCTATGCTCATCTGACTACAAGTTTATTGACAATAAATTACAAATTGTTTAGTATTAACAAAATTTACAATTATTTACAACATTTACACTAATTTACAATTTTACATACAGTTATCACATTTATATACATGATTGAACAAACATAGTTACAGTTGATTGCTCGTTAGTTTAGTAAATAATTGTAGGGGCACTCTAAAATAATGATAGAGATACTGTGACAATTGCCGAGGTGGCACAATTTGCAACTGAGGAAGGCATGGGAAGATAATGCAGGTGACAGGAAACCAAAGGATACTTCCATCCTGAGCTGGAACGACAAGGTCCACAGGAGCACCATGAATAAAATGTAATAGAGAGAGACGCAACGCAGAAGAGTGGAGCTAGCCAGGCAAATGTGGCAACAGGAGCAGCTACCGTCTCTAAAATTGAAAGAACAATATATTATTTGAAATATTAATATTTGCACCTTGGTTACTATTAATTTGCACAAGATAAATGCACTGTAGTAAGGCATAGATATTGTTTCTTGATGATGAAGAGTTAGCAATGAAATATTGCATTTTGGGTCATATATGTCCATCGCATGATTCACCAGCTAAATGTGTGTTTCATTTGAATTCAAATATTATCCTCACATAACTAATTAAATTGCGGAACCATTATCAATTGGAGGAAACTTTTCATGGGTAATTAAAAAATTTGCAAAGCAGGAATTACAACAAAGACACTACATATCTTTGATTTAATGTTACCGCGGTCATCTTGCTGCATGCAATGAGGGAAGACACAATCATTCTAGGAAATATTGTTTCCATTACTGCTAATTATGGCAATGAAGTTGATGCCAGGCCAGTTTTTTTGCGTTCAAACACTTAAATTTAAAATAAAAGACTTCACAAACCATCATCATCAGCTGGCGTGTCTTTATCTCTTCAATTTTTAATTTAACCTCGTTCAGCTTGACTTTCTGCGCCAGCGCCCCCTCTTTTTGCTTCACTTGCAGCCTAATGATTTCCAGCTGCATCTCATGCCTCTCCCTGGCTGCTGACATTTCTTGCTGCACTATTTGCAGCTCGAGATTGTGGTACAGCCTCTGCTGGTGTCGGCTCTCCATGGCTGCGGCTAGCTCCACCTCTGCTGTCTCCAGCCTGAGAGCCCGAACCTCATCACGCTTACTCACATAAGACTTCAAGCCCTCAAGCTTAACCTTCAGCTCTCTCTCCAGAGCATCTCCTCTGGTCATGCCGCCAGAGGAGGATGCTGCTCTCTCTGGATCCAAGCTCGCTAGTGCAGCACACGGAGCATTGCTCGTGGAAGCCTCGCCAAAACCTACAAAATAAAAATAATTAGCAAAATTTGAACATGCGATAGCAACAGGTAAAGTAATTAAGCAACAACACATCACTTATTTACCTTTTGAGGCCTCCAAAAACGGAATATGTCCCGTGTGCTCACTGCTTCCGCTGGGGACAGGCGGTTTCTCCACAGGGAAGTCATCAACATTCCCAGCGCTTTCCTTGCAGTGTGCTACCAAGGAAATGGCTTTTTCCAGATCAGGCTTTGCATCTTCCACTGGCGGTGTACAAAGCCCACCTCCAGTGGCCATTTTCTGTTGGGTTTCCACTTGGTCTTGGGGCCATGCCTTCCCCGGCCGCTAATGAAAGTGAATTCCCCTTTATTTTAACCAATTGGTGCTCAGCACATAAGTAAATAGATTTGCTACCTTCGCAACGATAAAACTTAAATGCCCCGTGTTTCATAAAACTTCCATTTCAATCATGAACACAATTTCTTAAGCAAATTAAATTATTTAAGGTAACATATTGCGTTTCTTACGATGTAAATGGACCAGGGCATTAAATGAACTACACTGCTATGTCGGAAAGTAAGTGTACGACACAATATTATTCGATTATTAACTTATAAACAGCGGCGTGTCCATTAAAATACACCATTTTTCTCCAGTATCATACCTTTTCAGCAACTGTCACAGCATCCGTTTTCATATTTTCCAGAATGTCCCTATATTTGATTACCAAACAAACCAGAAAATCTCTTTCTATATTACTCATGCGCTCCATTTTTGTAATGAATGTGAATGCTACGTGAGTTATGCTTCATCTTTGTTTGGCTGGGTGCACAGATCTCGGAACCGATCATTCTGAGAGCGACAATACTGATCCAAAAAGCCTGACCTGAAGGAGTGACTGACAATATGAGCCTTCGTAAGCACAACCGCTGTCTCCTCCGCCACAGTGTGGACTTGAGATGTCAACATCTGGTTCAGTTAGACCCCATTAGATATTTGCTTGGGAAGGAGATGGCTGAATAGAGTAACTGGTTAGCGTACCTGACCAGACATCAGGAGATCAGGGTTTGTTCAAATTCTAAGTGCGCCAAAATACAAGGGTGGTTTGACAAGTCCATGACTTTTTGAATAAAAGATATTTTTTCAGCAAAAAAGTGTTTTATTCCACTACAAAGTGTCCTTTTAACTCAATACATTTAGTTCAATTTATTCCAATTTTTTATTCCTTACAAATAATAGCTTTCATCAAGGCCCTGAAAATAAGCATTCATTTCAGTGATAACATCTTCAATCGATCCAAACCTCTTACCACCCAGCCATTTCTTCAGATTTGGAAACAGAACATAGTTGCACGAGGCTAAATCTATAGAATATGCTAGATGGGTTAGCAGTACGCAGCCTAATTTATGGATTTTTGCCATATTGACTACACACATGTGCATCTGTGCGTTGTCTAGATGGAACAGTACTTTTTCCTTATTCATATGTGGTTCTGTTTTTCTTCAAATCAATATAGAATCTATCCAAAAGCTCTGAATATCGTCCGTCGGTAATTTTTTTTAACACTTTTCAAGGCAACCGATGTGTATGACACCGCATACATCCCGAAACTGTAATCAAGACCTAGTTAGCCAACAGACCCACCTTAGCCTACTGTGTGTGCATGTTCACCCACAGAAACCCAATGTCTTGACTTTTCTCAGATGGTGTGTTGTGATAGATCCATGTCTCATCCACGCATACAAAAGGGCATGCAAAACTACCTAGTTTGCATTGCAACTGAACATCGCCAAACACTCGTTTGGAGTGGTCATACGGTTGTACTTATCCTCTAGAGAGAGTCATCATGGCACCCACTGCACGGATAGCTTTTTCATGTCCAAATATTCAAGCAAAATGTGATGTATCCACTCAGTTGAGATGCCCACAGCATCAGTCATCTCACACACTTTCATTAACACTCACACGGGAAATTAACTTGAAGCTTTCGAAGTACCACTGACTTCTTTCTCAACTTGAGTAAGAATGGGGAGGAAAGGAGTGTGTTGGACAAGGGAAAAGAGGGGAAAGGGGAGAGGTGTACGGGGAGAGGGGGTTAGGAATAGACGTTAGGATGCGACGTTCAAACCCAGAAAGCTATTGGCTTGAAAGGGCCAAATGCACGCCAATTTGAGAGTGTGGAGATTGAGGCCACAATAACATCCCTTTTATTGGATGTACCCAGAATAAGCTCGACTTATTACATATTTCATTTCAAAGTAGCCAGCAAAATGCATTTGGATCCAAAATATCTGAAGAGCTGATACCTGAAATCAAGGATCCAATTCTGATCTGGATCCAAAAAAGAAATCCAGTATCTGTCCAACCCTACCTTATAACACAACGAAAGTAATTTCAAACACAATAAATTCCGATCATGTTGCCAACCTCTTAGAATCAACCATTCACAGTGTATACAATTGGAATTATTCAAATACAGTAGACTCTCGTTAATACCAACAACCTTATTAAAACGTTCTTGTTCTCACAAAGCAAATACTTGATCCCGACAAAAAGGCTAATCCAATCCACAGTAAGAGAAAAGTTATTACAGAACTTTTGTTATTACAAAATAACAACCTAGTCCTGGTCCTGGCGGTTACAAAAAGAACTTTACTACGAGGATCGACAGGTAAGCAATGGCATTTAGGTGTATATACTCTATGCTAAATCATAATCATTGTGCTACCTTTAAGTTCTCGTACACTGTGCCCATGATCATCAATTATGGTTTTTTCTTCAGTAGGAGATACCGTATAAGCGCGTGTAAGAGGCACACCTTTTTTCCCAGAAATTGCAGCCGAAAATGGGGGTGTGCCTCTTAGACAAACTTCGTATCTTCCCCCCCCCCCCCCCCCCCCCCCCCCCCATCGCCGGTCACTAGTCCAAGGGGAACTGAGTGGCCTTGGTTTTCAGCGTGAGTCAGTCATCTGAAACCCTGGGTCAAAATCAAGCGGCAGGCAGGGGAGTTTCTCCCTTAGTGACGTATTTATAAAATGCTTCTGTGTGCATTTATTGTGCCGTCATGTCGGTACCCCAGAGGTGAACATGGAAAAGATCGCGCCGGGTTATTCGCTCCGGAGCGCGCGATAAATTTACTGCCACGAGAGGGCATCCCACGGCATTTATACTGCACATCGCTTATCGCTTTATACTGTAATCGCTTATCAAACGTAGAGAAATGCGTACTTTTGAAGGACATACCTGGTTAATAGTCAACATCTGTCTTGCCGAGCAATTTCCATTACGCTGAGCACATGATTTTTCAAAAGTCATCTTCAGAAGCTAATATGAGGATATTTGCAACTGAAAATTATATTGGTGTCAAAACCTGCGCTTTAAAAAATTCGAACAAGTGTGTTCATTGTTGGATTTAATGGTGGATAGAAGAAATCGGAAATGCTTCTAAGTAAAGAGCGCTGAAGGAGAGGTCGAGGGGAAGGAGCGCGCTCCCTCCCCTCCGTATTTCAAGCAAGGAGGCTATGAGCGAAGGAGCAAGGAAAGAACACGTCCGATCTTTCATGTGACGTCGTTGCCTTCAAGGCAAAGGGGCAAAGGTGCAGCAATGTGATATACGCAGTTTGCATTGCCTGAAGTTTCCAGTCCGTCTCGTCTTGTTTGAATGCGCTTATGCTACGCTTGTTTCTTCCGAAATTGTGCTGCTTGGACTATGTTGAATATTAGTAGCCTTGTTTAAAGTATACCGGGACTAGCCGCAGTGATAACTTTTACGGGAGTCACCCGCAATGCACAATCGTGCGAAAGATCCACAGAGAAAAAATCATTTGCCTTGACCGGGATCCGAACCCCCACATCCATCCACCCAATATCCACAGAGAAGAATGACGCCTCGGTAGCTTAACTGGCTAAAGCACTCGACCGGAAATCGGGGGATCCCGGTCAAGGCGAATGATTTTTTCTCTGTGGATCTTTCGCACGATTAGTAGCCTTGTTTTAACTATAAATCTTTGCGTCAATCAATTAGAGCTTAAAAAATATAAATTCTGTCAGATATACGTCGCGTTAGGTCTCATTCTTTTTAGAACCTCGTGCGTGTCATACAATTGCTGAAAGATATCGAGGTATCTTCGAGCTCAGTAGGTGACTCACCTAGTATTTTACCTCCAGAAACTAGGAGAATTAAACCTGGTAGACCAAAAAAGGTCAGTTGGTGAGATGGGGTAAGGATGAAACACGTTTCTATGTTTCCCCTGTAACTTGATATTTTCCTATTTTCCTGTGGGGTCTCGGAAAGGAAAAAAAAAAACGGCAGAGGCATTAGCTGATGGAGGGCCGCGTGTAGCTCTGTAAAATCTACGACGTGGTTATTGTCCTACGGCGTTGAGATTGCTCCGATTGTTGTCCAATCTCTTGGGAAGGTTCATGCTATGTGCCTGTCGTGTTTGACTTAAAACTTTCCACGGCTGCAATTCTATTGCAATACTCGTGCGAGAGCTTCTACACAAAATTGTTCGTGAGTAGGACTAGCATCGTAGAGAAACGACGTATGCGAAGAGAGGATCGGAACTCTTTCTACTCCCTCTTATGCCGCTATTACCGCCACAGTTATAAAAATTTTCTCTTTAAATTAGCGTTGAAAGAGGAAATTTCGATAACTGTCAAAATTCCAGGCATACGTCTGCAACACCGCATGATAGGATAAAAAAATGCCGCAAAATTTTTTTTCTTTATAGTTTCGATGCTCAAAATAGGGGTGCGCCTCTTACACACGCTTATACGGTACTTCAGTATCCACACAACATCATATAATAAGCTTTATTCCTGTGGAATCACGGTGACCCACTCATTATCGCTCATAAATTGTACACATGGTAAGTCCTCTTCTTACAAGCATTCGATTTACCAGATACATATTAACATTCAAAAAATTCAAGCCTACCCAAAATTTTCAAATTTCAAATTTGGCAATTTTGCAGTAGGCCAACGCGATGCAGTGAGGCATTGAGGAACTCGCACTTCGGGCCCAGTCTGAACAAAGAATCGATCCGCTGTGAACTCAGGAACTGCTCAGCGTTTCACCTGTTCTTCCTTCCTGTGGACAGGGAATTCTATCGGCTCCAGCCACGTCGCATGCTCAGCTACATCAGTTCATCACAATTGTGAGTTATTGCAAATTTGCAATGCATTGTTGCATTCTGCAGGATAACCACACTTTTCGATCCCTTGAGTGGGTTTATCAACTTATAAACAAAGTCTCAGATTGCATCTTGCTCGTATGTCAAGGACTTCCAGTATTCTGGAAGATATCAACCCTCGATTGCATCATGCAGCACCCAAAAAGTGTCATTATCAAATGGATGTTGTTGATGCCAAATGATCATGACATAGACTCTCGTTAGTACGAACAACGTTATTACGAAGTTCTCGTTTTTACGAAGCAAATCGTTGGTCCCGATGAAAAGGCTTATCCAAGCTATAGGAAAAAAAGCGTTATTACGAAATTCTTGTTTTTACGAAATTATGAACCTCAGTTCCAGTCCTGGCGGATACAAAATGAACTTTAATACGAAGTTCCACACACAAGCTATGGCATTTAGATGGATATTCACTACGCTAAATTTTAATAATCATGCCACGTTTAAGCTGTCCTGGTGTACTGGGACCAAGAGTGTCATTTATGATTATTTCTTCACCATTCGCGCAACGTCATATAATAAACTTCATTCCTGGGGAATCATGGTGACAGACTCATTACTGATCGTATATTTGATGTACACTTAGTTCTCTTCCTACGCACATTCGATTTACGATCTACCATAGATGACAGCATTCAAAATTTTCAAATTTCGAATTTGGCGCCTTTTGATTTGGCCGTTGCTACGCCATGCGGCATAGAGGAAATCGTACTCTGGGCATAATCTGAACAAAGTATCATTCATTCCGGTGTGAAGTTAGGAACTGCCGATGATGGCACAATAGGAGGTGCGGATAACCCTTCGCCAGCACGGTTTGCAGCCAATCGCTGTCACACCATCGCCTAGTCATACAACGTTGTCAAATGCATACAGAGAAGCGAAATAAGCCTGATCCACTAAAACATGCCCTTTCTTCGAGTCGCCAAAACAAGTGATTCTTCCACTGGGTCCTTCACCCTCGTCGTCCTTTCCGTCTCCTTTCCTCACGGAGGCCTTTATAGGCGTTTCACTTTCTCACCTGGCAACGCTGCCCCAACCTAGAGTATTCTGCCAGTCATTGGACAACTCTCAGCGGCCAGACCGTAGGTTTGTCAACTTAGGAACAAGGTCTTGGAACGCATCTAGTTCGTAAATCGGACTTACTGTACTCGGGAGGATATCAACCCTCGATTACGTCATGCCGCATGCCAAAACTGAAACGAATTTTCATGTTTATATATATTTCCGCGTAATTTAATCGCATTTGTCACACACGGTTTTTTTCAACGATTCCTAATAGAAACGTTCATACGAACTTTGTTATTACGAACCTCCGGATTTTCGGTCCAGCGAACTTCGAAATAACGAGAATTTACTCTATCAAAAATGGAAAGAGCTAGGCAGTCCAAATTTGTTTTCCCTAAAATCACTTTTCAAGCAGTTGACTTCAAAGCCAAAAAAATTATTTAAAGATATTATTTTGTAAAAAATTTACCGCTTTAGTCGCAAAAATTCTAGAAAGTGCCATCAATGCTTAATTTCGTTTAAATGATAAGAAGCTATGTCATTTCAGATCCATCTTCCATCAGTTGGATTTCCACTAAGCTATTCCTGGTAGATACAATTTTTCTATGGTTTAATTACAGTTACATATCATTTAGTGTTTTATAGATGATATGAGATGATTGAGGAGATGCTGAGATTTAATCTCCTATTGATAAAAATCAAATGAATGTGCTTGTTTTTTACATAATTGTGTGTAATATAATTGTTTGTATCATACACATGACTCTCAAATACATGTTTTTCATACGGGAGATTGAAGAGACAAGAAATTTTGGCAAGGTATGTATTTTTTGCGATGATTTCTAAAAGAAAAATTCTTACGAACTTTGTTATTATGAACCTCCGGTTTTTTTGGTCCGGTGAACTTCATGACAATGAGAGAGTAATGTACTGGAGTTAAAAATTAAAACACTTGATTAAGGACTAGGACACAGAACGGCTATCAGGAACTGAACTTCAAATGGATCTGTCGAAAATGTAGACTCAACCTATTCTTACTAATAGCAATGAAATACATTAGTTAAATTACTGAACCATAAGTCGGTGATAGTGAACCAAAAACATTTAAAGAAATAGATTGTCTCACACTTACGCGATAAATCACTTTCATCAGCACATCAGTCTTCATGGAATCAGGAAGCAGGTTGATTAGCTCATTTTTTGCAGACCGAATTTCTCGTCGTCTTCTCAACTCGAGCAGTCGCCTGTTGTCATCTCTCCCCAACCCACATTTGGCCAAATTTTCAGCAGTTACATCATCGTATCGGAATACACCCTTGCTTGTGATAAACTGCAAAAAAATTTATTACAGTGTTTTAAAAACACACACAGTAAAATCTCTGTAAATCAAATCTAAAGGGGCAGAAATGTTGGCAAGTAAGAGAGGACTACATCAGAGAGGATACACACACAGCCATTTTTCATAGAAATGTTGAAATATTTGAGTAACCTTGCTTCTCCACAGATTTCCACAGAAATAATGAAGAACTTCCAGTATTTCCATCACAACAGTTTTGCCAGTGGTCCTCCTGACATGGTCTCCAAGTCAAAGGTGCACAATTCCATATTTTACCCATGTTATTTAGCATTCTGAAAACTCTACTTCCATGATCCAACATCAGAGGTACTACACAAAGAGCAGCTCTGCGTTTTGCTACCTCTGTCTTTTCCTACCCATTATCAGCACTGACAAATGCAGAGCAGTAACTTTGATCTAAAGATGCCAGGAGGATCACTGACAAAATTACTGTCGCTGAGACACTGGATGTGGTGTAGACACAAAAAAGGGAAAATCGTGTACTTGAGTTCAAAAGTTTTGAAAAAAGAAGTCATTACATATTCAGCAATGGTACTGAACAATACTAAATCAAAAAAGAAGTCCAAAGAAAAAGATAAATTAGCAAAGTGTTAACTTAGCGTGAGATATACATATATCAATGGTGGTATTCTTAGGAAAAAAAAGTTGGAGAGGAACTTGGTGAAATCAGCATGGGGTTCGGTAGATTTTGGCCCAACCAGAAAATTAGTGAAACTTTGGAGTTTTTATTTGGGATTGGAAACAAAAGAATTCAAATTACGTGACCTATCGTCCTTGCACAAAGATAAGCTGCCTTAATATTAAGTGTTGCATCTTGGTAACAATGCAGTTGGTTGAAATAACTGATAAACTGATAATGAAAGGAAATTTTTTTCTACATTCACATCAACACAAACTTGTGCTTACATCATGATTATTTTTACCAGTCACTGTATGAAAAAAGTTATGGTTTTTGACTCTAGGAAAACGGTAGCTCAACTTTGAGTGATGTTTCTTTTGACAACTTATCCATGTATTGGCAAAGGAATCAATAAAGAGAATAAATACATTGCTCAGAGAAGAACCTTATAGTAATTGCATGATCACCAAAAATTTTTATTGTTTGAAAAAATTGTCTTTTTGGTGATATTGAGGAAAAATATAAATTTCTTTTGCTTTCTAATTTGCTTTATTACAATCAATTGAGAGATGTTACCAAGATAAAACACTTCAAACTCCATTATCATCACCTTTTACAAGGGTAGTAGAATCACTTAAAATTCTAAATCCAGCTATAGTGCTAACAATGGCTATTACAATAATGACCATCCATGATTCATTACATCATATGCATGCGACAACATCTCCAAATACCTATGACCTTATACCTATGGCTTACCACCATGTGGAAAATTTGAAGAAATTGTTTTCAGCTAATTCTAATAGCATTCCTTCCACTACCTACTCATATGTGAGAAGCTATTCTGGTGAGCTAACAAGTACATTATACAATAATATTTACGATTTCACTCAGCACTCGGTTTGAAAATAGCATTGCTTAAATTTTGTAGAATACCCTAAATATATTTCATTACTTTATTACCTTTATTTTTTAACATGCTATAAAAAATGCACTTGCATTTGAAAATATCAGAAAGCTAAAATCACAATCCAAAAAAAAAATCTTGGATCCACCCATCCCCAGAGGTGACTGGAAAATTGGTTAGGAGGGGTAGGATTAATCAAGCCCCAATAGTTAAGGTGGAGGACCGTTTACCAGCAAAACATCAGCACTTTATACACTGAGAATTAGTGTCTTACATGTCATCTTTCTTGGCCACAGCTAAGTCTCCAACGGTCAACAGCCCTCCAACTCAACAGTCGAGGTTTGGCCAACCCTAATGCACATTTTCTATGGTCACTTCAAATTACCATTTGTAGTTGCCTTGGGACAGTGGCGTAGCCAGGAATTTTGTTTGGAGGGGGGTCTAAAACCAGGGGGGGGGGAAATTTGTGAAAAAGAGGGTACTTAGCAATGGTTTTTAAGCTAATGTTAACACTTTTAATAGTCGAGAAAACTTCATTTGTTAAAGAAATATTTTTTAAATTCATGATTTTTCAATATTTGGTTTTCTTTTGTGAAGGAAAATAATTGTGTTTTTATATTTTGGGAGGTTGCAGAGGCCCCCCCCTGGCTACGCCACTGCCTTGTGAATGGCCAGGTAGTCAAGAGCCCAAAACGTAGGCTGCCTTCCATCTTCCTACTTGGAGGCAAGCCCAAAGAGAATTCATCCACAGCAATCCCTTCGGAATGAGTGAAATTACTCATTTGTAAATATTTCAAACTTACATGATCACCATCATCCACAGTCCTGATGTCAATCAAGTCATCTCCATGTTTTAGATGGAAAAATCTTTTGCTCTCCACAAAGGTCCACTTCAGAACATAGTCGTCAGGATACATTTTGACGTTGGTGAAGGTATTCAAGTAAGCACTGGCCTCTTCTTCACACCTGAATTCCGGAGGGATTTTGTTTAGGTGCCACGATGGGTCAGCAAACCTTATGACATTTAAAGCCGTCTTGGTGACAGCAATTGCCTTCAAGCATTTGAGATCGGAGACGAGGAATCCCTTCACAACAGTTGCGTCTGCAGCCGCTTTGCAGCTGTCACTAGGGCCATCATCCCACGAGGATTCCCCTTTGTATACAGTAAGGTCTGGAGACTTGGCTGCATCTAATTTGGTCCTCTTAGCATCCGACTTGCGGTTCAACTTCTGACGAGCCGATTCCTTGGACACACTGCCAACTGATTTGGATCTTCTGGCACGCATGGTACCTGACTTGGAAGTCAACTCAAGTGCAGATGATTCTTTGGAATTCATGGCAACTGAATCAGCTGCATAGCTCATTGAGGTATCAGAAAAGGGATTCACATCAGTTGATTCTGCAGATGCTGTGGCCATAACGTTTGTTCTCTTAGTGATTAAGGTACCTGACAAGGAATTCACAGCACAATGATCAGTTGAATCTACAGGCATAGCTGCTGTTATATTGGCTCTCCTGGAAACTGAGATATCTGGAGAGGGGTCCACTGCACGAACACCAGTACATTCTATAGGCATTGGGGCAACTGTACCAGCTCCTTCGGCAACTGAGGAAACAGAAGAGGGAGCCACCGCACTAAAACCAGTTGAATCTACAGTCGCAGCTGCAGCTTTATTGGATGTTTTGGTAACTGAAGCATCTGATGAGGAATTTACTGCCCTACTACCACTTGATTCTACACATGATGGGGAAACTTTGCTTGTTCTTTTGATAATTAAGGTGTCTGACAAGGGATTCACTGCACAACTTGCTGATTCTGCACATGCTAAGGCAACTGAATTTGTTCTTTGAGCAGTGGAGGTAACTGATACAGGATTCACTGCACACACACCAGGCTGTTCAATAGACGCAGGGGCAACTGAACTCGTTCTTTTGGTAATAATGGTATCTGAAGCAGGACTCTCCATAGCCACACTATTTGATACTACAGGCTTGGTGTCAGATTTACTGACCCTGTCAGCATACAAGGTACCCGTAAAGGGACTCAATTTCAGAACAACAGCTGCATTCAATCCATTCTCATCGATTAATCTGAATCTTTCGGCAATGAAGGCTGATGAGGGATTCCCTTCAGAAGCGACAGACGATGCCACAGAATTTACTTCAACAGTTCTCCTGGCAAGGTTCACTTGGCAGACACTACCCGAATCTCGAAACTTGGAGGCAACTGGGAATGCCTTTATGGTGACTGAGTTGTCTGCTATGCTGTTCACATCACGAGGACTAATTGAATCTGCCCTGTTGCTGGTGACCACATTGGACTTTGTATCCATTAAAGGGTCCAACACTGCAGCCACTTGATGGATGCCATTTCTGGATACTGCACACTTAGGGGATTCCACCTGGCCCAGGGAGTCCATTGACATTTCCGTCGGCAGAATCTCTTTCTGCACAACAGCCAAGTTAGAAGATGAAGGAACAACTACACTGACTGCTGCACCTGACACATGCAACAAGGATTTCATAGTAGTCTCACTCGAGTCCGTGCACTCCTTGGCAACAATGCACGCACCAAAATCTGTTGAGTCATCATGCGTAGGATTCATAATATCATCAAACCCTGACCAGTTACCCTGAACACTTTCAATTTTCATACTGAAATCTGACTTTGATTCATCACTCAGTTCAGAATCCATCTCTTCCCTTGGTTCTTTTTTTATGGTCACTGAAGACATGCTACAAGGATCATCAGTTTCATCAATTGTGTCAACTTGAGTGAGGCTTTCATTAACAGTTGAAGTGACAACCGGCAAATCATCAGTTGCAGTTCTCTTCTCCCCAACACTGGTTGGTCGCTCAGTTGTTCTATTCAGGGGGTCAATCCCTCTCCTCGTTGATAATGACTCAATATTTTTGCCAAATGACGATGCTTCACTCATTCCCCTAGATGAAGAGGATTTGAGCAAGGATACCGACGGCTGAGCCGTTTGACGAGCAGGGGTCCGACTGTCCGTCCTGGACACTCTTGGCATTGTCTCCGGAGTCAAAGGCTCCTTAGAAAGCTCCACATGTGTTCGGATCAGAATTCCATTCACTTTCACAAAAGCCCTAATTTCTGGAACTTCATAATTGTAATAAGGACCAACTTTGACGGAAATATCACTGATCATGTAATCTGCATAAACACCCTGTTTCCAGATCTGATTGTTGAACAGATAGTTTGATCCACTCGAACATGATACCCTAACAGCAATGTCTCTTTCCTTGGACACTCGAAGTGCATACACCATTTGCGTGTAAGTGGCACTGAAATGTGGCTTGTCGATGATTATTTTGTCAAAACTTCGGTCAAGATTTAAGCAATACCAACTCAAATCTAAGAAGCCCTTTGATGCTGGTGCTGGTACGACCAATGGCTTGGATTGAGGGCTAGGGGATATCACTTCTTCCTCGTGTGATTTCTCAGACACAGTGGAGTCCGGAGAGGCCTGGCGATGAGTTTCAGATGCAGAAGTTGTGTCTTCCGAGGAAGGAGAGGGAAGATCATTTTCCACAGCAAGAGAGACAGGACTGCTGGGAGTATTTTCGGAATGAGCAGAATTTCGAGCACGGCAAACCGGGCTTCCAGTAGATTGAACTGCAGCTGGATCATACACCTGTATATCAGGTTCTGGGATTTCATTGATTTCAGATTCAACAACAGCCTCATCCGTAGCGTCATTATCACCTAGTGCCTCTTCAGTATAGCTTACACTTGAGCTGTCACAGATAAGGATTCTTTTACCACCATTATCAAAAGTCAGCTCATTGAACGCCTTCGAGCAGGACCTCATGACTTTGATAAGAATTCTTTCACTGAGTTTGGTCCTCAAATTTAGGTTTCCTTTTATCTCCCAGTGCAAGCCATGGCAAGAAAGAATGCAGCATCCATAACGTTCAGGGTTATTCTTATACAAATGAAATAAATAGTCAACACTAGAAACAAAACCACCAACATTCTCCACCTTTGCCAAGTTAGTACTCGTGAGATCTGGTGGGGAGTCCCTGTCTGTGACCATAATTTTGACAGGACATTTTGGGATCTGACTTATCCATAAATAAGCCAATCTTTCTTTAACCATCTTCTCTAAAACATCCCATTTCATCAACACCATACAATTGACTCGTGCAGGGCTCAATGATGAAGACAACATACATGCTATTTGGCTATCAGTAACCTCTCCCGAGGCAAAAAATTTTCGATACTCCTTGTAGTTCCTGAAGTACTTTTTCAAACTGATGTCTTGATAACTGCTATCTTTCGAGCAACTGGGTTTGTCTGCATGCGTATCTCTTTGTGGCGAGTAAAAATTACTGGAGCTTTCTCCACCAGGGTTGCCTTCATGAGAGCAATGAGCTTTGTATGGTTCATCTGGCACACTGTATCTGAAAAGGGATGATTTAAACCTCTGCTTGCCGGATATACTCTTAATAGCCACGCAGATGGGCCTCTTCAGTTTAAAGGCACTTTCATCATGAGAATCCACAGAATTAGGCTCAGAGCTCTTCTCGTTAATTTCAGGGTGATTGGTATCAGTAGTCAATTCACTGGCGCTCTCTGCTTCTTCAGCTTCTTTACTCTTAGGAGGAGACTTCTGCACGAAAAGTTTGGATTTTTTCTTAACTTCCGCCAGAATGTCGTGTTCTTCCTCCTCTTCAAGCCATCTTTTCGGGGGCCTCCTCTGTCTTTTAGCCAAACCTCCTTCCATCTCCGGTGACTTTGCCTCAGCACTTAAAAGTGTTAGCCTACTGGAGTCTCTTGGTGTAAAATTGGGACCTCTTATACAGTGTTTTGAAAACATGCAATCAGCATGGCCACAATGCACACGTTTCCTCTTTGCTTTCAAACTATCACACATGCATCCCAGACGGCAAAAGTCTTTACCACATTCCTCTTTCCCTTTCCTCAGCGGGACATTTAATGATGAGGAACATTGAGCCCCCTTCCTCTTCACTCTAACAAGTTGACCACATTTTTTGGGCTTCCCTTCTTTTCCCTGCAGCTTCCTGTGCCTTCCCATGCTGCCTCCTGCATTAGATGCAGTCAGCTCCGGTGCATCCTCCACCAACGGACATTCTGAGCACCCTTCATCAGAGCACCGGGCCTCAGTGATTGCCATCGCCAGCACAAAATCCACTTTGTCCTGTAGCTCACTAAGGCACGGGAAGGCATCATTGTTCAGTAAGTAAATTGCATGATGACGCAACTCAAATCCAAGAAACTGGTCACTGCAAGCCCCTAATATTTTACAACGATAATTTCTATCGTCAGGTAACTTGGCCATGAAATCCACTTTTACATCCCCACCAGTAGAGCGAGTTAACCTCCGACCATCCACCAAATTCTGGTTTGGCGACTGAGACAAGTTTTTCCCACAAAAGCTGTTCATAGTTCGATACTCCTTCCATACTGGAGAAGATGGTAGGGAGGTAATGACGCATCCCTGAGATTTAATTAACACTTTCACAGTTTTTTGTTCACTAATCCACTTAGGAAGTCTTCCCAGATGTACTACTGCATTATCAGTTTTGGGGTTTACTGATGATTTCCTTTTATACCTCATGATACCTTTCAGTATCAATTGACAAAGTCTCTACGCGTGAATCTAACTAAATTATATGCTCATGAGGCCACAAACACTTTGCATTAAATTTGAGATCAATCTTTCACTACTTGCAACATCAAAAATAAACACCTAAAGCATCAGATCAGTGCCCAAGAATGCTTTCATTAAATTTCCACAGCTGGTGTTTCCTTAGCAGTGGGCAAAATAATGTGTCTGAAACCCTGAAAAAAAAAGAAACGCAATCATATAATTTCGATCAAATAAATTCACAATACGTTTTTCCTGGATATATACAATTACCTATACCAAATTAAATTCACAATGGCAAATGCTACAGCTGAGACATTTCAACTCAAAACCATGAATACACTGTTATCAGAATAATATTAAAAACTCAAATCTTAGCTCTTTCTTAATTCAATTAAGTGCAGAGAAACTTCTCTTAGCAATCACTACTATCAGATGCAGATGACCAGTATTTTCCAGAACCAATAGCAATTATAATTAAAAACTTTTGGGACATGTCTCCACTTCAATGATTTGGGTGTCCCAAAAGTTTCACGATTAATGCTGGTTGCTTTTTCAAGGAAATCTGCTGAGAAATATTTTTATTTTGATACATATATATATATCTCTCTCTCTTGGGTTGCAACCTTATCATGGCTGATGGACTGGCATGTTCCCATAAGCCCTAGAGTTGCACTGGCGGGATTAATTCTCAATTATTCCGAGAAGGGCCAACCATGCCAAATAGGTCGAGGGTGGGAGCCAGAGGAAATATAGTCCATGTGATGGTGTGAATCTAAGCTTAGGCTACCGGCTGGATGCTCAGGTTAACGACTTCTGTACTCTGGACAGACTTTCAGAGCATTCGAAAACAAGCAAATTGACTCATGCGCAAGGCTGAAGCACACAGCTGGGGCACTGCCCATGTAACGCACCAAGGATTGAACCTATATTATAAATTGCTAACTGCCTTAAAATATTTGGTACTTGGAAAGTTCAACCAGTATGTGAAAGGTATTCCAAACAACATTTACATTCAGCATGAATGAATTCATGGATTGCTACTTCGAAGTATTTCATTTCGTCCACTACATTTTTAAATTTGATGAGCTCCACATGCATACCGTTTCATACATACATATCTATTTACATGTCCAATGATGAATACATGCAAATGTACTTTTACCTACAGAGATAAAAATTATGATGACTATCATTCCACTAGCACGGTTTACTTATGGCACTACTTGCATCAACATTTCCACAGCATTCTAAATTGTCATTTAAGAGAAAAACGGGGGCAAGGAGAGGTGGGGAGAAAAGAGGCGTTTAGCAAACTGCTAGTTTGCTAAACAGTAAGGATTCTCTTTACCTGTTAGAAGATAATGATTTGTAAGTTTGTATAAATATAACAGTGGAAATATAAGAAAGGAAAAAGTGTAAGAATGCAAAAGTAATAGTCTGAATCAACTGACATTGTGAATAAAAAATAAGGAGGTTTCAAATGTATCTGAGGCACAAAATGATGATATTTGAGAACGGTGAGTAGAGTTTAAAAGCTAATACATACAATGTAAATACCGCATAAAATTCAGGAGACAGCTGTGATGAGCTGATGCAAAAAAAATGCAATTTGACACACCACTGTTTCAAGTCACCAAAGGCGGCGGCCGCTATTCATTCTTAAGGAAGCACAACACGAAGTCCATAGGCATCGCTTAATGCGTATTTGTATTAGCCCAAATACGATATAAAAACGTAAGCATAAGCAAATCTTCACCATTAGCATCAAATATATTTTTAAAACAACACACTGAGATGACTGTGTTTGCCACATTATTTTGGCATGCAGAATAGTATTTTTCCATAACCAAGACAAGGAAGGGTTTTGATAGTTGTAATTAATTATCAAATTAGAGTTAAGTATTGAATACAATCCATCACTTTCTTGGACAAATATTGCAATGCCAATCTATCTATATAATCATCTTGTGTTGATCCTGTCCTTGTGCCTAAATATAAATATGCTTGTGACGAGTGCTTCCTCTTTCTATTCCAATTATCTATCCTACAGAATAATATCTATAAAAATAGTACGAAACCTGTACATTCAAGCACAATAAACACAAAAACATGAAAATTTTAAATAAATTTTAGTCTTAGATAGTACTTCAAATGTTGTTTTCAAAGGCTAATTCAAACAAATTTTCCAAGAACACTTAGCCCCTATAGCCCTAGAATGGCTACCCTGCATCCCATCCCATCATGAAACTCTTTAACTTTGCCCATGGCCAAATAGTGAGACTAAATGTACCTATGGAGGTCATTCAAAAATGCTTTAATCGTAACAAGGAGGCGATAAAGAATTTCCTAAGATATTTTCCATTTCAAACATGGGAGGATGTCAATGCTGCCACAAATGTCAACAACCAACTGAAGATTTTCTTAAATATATTCTAAATGCTCTTCCATAATGCCCTTCCATCAAAGATCACAGGGTACAATGCAACTAACAAAAATATCAGTTCCACAAAAACATGCTCTAAAAACATTAAAAAAAAAAGGATTACAATTGAATAAATGAATGAATTTATTACTCCAACTGAAATGTACACTTTTTTTAACAACACAAAATAAAGAGGAGAATTTCCAAGTGATGATAAAATAGGTATTGAAGAATAACTTGCAAGTGATTCAAAAGAAAGCGTAAGTTTGGAAAGTGATTGAGAAAATTATAACCATGAATGTTCTGAAATTAATGCACTACGGTTGAACCACTGCTTAAGCAAGGACGCTGTGTTTAGACGGACAATTTATAAAATTCTCCCGCTCTTGCATAACCACTAAAATGTAAATGCAAGACTGACTTTGTTGGGCCATTGAGGTTGAACCAAAAGGATGAATTTGCATTCCACAATGAATGAAAACAGTATTGAAAGGCAAAAAAGAAACGTGGAAGCCTGTTTGAGAGTTAGATTATAATAAATTCATGGGTGGGGTGGATCTCAAGGACCAGTTATTGCATTCGTACCTAATATGTACTCAGAAAATCAGCTGGCAACCAGAAAATGCAATTCCTTTCCTATTTCTCTTAAAAAATCACCTATTAGATTTTTCACTATTCCGTTAACTCAGGGCCTCTTCAACTTGTTTTGGCTGTGAAGGATTTAGGTTCCTTAACTGACAGAAACCTTCTCAGATCACATTCATTTAATCAAGACCAAAGATATGTCCCCCCTACATCTCCTCCACTGCTCCACGCAAAAAAACCGATCCTCAAGCTCTTAAATCATACTTCACAGCATTTATCCTTCCAGTCATAGGAAACTGTCCCCCAAACGGTCCATCGCAGCTCCCTCTAACCTCACCTCTCCCAACTAGCTTCTTTGCCAGAATTGTAAAACACAGTTCCCCACTTTCATAACATGTCTCCTAGCTCGATTCTACCTTCTCTGCCATCAATGAATTAAAACAGATTAAAAATTTATCTATAATACTCTACGCTTACACATTGATCGTCCTGATTTGCTTTCCTCTATTGATG
This sequence comes from Ischnura elegans, assembly GCF_921293095.1. Lineage (NCBI taxonomy): Eukaryota > Metazoa > Arthropoda > Insecta > Odonata > Coenagrionidae > Ischnura > Ischnura elegans. Next base: position 7,895,481 of record NC_060252.1, read on the forward strand.
CCAGAGTTCCTAGTTGATCCACACGTGTGCATTCCTTACTCCATATGCCTATGCCTCGTCAAGCACTCACTCCGCTACCGCCTTTACTCCCAGCTCAATTCATTGCCGGATTACATTGATCCGTTTTCTCCTGTCCTTAAACGAACTGTCAATATCGCCATGCCCCATTACCCGGAAAATAAATAAACCTCTTCCTCTATCTCCCATTCCATGTATCTTTTATTCGTGTTCATCATATTTTTAGCCAGTACTCTTTGTTTTGATTCCTTACATTTATATTCCATGTTTACTCCTTACCCAAACCTAGATATCCTGCAACATCAATTTTTCTTCACACCACCTCTCATTCAGCTAAAATCCATCTAATAAGTGATCAACTCCTTTGCTAACAAAAGGTCTGTGGGATTTCATCTATCTATCTTAGAAAGACATTTTCTATCTTTTTTTTAAAACTTCAAATATAAGAAGTCCAGAGCAACACTCAGACAACTATGTACATACCTATTTCTTCTCTATCAACTTCCTCAAAGTTATTTGAAAAGCTGATGTTTAATCTTAGAGTTAATTACTTTTAAAAATTTAACCTCTTTCATCCACACCAACATATCTTCCGTGAACACCAATAAATTATTTCAGCAAATTATAAACATTTGTCAATCAATAAATAAATACTAACAGGTTATAGGTACATTTTATAACTTAAGTAAAGCATTCAAAAATATTGACAATTCCATATTATCAAATAAATTGTTGGGAACTGGTAATTCAGAAGTGGCAGATTCTTGGCTTCTGTCATATTTGTCAAATAACCAACAAATGGTTCAATAGAAATATAAATATCAAATGGGAACAAAAACCTTTAGATCCACACCACACTCAGATGATTAAATGCCAAATGTTTGACAACATTCATATCATGAGGAATTTTAATATGTATTGGTGAAGGGAGAAACCTATCATTATCAGAAGAATGAATAGGAAATATTAATGAGAAAAATCCATCAAAATTGGTCTGAATTACACAATGGAAAACAGAGAGTGAGACCAGAGACTTGCAGAGATGAACTTTTACATTTCACTCCTCAATAAGAATTATGGATGCGATTTTAAGCACCCAAATATACCTTCAAGCATTACTTTATAAATATGCCGTTCCACAGTTTCTATTTCCCCACACAACTACTTCATTAGGGCCTCCCAAATTTCATAGATAATGACTGTGTGCCAGCAGGCAATTTGCAAAAATTACATTGAGACAGTCTAAATTTTTACACAGGAAATGAAAAGCTGTTATTCTGACTTGTACAAATGAAATCAGATAACTTGATCACAATAATGACCCAATACAATTGAACTTTGATTAGGGAGAGTTCAAGGGACCAGCATTATTTTCTCAATCACATAAGTTCCGGAATGACCTCTCTCACTCACAGAGGTACACTTAAGGAAGTTGGGGGAGGATAGAGCGGGGAAGCCACAGTCATATAATCATTGTGTATGTATTTATCTACACTTAAACTTGAAATTATTTACAACGTTCATCTGAAGAAATCTGTTGTCTTTTGAGATTCTCTTGTGGTATTATTAACATGTTTTTTTATCTCATTTCTCTCATCGAAAAGAGATTGTTGCCTTTTTGAGATGACTCTACAGCCTTTCCCTCTTAACTTGTGTGTGTTATAAAGTGATTGAGTCAAGAAGAATGTGTTCCCTTCGAGTCAACGTTAACTAAAATGTATACTAATCTAAAGTTTGAGTGCTAAATAGGTTTCCCGTCAATCCATATTGAGCCGGACGGAGTGGACACATTTCCCCAAGTAGGCAGAAAAATCTCTTGCTTATGGAGGTTCCTAGATTCTCACTTATAAAGTCTTTCAAGGGTAAAACTGACAGGTGCTGGCAATGAATCTCTCACTTCTCCAGTTCACGGTTATCGAAGTTTGACTGTATTTCAAAATTGATGCACACTATTTTGGATAGAAAGGAATTAATAGTTTGTGACCACAAAATGTTGCTAATACATAGTTGAAGGATTTTTTGAAGGCTAAAATGACAATTCTAGGGGTCACCACATCCTTTCCATAATCCTGACATTCTTGCAGCCACACCTAAAAAGTTTCATAGATAATGATTCATAAACAAAAGAGAAAGAATACTTACATTAAGTACAGCATTTCACGTTGAAAAGTATGGACTTGAAATGGAAGAAAAAATGAAAAGACTCCTAAATTTGTAACTGAGAACTGACACTAAAGTAAGTATAAGCAGCTGTAAGGAGGCGGAGAGGCGAGCAAATGACTTACTCACAGATGTATTTTCATCCACCAAAGGAACCTCATTTACGTGGTATTATGGTAGGTCACAAGGTCCAAGTGCCCCAACGAGGACAGAGATCAGTACTACAAATCAGGCATATGGCAAATCAGGAATTGTGGAGTACCATCAGTGTGCTTCAATGATAAAGACTCACAAATAAATCCTTTCCCCTCCCCGACCCTTTCCAAGTGTCATGTGACCCAATTGTTAGACTCTGACACATGATTTGACAGTGCTTTGGAGAAAGGGAGAAAAACTGGCAAACATTGGTGGACATTAGTGTTTCTACCGAATATTTTCTAAGAATGTTGTGGTGATTTGACTCAAATTGAAGTGGGGAATGGATTTTCTAAATGAAAACGGCGATATGCACGATTTGAATAAGGAAACATTGGTGGTCAGCAGTGGCGGATCCTGGATAGGGACAAGGGGGTTAAAATTCCAGCAATGGTGGGGGTTGGAAAAATATTACTATCTAGTGTAAATTGGATACCCCCCTGCCCTTAGATCTGCCACTGGTGGTCAGCATGATTCTATTGCGGAGCGGCTCAGCTGATTATTTAATAGAGACATCACTAGGATCACACACTAGAGGTCAGTAGCAAGGCAGCGTGGAAGCAAGAAGAGGGTGGATTATATGACGAGGAATCCACTGCCCTCAGGGGCATATGCCATGGTGTTGAGGAAACCAATCAATAAGAAATGCATTATGGACAGGCAGAGCAAGAGGACAGCTAGCTGCCCACCATTTGCCAATACACTAGTCTGGCCTCAGTGGCACCAGGGTGATGTCCTCATCTGCCAACCTTATTGTGAACATTTCTTTGCATTTGTGTGCACGTGTGGTACCTATTCGTCAACAGTGCCCTCTATAGATCAAGTGTTTCATTCTTCAGCTACAGGAAGTTTTATTTTCCAGCCTTTCAATCGAGTGGTCTTGCAGTGTTCTCTGACGTCGATCATCCTGGATCACAATCTTGTGGACCGTTGCCATCTATGTCCCACCCATACCCCGTTCGTGGAGTGCTTGTTTTACTGGTAGTGCTTTTGCCTGGTGATGTGGAAATGAACTCTGGTCCTTCCCCCGTATGAACTTTCTCATGTGTACCACCAAAAATAAACACTCAAGTGATTTTCATGCTCAGGAACTCTCTGGTTTTGATAACTATTACTTACACAGAAACACGGTTATCTTCTTCTGTTCGTAACAATGAGTTGTTTATCCCTGAAAAATACTGTTAGTAACAGTGAGTTGTCTTTCTCTGACAAAAATACTAATCTCCCTAAACTTTATCCAGGCGATAGATCCTCTAGAGGCAGTGGTGTACTTCTCACCATCAACTCCAACTTTCATTTGAAGCATCACGAGATCCTGGAGATGGAATATGAAATTGTGCGGTGTGTAGCTTCTCCTCCCAATCATGGGAAATCAAAAGTGTTACGGTGTTCCTACCCCCCCCCCCCCCAAACAATTGACATCATAATTTTACGAAATTGTCTGCATTCATTTTTAAGTGCCATGAAGCTTGGCGATGTTATTGATGATGTTTTGGGAGATCTTAACCTCTCATTCCATTGGACTCCCCAACTTGTGGAAATCCACTCAACATCCATGATTGACCACTTGCCTTCAACTATTCCAATATAATATTCACCACACTTGTGATTTGGCAACTCTGGATTTCCTTCTCTCGCCCCTTCCTCAGGGAGAAATTATGCCAGGCCAAAATATCTTTGTTTCTCACCATGAATCCATCAATGCCAAGTACCGTTTCTGCCGTTCCCGGACAACCCGTGCCCAATGGTCTTTTGTTTCCCCTCCCTGCCTGATCAAAAGTTTGTTAGGAGGACGTCAACCGGTGCTTCAACCTCATCCACTTGGGCATTTGCTTTTTATTAATAAGTTTACTTTTAAACCGCTGCTTTTCCCTAGGCACTTTCCACCACCATTGAAAACTATTAATTTTATACCAATACATAAATCCAGCCCAATAAATGTTGCTTCAAACTATCAACCCATCTCTCATACTCCCAGTTCTCTCTTCTGTTTGTGAAAGAATACTCCTAAATCCAATCTATTACTTCACACAGAATATCAACATGGTTTCCTTCCAGGGCGCTCATGCTTGACAAACTTGGCTGTTTTTTAACGTAATGCCTAGAGATACTTGAAAATCACACTTTCATTTTATCGCAATTTCATTAACAGTTTATCGCATTTTGTAGCGTATTTTTTTTCACAATGAGGTAGATGGCGATAAAATGTAGTGAAACACAGTTATATGACAAAATACAGAATATTTTAAATTATTATGTAGCAGAACAATAATAAATTAAGGAATAAGACATAGGTACTATAGTAAATAATATTTTCGTGCCTTTTACGAAGTTTGGCGACAGCAGCGTGCCAAAGTGCTTCTAGTGGTGGAGGTGTAGCTTGCCCGTGCCCACTTGTAGTTCGCAGCCACGCTATTGCTATTCGCTATTAAAATTACGACAAACACTTTAAGCCATAAAATGGGTGATGAACCAGCAAACTTTTATATGAAATGAATTTGAAACAAAAGATTCCAGCTTGGAGCAAAAATTCATTAATAATTCCAGCTAATTAAAAATTCACGCAGAATTCCCGGTCTCTGGACACCCTGATATCTTATCTATCACTAAATTAGCTTGTTCCTGCAGGTTCTTGTCTCTTTTTCATAAATTTGACTCCTTTTCTGCTTGTTTGTCCTCTACTTTATGTATAGTTACCAGGCCACTATAAAATGGCAACACTGCTGTATGTGGTTCTATCTTAATGATGAAAAATAAAATAAAAATATTACATACATGTCCTCTATCATGCCAAGGTGTTTTCTTCCATGAATCTCAGTGAGAAATAATAAAGAATGGATGCAAAACAAATAAAGATGAAAAAATAATATTTCACTGCACTTTCCTAAGTTTCACTCTTGTTTTCCTGTTAATTCAAAATGGACAAAACCCCATAGTAAACTCTTCTATGAATGCCATCATTGAGGTATGGCTACTAGAATCTCACGCAAAAGATTGCGTATATGGATAATTAATACCTATTTTTTTAATATGGAAAAAGGCAACCTTGAATGATAAATAACATGGATGCAATATGGAATGCCAAAGTAAACTAAATAACCATCCTAGTTTTTTTAATGAACACCTCATAGTGGCGAGGCTAACTTTATCGTCAAGTGCTTATTTATATTCCTCCATATCAGCCTTTATTCATGGGTGGAAACTTTGGTATTATCTTTTATAGACTTCTGAAGAGTGGCTGAATAGGGAAGATTATTTTATGCTCCAAACTTATCTTGCCCTTTCATCCACAAATTTCAATTTTGGGTGTGAACGAACCCAATTGCCTCTCCCTCCACTTGCATTACAGTAAAATTTTCCAAGAAACAAGACTGGAGAGCACAAATTCAAGGTGACCACTTGCACTGATTGCAACAGTAACCTCTAACTTCCCTTTTTCTATCCAAAACAACACCAAATAGCAACCTCAAAGATTTTCTACTATATTTTAATAAATTTTCTTTTGTGCCTATTGTAATTGTACTAACATAAATGTGAATTCATTATTCCATATCTAACTTGTACATAGTATGTAAATTGTGCTGTCATTCCCACGAATTATTATGCTCAGATCAGCACAATCCCAGTATTCAAAGCATAATAGGCTGCCCAGTCAACACAACAATTATGGCCACACTGTGGCCGGATTGTGGTTTACCTGTGTCAACAATGGCTATGGCTAGCCACAGCTTGCCATATTATGGCCAGACTGTGGTTGCCATGCGGAGAGCCATAGTTTGGCTTGCCAAACATGCGCAACTATGGCCACACTGTGGATCGTCTCAGAAAGGCCACAGATTGGCAAACCAAACATTTGTAAACATAAGTATATTACGGTTGCTATTGACACAGGTTATTTGGTAAGTTATTAGAATGGAAGTTGATTGATTCAATTGATATAAAGAAAGTGTATTATCCACATTTAAGCCACATTATGGCGAGCCACACCACGGCCAGGGGTCAAAACCACTATGGGCCATAATGGCAACCCACTATGACCACAGCACGGCCACATTGTGGCCACAATTGTTGTGTTGACTGGGTGATCTCTCCTACAATGAGATAAATTAACCTATCACCTGTAGCAAGATATGTGCCATGGATTTTTATTGTTATTACTAGATATGACATCGAACCTGAAGATCATTGTTGAAAAAAACATGATTACCAACCTCCCACGTGTGGCCATGTGGCCGATAACTAGCCCAGCACAAAAATTGGAAAAGCAAAATGAAAAAGTAACATAAGCAAGTTGGTGACGACTGGGTGGGAAAGATTACCCAACATGGCTCAAGCGGTCTACCATCACGTTGCGTTAAAAACATCGATTAATACAGGGTCAACTCTCATCACCGCAACTTCACCTTCAAACTCATCTTTTGGCCAACTTTGTCAAATCGCTCTTTAAAGCCAATTAGGTTCTATCCATTAAATGTTTATCATCCCATCTGACACTCCTCACGTGTAAGTACGCTAAGATTTCACACATGCAATGAAATTTTACGACCTTTATTTCGAGAATTCCCACTCCATTCACCAACACATAACCATCACTACCCACTGTAGGTTCTCGTGTTTAGTAATAGTCAATGGCTTTCCACGATAAGAGCACATGTGAGGCGAGTGGCCAGGACTTTTAACGCCATAAAAACACGAATGACAACATTTTACACGAAGGAACTCCAACGGCACTGAAGATTGCAAGGACCACCACAGAGGTGCGGTCAATGGCTCATCAAAACACAACAGTATCTCGAGAGGTAGTACCCTCGGCTGTTGTAAGATCTTATGGGAGTCACATTCATTCCCATTTTGGGCTCAACCTAGATCGCATCCATAAATTCCAACCACTCCAATACGACAAAGCGTTCAGCCACCCAGAGGAAATGCTTTACTTCCAAACGCCATTCAAGTTAAAACAAATCGCCAAGATTATAATCCAGGGGTGAAACAGTTCAGAGATCTATTCTAAAGTAAGAGATACACTCACATACATCGCAAACGATAACATGACACCGTTAAAGAATGTTGCTACCATTTCCAATTCGTCAAGGATGACATCCTTAACGATGTGACAGAAATTTCTTCTAAGAGATGGAAGTATACATTCGAAAACGTATGTCAAAGCAAAAATTACACTCTCAATGAAGATGCTAGAGCTTGGGGCACAACCCACCAAGTACCACATCCCCATACAAAATACTTCGTGCCACATCAGTTAACACGCGGTAGTGACGAGTACTAATGCACTGCGAATTACACATGCATACTACATTTAGCATGCTTCTCATACACTCTTCACACTGGTGATACAATATTATTACCCCATCTGCATGGAAATTAAGGCAAGGACACAACCATAATTAAGCACTAACAAAATAAACCGCGCCTTCGAGTGGGCCATCAATTGCTATTACCAAGTATTACTCAAAACCTTTGGTAAACAACCGGATATCAATACGTAACGAGACATTTCTGACTACTTGTCTTAGAACTAAGAAGAAGCTGAATTTAAATATTTAAGTACACGTGCTATGGTAACATGAAACTCACGTGATTAACGAAAGCTTCCGCCAAGAGCGATGTCAGACACGACCTGCATAGACCGACATACTCAGACACAATGAATATTAACCGGTAGACGAAAATGGTGGACACTTTCCGACTCATGCGGGATCGGCGCCCTCACTCGTGAAAACTGGAATGAAGAAGCGCAACCTTTGACTTGCAAGTTACTTCTAGAAAGTTATATAACAGCTGAGTCGGTATAAATTTTTGTTTTAAAATTTGTGCTAATCATGTAAAATTTTATTATTTACGTTTTCTGCCATTAATACGCATAAAAAAATATACTACAGAAATGAACGCCAGATGGCGACGGTGCTGTCTTTTGTTTCCCCTCTTGTCTTTACAATTTTCCATGAATGTAAGAATTGGCGCCGTAATGCAGCGTGTAGTCCACGAGGATTGAAAATATGCATTATTGTTCTAATTTTTTCAGTGATGTGGATTTCTCGAAAACGATACGATTCCGATTATTGGATTTCTATTATATAAGGATTGAAACTTCCTATTATCAGAGTATCAGTAGGCGGCGAGTTCTATTAGGACGGCATTCTTTGACATACTTATTGTTATCCGTAGGTGATATGTATGCAGATTAGACTGCACACATGGAATAGCTCGGTTAACGAAACTGGTAGCCATGAGGACAATAAGCCATTCCAAACTATTGCACGGTGGCCTCTTCACCACTGCTTAACTGATAGTTCATAAGTCAATAATTATAGTATACTATATATATTACTAGATACTATATATACGAAGTATTGACTTTTGTCGTCGTGTCTTACGGTGTAAACTTACATATGTTTCACAATCGGTGACATCAAGAGACCGAGAGACCTCGGGGTGGAATATGGTGAAGAAAAATTATGGCGTAGTTATTAATGTCTTTATCTACAAATATCTTTGACAATCTCCCGCGAAAAGCGTATAAAACACCTCCAACGTTTAATTTTAATATTCAGTCATCCGCACGATAAATATCATGCCTTGCAGGAATACTATTTTCCTAACAAATTTAAGCACATCATTGGTACAATATCAGCGGATATATTTTCCGCTGTTATTGCTCATCCCTGTTTAAAATGTCCTGTCTGTTCCAACCAAATTCAAATCTAAAACAGAACTGTGAAACCAATGTTTCACGTAAGAAACTGACGTTCCAGATATTGAACATATGGACAGGCCCGCCCAGAGGGGGATGCCCTGGGGCAGACTGCCCCTGGCCACAGAGTTAAGGGGGCTATTTCTCCTTGGGGGGAGGGGCCTCACACCCATATTCTACCCTGGTTAACAAGAAATCTGTGGGTGGCCCTGCAGATGGATTTTTCATATGTGGAACGAAGGTTTGAGGCAACCTGAGGTCCAGATATGCAACTTTTAAGGATTCTAGGATCAATCCAATATCACTTCTTGCCTATGGTAAAGTATCCTACATTCCATGAATATAAACAAAGAGTTGCTTACACCTATTTCCTACCTGTTCCCCTACCACTCCTGTATGTTCTCCACCTGGTATGCTCGTCCCATATCTGTTCATTATGAGTCATGTATACTAATTGTACTGTTTCCCTATCGGTTCTATGCTTTCTTTCTCCTAGTTCCTAGGTGGGTCCATATTAGTTACATCTGTTCCATATTAGTGCCAACTTGTTCCTGGAAATTCCCGTGATAGACGTCTGAAAGAACATCACCAATCAGTTCAGATGGGCCAGTTTCAAGAGTACCCGAGATGTTCGATATTAGATCATTCCACTACCAGAAAAAGAAACCTCAGAATGACAACTGCTCTTGCCCAAGCGCTCAAAAGCCTTCGTCCAACATTGACTTTGATGTGACCAAAAATATGGAACTATAAATTGATATCCGTGTTAAATTGTTACACTGGAAAGCCTTGAGAATCAGTATTAACTAAACATAGCACCAAAAAGCATGCAGCCATGCTCAATGTTGTTATGTCATGGGTAGATATATTTGATTTCTTAAAATGGTTACCAGTCACACTTCTTGCTGCATGTTGAAACTAAGCATGTCACCTTGAATTAAATGGAACCAAGTTACTACCAGGTAATGAAACATGCTACTAAATACTCCTACTTGTTCCTAGCTTAAACTTAATAGGTCTTCATCAGAGGAAGATCGACAAAGTTAGGGGGCTGTAGGCAGCAAACGCTCTCCTCTCGAATACTCAATAACATTGATACTGAAACCTTCAGCATGAAATAAATCCTTGAGCCTTGGTTTTCATTTAAGTACTGGCACAAACCAACTTAAGTTTAATTTTCTATGCTTTCAGCAGCTTATCTTGAATGCAGGATTGGATAGTGAGAGGGCAGAAACGGTTATAGTATACCTCTGATCAGGGGTCAATTAGGCTCAGCCATAATGTGTCTTATAGGGGTGTCTCTCAAGGTGGTGCACTTGCACTCCCCTTGCCCATGAAACAATCTGGGGAATGATTGTGCCAACTGTAGTAAAAGTAAAGTATACTTTTGTAATTTTAATTTGAGCGATGAGTTTAGAAAAGGAAAACATGACAAAAAATAACTTGAAATGTGCCCTTGTTAAAGCCACATAAAGACTGACCATCTCTTCAATTTCTCCAGAAATTACAGGAGGGTCGGTCACACACCCACCCCTCCTTAATATGTGCCACAGCCTCTGCCAATTGTGTATCATGCTATGAAGGAAAAAAGTATTGAGCATGTAATGAGTTGTACGGAATATAATTATTACTTAAGAGTAAAAAGATAGGCTGACTGGGTAACAGAGTGGAGAGCTGAACCAAACCAATCTTAGGATTGCTGACCAGTGGTGATGAACATGGTGACTCCTGACTCAAGTCAAGATAATTATAACAGTCTGTAACAGAGGAAACATAACTACAGTTAAAATTAATGACTACATCATTATCAGCTTCCTTCATACATAATCAAGGCGACAGATTGTAAGCTGATAGATTTCATCAAAAACTGCTAATAAAAGCAAACAGAGTTTCTTCATATAAGGTTGGGAGCTAAAAGATGTACAGAGGCTATGCAAAGGCTAGGCTAGGCTATGGTTACTTGAGAAATGAAGAACTTTTAGTGTGGCATGGAGAAATTATCTTGGAACTGCACAATATTTTGAGGTACAATTGAAATGATGAAATAAGAGAGACACCTTGCCGATGATATTGATACAGGGATTCGTTTTTCCCCCAACAATAAAGGGCTTTGATAAATGCTAGGTTGCAGTTGAATAATAAAAAAGTGATCCACACCTTTAAATCTTTGCAGTGCGTAAAACGTTGGCATCCAAATACTTCCTGCCACATGTCTATTGAGGCAGCTAGCAGGGTAGTTTGAAGATGAGGATGCAAGTGAACTCAAATTAGAGCATATAGCCATAATGTGACTGTGACCATGTCTCAAAGCACTGACCACTCATGGCCGATCACATGTCTACATCAACTGAAACAAATTTTGTCTCACTGAAAGCTGTTGAAATATCAATGATTATTTTTTAGGCATTTTAATAAATACAGTGTTGCACATAAATGTTAATAATTGTATTCACAACAGACTCACAGAATGCAATGCATAAAACATATTTTGAAAAGGGCCTTACTGACTGACAAGGAAATGCATCAAAATCACCATATGAAAGGGGGTGGCCATCTTCAGAACAATCAATCCTTAATGTACCAATTACACCATCAGTAACAGGCATAATACCCTAATATCTAATCAAAAGCCTTACTTCTCTAAAACTCGATGCAACAATGTACGCTACAAAAAAAGGAGCCACATTAAATACCAGTCACATGGTCAGAATGCTAAGGACAAAGTAATGTAAAATTATTGTCTAAGTTATGTGGCTTGACTACTTGGATCAGCACATGCTGGAGAATACCTGAGTAAATTCTGAAAAGAATTTACTCTGGTATTAATTAATTAAAGATTATAAATTAAGAAAAGAATATAAATTTCAAAATTATTTAAATTCATATTCATATTAATACGAATTTCATTAAATCAGCTGAGAATTACATTTGTATTATGCTGTTTTAGTCATCATTAGCTTAATTAGAATTGTTTTCAAAATCAATCAAATTTTTTGAAAAAATGCTGAATTATAAGGTATGGTCGGTAGTATTTAATATCATCCTATTAAGAGAAAATTTGAGATCTTATAGACCCTGATCTCAGTGCAAATCTTTTAACAGTTATTTCAATCGTGTCAGGTGAAACATGATGGAACTCCTTCATGATTAATCACAAAAGGAAAGACAATGGAAGGTTCCTCATTTTGTTTCTTTGTTGAAGAAGGCCAAAATTCCCCGTCAGTAATGACGTTAGTCAACAAGCAATTGTGCTTGTGGAATTCCCCATTCTCAGTGTGTTTTCTCAACCCTACCCTCCTCCTCCCCTAAGTCTCCCTCATAACCCTGACCACTCCACCCTTCCTCCCCCACCTACATACTCCACCTCCCCTCCCATTCCTACTGGCCCCTGACTTGACGCTGCTACCCAATCCGCATTAACCTCCCCACCCCTATCACCCAATCCTTGATGCTGTTAACCATTCCCCTCAACCTCTCCCCCACCCCTTCTTCCCTCTTGACTACTACACATATGTATGTGGAAACAAATCTATTAAAAGTGCCTGATGATGATACTATGTAGGTAATTGAAACCAGTCGCAGTAATTAATAAATTGTGGAACCTGCCATTGTCTTTCCTTTTGTGATACATTTCAACAGTTCATAGAAAGCCAGAGGATAAGGGCTCCTAGGCTAGTTGTCTCAAGCTATTGTAGGCAATCGCCACAAAATAAAAATAAATTGGGGGCCCCCAAAGGAACCCCTCCCCCTGGCCTGATTTTGGCAGTGTCTAGGCTGCCATAGGCACCTCGAGTTGCAGCTGACCATAACAAGGCCATAATATTGCCTTAAAATGTGTTGAGCCATAGTCATTACCCCCACACTACAACTTACAAGTTCAGTCAAATGATGACTATGTTTTCATTGTTGACTTTTTTCCCACCCCTTTCATTATGTGCACTGGCTAATTTAATCAATAGAATTTTTTGCCTATTCATCTCCTGTACATCTGGGATCATTAGCCTGAACATACTGACAAGAATCTCTCTGATGAGAGAAGAACAAAGAACAAGAATTCATGGATGAATTAACCAATACGGATCATTGAAAAACGAGCTCCCAGGTAAAAATATTTGGTCTGTAACTGAGTTGGAACAGGTCTGGAACGGGGGTGGAGCTAAAGGTCTGGAACTGGGAAGAAATTAAAACATTTTTCCAGACCAGTTTGGTCTGCAACTGGTCTGGACAACGGGTGGGTAAACTGGTCTGGACCCAGGTATAGCTTAGTCTGTAACTGGTCTGTACTGCTCGCCCCCCTGCTCTGGAACTGGTGTGTTCTCAGGGGGACTATGTGGTCTGGAACTTATCTGTTTTAGTGACTAGTTGGTTTATACTACTTAACCTGAGACTCAGGATACCTAAAAGATCAGTCAATCTCATTGATCTGACTGGTTCAGTTCAGCTCAGAGGGAAAAGGGAACAGCTTAAACAAATAATTTGAGAAGCATACTGAAGGCATTTCCCAGCCAGCAAAATATGACAGATAGATACAAAGGTATACATGATAGCAGTAATCTTCAATTGTTATAATAGCATTCTTACATAATCAATATAATGCATTGTAAATTTTGAAAAGTGATGACACATCTCTATGGATGTCTTCAGCTGTAAGGGGCAAGAAAGTTAAGTAATGCTTGCTACAATCAAAAGCTCAGAGTAGATGATTTCCAGATAATGCCAGTATGAGTGCAAATGGAATTCTGAATTTAACAAATGTCAACCCGATCGTAAGATATTCATTTTACTCACACATTGCAATTGCATTTCAGCTGTGAACTCCCATCAAAGTTCCAAGTTGATAAAACATGTTAGCATATGACTTTAGACAAACCATCAATAACATATACCCTGCAACTGGAAATTTTGCATTTAAGGTTTATGATGGAGACAGTTGTGAAATTGAAGGTGAGGTACAGTTTACTGGAAGTAATGTAGGTAGCATCTACAAGTTGGATATACTTCCAGAAAAGGTGAATGTTGCATCTGCACCATCTGGAAATAGACGGTTGTGGCATAGAAGGTTGGGACACATGTGCCGAAAGTTGATGGATCTTTAACCGGGGGTCTAGCCATTGGCATAGAATTCACAGGAAAGGATGATGATCCCTGTATTCCATGCATTGAAGGGAAACATTCTCGTGAAAAATTCCAGCATAGTGAGGCTAGGACGTCCCAAAAGCTAGAACTTGTGCATACGGATGTTTGTGGGCCCATGAGTGAGGAGAGTTGGGGTGGAGCCAGGTACATGCTGACCCTCACAGATGACTTCACGAGGAAGACATTTGTCTACCGAATGAAACGTAAAAGTGAAGTTGTTGAAAAATTCAGGGAGTTTAAATTGCTGTCAGAAACTCAAAGTGGGGAAAAGTTGAAGGCTTTACGGTCTGACAATGGGAGGGAGTACGTGAACAAAGAAATGGAGAAATTCCTTAAGGACTGTGGTATTGTTCACCAGAAGACTGTCCCCTATACGCCACAGCAAAATGGCATTGTAGAAAGGGTGAACAGGTCAGTTGTTGAGAAGGCATGCTACAAGGTATGCTACAAGATGCAGGCCTGAGCAAGAGATTCTGGGCGGAAGCTGTGAATACAGCAGTATATTTGAAAAATCGCTCCCCAGCGAAAGCAGTGAAAGGTATGACCCCAGAAGAAGCTTGGAGCGGAAAGAAAATCAATGTTGCTCATTTAAGAGTCTTTGGTTACAAAAGTTTTGTCCATGTCCCAGATGAGAAGAGGACAAAGTGGGAGGCAAAGAGTAAAGAGTATATATTCACTGGTTATTGTGAAACTTCAAAGAACTACAGACTGGTTGATCCTCAAAATCCCAAGAGTGTTGTATTTTGCCAGAGACGTCATCTTCCTTGAAGGTGCGTCTCCTCCAACAGTTGAGGAAAATATTGAGAGCAGGAACTCAGAAGTCCCCATCAGTGCATTATTAGACGGAAACAGGTGTTGTGACATCCCAGGGGAAGTTCCGACTAATGATGACAGCAGCTGTGAGCGGAGCCCGGTAGAAGAAAGAGTTACTAGGCATTCATTAAGAGAAAGGGTGGCCAAACAATGGCCTGATGATATTTTACTGTATAAAGCTGTGAGCAGTAATCTGTGTGATCCTTCTTCGGTGCAAGAGGCATCGACGGGGCTGAGAAGGATGAGTGGAAAAGGGTGATGTATGAAGAATACAGATCGCTGATGGACAATGGTACATGGACTCTTGTAGATAGGCCTAAGGACAAAAGTGTTGTGAAGAATAAATGGGTGTTCAAGGTGAAGTCTGGTGGTGATTGTGAAAGTTGTAGACACAGGGCCAGATTAGTTGCGATGGGCTTTACTTAGAGATATATATGGGGTGGACTATGAGGAAACATTTGCTCCTGCGGTCAAAGGATCATCGATGAGACTGCTGTTTGCTCTGGCTGCGGAGAAAGACTGGGACATTGATCACTTAGATGTTAAAACAGCCTTTTTACAAGGGGACCTGGATGATGAGGTGTATATGGAGCAGCCTGAATGCTTCAAAAACGGGTCAGATGACAAGGCATGTCTTTTGAAAAAGGCAATCTATGGCCTCAAGCAAGCATCGAGGCAGGGGAATAAAAAGTTTCATGCATCACTCATGGAGGAGGGGTGGACTCAGTCCAAAGTTGAACCATGTATTTATTACAGAGTTGAAGGTGATTGCATACTCATTGTGGCTATCTATGTTGATGATCTTGTTTTATTTTGTAATCAAAAGCCATTTAATGGAGGAGCTGAAAAGAAATCTCTTAAGGAGGTTTGAAATGAGGGACCATGGGGAGGTGAGGAATTGCCTCGGTCTGCGAGTTCGGAGAGACAGAGAGAGGAGGACGATTACTATTAACCAGCAGCAGCATGTGGAGGACCTGCTGAAGAGGTTTGGAATGGAAGCGGCCAAGCCAGTAGCAACCCCTTTGGATCCGAACCTGAAGCTGCAGAGAGCAGAGCCTGGAGGAGCAGGAGAATCGCTCCCGTACCGACAACTGGTCGGGTCTCTCATGTACCTTGCAGTAAACAGCAGACCCGATATTGCGCATGCTTGTAGCCAGCTGAGTCAGTTCAATAATGACTATGATGAAAGCCATTGGAAAGCTACAAAACGTGTGTTGAGGGGTATTTAAAGGGTACAAGTGATTTCTGTTTGACTTTTGGGAGTGCTAAGGAAGACCTGATTGGGTATGTGGACTCAGATTGGGGTAATGATGAAGGGGATAGGAGATCATATACTGGGTTAATTTCAAGTTGAATGGTGGTGCGATATCATGGGAGTCAAGAAAACAATTAAAGGACTGTAGCACTCTCAAGTACTGAGGCTGAATATATGGCTCTAACAGAAGGGTGTAAAGAGGCCATGCATTCGAAAGGACTCTTTAGTGATTTATTTGGTTCGAGTGAAAGCATAGTTTTGTTTAATGGTAATCAGGGTGCGCAAAGACTTGCTTCTAATCCTGTGGTGAATCGAAGATCAAAGCATATTGATATTCGTTACCATTTTGTGAGAGAGAAGGTAGACAGTAAAGATATTAGTATTTCGTATTTGTCCACTGATGAAATGGTTGCGGATATTTTCACAAAGGGAAAGTTTGTTTGTGAACTTGGACTAAAGACGCTTGATTAAGGAGGAGTGTTGGTATTTGATAATCAATGCGTGAATGTGTTTCTTAGTCATTTGAATTTGCCTGCATTGAATTATGTTCGGCATTTGTTTTTTTTAGCAGTCTTTTTTATGTTGTCTACTTCCGGGTGCCCGGCATGTTGTGATGCGTTTTAGCTCAGTAAATGAAGTGATGAGTATATCCTGGTGTATCTTTAATTTGGCGTGTCTATAATTATTCCCTACCTCCCTCTAAGAATACTTGTACGCACGTACAATTCGTCTCACGTTACATTACGAAATAATTTGAAAATAACATTATTGAGTGATTTCTCAATGCCTCGTTAACAAACAAAATTATGCAGGCAATAGGTCTCTGAACACCTATGTAGGTAAAGACGTTTCTGAAAAGTAGGTGTAATTATTAAGCTAAAAGTTATAACAATATGGCTGTAAAGTCATCTATTTTTTTATTATGAGCATTTAAAATACGTCTTACAAGCCATCAAGGAAAAACGTAATTCGCACCGCCGCCATCTTGAATGACGTCAGCTCATGCAATAGTGTTGTTCTTAACCACATTGACCGTGCGCATTATTGTAGTTTACAGTGGAGATATTGTGGTTATTACGCCGTATTTTTCGTGTCGTAGTTATTCCTCGATATGTCGCAGCGTACTATAGCTTCAAGTACTGCATTGTGCCTAAGTGCAGAAATATGACTAGAAATGCTCCAAATAAATATTTTCATACGGTCACCCAAGACGTAGAACGAAGATTGGTTAGGATGAGAAAGTGCCGACGAATGTGAATGAATGAAAAAAATGAATTCTAATATTAACGCATTGTTTATCAGATTTGACACAATCCTATACCTACTCATCTTCACCAGTGAAAAGTTTTTTCACTTGCTTGCTTTATCCACTTCGAGGGGATCTCTGTCCGACACTTTTTGAAAAAATTGTATTCCTCAAGGAGACTAATGCAACCATATAGAGCAACATTTGAGAAGTTTTTACTTTAAAAAATAAAATATATATTTTTAAAACATACCTTTCTCGTGTACTATTTGTAACTATCCTTACGAGCAAAAACAGGTTAAATGTTTTTTAAGATCTCTTAGTTTCCATAAGGTGAGGTGGGGTAAGTGCGACTCCCCTACATTCATTGAAATCTTAGTGAATAACCACTGACGCACCAACACTTCTGTGCAGTTGTGCAGGCTTGTTTCGTTGATGTATTATGGCACAGTCGACCAGTAATGTGGTGAAACCAGTAATGGTGTGAACTACCGAAATAACAGTATTTTAAATAGGTAAAAAAATCCGAAATGGGTGAAACTAAAAAATATAAAGCATTTGGCCTACGCAAATTTTAAGCAAAGTTACCAATTTTACTCGGCTACTTTTGAGTCTTCTCAGCACATTATACCCTAAACATTTTCTTGAATTAAAATGACGCAAACAGCAAGCAGTTTTTTATCAATGTGCCAGAAAACATTACCACGACAACGAAAGTCCACACAAGCATTCCCTTCAACTTCCACGTGACTGCACTCCGGATTCCCGCCTTCGGATCACACAAACCGCGATCACACGATGGAGTCGCGCCGCACGCACGCATTATCATAAGACTACGAAAGTTACCACTCGCGGCGCTGACGATAAGTTGATATCCCGTTTTCATGGGGAAATGCACGGTAAGCATACAGCAATATTGGTACCATGGAATACAGTAGGTACTGAACCAATTAATCATGTAAACCACGCATGTGAGATGCGTTCCAACTAAGCTGGATCACTTCAATCCTATGGCCTGCCTGCCTTTAATCACACCGTAATCTTTATCTTTATTCATCCACGGCGAGGATTGGCCCTCGCGGATGTTGTATACAACACATTTATAAAAACATTCGATACAACGAAACATACAAAACATGTACATTGGATCAAAACATTAGAAACACATACATTACAAAGATTACATTTAAAATAAAAGAGAAGAAAAGTCCAGCTCAAAATACTCATGAATTGAGTACAGTGGATAATTGCACAGCCACTTTTCCAGCACATTTTTCAGTCTAGTGATGCTCACTGATCTGGCTTTGCTGGGTAATTTATTGAATAATTTTACTCCCAAATTGTCAGACTGGTTGTTGGTCTTAAACAGCCCATACAAAAAAATCTGTGCTGTGACTGCACTAAATCTGCACTGTAACTGGACTAAACTCTGTGTTTAGCACAGTCACAGCACACTTTTCTGTACTAGACTGTACTATGGCAGCTAGAATTTTAGAACAACTGTACTGTAACAGTGCTGGATCACTGTGCTTGAACTGTGCTAGAGCTCAGACTGCACTGTGACTGGGCTGGGTAACATGACTGGAGCTGTACTATGGCTCAAACTAGACTGTGACTGGGCTGGGTAACTGGACTGGAACTGTACTATAGCTCAAACTGGACTGTGACAGGGCTAGAAAACATGACTGGAAGTGTACTGTGGCTAAAAGTGGGCTGTGACTGGGCTGGGTGACATGACTGGAACTGTACTATGGCTCAAACAGCACTGTGACAGGGCTGGACTTAAACTAGTCATTGATGGGAGAAAGTATTTCCTATATTATTTCATATTACGATCAACTATCATTTCCATGAGAATATGAATGCGTAAATTATATAAAAATTTATGTTGACATTACCGCGGCTATACATAGCTCCAGCTTGCTTATTATTTTGGTAAAGCATGGTCAAAAGAACAACTTCCGCCGATACTCAGCCATCTTTGTTGGACAGCATTGGTCATTGGCATTGGGCATTGGCATTGGTGTTGAACGGGTTGTGACATTACTTGTTTACGTGCTCTGAATTCTACGCTGTACGATGGATGCGTCGATGTAAGATCGACGCTTAGAACGTGAAGAAGTGAAATTTACTTCAATTACATCAAAATTAGCTACTTAGCCGGGAATTTTTCTTGCTGGTGAAGTGATATCGTCGATTTTGCTGAAATCCGTGTGGTTCGCGATGAATCAACTTTCCACGATTGATTTCGACGACTCGCAATCTACTCCTTGCGAAGCACGAGAGAGTTGAAAAAAGACATCTTTATTTATACTCTGCTGCTGGGGGTAAGTACTCAACTTTCTAAAATTAAATTCAGACAAACTTAAACAGTCAAATTTTGACGTAACACTTGATTAGATATCAGTATGTAATGTGATTTCCTTTTAATTTCAGGAAGGAAGCCAAAGAGGCAAATGAATTGAGCGGCCATGCCTTAACAAGACTTTCATTTTTATGTTTATAATCATCGAGTATATTTGTATTTAATAAATTTCTTTATTTTCATATCTTATTGTAATTTATTGTGCTCCACGGCGTTAGTACTGAAATTTCATCAACAAAAACTATCGAGGTGGGCATAGATATTTGTGGCAACTAGACAAATAGCACTGAAGTAAATTTTGATGGTTTTTATGTTGAGTGCCCGTTGATGTGCAGAATAGGATTTGTCAATTTTTCTCATAGAACCTAAGTGCTTCGATAGCAATATTTTTAGTACCATAAAATTTGTTCATATTAAGGAAATGGAACGTAACAAATTCAGTGAGTGTCTGTTAGGAATATGGTTTATCTTTCCTTAGACTAGTCAACATTCGAATGAGTGTAGTCGTTTTGGCCACTGTTATCTCTTTGCGGTTTTCTGATTGGATCAGGCAACCAATCTTCAAACACCTAAAAAGGGAACTATATATCTCTGCTAATTGGCCTATCTTGATTTAATTCTGCTTCTTGTTTTCAATAAGATGTTCAGGGAATGTAATAGCCACATCAAGACTGTCAATTATTGATTCATGGAAAGAGTATTACAGTAAAAACTGGGCTATGGCAGCTGCACTGTGGCTGTGCTATGGCAACTGCACTATGACTGCGCTAAGTAGGGATGGGCAAAAATAACCGGTTTTATTTATAACCGGTTTTTTCAGAAGGTTAACCGAGTAAAAACCGGTTATTTTTCGACGCCGGTTAACCTGAGTACTCGGTTTTTTTTGGCATAACCGAAAAATAATTTGACTCCTGATTCCCGCACTCTCTCGCGAACCGTTGGAACTACCAGCACTTTTGCCGCTGCCACTGGATGAGGTTTTCCTGCGCCTCTACCGGCCACAGAGAACATTAAAACCGGTATTTTTTGATGCAATAGAAAAACCTAGTGGCCGGTTAAAACCTAGGCCACGAGTACTCGTTGGCATAACCGATGGCAGGCGGGAGAGAAAAAACCGGATGAGGGAGTACTCGTTGGGGAAACCTATCGCTGTGGGAAGGTTTTTATCAATGGAAAAACCTAGTGGCCGGTTAAAACCTAGGCCACGAGTACTCGTTGGCATAACCGATGGCAGGCGGAAGAGAAAAAACCGGATGAGGGAGTACTCGTTGGGGAAACCTATCGCTGTGGGAAGGTTTTTATCAATGGAAAAACCTAGTGGCCGGTTAAAACCTAGGCCACGAGTACTCGTTGGCATAACCGATGGCAGGCGGTTATGGCAGGTTACAGGTATAGGTTTTTTCAATGCATATCAACTAGTAAAAACTGTAGCGAGTACTTGGTTATTCTCCGGTTATTGCAAAATAACCCGAGGAAAATAACCAAGGCGTTGGAGTAGCTATTGCGGAAGTTAAATGGATATGAAGTACATGAAATATTATATTACTTTGCGAAAGCATGCCTGCCATGTGACCAAATTCAATAATACAAATATGAATATTGAAAATTCGGGGGGGAGCCGGTACCCCCTAAGCTTTTTATACAATCAGGATCGAAAGGGTCGTAGTTCCCCATAAAATTTCGGGGGGGGGGGGGGGGTTGTTATGGACCCCCTAGCTTTTAATAAACTTAGTTATATTCAAGCACAGTCATGGTTAGGGGGTTCTGTCCCCCCCGGGAGGACCGTAGTCTCGTTAGAAAATCTGGGGGGTCAGACCTCCTTAGGTCTCTGTTATAAATTTAGTTATGTGAAAGAATGTCTGCGACATCGGAGTGGCTAGGGAGTCTCAGGGTACCCGGCCGCCTATAAAAATTCTGGGGGGGTATGATGACCCCCCCTAATTTTTTATGTAGATTTTGTTACTTTCAAGCACGGCTGTATCTGGGGGCGTCCTGGCCCCACAGAAGGGGTCGTAGTCCCCCTTAAAATTTCGGGGGGGGGGGGGGGTTATGGCTCCCCTAACTTTTTTGTTTTAGACTCAGCTACATTCAAGCACTGTCATATTTAGGAGGCCCGGCCCCCCCTGGAGTACCGTAGTACCGCTAGAAAATCTGGGGGGCGGGACCCCCTTAGCTCTCTGTTATAAATTTAGTTATGCAATATATCTATGCTATATATAAAGCATGTCTGCGACATCGGAGTAGCTAGGGAGTCTCAGGGGACCCGGCCCACTATAAAAATTCTGGGGGGGGGTCCCGCCACCCATATTTTATAGCGGGGTCACGATGGCACCAGATGGCACCACCCGCGAAAGAAAATAGTCCCAGACCGAATACAGTTTTATCGATGAGATACAATTTTATCGATGCATATGAATTTGCCAGTCCTCTTGCATCTTTTTTCGTCATTAAAGGAAATAAAGAAACAAAACCTTCTAAGTAACTTCCTAAGCGCGATTTTTGTATCTTGATTGTCCACCCTCGTATTTAGGTACGAAAACTTCCTGTGCCGTCTGGGAAGTAAGACTACGATAAACTACACCACGAAGAAGGAAGACGAAGTTAAAAAATGCGGTAGGTTTTTTAAGAATAGAAGATATGCAACACGCAATGCTTTAGGTTATATAACCTGAATATAACCGGTTTTTTTCGTCCGGTTATTATACTCAGGTATTCTTATCACTCAAAATAACCGGTTAACCTAACACCGGTTTTTTTCTCATAACCGCCCATCCCTAGCGCTAAGGCAACTGTACTGCGACTGTGCTATGACAACTCCACTGTGACTGTGCTATGACAACTCCACTGTGACTGTGCTATGGCAACTGCACTCTGACCGTGCTATAACCGTACTGTGATGTTTCAATTCGAGTGCAGTTTAAGTAGAGTCACAGTACAGCCCTTTTAGCACAGTTACAGTGCAGCTTTAGTACAGCCACAGCACAGTTTTTTTTTAATGGGAGCCTACAGTAATTAATATTTAGGCTATTTTTAGCCCTAGTGTCATGAGAGTGGATGGTGGATCGTATGGGGTAGGTATCTAAGTTATCTTTAATGTGCATAATGCTGCGAAACACAAAGAGGCTGTAGATGGTGAGGATATGAAAGTTTTTAAAAATTGGCCTGCAGTGGTCACGGGGCCCAGCACCACTCAGAATCCTCACTGCTTTTTTTTGCAGTTTTAGAATTTCTTTGGTTTCATTTGCATGTCCCCAGAGTCGAACACCATAGGCAAGAGTACTATGAAAAAAAGCAAAATAGGCTAATCTCATGTACTTTTCATTGACACAGGTTTTAAGTTTCCTCAATAAGTACAAAACCCTAGAGAGTTTTTTGCTGACTAGGAAAACATGTGAATTCCATGTCAATTTCGCGTCAATATTGAAGCCTAGAAGCCTGACAGGATCAATGTTTAGCTCAGTACTTTTAAGACAGCATGTAAGATGTTGTGTCTTGCCATTGTTCAGAAAGAATTATTATTGGCTGTAAACCAAAGTTGAGATTCTTCTATTGCCTTTTTTGTAAGAAGTCTGACTTGGCTAGGAGTATTTCTGCACCAGAGTGGTGTCATCTGCATATATCATGCAGTCCATAGAAAGATTGTAAGGTAGGTCATTGATTAGAATAAGGAACAAGAGAGGACCAAGGACGGACCCCTGAGGAACTCCATGTTTCACTGGAAGAAAATCAGATTGGTTACAATTTACTTGTACCATCTGCTTTCGATCAGTGAGGTAAGAGGTCATGAATTTCAGCTCACTGTTATGAAAGCCGTAGTATTGGAGTTTTTGCAGGAGGGTAGCATGATTGACGCAGTCAAAGGCAGAGGTTAAATCACAAAGTGTGAGTGAGACACATTGCTTGTCTTCAAATGCCCTTGATAAATTTTTTACCACTGACTCAACTGCCAATTCAGTGGATTTCCCAGGGCGAAATCCAAACTGGGAAGGGGTGAAGAGATTGTGTTTCTCAAAGTGTACTAGAATTTGTGTATAGGCAATAGTTTCTATTATTTTAGCGATCACTGATATAATGGTGATGGGCCTATAGCTGTTGGGAAGAGTATAGTGTCTCCTTTTTTGAAGACAGGTATGACCTTGGAATATTTTAAGGAGTCTGGGAAGTATCCAGTGGAAAAACAGGCATTAATAATAATAGATAGAGGATGAGCTATAATATGTATTATGGACTTAATCAGATCATTGGAAAGCCCATTGATGTCACGACTGGTGGAGTTTTTAAATTTTTTTACTACATTGAAAATATCCCTCGTACTAATCCATTGCCACTGAAATTTAGGAGGGGATATCAGGTGTTTATTGAGTAGTGCTAAGGCATCACTCCTGTTATTTGTGATTTTTGATAATGTGGTGTCCACGGAATTGACAAAGTGATTGTTGAAGGTATCGGGATCAATTGTAATAGGAGATCTGTTTATAGAAGTGCCTTTTTCCCTATTGATCACCACTCTTTGAATTATTAATCTCACCACTGACGCTGAAGTGGTGGATATAGAAAAATTTCAATGAGGAGGGGGGGGGGGGGTAAAAGATATATGAGCTACCTTTACTTTAATCGTAATAAAATAATGCAATCAAATGCAAAGTTTAAGAGAGTTTTATTGAAACTGATTGTACACGTACAGCAGATGAGGCCATCTTATGATATAAAAAATTTACGATCGTGGTTGTGTGCACTATTCGGCAATGCGGGCGAACCCGAAAGGGCCCTGTGGAGGGCGCGCCGCCCCGGGGCGGCGCGCCCTCCACATGCATCCGCCAGTAGACACTGATATGGAAATAATTTATTGGTATGCATTCCATCTAATGCACCAATTGGTTCATTATCACCTTATTAATAAGGTGTTAATGGGATGACCCTTCTTCCATGGGATCACTAGCAGGGATGCCGAAAAAATATTGGGGGGCCCAAATCGGGGATCTTGCCACGGGAAACTTGAAAAGTAGTGAGTTTTAAATTTTTAAGCATTTTAGAAGAGTCACATGATCAACATAAGAACCCCGATAACTGGAATCTCGATATCTGGAAACTCCGGGGAAATAATCGACAAGCATAACACATATTTTCCTCACGCTCATAACAAATTTTTGAAGGGGCTCGGGCCCCCTCAGGCCCCATGGAGTCGGCGCCACTGATCACTATAGTGAGCTATAGCTAGCAAGCAATCCTTTTATCATGTCACAACCTATTTTTTTTTTGCGGTAAGTAAAAGAGATTAGCATTTTTTCCCAATTTTTCAACTGTATTACAAAATTGATAATTCATTGGTATTTTGCCCTTGTATTACAACTGAATTGCGACTACTCTGTTCATAATAAGTTTTAATACAGCTACACAAAAATCGGTTCAATTTACGAGTACAACAGTACAAGCGACTTATATACTTTTGCTGTCTGGGGATATGATAGCTCGAAAAGAGAGAAATTTGATGAAATATTATCACGAAACAGCATTACTACATTGAACAAGAAAATAGTAAATAATTGCCGTCGATGATGGATATTTTCATACCTTCAGTGGTAGCTATCACACATCTACTCTGATTTGGAGTCCAATCAGTCCATTTTCATCGAGAAGATGACTGATGTGACAGGCGTATGATATCAATTAACAATACATCATCGCAACATATTAGGGCAATATGGCAAGAGGAATCAAAGTAGCTGACATCTGGTGGGCAATTTCAGAAATGAGATAGAGGTGATCGGCCTGTTTGTTTACTAGTGCTTAAGCTTGGTGGTGAGCGAAACGAGTGTTTTTTCAGCAATTTAGTGAAGCGAATACTAATATGTATCTCAGTTGTGAATAATGGATGAAATAATTTTCTCCAAATCCGACATTTTGGAGTTCAATAGAGGCTTCAAGAGGCCCTTCGTTGAGGGCTATGAAGTGGAACGCTATAATCACATTTGGAAGTTGTCGTGGTTGAAGCACTGGAGTGCTTGGTTCTTGTAATGGGCTTTTACATACAAACAAGCGTTATTAATGCCATATTACACGAGATAAACGCTCTACGGAAGAAAATTGGCGCTTCTTTTTCCGTTTTTATGGTATAATGTTGGACGATTTTATAAACCATCTTTTACAATATATCATTATCTAAAATCATCAAACAATATGAGAGGCATCTCCTCACATAAGCCATCCGTCCTCAATAAGCTAATATCTTATGTTCTCCAACCCCATGCATAAGAGTCCCTGTGACTCCAACCTTCAAATTTTTCTCAATATTATCCTTGAAGTCCCTTCAACAGATTTAATAAACTAATTAAGTATGGTGAACCTTAGATGAAACAGTTTTGAGCTGTACAAGATGTATTCCAATACACAACCGTAAAAACACGTCATGCCGAGGCTACATCAATGAGCCACATGATAGCACTACAAGTACCTACAACACCCCCCCCCCCCCCAGAGCTGAGAGAAATGTTTAAGTTTGATCCATTTCCCTTAGTTGGATTGATATTTGTAATAGAATAGTGCGAGGATTAATAAAATATCCCTCAGAAAGCAGTAAAACTCACCATTTTGAAAGGTTTATCTTAAAATTCCGCAATTTATTAATCTCACACCTACCGCTTATCCTGGTGGGTATTTCATACCCCCACACATCACGGTATTAGTTGCACCTAAACCCCCCCCCCCAGCCTTAATTCCTAGCTACACCCCTGGCGTGTGTTTAGTTGTCACTAATTTGGACATATCGCGAAACCATAATTTTCATTAAATCGGAGATATCTTTCACTTGAATAATGCTGAAAGTTAAATTCATCATTGGTTATTGGCAGACGTCTTCAAACATAACTGTAGCAAAGCGTAACTGAATGCAACCCGTGGAAATTGAAAAATGTAGAGTTCGAGCATAGGTGACCCCAGGCTATTGGCCTTCTCAGCAAATGAATTGAGGGTAGTCTCCGACAGGAAAGAAGTTTCAGAGGGCCACTAAGGCCCCCTAAGATCACCCTGGCTACAAGCTTGTGCCCTATCTACTGTCGCAAGCGACAACTCTGGCTAGATTAATTGTAGTATTGGCAAACCTTAGACCAAGGGAAGCAGATGATGAAATCACTAATCTTGTGTTTCATAATTCATCATCCTCCTCCTTCACCAACATTTCCTTCTGCTCAGGTAATGGCGACTTCCAACTCTCCCTCCTACCATTCCACCCACCCCCTCCTTGCATCTATAAAATGCACACACAAGAAAAGTCACCTAATAGTCAGCGGAGTATCCGGAGAAGAGCATTGGGTTGGACACCCCCTGCTATAGCCCAATCCAATATATAAGATAAAATAAATATCCAGATAAAATGGTGATTTTGTTTAGTTTTCACTCATGCATTTACAAGAGAGGAGAGCCCCCCTAGTCACCATTCCGGCTCCACCACTGCTCATGGTGCCATAAGAAGTCAAACCTATCACATTGAAAACTTTTCATGTGGAAGTTCCCCAGAAAATTTCAAGTTCATAACAGGATGAATTTCAACGGAGTTAGTATGCCAGAAAATATATAACTAAATTGAATGAATTAAATTGTACTTATAGTCATATGCTTCCTGAAACTCCAGGCAAGCTCTAATAGTTTGCTGATGAAAAGTGAAAATGATTGACTTCCCATCCTAAATAGATAAACTTTGAATCGCCATACATAATAAGAATTCTGTCGACGTGTGATTGGAAAATCCCTTCCTATGTCACAATGGTTTTCATCTCTCCAAGAGCCTATTTCTCCACACATGTTATTCTTCTCTTCAATCTGATTGATATGGTAAAAGATTCTAGTACATGATGGAGGCATAGAAACCTAGATGTACACAAAAATTTAATTATAAAATTCAAGAATTTAATTCAGATTTCCTAACTAAGACTTATACCAGTGTTCACATCAATTCCAAATTTCCCTGACTTTTCAATAGTACTCCATTCCAAATTTCCCTGACTTTACATCAATGACAATTTAAAATTGTCACATACCTTTAAAATGCCTTTGCAGCCTCGGATTACATCAAAATTGACGAGTTATTTCAACGTATATGTCTCCGAGAAACACGAAAAACAAGGCATATCACAAACGTGGGGGCATCGATGCTGCTGCTGGCTTCACTTTTGAGCACTAACATCCTCCAGAAACCACAATGTTTCTGATATACTGTCATTATCAAGGTTGGATTTGCTTGATAATGACAAGAGGCAAAATAAAATAGCAAAATCTCAGAGTGCAGTTAAACGATGTTTTTACATGATTGTGATGTAGACTACATGCAAATATATTGCTTACTCTGAAGGCATGGGTAGAATGTCTAACAACAGCAATTGGTACAAGCATTATTGAAATAAACTGTACTTATAATTTCTATTTGAAAAAATTTGTTGCCTCTCATAACTACACACAGGTGTGAGAAAAACATGGTGTGTAGTGGAATGTATGAAGAAATGATTATTTCCCATTATCTGATTCCAAAAATTGAAGCCTAAAACCTCAACAGTAAACAACCTGATTCCTACAATCCACAATGTGATCAAAATTTCACTTCACACTCAGTCAGCAGAAAGATTATTTCCGGGCTGCAAGCAGAAAAATAATTTGGGCAGGAAATGGGTATGGTAGAGGGGGGTCTCGTTTGCAAGATTGCATCTCCTGAACATTTTGAGAGTGCTTATGACCTCCTGATCCTTGCTACACCCTTAGATTGCTCAAATTAAACAATTAGGTACCAAACATACAAGTAGATTACCACTCTCAGAAAAATATATTAATCACTGGCGATTATTACTAATAACACATAAATATGTGATTTCATTAGCTTTCCTTTCTTCGTATAAGAAGACATCACTGGTTATTAGGTAAATAAATCACATGTGGAGAAAATAACGTTTTTATTGGTATAGTATTTTAACATCGTCAATAAAAAATGAGTTTCATATTCACATAAGTACAAATCTATAATTATTTAAATTATGGACATATTAACAACATTTTTTAGTCTCCCAAAAAATGGGAAAGTATTTTTGGTGATAACTTACTTTTGTTTATCACCAAATTATTCATACAATACTTTTCATGTCAACAGAATAATGCATTGCAAAATTTTACACAATGGCATGCTTTAAGTCCTTGCTTCTTCGGACACACTTCCCTGCACAATTAATTCACAGTTAACTTAATTATTGGGAGAGATCACACAAATTACGGTAACATAATAAAAAAGAAAAAATATAAACAGTCGTGTACATAATCATTTCACTCTGTGAAAAAATACCCAATTGCAAAAAGTTAACTTTGAATAGAAATCAGCCTCGACGATGCAGAAAGACGATACACTTCATCCTACAAAGAATGAGCTCCCTTGTCTCACATTCTTAAATGATAAATTCACTCGGTAACTCATTTCACTTCCACGGTTTCTCAACGGACAGTTCGGTTGTTGGCTAGGCAGCAGCAACTGCACTCCTGGCGCTAGCTCTTTCGTTTTTTAGAGAGTACACTAGGCGAGGTAGACTTCAACACTGCAGAGGCTTCTAAACATCTTGCAGAGGCCCTTAGCTTTTGTTCGACTTTCAGTCTTGAATTCACCTGTCTTGGTGGTGACGTTTCAGGAGGAAGATCTTTATCTTTTCTCTTGGTCGCACTTCGGTCCAGTTTAACTCGAGAGAAAGACCTCCTCCATAACAACGCATCAACAGGCTTTGCTTCACCAGACTCGGTTTGCCCCACTGCTGATGCGTCATCACGGCCACTAGTTCTTTCAGTTCTGTCTTCAGTTCGAGGGCCCTTGCCACCAAGACGGTTATCACAGTTCAAACCTTCTTGAGACAAGGGCTTTGGCACAGAAACTGGACCAGCACTGTTGCCTTTGGGAGCCAATCGCATAAAACTTCCCACAGCACTGGATGCACAGTTAATGGGTGGAACCACCTCTGAGATTTGCTTATCACTGTTTTCTGATGGCACCAAAGGGGTATTTTTGGCCACTGATGACAACACTCCTGATGAACCCACAGGGGAATTCGCAGATATTGCTGATGTTGTTTCTGGCAATACGCCAGAAAGACTCCTGGTCTTAGATGACCCTTCTGCTGCAAATACTGAGCGATTTGTACTCCTTGATGACGCTGCTTCTGGCAACACAGGAGGAGGAACTGTATCCACTGATTGTTTTTCTGAAGACAACACAGATGGACTTGTGGCCTTTAACGATCTAAGGTTGCGTCTCCTTTGCGAGGGCAATGCATCAGGTGACTCTTTTCCCATCGTACCTTCTTTCAAATCAGACAAGTTGGCTTCAACCCTCTGGCAAATGTTAGATTCAACAGGCTCTGAAATTGAATAAAGGCAACAGAAAGTGTAATTACCTTCACAAAACAAGACACCTTTGCAATGCACCTTGCCAAAATTTCTGCAAGTTCTTTGGTGCCAGAAAAACACATACACATATATAGGTAATATCTTCCTTCATGTCATTAACAATGATCGATAAAATTAGTAGATTAAATAAATCCAACCAAAATACTTCAAAGGGGTTGCTCACTCCGACCAGAAATTGCGATTCCTTAAATAAATGATTTGTCAGATGGAAGGGAAGGACACATTAGGACAAAAAAATTGAACATACCCCATTAAACCATTCTATCTTTAGTTAAAAATAAGAAAATGCCAATCAATTTTTAAGAGTTGGTGATGTTGTTAGGGCTATGGTTTATTAGTTCGTTAAAGGAGAAAATTTCATTGATGGAATGAATTTCACAAAAGATTGTAAACAACAACAAAATGCACAAGGTCAAAGAGCAGCTGAGAGGTGGTGATCCTCTTGGCGTGGAAATGTGACATCATCAACTTATCTTCAAAAGGGTTTATGGCTGACAAGTTTTTATTGTGAATGCCTCGAGAAATTGTTGATGGATCAAAAAATAGAAAAATATGGGTCTATTTATTTTTCAAACTACATCAGAATCGAGTATGAAATAAAATTGGTGAGTCAGGCCAATTTGAATGAGGCCAGTTTAATACATACAGTCACATAACCATGACCAATTGAATCTCCTGCCAAGTGCAAACTGCAGATCAAGAAACACAAAAATTGTCAAATGGCTTTAGATTTGACACACCTTGACTTTTACGCCAATAACAGAAGAATTTAAAAAAAATATATCAATTGAGGCTGGAAATATATTTTCAATATAATGCATCTGAATAAAGCAACAATCACAACAATGAATGCAGAAAAAATCACCAAGCAAACCAAGAAAATTCAGACTAAACTTCAACAATCAAGTTTACGGCTACAGCATTTTGGGATCAAAAATGTGCGTTGCTTGAGGATTTCATGCAGCCAGGGACAACGATAAATGGGACTGTCTAGAGCAGAACATTATAATGATGGCAGTGAGCCATTCCCAATAAATAAGAGAGATGCTGGCTTCTGGAACTGTTCTAGTCAATGACAATGCCCATCCTCAAAGTTTTGACGCAACCCGACAACTCCTTAAGCTATTTTAGTGCAACATTTTTGATCATCTACCGTGAAATTTCAACCTAGATCCGAGTGATTACCATCTTTTATATCACTGAAATAAAGATGTGGCTGGTTAGGCAGAGTTTCCTAATGGTTGGTTAGCTTCAGGACGACAGTAAAACTTATTGCTAGCCATTGGCAGCAAAATACTGTGAAGGGGGCCTTGTGTAGCTTGCCCAAAGGTTCAACCAATACAATCGTTTAGGCGATTATGTCAGAAAGTAGCCACAAGTATGCACAAGATTTAAGTGAGAAAAAATTTTAATCATTAGCTTTGTCTTCTGCTCATCAGAGGATTAAATATAACTGCTCTTGTAATTATTGTGGCAGATTGTGCAGCTCATGGCATAATATACAGTACATGTTTAAAGTCTGAATAATTACATACCAGTTTCCTCTTGTTCCCTGGTTTTTCTTTCTATCAACAGTCTTCTTCCTCTGCCCCTGAAATTCATAAATTCAACATCAATTCTGATTGCAAGCCATATGTATGTACATAGAAATGGTGACAATGGTTTGGACTACGGGATTGGAAATGTGCTATACATATATTACTCAAGACAATTTCCAATTTTATTTCATCCCTTTTTGCTGTTTATTAGGTATATTCATTGAATTTCAACTTTATCAAAGATAAAATTAAAAAAACGAGTGGCCTGATGCAGTTTCATGAATTAAAATGCTCGAGCAGCCAAAAATACATGGTCATCCACCCACCTCAAAACACAATAGTTTTACAAAAGATGTCAGTTGCACTTTAAACAAAGGAAGAAAAACAAGTGCACACCTAACCACAGTAGAAAATAAAGGACAGAAAAAATATGTGCATTCAGAGCTACAAAACATGGCATTAAAAAGCAAGCAAGTTATTACAATGACATGCATGATGGCACCTAATTAATACGTATTTCAAGGCCAAAGTCTGGTAATGTTGTGATGTCATGGATCGCTAGTCATCTGTTTATTTCTCCAAACAAACCTTTTCGACCTATCTCAAATTATTGGGTGAAAGTTGAGTCATTTTTCGTATCTTGCAAGTGGATTTATAAGCTTTATAGTTTACTGAAATGGAATTGTATCATTAAGCATGAAATTAGGTAATTATTTCTGCACTCATATCCCACTATCACCTAGTACTGAAAACGGAATTTGCTTTCAAATTATAAAAATTCAATTGGGTGGCCATTTTTCCAAAAGTTGATAACCTTTGAATCTATATTTTAAACCTATTAGAGTAATATCGAAAGTTCTAACATCACTCCTTAAATCTTCTCATGGATACAATAAGGAATGAACAAACTATAAGGCATCCGAAAAACCTTGCCTACAATATGCGTCCAGTTTTTAGGTAAAAAATAGGATGGAAGTGAATTAACTCTGCATTATCTGCATTCAGAACATAATATTAGTACATATTTGAAGAGACTGCGCTGGCCCGATATTCACAGTATTTGGTGCTACAAATTTGTCTCAGAAAAACTAATGAGCTGACTTCGAGTCATGTAATTAAAGAGACGTTCCAAATTATGTTTAAATGCACAATAATATAATACATTTGCTCCTTATTTTCACTTACAAAGTCAGCTTGGGCAAATATTGGTAATCATTCAACCATGGAAGAGCCTTGCATATGCAAATATCATCTGCTCTGGTCATAAGGACCGTCAGCATCTGTATAAAACCAAACACCAGTCTAGATTCGTGACATTTGCCTAGAGGAGAACTAATGAGACGCCACTCAAAGAGTCGGCAGCACTAATGTCACACTCACGGTGTGTAGCCCAAGAGGAGTTCATTACCACAATTCACTGACAAAGCATGAAATCTTACCAATAAAAATTACAATGTACATTGCATGAATTCAACACATTAGGCTAGAATCTGTTCTCAGCAACAACAGCCAATTTTTCCACGTCATTCACTGAATTGCTTCAGCTTTTCCAGAAGAATGAAATCCCCCTACAATTGCAGGTTTTCCAGATAATTTAGAGATGGACACCTCGAAAAAAAAACAAATATTATAAATGCCTGTAAGTCCACAAATTTTTTTTTCTTTCCCCTTGAATAGAACTCGAAAAAACCATTTCTATCAATAAGCTGACAAATGGTGCTTTTTGTAATATATCATATTGATGAAGTACCCTGAAATTAAGTGTCATAATGTAATTAGCCGCCTCCTTCAATTCCTCATCACTTTCTTAATAATTATTCCCCACAATAAAAGTGATCAAGACCACTTAATTTAACAAGTGATTTTACTGATGTCATTCATCAAATTGAAAATATCTCTTGTAATGATGGCACATTTTATATTTTTACATCTCCAAGTAATAACCAATCCTTGGAAATTATAATATGTTAGTGCATATTGCCATGGAAAAACATAAACTAAATACTCAGACAACACGCCTTATAAGTAAAAATTTAATACAAGAAAGGAAAACAAACATAAAGAAAATGTTTTATATGAAAAAAGTTTCAATTTGATGTTTTTAAAAACACTTTTTCCCATCCGTAAGATTGTAGTGGCATGGTAGCCTAGTGGGTAGAAAGCTTGGCTGTTGACTGATAGATCCTAGGTTCAAATCCCATGTGAAGCTATCAGACACCCCTATATAAAAATTCTCTGAAAGGCCCAGGGAAATGAAACTGCCTCTGTACTTTGAAAGTGTGATATTCCCATGCCTGTGGCTAAGCCTGGGATGAGTTCTACCCTCACCTATCCAAACCAACGTTAGGATTGAATCACTGAGGGTGAGAGTGAAGACAGCCAGGTACTCACTCCTATGTACAACCAAATCAGCCTCTTTGGTGGGCTTTAATCTCAATGAGAAATGAACAAACTAACCTTTTAATGCCTCTGCCTCTTGCTCCAAGGCCTTCTGGAGTCTTATTGGTTTCACTTGTCTCACTCAACTCTTCCTTCTTTGAAGAAGCTTTCACGTGAGACACTCTCTCAAATTCTGAATACGTCTCCACTCCGTGGTCTAAAAAATCAAGAGGAAATTTCACAATGAGACCATCAGTGAGTAGAAATTTGTTCCACCATTCCACTTTAAAATATCAACTCCTCATTAGCTAGCATGTAATAGTCCAGTTTGTGAATTATTTGCCCTACTTTCTCTTCCAATACCAGAACAAAACAATTTTTATGGGTGAAGGCATATGTACTCTTTGAAATTTTGATTCATCTAAAAAGATTGAAAACAAGGAATGCTCTTCATATGTTTTTTGTCACACTGAATTACATTCATAATGGCGGATCTATGAGGAGGGAGGTTACAATAGATATAGCCGAGACAATATAAAAAATTCAATATTGGATTAGGGCCATTATTTTTACATCAATAATTGGTTATAACCGAATAAATATCAGGATGATAAATTTTAAATAATAATTGAACTTATTACACAATGACAAGAACTCAGAAAAGAAGCTCAGACTACCATATTATCTTAGTGGTTAGGAGTTAAATTTATATCAAAAATAAAATAATAATCCAATCAGGTCTGATGAAAACATTCGGGCCAATGAAAAAAATCAGGACTGCTCTAATGTGTGGCTCGGTATAAAAAATTAAATCCAATTAAAACAAAATCAGACGAGATGTAGTAATTGGACGTAAATAGGGTAGTTTCCTTCATCAAAGAAAACGAAATGCATTGATTGCGATTTGTCACCTATCATTAGTGTATTCATAATATACAAATTATTTGGTTATAGAAATCCCAGTTTAGACGAATGGCAATGGTCAATTTTAACCGCATTTGAAAAAGGTCAGATTGGCACCCGTGCGATGCCACTCCATGTGACGTCACAGGGACCTAGTTTCTATAAGAGTAGATAGAAGTTACCTGCAAGCAAGGTACTCTGCTACCTGCAAGCAGCCTGCAACGCAGTGAAGCACATACCCTCGCCCCAAGGTCACCTCACACGGGGACAGTGGGAACCAGAATGACGTCCTACAGGCTTTTCCCAGCATTCATACTTAGCCGTCGCGTTTTCAAGTGCTTGAAAATTTTCACTTTTCATTTAATCGCGAAAAATAGACATCATCATTTGAAAATCTAAAATCATGAAATGCGTACTCCAGGAGTAATAATCTTTCAATTTATGCAATAAAAAAATAATAGGAAACCACCCTATTAAATACATCATACAGGATGAAAATTGCACCCAATAAAAAAATCAGTCCTGATATCATAAATCAGGTCCCATATTGAACCGCAAACATGCACACAGCACTGGCATCTCCTGTGGTGTTGGTCACCAGATATGGAGTCATATGTAGCACTCATCTGCCAACATGGCACCTTACCAGTGGCATCTGGATCATGACGACACACAAGTAGTGCTTTTCTGGCAAAGTAACTGTTACTTTTGAGTAGTTACCAGGTATACATTTGTCTTTCCTTTCTAGAAACCTAGATTGCCTTTATTCTCTCCCTTTGTCGTCATTACTCTTACACAACCTGTTATCTAAATTAATTTCACTCATGTTGTAATCAAATATGTATTTTAATATTTTCTTTAATATAATTTAATAATATTTCTTTAAAATTTTATAAATATCATAAATATATTATTAAAATTGCATCAGGTTATTTCCCAGAAATAATTTTCCAAAACCTGATATAAATAGCTTTTTCATCACATACAGGCGATCCTTTTTGCATTATTTATAATGTTTTCTCTTTATATTTTACACCTAAGAAACAGTTCATTCTTATGTCTGTCATCGTAACTGATGTCGATGACATACATGATTGTACCTACACTGGATTCTGTTGATTCTCATTAAGTACGATTCATCAGTTACTTTTCGGTACACTTGCACTGAAACAAGGAATAGTAACTGAAGCACAGAAGTAACACACATTTCTCAGATAAAGGATCTGAATGAGTAACAAGTGCATGAGTAAAGAGTGGTTACTTTTTGGCCACCACTAGATGCAAGTGCTGGGTGAAGCATCAGGATGCTAGAGACTCACTGAATCTTACATGACATGGCATACAATTAACTTGTAATCGTTCCGTACATTCAGTGTTGTAATTAAGCCATAAAAATGAGCACATACCTTGTTCCCCAACCGCATCTTCCCCAACCCGTTCCCATTAAAGGCGAGCCCTTAGAGGGCAATCATTTGTCACCAATTTCTTAAACTTATTGTTAGTATTGGGTTCCCAATAAATTTGTATATTGTGATAATTCAAAATACATCGCACAGGCCTGGCCCCATCAAATTAGGTCGAGATATGCACGGGATAAATTCAAAAATGTTGGAGTTTACTACCACTTCATACAAGAGGGCAGAAATATTGGATTACAACAATGAAGCAATTAACATAACATAAGAGAACAGGGGGTGAAGTCAAACCTTCGGATGAATACTCACACAAAATAGAGGTTCAAGTCTTTAAGAGAAGATGAAGGATAATTTCAAATTATGACACATATATTCTCACAAAATGCCTTTGGACCAATCAAGGACACTTACTTTGAATACATTTGAACTTCAACATTACAGACTTGCCAAATAGTTTAAGGAAATAATGAATTACGTACAGCTAAATATTGTAGCATTAATAAATGAAATTATGACGCCAGGTCTACTTGAATCTGTTTCCAAAGGACTATAATTCTTGAGGCATCTTATATGGATAGGATTTTAAAAAGTCAAATAACCATTATCATTTATGCAACTTTTTGGAATTGTAGGAAAACACCGCTGGGAAGGGAATGCAATTGATTGGAGATACAAAGAGCACAGCTGATGACTTGCATCAGCTGTGCTCTTTGTATCTCCAATGACACAAATGCATCCACTGAAATTCCATGTCTTACATGTTTAGCAACAAATGAATTCATGCAAAATGCAAATAAATATTTGTAACGCATATGTGATAACAACCAAATAACAATTTTCAACACCATACTCTCAGATAAATAATTAGGAATAATGAACTAGAATCTTATTCCTACCATAGTGTACATGACTTCACAAC
Source organism: Ischnura elegans (assembly GCF_921293095.1). Taxonomy (NCBI): domain Eukaryota; kingdom Metazoa; phylum Arthropoda; class Insecta; order Odonata; family Coenagrionidae; genus Ischnura; species Ischnura elegans. The sequence continues at coordinate 7,932,957 of NC_060252.1, forward strand.
ATTAAAGCAGCCATGCAAAGTTAGCATTTACGCACGAATTAGCTGTCCAGTATGTTTGGTAATACGTAAAAAATGTACACTAAACACTTGATTTTACGAAGCAGGACGACACGATGCTTTGATAATACTAAGTGGAACTGCCAGTCTCCACAAAAAAAAAACTATGCTTAATGAGCAAAGAATTTGAAAATAAGAATGAAAATATAGCTGAAATTATGATGCCAGGTCTACTTGAATCTGTTTCCAAAGGAATATAACTTATGACAAATCTTATGTGGATATAATTTTCAAAAGTCAAAGAACCATTATCGTATAGGCAACTTTTTGAAATTGTGGGAACACACTTCTGGGATGGGAATCAAGTCAATAAAACTTAAAATTTAGCCCCAAGTACCAAACAAAAGGTAATTTTATTATTTTTTTATGATTAAATGACATCCTATAGCAGCAGGGATACTTTCTTTCAAGGTTTTGAAAAGATGATTTTTTAAATTGTAAACCTTAACCTTATTATTAGTTATAAATAGGTAATCATCATTGTCGTTTTTGTCCATGTTGTTAAAAATGAAAAGGATTTTTTTCCTGTGGCCTGAGATTAAGGTTTACAATTTTTAAAAAAATCATCTTTTCAAAACAAATTTTATTTATGTTAACTTCCCAGTTTGCGAAGTCATAAAAGAAAAATTTTGTTACACCAGGGGGTCTTTTCTCTAACTCGAAGCGTGGTAGATTTCTGGCGATGAGATGCTTAATTAAGATACTAGCTCCCTCTTGTATTCTCTAACGCTGAAGCACCAGCAAAAGAGCTAGCAGGAGCTATTAGTAGCTTATTAGGCTCCAACCCGTATTCTCTATGGGCTGTGAGGCTACTTCCATAGCTTCAAACTAGTCACCACAGTAGCTTCACGAAGTGCACCCTCAGGACCCTGCGCTTCAGCTAGCTACCATCAAAATACATAGGGAATTCGTACGAACCGCCGTGAACCAAGTGGCGCATGTCGCTAATCTTTTGTTCTATCCCATCAGTATTTTTCTTGGCATGGCTAGCGACGGATTGGTAAACAAGAGAGGTGTTCAGTATTTTTTTGTTGTTTTCCATAATTATTTTCGATTAAATAATTCAATTCAAAAAAGTTGTTAGCCAGCGTTTCAGTTTATTAAAAGCCTTCATCAGGGATTAGTTTTTCACATATTTATTTATTTATTTGTTTATATATATTTTTGCATTGTATGCATGACCTATACTCCAAGAATTATTTAATCTTTAATTAAATGAGATCAAGATAAGAGGAAAAAGAAAATCTAATTATATAATTATTATCTTTAATGAGGTCGGGAATGCTGCGCGAATTATTTGAAGCCCTTAATTATTGTATTCTTAACTAAGTACAGCAGACTCCCAATTATCCGGCTGCAGTTTATCTGGGTTGTCGATTATCCCTGCATGATTTTCACGCTCGCTCAATTTTTTCCGCGATCTTCATGGAAAGAATAAAATCAGACGCAAAATCATTGGAATCACGGCATTAGTGCGAGGATACACCAGGCTTATTATTTCCTTCAGAATCCCTTCGTAAAATGGAAGCGATCACACGCTAGCTGCATTCACGGGAGCACCGTGTTCTTGTTTTCCAAGCCTCGCAGCGTGCGACCGAGCTCCGTGATCACAGATACACGTCCCGCTGCAGTTGCAACCCGGGCAACTTGTGCGAGATGCGACTTTGTGGCATGGTGCCTGACAGAGTAATTTCTGACGTCGAGCAGTGGTTTTGAAGCATTCGCGCAAACTACTTTTCCGTATCCACAATCACACAGCCACGGATGTGTGGTTTTCGAAACCAGGCCTTACATGGAGCATTAATAATACGAGTATAACCATGTTATCGCCGCTAAAAACATCGTGAACAGGCGAAGAAATCTCTCAATGAGTCCGGGAAGCACTCTTAAATGACAGAATAACTGCATAAATAATAATATATTGTTTGGTTTAGGTAAATTATGAACATTGCAAGACATTAAAGTGAGAGTTTGGATTATCCGTGTTTCCCGATTATCCGTGTTTCAGTCTCTCCCCATCGTTAATTAGCCCATTTGGATAATCAGGAGTGTACTGTAGTTGGAATGAGTGATAAATTTCGTGACTACACATGTATGTTTCGGAGTGAATTATCGATGGCGTTAGCCAGTTGATTTCATTATTTGGAGAAGAAAAATGTTGCTTTTAATCATTTCATTTCACGTGAAATCTTATTTTTCATGAAGTCGTTACTAGTGTGAAGATAAAACTCAGATTCAGTGATTATTATTGATGTTGCAAGAGACAGTGAGGTGAAGTGACGGTACAAATTGATGCGTTGAAGTGATTACCAACGCCAATATATCCACTGCACAGAGATGGATGTCTTATTTTGTGTCTATACTTCATTAACTTTATTAACTACACAACGATCAGGTCACCTGGGCTTCTTACTCAAGTTCTCCAGCTCATGATGTGATGAAGGTACTTTCTCAGCCAAATCTATGCTAATCACATTCACCACTGCCTAACCACGCCACAGAGATGAGACAACTGCTTCTTAAACCCATACCTGCTATTTTAAATTAAAACAAACAGAGAGAATCTGATTTAACATATCTAAAATCAATTTTTCCCAACTTGAGTTGATTAAGAGCACTCTTAAAAGCCTTTTCCACGACTACTACACTTTCATCAGCCTTCAAACAACCTGAATTCTTAAATCGCTGATACGAGCTCAAGTCAGCTTGTCATCGTGGAATTCCTGCATACTGCAAATATTGGTCAGAGTATAGCAAGAAGTCAAGTAGAGAAGACCAGATATGAAAAGGGAGATTGATGAAAAAGAGTAGACTAAGGTTATCATCACCTCTCAGGAGTCCTTCCAACTTCTTCAACAATTCACGGTGCTTCTTTTTAATGAAAACACTGTCTTCACTTAGGAGTTCATCATGGCTTCGAAGACTTGATATTTCACCAAGAGCCTGAAAGGCAGAAAAAAATGGAACAATGATGACTTATCCACAGGGATATAAAACAATAAAATAGGAAATGGAAAGAAATGTACAGGTCATTAGAGCCATGCTCATGTTCATGTAAGGCTCAACCATGGGAATGGATGCATAGTTCTTTATTTTTTTTCATTGATATATTTTTTGAAGTTACTGGTGATACATCAATGCCAATATTTTTCTACTAACAACCAATTCTCTATTCAAATTTTTGCAAATCTTATTCTTGCATTATTGCATTGTTTTCATTGATGCACATGTTTCTTGCACTATGTATGGCACTATTACATATATTTGAACAACAGCAGAATCCCGATTATCCGCAGTTTATCTGTGCATGAGTTCACACTTCTTCGACGTTTTCCGCAATCTTTATATAAAAAAAAAAAAAAAACTGGATACAAAAGCACCAGGATATTTGCATTTTAATTCAAGGCTAACCATAACCAAGGATAATCATTTCCATTATAATCCCCTTTGCAAAATGAAATTATTTTATTTACGTTTTGTCAAGGGATGTTTCAAGTTTCCTTGGACGTCTGCTCTAGAATTCCAGACATTGGTCAGAGTGGCGGCAGTGGCATAGCATAGCTAGGCATATGCTTTGAGGGGGGGGGGGGAGGGGGAGATGGCATGACGTGGCTACCCCTCCCCCTGGGCAACAGGGGTTCCGGGAAAATTTTTGAAAAATGATATGCCTGGAAATACATTTCACCTCATTTTGGCACTTAAAATTTAACTTTAAGCAGATGTAGTTTAAATTACAGAACTAGACAATAATTTTATATATATATTTTTTTTTCTGAGGCTTTGGGGGGGGAATCTATGCCCTCACCCCCCCCCCCCCCCATAGTTACTCCACTGAGCAGTGGGATAAAAACCTCTTGATTAATTTTAGAAGATTCTTCAATGGTTAAACAATCGTAAATAAAGAGAAATGTTATCTACAAGCTTTAAATGTATATTTCAAATAGCAAATGTCAACTGGTTAAACATCAAACTGCAGAGGAAGGGAATAGTAGAAGTTAATGCAGCGGGGGAAGTAGAGATAGCATGAGTCATAGTCATAGGTGAGTGCCCGACTATGACACATGCTATCTTAATGATTCTCAAAGCTCTTAATGAATCCAGAAAACAATCTAAAATAACAGACAAAGTGAATTGATTATAACAGATTGTTTGATTTGCAAAAATTATGAAAATGATAAGAAACTAAAGTGAAAGTTTGGACTATTAGAGCTAGCAGATTATTCGTGCACCATCATTAGCCCTGATATAATCGGGAGTTTGCTGCATATTGAGTAGGTGAAACATGCAATCTTCATCGGAACCATTGTTTCTCTTTCATTTCTGAAGAAGAGAGTCGAGCCCTCTGTAACCACATGGCTATAACATTAAAGCACTTGTTCCTTTGAAACCTAAATGTTATTCTAACTGAAACTCAGCAATTGTAAGTTAAGATAAGAGTATTTCACCTCTAACTGAATGTAAACAAGACAACAAAGCATTGAAATGCGTTATTTTCATGGCAAAAAGGAAATGCAAAGAACTGATGATGATATAATGTATATTGCATTTTAAAATGCCCATTTGAACTATGCAAGGAATTGAACTGTTGAGGAATCTTCATTTTTTAAAACACCAACATTATTTAGTTAATTTGTAAATATTAGCAAATCGTGAGCATGTCATCACAAACTATACAAATTGTTCATCTTTTGAATTTAATGAAATATGTATTAAGAAAATTCTAAAGAAAACGAGAAATTACTCTGATTGCTTCTAAACTTGCCATTGAAGTTAGTCAAAACATATGCCTGATTTCCGCATTAAATAGCCACCTCAGCTTGGATGCAGGGAGCTTGAATGCCCAGATAAGTGGTTGAAGAATGCAATTACATACCTATGTATCATGAAAATATTATTGCTGGAAATGAGAGGTATCTAGGATGGGCAAATGTGCTGCAATTCTGTTTCTGAGCACATAATGAAATTACTAACTATTATTATTTTTATCAAAATATTTTGCATGCCCTCAGCTAACTCGGAAATAAAAATGTGCTTCCCTTTGTTTTAAAATTGGATGTGAACTTTGGGATGCTGGTGTTCAAACTAAGGTGACAGAATAGTGCAATGGAGCCACAAACCTTATCAATGACTTCTGTAAGAGTGTCCATTACTCCTGCCGCGACTCCGCCTTCGCGCACTAAGATGGCGAGGAGTTGAGCTTTGGCTTCTTCCAACGCCCTCGAATACCTGCACGTCACAGTTTTCACCTCCACACTGTCGTGAAGCAGTTTATTCAACTTTGAGCTCATATCTTCACCCAGTGAATATCTGAAGACACCTTTGTAAGTTATGAACTGGAAGAAAAAAGACGTAATCATTAAGATCCACTAAACTAAATTGTGTCCGCCTACGATGCACTCACTAAATATCTACCAGTCATGTGCTTCCCCAGCTAAAGGCTTCATCATTTTCAGAATTACGCTAATAACAATAAGAGGAGGATAAAAATTCCACATCAATTTTCTCACGCATATTAATTGCATTTTTAAATTTGACAACAAATAAAATAGTACTCATACATCAATGTTGCCAAAATAAATTAAACGTTTTACGATTATGCTAATGATAACTTTTAGGAATCAATCAATCAGGAATGGGCAACTTAAGTACACGGAAACCAGAAAATCAAGAATAATGAAGTATTTCCAACATCTGATAACAGAAGAAGAGATTTAAATTTTTCCTAGCATATATAATTTGAAATGGCCATCATTAGGATTAGGTACTTGCTTTGCCAAAGTCACCGTTAGGCAATTGATAATATTTTTGAATAATTTAACAAAAATTTATTCGAATGATTCATTATTCAAACTCATAATACTATTCAAGGTCAATGAATAAAACTGAAAGTAATATCGAATTCTTTCAGATCATTTCAATTAAATGGGCAAAGGAGTGGTCCATCAATGTCTCAAAATATGTGGGCTCAAGGAATGAAATGATTCAATTACTTAGAGAAATGGGAGAAATATTTTCATTTTTTGAGGGATAAATTCTGTGAGCTGGAAAAATGCTCATGGTCCTGATTGAGTGTTAATTGAGTTTGATCTTAAGCATAAATGGTATAGAGGGATTGAATTCCTTTTTTTCCAAATAAAAAAACTGAACTCAAACACAAAATTTATCCTGGAATATCACAATTGAATAATGACTCATTGCATTTATCAGTTTATTTGAATGAATTAATTCTCATTACTTAAAATACCCTGTACAATTTTATATGCAGAGTTATGATGCATTTCCACAGTGGCCGCAAAATCAATTTGGTTGACATTCCTGCACTAAATGGTCAAAAGAAGCAAGTGATAAAAAAATGAAAACTCACCTGGTCCTTTGTTAAGCTTTTTATCTTGATCGTGCCAGGTGCCGATGGTAAATCCTTGGCATAAGTCCACTCAATTTGGAAATGAGCCGGGAAAAATCTCACATAATTGTGGAGCACTTCATTCATGTGCTGGCCAACAGCTTCCAAATCTTCAAATCTAGCACGACTCCCTTCCTCCGAAAGATCCTCAACCACGAAAGAAAATGAATCACCCGGTCCTGCTGACCTTTTGACCGGGTAAGGAGCCAGCTTTGGAATGCTAGGAATCAAATATCCCCTTTCGAATTTGCTATCATCAATGTCAATGGCAGAATCATAGATCATTGAGGTAATTTCAACTTGACCGCTCTTCTCAGAATGAGCCTCTTCCCCTGTCGACCCCACGTCCCGCTGCATTTCTGCCGCAGATGCCACATCCAGGTCTTTCACTTGCACCTCTTTCGAACCTGAGGAAACACTCCGAGCAGTCGATCCTGAGACAGTGCTTGCTTTCTTCTTTTTATTTTGAAAGGACTTATCCGATACATCCATATTGAGTGGCTCACTTTTATTAATATCCACATTTTCCTTCCTAGATGTTTGAGTATCTTTGATGGCCTGGCTGCCACTGTCCAACTTGGGTGAGCCCTCATCACCTCCAACCTGAACTTGTTGAGTAGATTTCAGATTTCTGCCCACCACAACCAGCTGACCATCATTACTGGAAGTTGAATCCAAGTTTGAACCTGAGGCTTTAACGTCATTTTTATCTCCTTCTCTGAGTGAAGGGGGAACTACGGCCCCGCTCTCGGTACACTGCTTTTTTGCTGCATGGACGACAGGGGAAATGTCATCTTTCTGCTTTCTGTTTGATGATCCACAACCTTCCCTCACCGCATGACTCAACTCATCACATTCCTCACCAGCAACCACAGCTTCCAATTTGGACTCAGCCTCACTGGATGCCTTTGTAGATGGCCTACTTTCCATCAACTTTTTCCCTCTCTCCCCTCCATTACCCATTTTTTTCTCATAATCTAACGATAAACGGGGAATAGAGAGTACAGGAATTTTCAATGGCATGTTAGAATGTTTTTTCTCAGGACTTGATGCTGCACATGAGACATTATTTTCACTCTCCATAGGGACCAGTGGCTCCTCACCTGCTTCAGATGGCCAAGATTTCACAGGAGGTTTCTTGGAGGTGATTTCACTGCTCACCACGGCACTATCCATTGGTAAAGAGCTGACATCACTCTTGTTTGCCTTCCCCAGCCCTGGACTCTCCACAGATGAAGAGCTTTCTCCGTTATCCAGCAAACTGTCCCCTGCCTGTGCATCCACGTCAATCTTAAGAAGGTTAGGCACAACCTTGTACTGATGATTACCCACTTTCTTCAAAGTTCTCACACCAGTAGGTTCATTACGCTTGTACGGTCCAATTTTCACATAAGATCCACAAACAGTGGGAACAGCATATATTCCTTTCTTAAATTCTTGACTCTCCTCAGAGTTTTTCTTTTTGTCAAAAGCAAGTCTGACTGTTCGATTGGAGGTCCTTGCTATCATTACCGCGGATAGAAGTCTAGATGCCGAGGTACTGAAACCAGTTTCATCTGAAATCAGCTTGTCAAATTCTCCATTCAAACTCAAACGATACCAAACAACATCCATATTTGAAGGTAAGTCCTGAGGTTTATCAGGAGATGATGACGGAGGCACATCCAAACTGCCATCTCCACGTTGAGCTATTCCAGAACATGCTGGAGAGGTTGCAGAAGCAGTTGCTGGAGGGGCACAGACCTTATGCACTGGCTGACATTCCTCGGAGGAAGTTTTCAGAGGGGACACTTGCTGGAGAGGAACTTTGAAGCATTTCTCTTCAGTTGCAGACATGTGATTGGGAGACGCCTTTTTCTTGCTGGGTGAAGATGGAGGGGGAGACGGTGGCACAGAAACAGCAGGATCAGCAGATTCACAAAGAGATAAATGGAGATTATAGTCCTCCTCATCCTTCTCAGGTGACGATGATGCAAGTGATGGCTTTCCCGGACTCTGAGCAGAAGCCTTTGATTCAATCGCTTCTTTCCTTTGAGGAGGTGAAGTATCCTTTGATACTGCATTTTGGCCAATAGAATCTTCGTCTCGATCAAGAGATGAAATAGTTGAGGCTTCAGCCTTCTCTGCTGAAGAAAGGGAAGCTCCCTTATCAGCAGCATCAAGTTTCCAATTCTGCGATGGAGCCGATTCTGAAGAACAATTCTTTGGCGACTGAGTAAGAGCTCTCCTTGGAGACAATATCGGAGCCTTCACAGGGGATGGGGTCGGAGTTTTCCTCGGAGACGAAACACTACCCTTCACAGGCGATGCATTTGAACCCTTCTTGGGTGACGACGATGCAGATAATTTCACAGGCGAAGGAGTTAAGGCCTTCTTGGGTGACGACAATGCAGATAATTTCACAGGCGAAGGAGTTGAAGCCTTCTTGGGTGACGACAATGCAGATAATTTCACAGGCGATGCATTTGAACCCTTCTTGGGTGACGACAATGCAGATAATTTCACAGGCGAAGGAGTTGAAGCCTTCTTGGGTGACGACAATGCAGATAATTTCACAGGCGAAGGAGTTGAAGCCTTCTTGGGAGACAACATGATGGCCTTTTGGGGAGTAGAAGGTAACCCATCACAAGCCAACTGAGTTACAGCCTTCTTCCTGGGGGATACACAAAAAGACTTTTCAGGATGAGAAGTTTTCTTCCTTAAAGGTACACTATCAACCTTTTCTGAAGTACACTGCAAAGCATTTTTTACTAACGCAGTTGAAGTCTTCTTTGGAGACACAACAGCCTCTTGAGGAGTAGAGTGAGATGCATTATCAACTAACAGATCTGAGGCCTTCTTTGCTGACTGCAACATGGAATGTGAAGTATCAAACGTGGATACTGAGGAATTGAGATTGAAAGGAACAACCTTTTGCTTGATACCACTAAAAGAAGCTCGGGCCTCTTTTTTACAGGCTATTTTTGATTTTGTGTTATTGCGAGACCTACGACGCCTTGTTATCAGAACTGCCTCTTTCCTTGGTAACTCATCCACTTCAGATTCTTTATCATTTATAATTCCGATGAACTGAGTAGACCGGAGAAATTTACTGCTACCCTCATTACTACATTCTAACTTCTTCTCTGTCGTTCTGTTTCCTTCCAAGGTACATACTGGGTGCCTGACATCGGCTAATCCTGATGCTAAGGCTGGTTTTTCTGCCTGAATTTTTGCTAACCCCTCCATTTCCCTCACTCCACCACTTTGAGGGGAAGGCCAACCATATTGAACTTTCCTCGGGGATAAATTTTCAGTCTCGCCTTTGGATTGACTTTTGCGACAGGCTGTTCCTTCTTCCACACTAGAGAGTTTACGACTTGATAAAGTGCCCAGCAATACACTGTGTCCCTGTATTTTGGGTTCTTTAAGAATTGAAACCCCTTGCATGGGTGATTTTGGCAAAGCTGCATTTTTGCTTGGACTCATAGAATTTTTCATTTCCTTAGAGCGGGAGATGTTTTGGAGAGCGGTTGATTCATTGGAAGTTCCCACTAAACCGCTAGGCCAATCTCTCATGACATAGGATTCACCTTTACTAACTGGAGTTTCACTAGCACTCACTGGAATATTGCATGAGACTACTGATAGTTTACTCTGTTCTATGTTCACAGTAACCTCCTTTGGCCATGACTTACTACGAGAAGCATTATGCTCTGATGAAGAAACTAGTTCAACACGCTGGTTCTCACTCGAAACTCCTTTGTTTTCTTTGACACCATGCTCAGTATTTGCCACAGGAGGTTTATCGCAGTTGGAGGAAACACCTTCTTCACTAAGGTTTCCTCCAAGTTTCACAAATGCTTTCCTTGGTTCAGCATTTACCAGAGTCAACATGTTTGGAGGTAGCCGTATTGGGAAATCTAATTTTTCAGTAATGCTTCCTTCTTTCTCACAAAAATTCACAGTATTTACAGGATCTGAGCTTGGATTCTTCCTCATTATTTGGCTAGCTTGATTCACGTCTTTTATAATGTTTACATGGATTGCCTTGGAAGCAGACATATTTATGACATTAGGTAAGCCCATTTGTTGGCGTGAAACCAACACTGACTCATTGCGGGAAGAAAATTGCTTGGGCAATAGTTTTGAAAGCATAACTGTATCATGAACTTCATGATTTTTTTGAGGAGCAGTGAAATTTACAGATGGACCTATCAGATGCGAAGTAGAACTGATGCAAACCTTAGATGCGTGAGCATCCGGAACTTCAGCCCTATTTTTTGCATCAAAACCTCCGGCAGATGAACTTTTCATGTCTCCCACCCGAAATGAAAGGGAGCCATTTTTATTTGCGCTGCCTTGCAGGGGCTGACCATGGCGCATCTTGTTCAAGTCGATTATCAGCACAGGAGGATTGGCACCTGAAAATACATTTCCAGATCTTGCTGATGATGTAGATACACCCATCTTTTCTTTTTCCGATGAAGAATTGAAGACTTTGGCTTCCTGAATAATGCTAGTATTTTCCAACTTAATCAAAGGAGGGTAGGACATCTTTCTCATATTCAGAGAGGTGCCACCGGAGGAAGATAAATAACTTTTATTTTCTGACGTAGGCTTACTGCTCTCTCTACTCATGGGATAATTGAAGGAACTGTGCTGCATTTCCTGTTGACCAATCACATTTGTTTCCGTGTCTTCTGATTGTAAAATATGAGGAGGAGGCTCTAGGCTTCCAGAGAATGTATTCAGCCTAAAAGAATTTCCAGAGCTAATAAAAGTTTCACTGGCCGTAGGTTTTGCCTGACCAGAACTACTTGATGATGGAGGACTCAGTAATCCCTGCCCTGGATTACCAAATTGCTTCACCTTCATGAAAGGATTGTTTAACACACCAGGGACTCTTCGCAAATTTAGCATTGAATCTGTCAGCAATATGGAGTCCTTTCGTTCGGCAATGTCACTCCTTCGTCTTTGAAGAATAAGAGATCCTTGTCTATTGGTGGAATGTTCACTTTGAGCTGCCGTCAGAAAATTAGCTCTCTCCTTGGTCGGAAATTTACCAAATTTATAATCACCAGTGTCTGCACCAAGTATGCTTTTAGGCTTCATGCTTGCGCCAGGGTCATCCACACCCTCTAATACGCTAAGCGTTGATGTTTCAAAGTCTAGCTCAATTTTCACCACAGATTTGGTTAAATCCAACTTTTCTAAAGTAGGATCTGGAGCTCTCCCATTGATTCCACCACTGCTGCCAGTCTTTGCATCCACAGAGGTAGGCGGAGCACCAATCCAATCACGAGGCCTTACTTCACCTGGCTTGTGCATATCAGATGCTGACTTTGGAACTTCAAGACAGGAGGGACCACCACCAACTTCACCGTCAATGTCACCGGGAGTGCCACCCTCTCCCTCCAGCACGTCCCTCTCTCCTGACGTTGACGACGATCCTCCAGGGACCGCATTCTTTGGCTCTAAGTCATGCAGGTCCTTTCTCATCCTCTTGCCAAACTTAATGTGGCCGGTAATTTCCCAAAAGCCACCCTTGCTGACCAGTATTCCACAACCCATTGCCTTTGGGTCACCCAACTTAGCCGCCCTCAAAAGAATGGCTACTTTGGCACACAGCGCCACCTTCTTCTCAAGATCAAGGAAGTTGACACAGGCTCCATCAGGTGGCCTATCATTCTGAGTCACAAAAATGTGTGAGTTTGGCCGGGAGTCATCTGGCTGAGTAGCATTGAGACGCTGACGTATCCACAAATGGGCCGAATGACTATCGACCAACTTACTCAAATGAGACCATTTCATAAGTATGGTGTAGTTCAAGGGAAGGGGTTTCAATGATCTGCTGCACATCCTCTCCAAGTCTCCGCACATTGTCCTGTTTGATTTCAGCCATTTATTGAACTTTTCCACAGTTGAGAAGAATCTTGCCTTCCTTTTGGTTATTCTCTTCTTCAAAGCAAGATCCTTCTTGGAGTCTGATATGCTGCCATTTCCAGTTTTTGGGACTTTCATTCTCATTTTATGAATTGCACGCTTTTTCTCACGCTCTGCCGAGGTATTTTGCTCTGGCTCAAATGAACTTGGGGGAAGAGATTTCACTTCCACTATTTTGAACAATGGCATCGAGTCATCTTGTCTCACTAGCTCGCTCAAGTCACTGTCATTGTCTTCATTTGCAGTTGATTCTTGTGGGACTTTCTGAGGATATTTTTCAGTCACCTCAACATCAACTATAGCAGCTTTGTCAACTGACTTTGGAGCAGATTTCTCCTCCCCTTCACTTGCTTGTGGGACACTTGGATGTACTTTATTCAGCAAGCTATGGACAGATTTGAATCCTGATTCAGCCACTGGTAAGGTCGGTGAATCATCTTTGCTCGAATTTGGAATAATATTGTTCAAGTCTGACACTTTTACGATGTCTTTGCTAACAAGTTTTTCCAACGATAATTGAGAAGCCCATAAATCAATGCCACAAGTCCTTACAGAGTGCAAATGCTCATTGCCTTCACAATAGTGATCACTTGCGACATCTTTGCAATAGCAATCCTTATCAGATGCATCCTCATTGACAAGTTTCTCCGACACTTTTTTGGCCATATTTTGGCCAACTACATCCTTTCCCTTCACTTTACTTCTCACAGAATCATTATTCTCAGTGTCCACACCTTGAAAACCTGGTACTTCTTTCAGAGATAATGCTTTATTTTGATTTTCAAGACAGCTGTCAAGTGTCTGGGAGGCAGGTACATTCTTTTTGTTTTGAGATAATGGAGCTGAAATTTCTTCCATACTGAGTGCGAAAGCAGATCCCCTAATGGGGACACTTTGTTTTTCTCTCACTTTACTCGTGCTCTTCATTGCCACATTCCTCCGGACTCCCCTCGGAGACTTAAAATAATAAAGACAAGGGCAATTTAGCCGTGAATGATAGATGCAACGCACCGAGGCCTGGAGGTTGGGAAACTGACCAAGGGACACACAGCATTTCTTGTATTGGGCAGAGCTTGGGGATGGAATGTCTTTCTTGGCTTGATGAACAGTTGATTTACCACTGGAGTCCTGTGTTTTTGTTTTCTTTGCAAATATCTCATCAGGATTTACCGATTCATCAAGGAAACGCTTGGGCAGTCGCCTTTCTCTCTGTTGGCGACCTGGCAAAACTAACTCCCCAGCCGCCTCCACCACGGTGTGGTGAAAAAATTTCTCTACTCTTGCCATGTGACGACTTGACTCTTCCTGTAGACGGCTGACTGTGTCACTGCCAATAACTAGTTGCTTTGCCGAGCTTGATGCACTCTCAGTGCAAGGGCATACACATGAAAACATGCACTCAACTTTTCCACAGTGTTCAACGAGTCTTTTATCGGTTCTTAAACTGTCACAAACGCATCCCAACCGACAAAACTCCTTGCTACATTTTTCATTGACAGTGCTCTTTTCTTCAGGATCAACAGATACAAAATTAGCATTCAGCTTCTGCAATTCACGAATCAATCTCCTACGGGCCAATGCAGGAGAGTTGGGGGATTTTGATTTGAAGATCTCCACATCTGTTTTCTTGGGGGGAGAGAGCTCCGATGGATGATTCCCTTCGCTTCTTGATGTGGAGCCTGATGCATGCATGGATGGATCCTGCGAGGACTTGGCAGGGGAAAAAGCCCCAACTTGGAGTCGGGGTTTTGGCTTCAGGAAAACCCTTAAATCTTCGTCCTCCAATTCAAGACTGAATTCTTTTCTTTGGAAGGGCTTCTTCAACTTTACAGACAAAACCTTTGGTGGGGAATTTGTTCTTCTTGAAACTCCATCTTCAATTTTCCCATCACTGTACCTTTTACGAGCAGTTTCACCTTTGGCCATGCTTTCTGACTGCACCAGTTTCTCTTTTCCATTTTCCTCACCTGATGCTGCTTCTGCCCCACCACGGACATCAACAATTAATTGTTTCTTGTCTCCAACATCAGATACTTGAGGCTGATTAGCTTTGAAAGAGTCCACAATACCCTTTTTCATCATATTCCTCATTTTCCTAATGATCCACATTTTCCTCGCACGCAGTTTCCTCCTAGTCTTTCGACTTATCCGCCTTGCAAAATTGCTTTTGGAGTGAGTATTCCTCTCTGGTTCTGGAAGAGCAGAATTTTTGGAAAGTGAACAGATGACAGATTCACTTTCTGCTGAAGGAATTGAAACTCCCACCACACTAGTCGGTTGATCAGATGCCTCTGAACTTTCAGAACCCACTGTGCCAGTAGTTAGTTGGTCTTGTGTCTTTATACATGCTGTTTCTATACAAGCTCTGTTCCTTTGATCCATTGCCTTCAAACATTTAGATGCCACAGCACTGATATTTGGCTGATCAGATAACTTTGAACTTTCAGATACTATCCCACAGCCAGATGCTTCATCTAACCCCTGCAAGCTTTCAGATTCAACACCACTGCAAGTAGGCTGATCTAATTTCTTTGATCCCTCATATCCCATCATGCTGTTAGCAGGTTCATCTAATGTCTCTAAACTTGACGATCCCAGGGGTTGAGAAGAGTCAGGAGGTGAGACGTCTAGAAGAGTTTTATCAATCAACTTTTCCAAGGGTAGTATTCGTATTAAAGATTTCTTCGATGAATCATTCTCAAAAGGAAGCCTTTGCCGGGATTTTAGCAATGAGCTTTGAGAAGAAGCGGTTTCATCACGAAGCTGTAGTTCTGATGTAGAAACTCTGGAATTCAAATTTTCTATCTCAGGAGGAGTACCTGTTGACTTTCTGGAATTATGATATTTTACAGGACTGGACAAAGCTGGCCCCGTACTATCAAAAGTAGTTTGTGATGCACTGATTGACGATCTAGTAATGCGGACTGGAGGAGGTCTTGGCTTAGTTGATGATCGCAACAGTCTCCTCTGAGAAGTAGACTCACGCCCTTCTCCTTGGGAAAACTTTCGACGTCTCAACACTCTCTTTGGGTGACGGCCTTGAGACCTGTCACTTTGTATACGATTTGCATGGGTCTTTTTGAAGCACTTGAGTGGCTTAACTGCAGACACAGCGAATGAAGCCCTCTTCTCATCCACATGCCAAACATCAGGGTAAGGTCTAGACCATTCACGCAGCTCGTCCTCCAGAGCCTTCACTTTCCAGTTTCTCCTCTTGTGAGTTCCCTTCTCCTCACCATCATCAATTGCCAAATCTGTTTGAACTGCCTTGCTCATCTTCAATACTTTATCCTTCTGTACTTGCTTTAATCTCCTCATTTTGCTCATTAATATGCTCGTTGGACTAAGTGCAACGATTGTCCGAAGGCTTGGATGATCCCTCAGCAATTCCTGCTCAGATTGGTCTTTTGTGGTCAACTTTTTGGGGTCCTTTGTCTGACAATCAAGTACATCCATACTTTCATCATTGCACCTCACTGTCACCTCTTTCTGAGATTTACCAATTTGGTCTGAATTGGAGGAAGAAAATGAAACAAATGCAGATTTTTCCGATGGTTTCCACAGACACATCTTTTCTTTCACAGTTTGACCCACCAAACCACCCTCAACTACTTTCTTATCACCTTGAATGTCAGCCAAATTGGCCACAGTTAAGTCTGGAAGTTCATCCTCGCTATCTATGAGGTAATCCTCTTTTTCCAATTGTCGTCTTATGTAGTTATGCTCATATTCAATGCCATCAGGATGAAGATCATTCAGGGCCAGTGGCTCTAACCCACTGACGCTAGAATCAACCATTGGATTTTGAGTAACTGTGAATTTCTTTTTCTGCCACCCTTTGATTTTTTTAATATCTTTGGTTTTCTTGGGAACAATGGCTTCTGGGAATTCTGCTGAAAATCCAAGATCAACTGCATCACCTTTACCAGATTCATCACTCACTAATCGAGTAAACTGCACCATGTCATGCTCATTTTCAAACGTCACAAATTCTATCCCGTCAATCACGTCCACCACTTCCTTCACCCCATTCTTGCTACGCGCAACACCGCACTCAACCAACCCCTCCTCATCTTCTTCCTCGTCATCCTTCTCGGAATCAGAATTCAGAGCCAATGTGCTGTTTCTTAATATCATGGGCAGGGCAGTCATATCTCCTGTAGCGATAACTTGATTGCCCGACGATGTCCCAGGGCAGGAAGCCATCTCCTTATTGCTGCTACCTCCTTGCAAATTCAGATATTTCTTGGGGTATCTTTCACTTGACAGTCTCCCATTTTTCTTGAGATCCTCATCTAACATTTGACTGGTTTCAATGTCTTTGCCCGATGATCTAGAAACCTTTGAAATCCCAGGATTCCAATCAGAGGACTTTTTGGAATAATTAATGCGGTTCCTTTTGGATAGCTTATTGAAATACTTGTAGCATTTCTGCTGACCCATGCTGGCCACCCGGCGTTGATTAAGCCCTGTACTATTATTTTTGCCATTGCTGACATTTCTCAAAATATCTGACGGTCTCTTTACAAGCTGTTTTACACCCAGATTTTCTTGCTGCTCTTTCGAATAGAACATTCTTGGTTCCAGTGCAAGCACACCATTAGCAGTCGAGGAATGAGCAATCTTGTCAGAGTTCTCATTTGCACCAGAATCTATGCTCTCGTTAAGCAGTTGTTTTCTTGCGGGCATCTCTCCCGAATGATTCAGGACTGACCTACCAGCCGTTATAGACCTGCTCTCTACATCCTCCGAGGACTTTGATGCGCTACCGTTCACTGGTTTCAAAACTCCATTAACTGAAACTTCCAAGGCACTACCTTCCGTGCTGGCCTTATGTGAAAATCCTTTGTCTTTATCCTTGAATGATGTATTAATCGGAGCAGCATCAAAATCTTGTACAGTTTTTTCAAGTTCCGATTGAATATCCCTACAAAATTTCTCTTCTTGATCTACAGACATAAGATGATCTAATGTTTTCAAAATACTCTGGTTAAGTTCTTCATTTCTCTTCCTCCTCTCCGCCACACTGATCCTCGAGGTGACATGGCTGGGGGGAGACAATCTGTTTGCATTTGTGCTCCGGCTTCCTGAGGTCATGCGCCTTCCCCTTGAACTCACGCGAGGAGTAAACGTTGGTTTCTCACCCCCATAGCTTCCTCTTCGGCCTCCTCTTATTCTCAAGCCCATGTTTTCAAAATCCTGGAAATCAGAATGATTACTTTGAGATGATCCAGCAAAAGAATTCTAGCATAACCAAACTAACCACCAGAGTAAGCAAGAGGTGCAGGGGCCCTTCCCCAATTTTTTTAAAAGTTAAATGGTTCAAAATGGTGAGTTTTATGGCTTTCTATGGGATATTTTGTTAATCCTTACACTATTCTATAAGTAATATTAATCCAATTACGTAAAATGGATGTAAACATAAAAAATTCTCTGAGCTCTGGGGGGGGGGGGGATAATCCCCCCAAAAACCCTCCCCCTCGCCGTGCCACTGAGGCAAAAGGCAAAGACTGAGCGTCCGGGGAAAATTTCGATGTAAAAAAAAGTGATTTTTTGGACTAAAAAACATTAATTTTGTACAAGTATTTATTAAAAGTTATTCATTGAGGCCATCTTATGTAATTGTTGCATGGCATGACTTTTAAAGGCCCAAGGAGGGTGGGGGGGGAGTTGTAACCCAGCAAACCCCCCCCCCCTAAATAGTTAATCAAATAGATCACGTGCTGACTAAGAAAAGGCATTCATCATCAGTTATTGATGTCAGAGCCTGCAGGGGTCCCAACTGCGACAGTGATCACTACTTAGTAAGGGCAATCATTAAGCAAAAATTGGCAAAAACCAAAGTAACATCCAAATTAACCAGAAAACATTGGAATGTTGGAAAACTGAACATCCAAGAGAACTTAGAGAAGTACCAAAGAGGTATGGAGAGAAAACGTTTTGGGTACCAGGCAGATAAGAATATCAATGAAAAATGGAATGATCTAGAAACAATCATTAAGGAAACAGCAGAAGAAGAAATTGGTGAAAGAAAGAAGGAAAGGAATAGCGACTGGTTTGATGCGGAATGTATGGATGCTGTTAGAAACAAAAACAAAGCTCAGGAAATAATGATTGCTAGGGATACAAGAGGTCATAGAAGAGAATATAAAAGGTTAAGAATGGTAGCAAATAAGGTGTGCAGAAAAAATAAAACAGAAGCAATGCAACAGAAGTTACAAGAAATAGAAGAATTAAGTGATCAAACAAGTGAAGTAAGAACATTTTACAAAGCTGTCAAAAGAATGACAAAAGAGGGGTACACTGCGCAATTAGGCATGTATAGGGACAAGGAGGGAAAGATACTGGGAGATGATGACAAAATAGTAGAGAGATGGACAGAACATTTCTGCGACATGTTGAATGATGAAGGGTTTGAGGAAGACAGCGAGGTGCATGAATATCAAGAGGGAAATGGTGAGGACGCTATCGAAGAGCCTACGATGGAGGAAGTGGAAGCGGTTGTCGGGAAATTAAAAAATAATCGGTCACCTGGTGAAGATGAAATAGCCCCAGAACTTATTAAGAAAGGCGGAAATACACTCATGAGATGCATGCATGAATTGATCAGAGACATTTGGAGACAGGAAATAATGCCTGTAAAATGGAGAACTGGCATTATATGTCCCATACACAAGAAAGGCGACAAAACGCTCCGCAACAATTACAGAGGAATTACGCTGTTGAGCATTGCATATAAAGTGCTCTCAGGAATTATACAAATGAGAGTTAGCAAAAGAGCTGAAAGCATCATTACCGAATATCAGGGTGGATTTCGACGAGATAGGGGCACAACAGACCAAATATTTACTTTGCGTCAAATAATGGAGAAGCACTTCGAGCACAACCAAGATTTACACTTACTGTTTGTAGATTTTAAGTAAGCGTTTGATAGTGTGAAGAGAAGCACACTGTATGCAGCACTAAACGAATTAGGCTTCCCTAAGAAGTTAATCAGACTGGTAAGAATGACAATGCAGGAAACCATAGCTAAAGTCAAAGTCGGCAATAAAATGGGTAGTGCTTTTCCATTTAATATGGGAGTAAAGCAAGGAGATGGCTTGTCTGCAACATTGTTCACATTGGCCTTGCACTGGGCAGTAAGGGGAGTTGACACTGGTGGAACAATATTCTATCGGAGCAGTCAAATACTGGCGTATGCAGATGATATAGTCATTGTAGCCAGATCTGCAAGGAAGTTGAAAGAAATATTTGGCTCACTAAAGGAAAGCGCAGGAAGAATTGGACTGAAAGTTAACTGTGGCAAAACAAAATACATGTGTATGTCCACATCTGAAACTCGCAGACGACCTCAGACATTAGATATCGACGGAGATAAATTTGAGGGTGTCTCATCCTTTAAATATCTTGGGGCATTGGTGACATCGGATAACTCAATAAGTGCTTGCATAAAAGACAGAATCACTGCTGGTAACAGAGCGTACTTCGCAAATCATAAATTGTTGAAAAGTAGACTGATAAGAAGAAATACTAAATATAAAATATATAAAACTTTAATAAGACCTGTTGTCACTTACGGATGTGAATGCTGGATGTTATCAACAGCAGAGGCGCACACACTTAGATGTTTCGAGAGAAGGATCCTAAGGAAAATTTATGGACCCATACAAGAAAATGGAGTTTTTCGAAGACGATGGAATGAAGAACTTGACGACCTCATAGAGGGCCAAGACATTGTGAGATTTTTCAAGTCACAGAGACTCAGATGGGTGGGACATTTGATAAGAATGTCAGAGGAGAGAGTGGCCAAAAGAGTTTGGGAGGGAAAATTATTCAGCGTAAAAAGAAGAGGACGTCCACGCCTAAAATGGCAAGATGGAGTGGAAGCAGACCGGGCTACTTTGGGGATAAGAGGATGGAGAAATAAGGCCATTAAGAGGGAGGAATGGAGGAAGATTGTATTGAAGGCCAAAGCTGACAAAAAGCTGTAGCGCCAAGGAAGAAGAAGAGATCACTTGCATTTTTTCTCCCACCAAAAAAATCCTTCACCAGTAATTTCCAACTTCCCACCCTCCCTCCCTCCCACTCTTTCATAGGTGGATTTAGGGGAAGCGGCGGTGCATGGGAGGACGGGCCCCGTCCAGACACTCAAAAGATAGAAATTTAAAAAAATACTATGCCTGTTTTGTTTTGTGAATTACAGAGCCTCTACAATTTAATTTCATATTAAAATAAAAAATATAATAATAATGAGTATAATAATAACTAAAATTATAATTATAAATTAAAATAAAAAGAATATTTCGCATAGTACATAATGGGGAACTTGCATGATTTTTTTTATTTCACAGGTGGACAGAAAATTATTTTCTGAATTCAACAAAGAAAACCCCATGTAAATCTGAGTTTTCCTTCGCGAGATATTCAATGAAAAATATAATGAATTTTAAAGCACGCCAAAAACTCCCTCACCCCCCAAGCCACTGCCGACACAGCCTCGATGACGTCATAGGTGCCTAAACATCACACGAAGCAATCACTGTGATTGTTTGTAATAGTTGCCAGCAGCTGTGAGAGCTTCCTTTGTGGGACGTGTTGATTATTTTCTATTAAAAGCAAAATATCCGATGATAGAGGCTCGGAAGCCCTCATATTTTGTATTATTTATAATGTTAATATAGGAGTAAGGGCATAGGCGGATCCAGGGGGGGGGCACGGGGGCACGTGCCCCCCCCAGACCCTTAAAAATATGCTAGATTTTTAATACGGTCCCATTATCATTTCGTTCGTTTTGTATGACGAAGTATCCTTGTGCCCCCCCTGAACAAAATCCTGGATACGGCCTTGCTTGTGCCCCTCCCTGAGTAAGGGCATAAAATATAAAACTGGAGCAGTTAAACCAAAAATTTTATAATACCTAAAAATCATCGTTGTAGTAGTCTGAGCCACAGCCGTTGGAATGGGGATACCATAATAGTAAGTTGATGTTATCGACGGCATATCATTCATTTTAGTAAGTAATTAGAACAATTTTGATGTTTACTAATGTCCACTATGCTTTTATATACAATAACTTCATCCATTTATTCGTAGGTACTGGAGAATTCGTCATTTAGGACTGCCTGTGCATGTATTATAAGGTGAATTCCAATCAATGCAACTTTTGCTCGCTGATTGGAGATATCTAGGTACATTTTTTGTGCCAAAATAGTGTTATTGCCAACGTGACATCTCCCGTTAAGCTGCTGCTAATAATCACAGTGCCAGTGGTTGTAACGCACAAAACAAGTTTGACAGGGTTGAAAAATACCGGCCAAGAGTTATCAGTGTTCTATCGTGATTGAATTGTAAAAAGTGCTATTATGCAATCGATAAATGTCAAACAGTAGTGTAAAAATTGTCAGTGGCGTATTTACCGTAGATATGACATTTCACAATCAAGCTATCACGATCAAAACTGTGTGTGAAGTTTGTTATTTTATTATATCAACGAATAGTAGTGAGAAAAGTTACCTGTGTCACTTACGTGGGCTAATTTAAGGCTTTAATCAGTGAATAAATAGTTGTTTTCATCATAACGAGCTCTGTTATTGTAAGTTGTACGTGATGAATAAAAGAATGGTAGAGACTTACAGTTTTTGATAATTGTATTTGCCCATTTCCCACTACATTTTTATGGTATATGCTAGTACATTTTTTATCTATTTATCTACATTATTGAAATAGGTTTTAGCTTGTGCGTGTGTGTGTGTTGGTAGCGGAACCGATTGGCGATCTCCCATGTGGATTGTGTGCAGACTGTTTTGCTGTGAATTCATACCGTAGGATGGATAGGACTACCTTCTCCGCTAATACGGCATTGCCAAATTCAACCTCCAGTATTACAAGTTTCTTTAATATCTCGATTTGCTGCCATAGCAATAATTTGTCATAACAAATTCCATGAGGGTCGTGGCATCAATTTTTGGTGTCCTAAAAAAAAGGCTGGTGCCCTAACACCCCCTGCCACATGCCTTTAAGGTGGCTTGCGGGGTATTATGTAGATGTAAATGAATTTCAGGTGTACTATTCGAACGAGCGGCAATGTTATCATCCATTTTTCTGATAACTAAAACATACGAAGTGAAACGCTTGTCCTTCATCATCCTGATGTCGCATTAACAATATCCCAAGTAATAATCGTGGAACAATAGCAATGGGAAAATTTGCCCAAGAATAACGAACAAAATAAAGTGACGATGAGCGGCTAAATACTCCCTCAAAACAAATTTTACAGCATGCGCTCATCGCATTTCCCAACTCCCCACGGTTGTTTAGGCATCTATGACATCACGCCTGGCCTCGGCAACGCTCGGGTGACTTCGTGCAGTAGTCGGCTCAGAGAAATTTTTCCCGATTTTAAAGTCAATATTTTTATTTCTTTTGATGATGAATGGAAAAACTTCACGTATTTTTGCGAGCTAATGTATCCATTTTACTTATTCAAAATAGTTTTTAGAGCAATCGACGACCCATGTAAGTTCCCTGTTTTTAGCGTTGTTAACTTTAGCCCACTCGAGGGTGAATATAAGGGATGGGGCCCAGGACGGCTCGCTGTCTCCCCCCCCTCCCCCCAAAATTAGGATCTACATATGCTAGTGCCCCCGGTTACCCATAAATTCCAATTGGTAGTATATAAGATTAACTGAGTCATGGTATAGTAGTAGCTATAATCACACTCAAGTATATCACATAGGCCCATTCCTATCTAGACTTGAATTTCGGTTTGTACAAAAAATTGCAATAAATTTAAATTATGCTTACATGAACAAAAACTTATCCTGTTATATGTTTTATCCTCAAATTTAAGAAGATTGTTTGCCTTTAAGACCCTTGTTCCCCCGCTCCCTCTCCCCACAGAAAAAAAGCCTGGATCCACCCTGGCAGTCCTTCATCGGCCACTTCACTCAACCCCTTCCACCCTTCCCTCCACTTCCCAAACTTGTAAAATTTGCACACCAACTGATTTCTCCAAGTTAAATGATATGGAAATTACTCTTTTGACGCACTTATTTTTCTACTCTTTGCCATCAGTTTACAAAATTAAAAATAACTTTATTTCAAGTGCCTATCATTCCTCTTTCAAAAGACACCAAATCTATTTCAATATGCCAAGTATCATCAGAGATGTCCTCAAATTAATGGACCAACGTTGAACATTGCAAACATACACCAGACATTACTATATAGTCAATATGTATGTATTCCTTTATGGACATACAGGAAGTGAAGTGATTTTATGATATATGACATTAAAATAAGGCAGCAGAAGCAAAAAAAAAACAGAAATCCCTTACTAACAAAAAGTATAAAATGAATCAAATGAAAGTACCATTATGAAATAATGTGATAAGAGGATTTCTAATTAATCCATCAATGCAATACAAATACTTAAACTGCTGGTACCACATTGTCTTCAAAAACCTAGTGCCGATGCAATTATTTACCCCAAAAACCCTGCCGACGGCTTGATATCTACCACTGGCAGCCAAATAGCCATTTGCTCTATAGTCAAGATGTCATCAATAAAGCAAAAATATCTTAATATTCAAGCATCAAGCATTGAAACTCACTTGTACACGGTGGCACCGACTCCATGGGGCCTGAGGGGGCCCGAGCCCCCTCAAAACTTCGTTATGGGTGTGAGGAAAAAATGTGTCAGGCTAGTCAATTTTCCCCAGTGTGTCCAGATATCAAATGTCAGGTTATCAGGGTTCTAATGTTGATCATGTGACTCTTCTAAAATGCTTAAAAAACTTAAAACTCACTACTTATAAAATTTCTGAAGGCAAGACCCCCGGTTTGCCCCCCTCCCCAATACTTTTTGAAAGTCGGCATCCTTGCTCGTACATCATCACTATATTACGTTCAGTAATTAAGACACAGCTCTTTCAATGGCAAACAAAACAAAGCACTCATCTCCTAGCGTAGGCATTTCATAAAATTCCACTTGCCTCACAACATGCTCAAACATAAACGTAAAATTTGAGAACTTACCAATAATGGCCACAGCTATGAGATGGATACATTCAATGAGTAAGGCATGAGGTAAACGATGTGTGCTTGATGCAAAGCCTGTTGAATGGAATAAACAGTGTGTCATTTAAAAGGAAAATAATGGTAAAACATGGCAATTTAAAGTAATCAAAAAAATTGTATAAGTGAGTCTCAGCTCAACCTTTTCAACTCCAAAAGAATTTAAATATCCTGGCATAAATCACCCCACACCCTTTATTTTATTTTTTTTTAATTCAGACATCTGATGAACTCTCCATTATGGGCTCTTCACACATTCTGCAGGGGAATTAAAAATATTCAGGATACAATAGACTCTTGCTTAATATTATGCTTTGGAGGACCGACTTTAAAGCCAATTATATTGTGTGCTGAACCTCCATTATTTCAGACATGGAATCAGTTTAACCTGTTCACAAACAAATTAGAAGAAGGTCATCTACCATTTGATAATAAATGGCCCTTCTTCACAACAATGGCAGTTAGCCGTCATCGTCAAAGTAAAATGGTGTTTCTTGATAAGCACTTCCAAAGAAATGTTTTAAATTTTAAAAAGTGTTCACAAAAATCTGCTCAGATTGCATGCTGAATCCATCTTAAAATGAAAACATTCTAAAGTGGTAGTCTACTGTATACAAATATAAATATTTGCTACTTTCTTCATCAGAAACAAATCCAGGGTTATTACAAGAGTCAAAAATTCAAATTCCCTGACAAATATATTCGTTTCCCTTAGGACTTCTACGCAAATCCTCATGGTAATTACAAAAAACTTTGCTCCGCTCAGCAAATCACAACAAATTTCAACTGTGATTCAGGTTTGCTAGGGAAATACATATAGTATGTAGTTCTTAAATGTTTAATTGGTTTCATATGGCATAATAATCATATATACCTACATACATCACCACAAACTGCCTCAATAGGCTTGTGGGGGTATTAGGACACCAGTCATTAAACAATAAAAGAAAGGCATGCACAAAGTTCCATCTTCCTCTACGCTCAGCTTTGCTATGTTTCTCCCGTAGAAAATTCGACCACAATGCGAGCTACTCCTTATAAACTGTAAGAACTGCTGTGTGTATTTCCCTAGCACACTCGAAGAAAATACATATTATTACCCAAAGAAAATAAAAAACCTCCTAGAGACAGCCAAGTAGACAATCTTTAACGTGAATAAGTAAGCAGAGTCCAAGCAGATACTTGAGCTTCCTACCAAGTGATTATTAACATTGCTGTCGAGTCAGTTCCCATCTCCAGGGCTCAGATGCCCTAACAGTCTCCTAAGTAACTTTACCCTTGGAAAACAAAAGAGAATTCTTGACTCGGTGAGTGTTTGATAGTGATATATTTATACCATTTATTCACTGAAAGCCAGTTCAGGTATTGGTTAAGTTAACAGATTGAAACTTTGTACCTCCCACACAACTTTTCACCCCACCGGTATTCTCCAAAACTGTTCTCAAGTGAAACAATCTGTGTGAGAGACGCTAACAGCTGGGGTTTACCAAATAAAGAGTTGTGAGCGATTTACAATGTTTCAATCTGCTATATTAAGAATTATTTCCAGGTTCCATAAGCTTATCTCACAAACCATTGAAGATGAATGCTGATACATTATAAAACAGAAATAACACAAGGCAATTAGGAATTGATCAATTTTGAATTTTTTCCCGACAGTCAATATGACTTTTCCCCATAAATGACAGCTTTCAAACTCAAAAGAAACAAATGATACTCCCCCTGCCCTCTCATATTATCACGTAGATACATCGGTAGACACATCGGTACATTAACTCTCTTGCCACAAATTTGTATTTCCCATTACTACAGGCTTTAGTTTTGATCTACCACGAAACACAAGTCATAAGATGGACTCTGTAAACAAAAGCCATACAATTACTAGTCTCCAATGACAGGGGAAGCTGTACTGAAAAAATTCAAAATTAAGGAGCAAATGGAAACAGTAGAGTTCCTATATTATGCCTGGCACAAATATTTTCATCACATTTTTTTCGCATTAAGTCTGAAGTTTACTGAGCGACTTTTTGAATAATGTATTCCTCCATTCCCTCAGTGCATTTTTTTATTTTCCATATCATTACTTACATAATTTTTCAATCTCATTTCAAACACATCAAGTGACATGATACAAGTATTGTTGGTGTCCCTTTCTTAACTCAGAATACTTTTATTACGCATGAGAAAACCATTTTCAAACCTTTATCCTTGAATTGGGGCTAAAATAATTTTCATGCACATCAACAATCATCTACTTTGCTTTGTTCCTTGTTCAGTTTTTAATATTAACATGAAGATATGTTTCGCTTGAGACTAAAAGTAGAAGAAAAACTGACATGAAACATCACCTAATGAACTTTCTTAGAGGTGACTACTTGCTAGGGATGCTAGCAAGATAATTTGCATTTAATTCAGGAAAATGTTGGATTGAACAAAAATCAAAACAACAGATCTGCTTGAAGTTCAAATAAATCAAAATGAAATAAGGTTATGATGAGACACATTATTCATCTCTCATGGTAATTATAGCAATTATTCGGGCATGATAAAGGTGAAAAATAGTATTGTAGCTAGCCAGTCTATGTAGAAGAGGGCACATTATATAAAGGAGAAAGTTGATATATTACCTTCTTTTACTGGGGTAATATAATATTTCATAATCCAGCCAATAAACGCCAAAAAAAACCATACTTAATTCCAGGATTTTCAGGGATTATTTATTACATAATTCCAGGTTAATCTCACCTGATAGCTAAGAATTTTAAAACACCAAAAATTACTTCAGTAATTTTAAACTATATTATATTGATGTATTATTTTACGATGTCAATTTACAGACTTACACTTATTGTTAATAACAGAAATTTTACACTTAATTAATGAATGTCGCACTTAGCACCTTTAAAAATTCGTCTTAATTTAAAGACTTTTATAAAGATAAATATGAGTTTTCATAAAGTGCAACTGAAAATGTAATAAATACTTTGCGAGCATACATGAACATTTTGGAATTAATATTTTAAATTTACATGAATATTTTAAAGATTTTGAAATTCCAGATTGGAGCAAAAATTCATGAATTATTCATCCATAATTCCTGGTAATAAAAATTCGTGTACAACTCCCGATTCTCCCGGTTGGCGGACACTTTGATATTTCGATGAGATATTTGCAGAGTACTGTGAAATTACATATTATAACGGCACCAAAAATCCAAAATTCCGAAGTACCTTACATAATTACTCTACTAATTTATGTGCGAAATATTAAAATCTTTCCACGACTTGCCTCGACACATTGAAGGTTAATAAAATTATAAAATACCAATTATTCTTAAATAAATGGCAAAATATTTAATTCACTTGAATTTTTCCTGAAATGAACGCATATTTGTTATCGACTAAATCCACTGTAGTCACGAATTATCATTTAAAGAGGTCTTCAAAGTGGTCAAAACTACCATATAAATTTAATGAAAATGAGATCGAGCATTAAAACATTGGCAGACTACCATAAAATAGTTCTGCGTTAATGCATAATGCGAATGCGTAGGCAATCAAAGCGAAATTCACAACTCCAGTAAATCGTATAACTCTTAACGAAGGTACTGAAAGATGGTCAGTATTAAACTTCATGGCCCAACTCAAGATACACAGCAAAAAAATACGTGTTAATGTACCGTGTAAACAGGCCTTATGAGTAATGAATTACTATTAAAACGCAATAAATAATTGTGCATATTTAAATTCACTAATTGGATCAATTAACGATTTAGCATGTCAATGATTGCTACATATTAAATGCACTTTATCGTTAAATCAACACGAATCGAGATATCTAATAGTTTCCGAAGACCAGCGCAGTTTAGTTAATAAATCCCAAGCGTAAATTACAGCAACGAAAAAAATCAATCAAACCAATCAGTTCCTAACCGGGTAGAAAAACGCTAAGTTGAAATAATGATTACTTTAGTTCCTTGTGGTTGGATAATTGAATAGAGTTAATTAACTTATCAAACTATGATAACAAATGATACACAATTTCTGTCATGTTGGTAACATTAGTTAGGCCCCCACTGTTCTCTGACCCGCCACTTCGATCAACTGGATCCGTAAACATTAATTCCGAGAGATTGCCATAACATGCGCTCATTTGACTCAAGTTGGTAATTACCGACCATAATAAAAAGAAAACATAACACAAACGACATTACGAAACTAGAAAGATGTTTCGAACACCAAAAATACATACTTAATAATAACTACAATTACCCGAGTGATGCGCCTTATAATCCTAATTGACATAAAATATCATGTATTTTTAATTAATTATGTCATAAAAGGATTAATAAAGGAAAATATAATCAATTTCCTTGAAACTTACCATTTGCTTCACCTACATCCGACTTCTCTGTCTTAAAGGGAAACCATATCACGAAGATGCAAGCCAATGACTACCGATAAAAACGGTCATGAGTGATCTAGTTACCTTCCTTACTTCACCAGTACACTATTTGAGTACAATGATTACTGCGGCACTTGACAATGACGATAACAACAAGGAACCACACAATAACGTCAGCCAGCCCGCGGCCATTTCGCTTACATGATTATCGATTGTGTTTTGTTTTCGACCATGAATCGACCTATCTCAAGGAGATATATTTTCGATGGAATTAATACCAATAACTAATTATAATAATTTTGAACTATAAACGAGCTGTTTTATCTCATTTAATATTCTAATCGTGATGGTGGAGGTTAAAGTTACCAAGTTATGAATAATATATCCAGCAATTCCAAGGTTGGCGGAAACCGTAGAAACACCTCGATAACGGTTTCCTTTCATGCCAACGAAAATCCTGGGTCGATTATATGAACAAGTAAACAAATAAATAGTTGTATGGAGACGCTTGTTAAAATTATTCAATCAGAAATGAATAATTATAATATCGGTCACATTATTTCTTCACATACCCACCCCACATCGTTCGCAGAGCCATTTGCTGAACTTATTTCTTGGGATTCCACGAAGGAAAATGGCGAAGATTGAAAACTGACAAAAAACTTTGATATGAAATGATAAAAATGCACAAAACTCATTGTTGTTGAAGAACTAGTTGACGCAATTATTCGCATACCAAACATAAACCGTATCAATACCTTCAACGGTACATAACAAATGTGAATAACAGTCGTCACGTAAGAGTAAAATTGAACTGTAGCCAAGCCCAAGATGTACACAATGAAGCAACCAATAACACCCAACTAAAGTGCAATCGCGCAACATCATTAAATTCCCTCACGAATTTTAATTCTATTACGGCTAGATCGTTGCCAGCGTTTTGACGAATAACACTACCAGCTAAAATTTACACTCTTTTCACAATGTATTTTATTTTTTATAAGCGATCCTTCTAAGTTGGCGTGGACTCTTACAATCAAAATTCTTGCCGATTGTTATGCACTAATTCATATAACGGAGAAAAACATCGATCAATACTAAATTTACCTATGTTTCAAATGTGACAAGATAGTAAACAATGTTATGTATATCTGTGAATTTGATAATTTATATTACTTCCAGGTATTCCCAAAAAACATAACAATTGCAGACGCCTATAGGCAAAAAAATCTTATACTTAACTAAAATAAGTTTCAACGTTTACGGGCCAGTAAACAGAAGACTTCTTTCACTTAGCTGATCCCATCCGGAGGAAAAAAATATCAATTTTTGTTAGTGATAAAAATGTATAAAAAGTAGTGCGGATAGACTGTACTCTCCGTTGTGTTTTGTTTCTCTTTTTTCCAAGACCGTGGTTTTGTATAATAACAATTTAATTATGAATACCTACCTACCAGGCATTACAAAATCATTCAAGAGCAATCAATGTACCATATTAAAACCATGATTTTCGGATTTATGCTCAAATATATATTTTGCTCGTTCCGTATTAACCATATCCCGGTAGATTGCTGATCCACGCATAGGTGGCTTTAGAGGGGTGGCACGTGCCCCCAGACCCTTAAAAAATAGGCAAGATTTTTAGTACGTTCCCATTATCATTTGGTTCGTGTTGAATTAAGGGGTATCTTTGTGCCCCCCAGAACAAAATCCTGGATCCGGCCTTGGACCCACGTATGCTTAAAATATGAGTAGTGGTTGAGGTAATATGCTACCTGATTTTTGCTGGCATCTCCTGAATTTGAGCTCAAAACTAGGAGTCGGGAACTATTTTGAAGTAATGTTGACTTATCCGCGAAATCTTGATTCTAGCCTAGACTCGCTGAGACAGGCATGTATCCTAGAATTTGCTTAAGAGGGGAGGAAGTTTGCTAGGGTGGCGTTCGGGTTGCTCATACTGATGTTTTGATGTTTATTCACACACATCGGAAAACTATGCATGTCATGAGGTCAGCTATGTATATTTCGTTTGCGTAGAGCTGAAAGTTAAATCCATCGTTGGTTATTGGCAGACATATTGAAATGGAACTACCTATATCGAAAAAATGTCGAGAAGATAGGTACCCTTGGTCTATTGGTCTCCTCATCAGATGCATCGCAGGCAGATCTCACAAGGGCAGAAAATGACATTTCGGGGGTTAAGCCCTCGCCTCCCGCGTCTGCGGCGAGAAAAATCGATGGATTTAGTGCACCGAGGGAGTCCGACTACATTTTTCCATTTCCAATACACCTATGACATTATGAACATTAATTCATATTGCTGATCCTGTTATCACTAACAAATGAGGTCAACAGAGAAATATGGACGGTAAAAGGAGATAATAGATGCAAACTATACATAGTTCCTCCCATTCAAAATTATGACAATTTCAAAAAATTAGTAGAAAAATTTGGTGATAAATTACTATATAATTCGTTTAATATGTGCATGAAATAAACTTGTGGGTTGTGGCGAGTGCAATTTAGTTATAACATTTGGAGCACATGAATGATTAAAAGTTTATGTTAGCGGAAAATACTTAAGTACATGCAATAAAATTTTGTTAAGTACCAAAGCTGCATAATTAGGTTTGGTTTGCCTTTTTAGGTACTGATATAAATAATGATATAACGAACGGAACGATACCTTCACCGCACAAACGCTCAACAATCGCCCACAGAATCAAATACGTTCATCTAGTACCTAGTCTAATACTACAGGGGCTATCTAGATGAACGGATTTGATTCAGGTGGGCGATTGTTGAGAGTTTGTGCGGTGTGGGCATCGACAATGTACATTTGTGTTTTTATTGGCCGTAATCTGTGAATTAGGTAATGGCGTAAAGATCGTATCTCCTTTTGTCTTCGTCTGCGCCATCAAATGTCCTTCGCATTGCCATACTGTTTTAGAGTGCACTCTACTTATTACCGGAAATAGAATGTTTATGGAATTTCTGGAAATTTATTTATTAATTTATTTCAACTTTTTCCTCAAAGACTGGGTTTAATATCTCTGTGTTCATGGGTGCCACCAAAATATTACCTATTCAGTTCTAAAAGTTGAGGAATGATTTTCTCTCAAATTATTTTTTAAATATTGGCCTGTCCGTCTCTTGTTAATTTTCCTCCAAGCCTTCACGTCTAAAATATAAAATCGTTAACTTTATTCACTCCAAAAACATACAAAATATTGCCTCATAATTAACGAGAAAACATCAATATTTCCTTAGGAAATAGTACCTAATATTTAATCCAAATATGTGCCCTGGATTATCAAGGAATTCACAAATGTCGATCTAACGTAAACTCTTATGTACTTAAGTGTTTATTAGCAAGTTTTCTGATATTTTCACTGGAATTGGTCTCTATCTCTTCGGCCATCACCCGAAGCTGCATGGAGGTCAAGCTGAAGGAAGGTCAGAAGGCATACATACCGTTGACTTTTTCCAGGAAAGGACAGCTCGAGATATCGCCCTGTTATTCCTAGGTTTTCCAGCCTTGGACGCTAATACTTTTTGTGACATTGCATACGAAGCACGATTGTGTTCATTCTGGTTTTTCTTTTCTTAAAAATGTGTCGTAAAATGTTCAATTATTATTCCGCAATAATCATGTCTTAATACTTATACATTAAAGTTTTGTACATGATGTCCCTTTGAACATTTACATAGCATCAAAGTAAAAGGAAAAAATCCCAATATAAGTAATGATCGAGTAGCTTAACTGGCTTAAGTACTCGGCCGGAAATCAATGGATCCGGGTTCGAATCCCGGTCAAGACGAATGATTCAAAATATTATTTAAAAAATAGCAATTACTTAATGCAAATCTGCAAGTAATAATTAATGACATATTTTACGCCAATACACGAGATTGAAAATGCATAACATTTCAACAATAATAGGTAATTGAAAATTTTATTTTGTTTCTTCAGACGAGACATCAACTGTTTCGTGAACAGAATCTAAAAAGCCGTACGCGGATCTTTACAAGGTAGCAACCTAGGGGATTGCTTCAAAAGAATTTCATGGGATGTGAAGGAAAAAACATTTCTCACTCAACATTTCTCCAATATAATATTACAGGTTTCATAAATATATTAATTAAGGTACAAAATGCCAAATTTCAATACGATTATGAGAATTGTGTGTATTCAGATGACTTACGATAGAAAATCATATTTGTAGCAGGCAACAAGGAAAATATAATATGGACATTTCATTCGCCTAAGACTGGCTTAATGCAGCTCTCCACTCTCCATTCTCCTATCAGCTAATCTATTCACATCTACGTCTTTCTTCTCTTTCACATCCTTCCGTATCTGTTCCACTGTTTCACTCCGTCACTAATGGCAGGCTAAATTTTTAGTTGTCCAATTTGACTCATTCTCACGTATTTTTTGCATAAAAATAACATTCCTGCCCTTAGATAGCAATCCATCTAAACGGCAAACATGTGCTAAGAAATGTTAAAAAAAAGGGATAATTGAATTATAATCTTCTTCGATGCATTGCAATGAATGAATAGCATGTGACCCACTTAAATTCATAAGAGTACGCGAAATGGCTTTTCTGCACTTTCCGTCATAGAAATAGGAAAAAAAGCTAGATGGAAACAGAAATTTCCTCGATAGAAATTGGAAAAAAAGCTAGACCACATGATGGATCTGATTGGCTGACTACACAGAAAGCGTTTGCTTTCATGTTGTTCATTTCATTAGGAAATTACATTTTCACCAAAGAAAAGAATTGAACCAGGATTAATATGGTGGAATTTTTTAAATAATACTGACGGAAAAAATCAATTATTTAGTAACTCTCCACACTATAGTGAACACTGAGTCGGTATTTGATTCTTTTAAGAGTGGAAAATTACTAAAGAAGTGTTTTTCTTCCATGACAATATTCCATTTTTTATAAATTTAAAACTCACGAAGAATAAATAGAGCCGGAGATCTAATGACGTCGATTTCAAGGATAATTTTAGGCATTTATTTTTTTAATTTCCTATAATATATAAGTCGGAGGTTGGTCTTCTAATGTTGGCCTCGAATTTCGGTTGCCTCGCAACCATAAATAGAGGTCTTGTTTACACTTCCTCTCATGATAAGACTCCCCTCAAAACGGCCTTTTTTCGATGCATTTCAGAGCGGAGCATACCAGACACAGGACCAATATGAATCCTGGCACACCCTTGGATACAGTCGAGGAAATGCACTTCGGAATGAAGACGATCGATCGAAGTGAAACACAAACGGCGGAAAATCGGATGCAAATTTTAAAATATGGATTTACGCGGAGATGGCCCACGAGGCATGAAGCCGCTTAATGCAAGAGCAATTATTGGCGTATCTTGAAGCAGGTGCGCAGCCAGGAATAGGGGGGCTGACCCTCAACTGTTGACTGTTTGCTAATTATTTTATATAAACATCTCAAGGATGTATTTCATAATCAGTTCATTTTGTCATTTCAATTTTAGCTCTCCAGCAAAATATATTTTCATGACCACTCCAAAACTTGTCATCGGCGCACCCTGGGCTAATAGGCCGGATAGGACACTCGGATGAATGGAAGACACGAGTCCGGCCTTGCTCCGATGATTGGAAAATTTTTCGAAAAGTAAAAGTGATAGATTTTATAAGAGCATTTACTCAATTTTATAAGAGCAACTTTCAAAGACTTTCATTGCCTTGGATACGGGAAATTACTATCCTGCATGCCAACGCAGTACAGCGAATGAGATAATTTCTGTGCATCGTTTTGCGAAAGATGTGAATTTGAGGGTGAAGATTTGCATAATAATACGCTTATACTTACGTTTCCATCTCATACATTTTTAGGCTAATACACATTCGCGTCGAGCGACGCCCTAGGGCGTTCCTTATTGTTAGGGAAGCGCAGTTATTGTGTCGTGTTGTGCCTTCCTAACAACAAGGAACGACCGCCGCCTTTGGAAACTTGAGAAACACTGATGTATCAAATTGCATTTTTACTGGCGTCAGCTCATCCCAGCTGTCACCTACATTTTACCCGGTGTTTACATAGTATGCATTAGCTTTTAAACTCGGCCCACCGTTCTCAAATGTCATCACTGTGTGCCTGGGATACATTTGAAACCTCCTCATTTATCATTCTCGATGTCATTTGATTCTTATGCGTTCTTACACTTTTTCCTTGTATTATATTTCCACTGTTATATTTATACAAACTAACAAATCGTTATCTTCAAAAAGGTTAAGGGAATCCCTACTGTTTAGAAAACTATAGCAGTTTTCCTTTTGTGGACACTTTTAGTTCATTTTCATTGTACACATATTTTGCTTTTATTTTCGTAAGAATGTCATTCAAGGCTTAAGTATACAAAGGAAAAGGCTATCTCGTCCGCATAACTAGGCTAGCATAATTTATAACCCCGGGATTCAGGTTGGTGTGGTGACCAGAGTGTTGGCTTCCCACCCGGCGGGCTCGGGTTCAAATCCCGGTGTTTGCAGAGAATTTTCTGAGAATCCCCGCTCCCTGGTTGAATGAAGTGTGGAGGACATTTAGAGCTCAACACTCCGCCCGTCGGATGGGACGTTAATTGGTGGTCCCCTTGGTACCTTTCGATAAGAGCACGCTTATGCCGACGCCGGGTTTCTCTCCACCCTTACTTACCTACCCTTCCCTCATGGCGCAAATTACCTCAGCTGTCGGTCGCCTCCTCCAAATACCATACCATACCATTTATAGCCCTGACTGGGGTACAGGGAAACATTGTCCTGCATGCCACAGCAGTACATACAGCAAAAGAATCTGCCAGGTAGGCTCATTTGCAGTGATGCAATGAATGAGGAATCTGCATAAGTGTCCGGGAAAACTGACCGCCCCCACGTGACCGATGACCCCCCTAGACTAGATGAAGATGGGCGCGGACATAACCGATTATGGCCGGTCAATGAGTAATTACCCAGACATTAGAGCTACGTTCTGTCGCGGTTATGACTTTTGAAGCTATAAATAAACAAATCATTGATTTTATAAGGCATATCAATGTACCTACCTATATCATTTTGCATATAGATATAATGCTAAGAGTGAAGATTTGCATAAAATTATGCACGTACTTACGTTTTAATTGCATACTTTTAATGAGTGACCTCCGAGCTCTGATATAAATTCTTGAGCTCCGAGGTTCATCATTATATTTAATATTCATTTTGTTATCCAATTGTTATTTTGTTTTTATGGTCACCTCAATGCCTTCGTATTGTAATGATCTTTATCTTATATTTGTACATTCTGATAGTAAAAGTGTGGTATCTAGTAAATGATCCGTAAATTCTATTTCTCCTATTATGGGGTGTCAACCAGAGCATTATCATCGTTATCATATTTAACGACTTCCATGACCCCTGCCACTCTAAAGCTGAATCAATTCAATAATCAGTGAGTTTAGGTTTGTGTTGGAGTGAGTTATGTGTATTTGTGGAAATCTGCCATTAACTTTTCATTTACTGATACGTTTCTGTCGGACCCATAAAAAACAATGAGGCTCTGAGGGACCGTGTTCCAAATGTTTTTGGGTGTACTGCACAAGTGAAATGCACCCTCCACAAATTCACTCCCCTTCTCAAAATAAACCACTCCCCCAAAAATATTTTCTGACCACGGCTTTGAAGGTGGCAAGAAGTTCGCGTGATTGTAAGAAACAATCCATAGGTTAGGGCTACTATCACACCTTTTGACATCATCAAGTACCTGCATATATGTCTCATCAAAGTAATTGAGGTCATAAACATTAGTGGCATTACATAATCCATGCTAAAAAGTATAAGAATGTTGTTATTTCAATCCCAACGATCAGCACGCTAGAGTACAATAGAAGCATTAGTATTCACTTTATTATAAAAGACAATTGTGAACTCCACACTTATTTTATTTTTTACTGACAGCTCAGCGCTACCGTCTAGTTCAAGGAGTTCATAATGAAGATCAACAATTTTCTCGAAATATCGCCAGAGGCGATGTCTTATATTATTAAGGACGTTGCCCATATACTAAATTAAATGCTTCATTTATGCTCGTACACAATAGGACGGCAATAAAAACAATATTTACATAACTGACTCTAGGCCTGATTTTTCAAGCAAGAAGGTAAAACAACGCCCGTTATGAAACTTAACTGTCACAAACCAGTCACAAACAAACAAGACCTTCGTCACAAATAAGTATTCCTACGCCGGTGCACAGGCTCATTCATACTTACGGAACGGAGGCAGACATAAAATTCCGAGCCGTTGGCCACCCTGTCGCGACGTCTCCGTCGGGCATGAGCTAACTTCACCCATTCCCCGATGAAGGCGCGGATGGTACGGGCATTTGCGCGGTAAAATGCTGTTTGACCACCTGCTAAACGATTACAAATCCAATTTGCATGCGACACACACTTCTGCATTCGTACTGTTTTAGTTCGGAGAGGGCCTGGGAGTCGGAAAATACGGCAGTTGTGATTTCTTGGTTGCTAAGAAATAGAGTTAGTTTACACCACTCAGCTCGCTTTCTCCTCCCTTCCCCCGAAATAGATATCACGCTTGGCTTCCTCTTAAAACATACACACTAATCAATACAATGAAGCCCACCCATTACTCTTCATTCAATGCAACAGTAGGATAATAATAATTATAATCGATGCACAACTAATCGGAGTGCATGTATGTGGAATTTTGCTCGGAGGTGATGGAAATTTTGTACAAAATGAACTTGTAAATCAAAATAATGTACGTACATGACCAGCTTGACTCTATTATATAGAATTTGTATTCATTTGTTATAACCGTTAATCCAGTAATTGTATTTATAAGTTGGATGTACGTAAAACACAATAAATAAATATACACATTAGAATTCGCGACAGTCTGAAGTGTTTTCTTACTACGACGGTTTCGGAACATGAAAATCCTACAGGAGGAAAAGTTAATGCGCGATATTATGGCATCAATTACACACCAAATTTATACAATGCAAACTATTTCGTGCGTACCTACCCAAACAGTACAAGGTGAATAACGTGTACATAACCTTAAATATAATCATAGGCGGATCCAGGGGGGGGGGGCACGGGGGCACGTGCCCCCCCCCCCCCCCAGACCCTCAAAAATACGCAAGATTTTTAATACGGTCCCATTATCATTGCGTTCGTTTTGTATTACGAGATATCCTTGTGCCCCTCCCAGAAAAAATCCTGGATCCGCCCCTGAATATAATGGTATAAAATGCGTATAATATGTAATTAAATGAATGGAGTAACATAATATAAGCGTTAAATTTGAACATTAAGAGCATAAATACCGCCTTTTAAGCTCTTCTAGATTAGCTTCAGTGCAGAGTGAAATTTAGCTGTGATAAGTCATTATATACTAGGTAACCATGGAGGAAGTACCTATACTACCAGGCCACCCAGCGTTGCTAGGGAACCATAGTACCGAGAGAATGGGGAAAGTTGGAACCCCTCCCATGTGTATCATGCATAAGGTTGACTCAAAATTAAGAAAGAAGGTCAGCGGAAGACGTTGAATAGTAAACAATGGAATAAAGCGATTGCCGTACATCGAACACAGAATCAGTTCATACACCGCTGCACAACATTGATCATTATGTGCGGGAACGTGCCTAGACCAAAAACGTCCTGTAAACTCACACCTCAGCAATAGGTTTGCACCCACAGGTTTAATAATTAAGTGAAGAAACCATTGAGTTACGTTTTACCTTTGAGCGTGCCGACCCGGGAGAATGCCCAATCGCAGATGCTGTATGTTGTGACGCAACAAAAGATAAGGAGAAAACGAGTCAAAGGACGCGACGGAAAGTTGCACTACGACGTTTGTGAGCATAAAATGCACCCATGTACTAACTTTGGTCTCAGTCTGTTCTGCCGTGTGGAAATGCATGCCAGGCAGACAAACAGACATCCTCATTTATACATATAGATTAACTAATAATATTTACATTTGGATTCATTTTCAAAATTAGATCTATTTAATACAATAAATAATTATATTTTACAATTAATTTTTAGCTCTTTGGGTACCAAGACTTAAGCAAATAACGTGAATAACTCACAATCAATAGTAAATACAAACTCAATAACTTTAAAAACACCACAGGAAGTATCTTCAACAACATCAGAATTTACTTCAAATATATGTAATGCACCATAACTATATAAGCATAGTAAAGCTAAACTCTAACGGAACTCCAACAAAGTGCATTTAGAAACATAACACATTTTAAATAGTTAAAATGGAGGGTTTAAAACCATAAATAATGGGATTGAAGGTTAGTGTATTACTCTTTTAACATGAATTGAGTCGGTAATTATTCGAAATTATGGACACGGACATTTCCTATGTAAATAGGTAAGAACGCAACTTTTCAATACGACTCGTTTTAATTTGTGTAACGCATTCGTTAATCGCTCCGTCGAATTAACTAAATACTCAATGCGTAGGTACGATCTGGAACGCTTCATATTCATACCGTGTAGTTAGGCCTTGAAACTATTCATTCACGTAACATACCTACGAATTCATGCAATGCTGTAGTTGGAAAATAATTTAGGCGGTACTCACCAAAAATTCCAGCAGCTGAACATGTATTACTTATACATCCGGCCGCGAAGGTATTTCAACCGGTACGCTTATAACGAGTTTGGATTTTAGGGGGTACCGGCCCAACTACAGCACTGAATTCATGCATTTTCTCCCGTTTCCGTGACTCAGGATATTTTTGGCGATTATAGCCTTAGGTGCGATGGTGAATATGAAAACTGTTTACATGTCTCAAGGTAAACGATTAGTAGATGAATTTTAACATATGTTCGACATCTGAAGCTTTGCGATCTTTGCGAAGACACTTTTCCAGAAAATTTGCTGCGTAGTAAGCGAGTCGGTCTGCGCAGTGGGGTCACAAATGTACGGTGCGCAGTCTGTGGTGGGTCGCGGTAATCTAAAGTCGCTGTTCTAGAGATACACAGAAACATTCCGGGGTGGCGCTGTAGAAATGCCTCACGCATACTCACTGACGGCGTTATTGTTGTAAGAAAAGTTTGACACGATAGAGAGGAAACAGGCCAGCGAACCTCGTTTTTACTATAAATAGATTTCAATATCCGTTTCTTTCGCTAAATCCTATGCCATATGCTACTTTTGGGACGTCATTAGTTGGTACATAAACTTTCACGGACATATTGTTTACCAATCCTTAACAAGCCTTTTATAAGTTCGTAACCAATTCCTCCTATGAAGGAATGAAACGTTATTCAGAAAACATTCGACAGAAATTTCCAACACGGCTGTAATCTATTCCCTACTCCCGAAAACCATTCGCTGCAAAATAGCCAGTGGCGTAGCCAAGGGGAAGTCCGGGGGGTTCGGACCCCCCCCCCCCCACGAAATATTATTTTCCTTCATTAAAAAAAAATATTGAAAATTCATGAATTTACACAATATTATTTTTACAAATGTAGTTTTTTCGATTATAAAAAGTGTTGAAATTAGTTTAAAACCCATTACTTAGTATCCTGTTAAAAAAAATCCCCCCTGATTTTAGACCCCCCCCGGACGAAATTCGAAACTTCGAGAAGGCACCCGAGACACCGCAGTATTTCATGAACTTAACTTTTTCCCAAAAGAGTGTTATAAATTCACGCTGCCAAACTTTGAGCTCATAGTATTTCGGTAGTTTTCCTTTCTTGAAGTTTTGCTAATATATATTCCTAACTGTTTGCAGAAATCAAATTATTTACACCACAAAAATTAAATATGATGTTGTAAACAACGAAAACCTTGGCTAACTTTTCGAAACCAATGACCTAATTGAGCATTGATAAGTACTGTTGTGTTTTGTAGTTGACTAATTTTCCAGCAGACGACGACAAAAGACATCATTAATGAATATCGCTTTCTGATCAGAGGTGTCACTGTTCAAGGAAAGACATAATAGTCTAATAATCTTTTTTATTAATTTTGTCGCCTCAAAATGTCTAATATATGAAGTCGTAAATACAAAATTTTTGCAATAAAATGTAAATAATAACTTGTTTTAAAAACATACGCAGAGAAATATCCCACTTGTAAAAAAAGTAAGGAAGACGCGTTCAGGCACTGCCAAATTTTGCGATGAAATCACTATCCCTGACCAATGTCAAGTGGTAGGTATCAGTAAAAAAGTAAGTATTATGACGACGATATTAGGAGAGGGTGCGCTGCGACATGTAACATTAGAAGGCGCGCGGAGTGTCCTCGACACCCCAAAGAAAATATTTGTTCTCTTCCCTTGGAATGATACAGTTACGTTGAGTTCTTTTTTAAATAGGTCCACCGAATTAAGTTGATACTAATAATTATTCTTATTACATGAAGAAGAACAAAGGGGTGAAATACACTCCGCGACTCTTTCCCGGGTGAAAAATAAAAGGAAAATGGAATGTAGAAAACATGGAGCTTACCATGAAAATAACACTGGATAACCGGGTGTCATTTCCTCGTGACCTGCTTTTAAGTAGGGTGAAGCCAACAGTTCACACCAGCATCCCCAACGATAAGGGCACCACCTGGTGGGAAAAAGAACAATTTACAATAAGGTGTGGGTCTCGGGAAAACACAAAAATGGATTATTTGGGAACAAAATTCGTTTATTCATATGGAAGTCAAGAGGGTCTGATAAGTTGATGACGTCACCGACTCCTGCCGAGCATCGGCTTCACGCTCTTCCTTAGAATTGACACTATCGAAAGCGTTTTATTTCTATAGTGAGCGGTTTCCTCTCAACGAGTTAATGAGTTGAAACTGCAATGACGTCAGCAACTGAGCGTTTTTTCATTTTAAAATTATAAGCCGATGAATCATATGCACGACGTATTAATGGATTTTAAACTGGACGAGCGCTAAGTTTGACTGTTCATAGATATAAGAAAAGCATTCGACTCCTTAAATAACGTTTTTCTAAATGAAACACCGCAGGTATTAGGGCAGTGGCGCCTACTCCATGGGGCCTGAGGGGGCCCGAGCCCACTCAAAAATTCGTTATGGTGTGAGGAAAAAATGTGTCAGGCTAGTGGATTTTCCCCTTAGTGTACAGATTTCGAGATTCGAGTTATCAGGGTTCTAATGTTGATCATATGACTCTTCTAAAAGGCTTTTTAAAAAAAACTTAAAACTCACTACTTGCAACATTTCCCGGGGCAAGATCCCTGGTTTGGGCCCCCCATATTTTTTGTAAGTCGGCATCCCTGTATTAGGGGGACCGCGCTGAACTGGTTCAGAAGTTATTTAATTGCACGTAGTCACGATGTGGTCCGTTGGGATAGAGATTCGGCGAAGACAAAACTATGCGAAGCATCCGTACCGCAAGGTTCTGTTCTTGGACCTATTCATTTTATTATCTCTACGAACGGTATAACTACGGCAAAAAAAATTGCAAATAAATTCAGAATTGTATCTATTCATTTTATTTTTTCTTTCGGGGTAAACTGTAGGAATAGATAATGTTTAAAAATTTTCGTTATTTTGCAAAAAATATGCGTTATAAAAATACGCAAAAGCCATTTTATTAATCTACATTAATGTTTGCAACTTATTGCGGAACATGAATGATGTAAACGTAGCAGTTTTCCATAGGCTGAGTTACAAATTTCATGAAGTTGACAAAACGGCTAATTTTACGGTGCGCGGAGTCACTTATTGCACTCGCGTGTCTACATTTTTGAATTTTTCATAAAACAAAAAATAAAATAGAATTGAGAATAAAATTTCCTTTAAAACGACGTATTATTCATTATTATGGTATACACTGAAGTCCAGATATAAACTTACAAAGTACAGCGGCACATCATTACAGTAGGCGTTGCGCGTGTTGATATACACCTGCTGTTACAATAAGAATAATTTCTTCCGTGTAAATCAATCGAATTTAGGAATGTGAAGTCTTCTCTTATGATTAAGTTATGGACATACACACTCATCCAAACCCTGGACGGAGGAAAATCACTCAGGCGGACTTCGAAACCTTGACCCGTGGGTCAGAAGGCAAGGACGTTACCTCGCTGCCACCGAATCTGGGCATGTAAATTGTTAGAAAAAAGAATCATCGAAACCGTAACACATGCATAAATACATTCGTTCATTCCCCATCACCAATACGAGATCTGAAAATTCCACCAATATGGCATTTTTTAATGAAGGGTATAAAAACTTATTAATGCGTAGTGCGCACTCACACGGCACATAGCCCTGGCATCAGCAGCAAAAAGAATCGCTTTCAATCAATGCTCCAATTTCCCTGCTTTGTCATAATATAATTCAGATGAGTAATATTTACATTAGTCCCATAAATATTCAATCTAATTCCAAACGCAATTAAAATAAAAAGTTCCAAATGTTGTTTAAAGAAATTTCAACAACGGTTGAATTTTCAATAAAATTTTGAAATATTGTTTGATAATATCGAACCAATTTTTTTGTTAGAGCTAAACAATAAATACTTATGAATATTGTAGAGCTATCTGAGTAACAAAGGATTATAATGAAAGTATCATAAAATAGAACCTACAATAGCACATGATATGTAAAACAGCATCATTTGATTACAATGGTTTCGTTTGCACTGATTTCACGGCAACATCCCCAAAACAAATTACCTAACCTAAACTACTGTTAACCTAAAGTTTCTAAATTACTTATTGCTAATTTCTTGTTATGTACTTGCTTACCGCTAATAACTTAAAAATATTACCCAATTAGTTGTATTCAATAATTATTTTTCATATTTCAGTAAATAATAAACCTATTCTATTCTCTGACAGCCCATTTGTAGAGTAATACGTGTATATTACCGAAAAAGACAAAATTACTCTTAAGGTACCTACTTCTGTACTTACCTTTAGAATCAATATTAAAAGTTGCTCTCGAATATAGTAATATTGACCAACAGTCCTCAAAACGTAAAATGTCTTGAATCTCCAATTCGCGAATCTATGACATGATGTCACTATAACGTCAACTTCCAATAAAAATAAGCGACAAAAATTATTTTCAAAAATATACATATATATACAAACACAACCAATTGTTGCGAAGTACATTTAAATATGTTTTAAATATCATGCTGAGTTAAAAGCCACGGACGGACGAAATAAAATTTATGAAATTATTTCTCGAGTTTTACATGTATCAGGGGCGGATCCAGGATTTTTTTCTTCTGGCAGGCAAACGATCTTCTCATACTTGAGATTAAAAACATGATACAACAATTACTGAACAATATATTCTCTTTATTTAGATACAGTAGCGTTATTGACATTAAATTAAATTCTATGATCGAGGCTTCGCAATG
Organism: Ischnura elegans; assembly: GCF_921293095.1. Taxonomy (NCBI): domain Eukaryota; kingdom Metazoa; phylum Arthropoda; class Insecta; order Odonata; family Coenagrionidae; genus Ischnura; species Ischnura elegans. Next base: position 7,977,228 of record NC_060252.1, read on the forward strand.
GACAAAACAAAACGAGCGTAATGATAACCGTATTCAGGGGTGGATCCAGGATTTTTTTCTGGGAGAGGCACAAGCAAGGCCGTATCCAGGATTCTGTTCTGGGTGGGGCACAAGGATACCTCGTAATACAAAACGAACGCAATGATAATGGGACCGTATTAATAATCTTGCATATTTTTGAGGGTCGGGGGGGGGGGGGGGGGGCACGTGCCCCCGTGCCCCCCCCCCCTGGATCCGCCTATGACCCTATTAAAAAAATTGTTCAATTTTTAAGCGTCTGGGGGTGGGACTGCAATGTTCCCCCGTGCCCCCCCTAAATTCGCCTATGTTTATATTTACCGTCAAAGCGTTGAAAACCCTAGGCACGTCGTTCCGGCTTACCTCGGTATAAGTTTACGATGGGTATTCATAATCATAATAAATTGTTTTAAGTACAAAAATATTTTTCAAAACCTCGTACTAGACTCAACAGTCAGAACAACCGGGGAAACAAAAAATTAAAATTCTATGTTTAAAATTTCTGCGGACTTAAAACAAGATTATTTAATTATGAACTAAGGCACCATGCGTTTTAATGACCTTTTGATTGATAGTTAAATTGGGTTTGCTGGAACGCACATTGTTTTCTCCGAGTAAAAAGACGGATTACCGTAATCGCAGTAAAACCACACAAGTTCTCGGGAAATCGAGCAGCGAACATTGTCATTTCTTTATCGTATTCTCGGAGCGTAGAAATTCTGAAGACGTGCGTTCGCCTGGCTTCCAGTGCGTGACCTTGAGGAACTCGGGGCCGATCCGAATGACGCCTCTACGAGGGACCCGAATGAGACCAAGTGGTTCGCGAGGTGGCCGCAGGCGGCTAAATGGCGCTGATACCGGGGGCTTTCTCCTCGTGTGCACACGACGGGCTGTGTGCTGCACGGCTTCGTGACTAACGTGAACGAGTGACGTCGACACGGGGGCTAGGCTACAGTGATATCTCTAACTGGATATGGCGACGAGATAAATTTAATAGCATACAGCAATCGAGCAAAATTATCTTATACATCGTATCTATCGCGATATCCATGTTCGAATAAGCGGAAAAATATATTTCGCGATACATGACGATATATTGCAAAAACCCAGTGACCAAAATTCAATATCTTCTCCGCGATATTTGACGATAAACAGACACGCAACCCTGTTCTAACAAAAAATATTAAAAATAGCGATGATGACAGACAAGAGAAAAGTTGGAATGGCATCACATTTTCGGCTAAATTGAAATAATTTTGCGGTCAAATTCGGCATTAAATGCAATTCAATAGAATATCATTTTAAGTACGCGTTTGCATTTAATGGCTTTCGTCCTTTTAATTCCCCTACATTTTCTTGTCAGGTACAAGGGCGTACGAGTAAACAACGGGGTGTGGGGGGGCAAGCCATGGTTTTTCAAGTTGTAGACTTGTAGCTAAGATTTAAGCATGGAAAAGGTGAATGAAGTCAACGTTTTAAGGAAACTGTAACAGCTATTTATTAGTTTTTAATATTATAGGCTTGAAAAAATATTATTTTCCTTAAAGACATTTGCGATGTTTGCTTCTAGGGGGAGGGGGGGCACCTGCATCCTCCTGCCCCTCGCTGGGTACGCCCATGATCAGGCAGCAAAATACCTTATCCTGTTGCTCTAGTAATGGGTTTTATTTGCCCATTAGTGACAGAGGTGTCACGGCAAAATTAGCAGTGACGTAACGCACTTTCCTTAACTTTTTCACAAGTGAAATATTGCTCTGTGTATTTTTTAGTACCTACAAGTTGTTATTTACATTTTACAAAAAAAATTGTTTAGCTTAGTAATGATGCATTACGAAATTTTGAGGCACCAATCGTGTTATTAGATTGTTATGTCTTTTCTAAACCAGTGCCGGAAGGGCATTCCGGAACCATGACAACATTGGTTAATAAACAATTTTATTATTATTCGAGAGAAAAATGCACTCAACGTAAATGCACTGCAGTTTCAACACGAATAACTGGAGAGTTTTAACGTGAGACAGGTGCATTTATAAGGGGGAGGAGGGATGAGGGGTACAAGCCCCCCCCCCCAACCCCGAAATGAGGAAATATTTTGGCGTTTATGGAGAAACTCATTTGTTCATTTAATCACGGTTCTCACGAAAGCCACGAACGGATTTATTGCGTATTTTATCGACAAATATAACAAAAGAAGACATTTAAGACATTATCGATTACTTGAATTAAAGGCGTCACTCGCTAGAACGACTCATTGCATTCTTTTTTTTTCATTGTTCTAACCTTGACTGGAATTACTGTAGGAATTACTAACCGTTGGCATTTTTTGTCGTCGCATAATTGTACACGTATTTTTTTGCTATTTTGCGTAACATATTTATGACTGTGTGGTGTGCACGTGGGAATTCTATAGCGTGGCGGTGATTGCTCCTACTATTTTTCACGCACGGCACGGAGAGAAGGTTTTCGCAGCGAATGCTTACCGCGATTTCGATGCGAGCTACAAATTACCATACATCATCATCATCACTGGTCAACAATCCTAGGATTGGTTTGACGCAGCTATCCACTCAGTTCTCCAATCAGCTAATCTTTTCACACCTACGTATTTCTTCTCTTTCACATCTCTCTTTACTTGTTCCATATATTTTGTTCGGGGTCTTCCTTTTCCATTCTTGCCTTCCACTTGTCCTTCGACGATTGTCTTCATCAGGCCATCATGTCTCAAGATGTGGCCTATAAGGTTGTTCCGTCTTCTTATTAAGGTTTTCGTGAGGCTTCTCTTCTCTCCTACCCTTCTTAGGACTTTTTCGAAAAATTCGAAGATAATCATAAATAGGCAGATGAGAATAATAAAAGGACCTCGCTACCATAAACGAATGGTGCAGTATTTAGGAGATAGAATTAAATTTTGCAAATTGTATGGTGATGATTTTTTGGGATGATGACATCTCTTTCAAAAGAAGTTACACCGCTAACGGGTTCAAACTGTGGAATTGCGATTTCGTAGAATACTTAGGGGTCGCCATTACCAGACATCACTCGTGGGATAAAAACATAATTATGCGAAGAATATGGGAAAGTCAGATGTAAATTGGGATGCGTTTTAGGAAATCTTGGTAAATGTCTTAGAAAGGTAGAGGTAACCTACCTGAATCTATCTATTCCAGATCAATCGAAATCTATCTTTTCTATGAAGCCCTCACTTATGCTGCAAGCGTGTGGGACCCTTAAGAAGTCGGACTGATATATGAAATCAATAGAATACATAGAAGGGCTGCCAGATTCGAGACGAGTTGTTACGATAAATAGTGCAGTGTATCCAATATGCTAGGCGAGTTAGAATAGCAATCTTTACCGGAGGGTAAAAAAAAATTAAAGACTGATTTTACATTGTACATTCGGGAATTATTTTCTCAGACGACGTGAAACATATCCTTTGTTTACCGTAGTACTATGGTTGACGTGATCATATGAAGGAAATAGGCAGCAAAACAGAGAGATTTTAAATTTCATACTTTCCTCGTACTATTAAGGTTAGCAACCGTCTCTCGATCAATAAAATTAATGACGTCACTCGCCATGGCGACTCGTTGCAAGTTTATGTTTATCGATTGTTCTAACCTAACATGGATTTACTACAGGTATGACTAACTGTTAGCAATTTTGCCTTTTCATGAATGAGCTCGTTTTATTCGTATTATGCGTAATATTAGTATACTATGTGGTGCGTATGTTGGGAATCATATTGCATGTTGTTTGCTGGTGACTGGTCACCACCTGCCAAACACCCTACAGGTGGCTCTCACGGTATTGTGTAGATGTAGATCAAATTGCAGCTGAGATTACAAGAATAGAGGTAGGGAACAATTCATTAGATGCTATGCATGGAGCATGCTTCTCTGTGGAAGAAAGACCTGGGTAAGTATTGACATCAGCAGAGATGTAAAGGGTGGAGGCATTATAAATGTGATGCGACCGAAGAATAATGAAGATCATAGGCGGATCTTCGTCATTCAATCACGGGGATATGTACCCTCCCCTCCCCCCCCCCCCCCCCAGACCCTCAAAAATATATGAAAGGTTTTTAATATAGTCCCATTATCATTGCGTTCGGTTTGTATGACGAGGTATCCTTGTGCCCCCCCCAGGAACAAAATCCAGGACCCCCCCCTGATGAAGATAAAATAGATTGATAGAGTGAGTAATGTGGTAGGAGGAGTGGTAGGAAGAAGAAAGGCAAACCCAAGAAAAACAGACTCTTCTGTAAATGGAATGCTGTCTTCCGATGTTATGTTCTAATATTTATTTCATTCTTTCTCCGTAGTTGGTAGGTTACTCGGCTTCCTAGGTCAGTGGCGCAGCGAGGGGGGGTGAGGGGGATAAACCCCCCCCTCCAGAGCTCAAATAAATTTTAAGTTTAATCCATTTTACTTAATTGGATTGATATGACTAATAGAATAGTGTAAGGATGAATAAAATATCCCTCAGAAAGCAGTAAAACTCACCATTTTAAAACATTTATCTTAAATTTCCGCAGCAATTTAATAATCTCGCACCTACCGCTTATCCTGGTGGGTATTCCATACCCCCACACACCCCGGTATTAGTTGCGCCTAAACCCCCCCCCCCAGCCTTAATTCCTAGCTGCGCCCCCGTCCTAGGTAGTAAAAATCTTCCATCTCTACAATAGTTTGTTTTCCTAGTGTAATGTTTGTCGTGGCGACTTGTTCTTCTCATTAATTTCAATTGGCACTAGTAGTCATTTCGACGGAATTTCATCGATTTTTCAACGTAATGAGAGCTCAGATTAACCAGAGGCGTGAAAAATGGTGAGTCAGTGGAATAAAGTTTGTGAAGAGCTCGTGAGTGCTTTTCATGTGACAATGTGAACCATTCACTCAGACTGGCCTTTGACCCAACTGACTCGTGACGCTGACAACAGGGATAGGAGAACGGGTCACATTTTAAGTTCTTTTATTTTTCATTTTCTTCTCACAAATATTACTTGTAAACAAATACAACCCCGTAATACAATGAAATTCTTGGTATATCTTTTGTTATATTCAATTTATTTCGTACATAATCAATAGCCACGAAAAATTAACTGTCTGTAAAAAAAGCAATATACCCGAGTTTGAGGAGCTCTAGCGTCTAAACGAAGCAATATATTTCAATGCAACAAAAATCATTCGAAAGAGAATTTCTACGTTGTATCATATACTTTAAAAAATCTTCGGCTCAATAGTATTTCCTGTACTTGATTTTTTTTAAAGAAGTACCCGTTTTTTGCCCGTAAAAATTGCCCAAGTTGCCCAACTTTGACCGCTTGGTATTACCGTAGTTTTTGTTCCCGTGACTTGCAATTGTGATAAAAAGAAGCCACATCTATTATTAGCAGTTTGCCGAAAACAAATTGTTTATACCACTAAAATTAACGGATTTGTTTCAAACAACGCAAACCTCTGCTAACTTCGAAACCAGTGGGTCAATTGAAAATTTGCAGTAGATAAGTGTGTAAACATGCCAGGTGAATGGGGCTCCCAATTAGGCATCCAAAGAGCGTAAATTAGTAAATGTGACATATAATTCAGTAAAGTATTCGCAAAAGAAAATATAAAGATGCATGCATTGTGTAAAGTTTCACGGAAAATTAATTATAGCAATAATAATAATGACAAAAATTAGAAAATTTGAGCCCGTGCGAATGAAAGTAGTTCGAAGTGATTTTTGCTATGGCGTCCGACTGTGGGGCCCGGGTTCACATACTGGTCAAGACAGATTCTTCAGTGATTGTGCGGTTCCTATGATTGAGCGCTTTGTAGAGGGAACTTCAGGTAGGTACAGCTCTCCGTCTGTCGGATGAGACGTAAGACGGTGATCCCTTGGCGGAATTCTCATAGCTCCTCTGTTCGATGAACATAATGCGACAGAGATAGTTTTTTACCGATGGTTTTTCGTCAACTGCACCGTGTCACGACCATAACAGTGAACTCAGATGTGGAAAGTGTTGCAAAGTGAGATTTAACAAGGGAGCATTTTTAAGCACATTTGTGAACACATTTATGTCTTACATTTTTCTGTTTTTCGCAGGATGCGATTGGTAATTGTGCGTACAACTCAAAATCCATATTATCTTCTTATCCCTATAAAAATGACGCATTGTGCTACGGTCAAGCAGAAAGCGTTACACAGATTGTAAAATAAGCCGCTTGTTTGATTGTTGGGAGCCGCTAGACTCGGAGGCAAAAGGCGAAAATAGGTTTCTTGAACAATAGACCTCTGGACAAAATTTTAATTTGCCTTCAAATATGTTCTAAAAAATCAATAAGGATAAATATATACGTAAAACGTTTATTATATGTAATAATTTTCCATGGAATGTTTTTTAATCGCAAGAAAAGGAAGCTTTTCTCATCAGCAGACACTCCCACCTCAATACGTATTTCCATTGGCTGACGGAAATATGACGTCAGCTCATGCAACCATGCGGCGGTCCCATGAAATTCATGGGGGTTCGGCGGATTTGCAAGGAGATCTTCAGCACGGATCGGCACTTCGTTAGCGTTTCACTTTGAGAAGTGAACATAATATCGCCGTGACGTGCTTTTCCGAAGAGTGAAAAAGTTACTGGGGATATTATTTTGCTTCCGTGGGCATCATGGATCCTGGTTTCGATAAGGGAGACGCGAGAAACTTGCCTAAATTTTCAACTGCCTCAATGTTTACATTCATAGGTATAAATAGTAACTACTGAATTAATAGTAACTACATAAATTCTGAGACCCGGGGAGTGAAGATGGCTAGGTGAGTATATCACCACGAGTGGAAATTGATTTTCTTAGGGTATTAGTTGATGTTAACGTTTCTAAATCCTTTTATTCACATAGAGTCAGACGAGAAGAATACGGCGATGATGCTATAAGTTACGTGGTTAAGCGTGATAAAAATGAATGCATCGTCCGTGATCGTATTCGTAGGTTCGATCGAAGGCCTATGTTGTTGAAGCCCGTCTTTTGGAGGAGAGCGGCGAAAGCGAAGTTGTGACTCTTTCGTGTAAGGATTGCATAGCCAGTTTGGGTACGTAAGACTTTACTCTAAGTGGTATTGTATCTTTTTTATTTGGCATTTTAAGGAAAACAAATTTTCCCGTTATTTATTCGTGTAGAACAACCTGGTGAAATTTTTAAGTGGTGAAATCTCCGATTTAATAGACATCCCTGTAAACACAATGAGTTGCAGCAACGTTGCAGTCAGGTTGCACGAGGTTGCAGAGGTTGCAGGGCTGTTGAGGTCTCTTTGCAACGTCCTGGCAACGTTGCAGACAGGTTGCACGAGGTTGCAGAGCTACTTAGGTCTCTTGAAACGTTGCAGACAGGTTGCTTTGCAACGTCCTTACAACAATTTTCCCTCATTCATTAAAATATGAAAATATTGAGCTAAAAGAATAGGTACCCACACAGCAGAGGATATTCCTGGAATATCCTATTTTGATCCGTTATATTCCTATTTCGTCCCAGAGACATTGCGAACCATTGTGGGATATTCGCGGTATATATTTTGACAGTAGGCTTTTGTGTATGTAATAACTGAGTCACAGTTGTTACAGTGTGTTTCATCATTTCTTTTCGGAACACCCAAGAACGCCGTCCACCTGGGGTGCTACGAAATGCAGATTAATTAAAAATCAATCAATTCCCTTAAGATGTAAAAAAAATCCTGCCATGATAAGTTTTCCTCGTTTCATAAAGAAGAATGTTCTTCGAAATGTGATTTCACTCGTGCTTTTTAATCTACTAAGGCGATGATACAAAAAAGATATATTTCCCAGTGGGATTTATTCCTCAAGTCATAAGGCGAAACTTAATTTTTCGCCTACCAAGATTTAGACTCCCGCCCGCGATGTCGAGCTATCGATTGTGGATACCATCGATGGTCGATTCCACCAATAGTCGATTTCCATCGAGAGAAAAACAACATGCCAACGGCCATGGCCGTTTGATGGCCGTTGTCGTATTCATGTGCACATTAATAATGTTACGTGAACTGTGTTGTGTTCTTCGTGAGCGGAATTGATCCTGCCGAAGCATATCAGCCTCTTAAGTTCTTCTTTTACTTGTTTCACCAGCACCTAGGCAATCATCTACTGTTACTACGTAATTTTGTAGTGTTATGTTTGCGAAACTTCTCCAACAAAAGTTTATCAACCGCAGAAGTTCTACTTTTGCTTCCTTCATCAGAATCTGGGTAAGTAGAAGTGTTGCTTATTGCAACATTTTTTATTTTAAATGAAGCATATTCTTAATATTTTCAACCTTCTCACACTTCCTGAGACAGCTCAGTCAATCCATCTTCTGTGGATTGAAAAACATTACATATGCATAAACTTAAATTTATTTTAATGCTTGACGCATTGCATCACCGTAGTGTGGGAGGATTATGAAGAAAAACTTCTCGGCTTTACTATTTATTGAGTCATTTAAAGTTATTTACATTTTTTATAGTGTTTATTTTTCATTTAGGTGTAGTGGGTTTAAGTGTAGCTTCATGTCAAAAACATCTTCATGATGATGTAAAAAGTTTTGGATCAAAGTTCCAATCAGGTAATTGTTATTAAAAGAAAACATTTCAATCAATTTTGTGTCTCATTTTTGATAATTTTTTGTAGTTAAAGATGTCACTGTGATTTTGTTAAAGAGGGGATAAGTAATGGGATTTGATTTGTTGGAGGCAAGTCTATTTGTGCACATTACTCAGGGATAAAACCATTGGGCCATAATGATAATGTGAATATCAGTTTATCTGTGGTAATATTATTAATACCCAGCCCAGTATAGGAAATGGTTTAGATTCATCTTCCTTTATGTTTGCTTGAAGCACTTTTCAATAGAGTGATCAAAGACTTTGAGATGCGTTGGCTCCCTAATATTGTTTTCTTCTAAGCAAGCAGACTGTTTGATCTTGATTCCAATTATGCAGGGTATCCCATTTATCTTGACCACCCGAAATAACTTTTTGTTCAGATGGAAGTTCAAAAATGTGTCAAGCAAATGTTCATAAGCCCTCAGGGGGACATTAATCAGCATGACTGCCTTCCTTGTATCTTTGTTTCTACAAAGATTTGAAGAGTGGTATGTCTTTTTTAAATGACACCCTATATTTTTTATGAATGACTGGTGGAGTAGTTCCAATACCCGCCTTCCTGCACTAAGTGCTATTGAGTCAGACATTTTTCATAACACTGTGTTTATGTTAATGGTCCACTGTGCTACATTTTTGAATAAGTCTTTAGGAGAGGAAATGAACTGCCAAATAAAAAATATAGGGTGCCATTTTAAAAAGACATACCGCTGTTCATATCTTTGTAAATAATAAAGCTACAAGGAAGTCAATCATGCTAATTAATGTCCCCCTGACGGCTAATGAACATTTGCTTGACACATTTTTGAATTTCCATCTGGACAAAAAGTTATTTCGGGTGATCAAGATAAATGGGACATCCAGTATTCTTCATGTAAAATTGTCATAGTGGATGTGTACAGCCTTTGGTTCAATGAATTATCCCTAATATAATAATTTTTATTTCAGATTGATTTTTTGAAAAGAGTTGGGGGTTCTACTCCACCAGATGCAACAAGGCGTGGGTTGAGAGCATCATTCTTAGATGATATTGCAAAATATTATTTATTGGAAGGCCTTAAAGGGAACATAAAGTTTGGACAGACACACATTCATTTGGCTCTAAGCTGTAAGTAAAGTTTTCAAATTTCTATTAATTAAATACTTCAATGAGACCAACATATGTCAGTAGCTTAGGTATTTTCCTTGAGAGCTATCAGCAATCCATCCTTGCATTTTGTTGAAATTCTTGCAAGGACATTACTTTTGTTATTTTGTGCTGTCCAGCGCCCAGAATTGAATTATGCTCTCTAGTCTCTTGGGTTGTATTCAAAGTTAGTACTCTCCCTTTCAATACAACCCTAGCATTCGATTATTTTTATTACCATTTCTATGATTTTCAAGATTGGCTGTTCTAAAAAATATCATGAGATAATTTCTGTTTTCTTTGAATGACATTCAATTATTGTTGTGCGTGCTTATTTCATTAACATTTGGACTAAACTTTTATTTCTCTAAAGTAAAGAAACCACTCTCCAGCCTTAAATTTATCAGGTGGATTTTGTGGGAAAATTAACTGCTTACGCCTTAATTATCGAGGTCATTTCAAGATCTCATGTAATGACAGTAATGATAATAGAATCGCTCAAGAAAATGACTAAGTATATGCAGCCAAGCTCGTGTCTCAAACCCTTGTTTGTCATTTCATATGAAGTAATTTGCCAACTCTTGCCTCATAGAAAGTCCAAATTTGTGGGCTCTGACCTAGGTGGCAAGTGCAATACTAATCCTGCTGATTTCATCAGCTGACCATCACATCTTATTGGTTATGTGCATCTATTTAAAAATGGCCCTATAAAAACTACTGTCTTAATTATATTATAGTCAATTTACTTCTCACCTTTATAATAAGATGAAAAGTACATTATACATATTTTGTAGTAATGTAAACTTTTTCTGGTCCCATAGTTATTTCTGAAGACCTTCTTCAGTATTTAAAGAGAATTGAGAAGACGCAGCTGGAAATTTTAAAGGAAATTCGGGCTTTGAAAAGAGCTAAGTCGAACTGCCAGATGCCAGATGAAAGTGACAACGACTTATTATTGACCTGGAAATTCCCCATGGATACAATGGAAGAATTTGATGCCCTGGAGGTGGAACTCCTCAAAAAGCCATTCCACGCAGCTCTGGTAAAATAAAACTTTTGAGTGTCATTTGTTTGATGGGCTTTTATAAGTAGCTATTTGTGAGTTTTTTTGTGTTGTAAAAATTCCTCTGATTTTTCAGACTGTAGAGTTATGCAGACGAGGTCGGAATAACATTACTGAGGGTGTTTTCGGCATGTTATACCACCTATTTACCAATAACCTTGGTCGGAGATTTTCATTTTTCGGCCATTCCAAAATGAACACTAAAAAAATCCAGTTCTGTGCCACCAGAACGTGTGCCTGTATTATTGGTATGTTGTGCTTATAAAATTATTTCAAAATGGGAACTGTTCAATAAAACTACTTGTGTCTAAAATCCTTACTAAAATTTAATTTCAGATGCTTTCCGTTGCAAGCCCACATTAAAGGAATATGGCCATAAGCACATAAAGGAGAAGGCAATTGACTGGTTCAGGCACGCTGAGTCAAGGCATCAGAGGGTGGAGGAAAGGAAAACAAATTGTAAATAAGGAATAATAAAAAAATTTCCTTTGAAACGACACAATTTAAAGTATTATTTATTAAAGGTTGCATCACGTTACGCTTCTGGTGGTGAAGATTTGTGAAAATGTAGTAAGGATTAAATTTTGGCAGTAAATTGGTTGACGTGAGACGTAGCTGCAACGTTGTGGCAACCTATATGGTTTACAGAAGGTTGCAGGCAGGTTGCAATCATGTTACGTGTCACGTTGCAAAGATGTTGTGAAGACGTTGTGAAAACGTAGTACGGAGGACGTTTGGCAGTAAATAAGACGTTGTCACAACGTTGCATGGAACTCCCAGTTGGTTGCCGTGAGACGTTGCTGCAACGTTGTGGCAACCATTATGGTTTACAGGGATAATAATTAGTATATTTCCTGAAGTGTGGAAAATATAATATGGAACTTCTTCGAAGTAGCCCACTTGCTCAAAATTTCACTTTTAAGTAACTTAATGGGATAAAAAAATTCCCCTTTTTCTGTTGCTGTTCCTTACATTCTTTACCTACAGCAAAAATATAGGAGATAAAACTATCCGCTTATTATTATTACATTTGTTACCTATCAATGAGCTGTAGGGTTCTACGGTACTTATTCATTTGGTTTTGTAAGCATATATTCGAGTTACTCTAACATTATCCAGTCTTTCCCTAGTTTCAAGAAAGAATTACTTCAGTTAATTATATTAGAGTTTTCGTAGTAAGTACCAATAAATCAAGAGACTGAAATTCGTCGGCACTTTTTCATCCGAACAGTTCGTCGTTCACCGCCTTGGGGGACCGTGTGAAAATACTTATTTGAGGCATTTCCACTGGCATTACTGCACATAGGCACAATGCAGTACTTATAGCTGCGCTTCGACAAATCGACGAAATACGTACAACAGAAACGGCGTAATATCCACAAAATCACTAATTCTTTACCTCCTCTACAGTGATGCGCACGGACGCGAACAACACTATTGCATGAGCTGACGTCATTCAAGATGGCAGTGGTGCGAATTACGTTCTTCTTGCATGGCAAGTGACAGCTATTTAAAATGCTCGAAATAAAAAAATGCAAGATTATATGGCCAAAGTGTTACGCCACTTAGTTTAATATTTGCACGTACTTTTCAGAAAGGTCTTTACCTTGATAGGTGTCCAGAGGTCTATTGAGAATAGATATATTTCAGAGCGACACGGAGAACAAATTGGAACCCCAATAAATTTCTAGATGTTTCAGCAACGATGCGTCTGTGTTCTAATATGCGTGGAAAAGTGGCTTTTACACATCCATCGATTATTTTTAAGCATTATTTGTTAAGGTGGCTAAATAAAATCTTACACTTAAGAGCCAACTTAAAGATTACCGCCATCTCAACTTTCTCCAGAAATTTAAGAGAAATTTTAACGCACCGTTGCCCGGGGTTTCGGTGTTAAAAATACCGTAAAAGCATTTTCCGATAGATATTGACATAACATTGTCTTGGTGAATATCTATATTATTTTCTGCTGGATAATGTATACTTTTTATGATTTCTTATCTTTTTAAGTTGGAATTCAGTTTTGTTTTATTGATCAATCTTGCAGTAGATGAAGGTATTAAGTAATGGGTATTATATACACTCTTTCCAAAGTTATTTGATTTTAAGATCAAGTTGTACACAGTGTTGGATCTTGTAATGACTCCGGTCCCAACTCGCCTGGCATATTGGGAACTTTGCACAAATAATTTCTGATTGGTATTTGTTCCAAGATGTATGGTTTTCTGGAAGGTCACACGTTTGATAAAACTATATATTATTATTTTTCCCACATTATTATGTCTCCTATTGTAATCATTAGCTGCTAGCGCGCTGAAACCGATCATTTTGTGACGCAAGGTCTCCTTTTCGCTGTTATACGCTCTACAGTTGCTATGCAGTATTGATCCTTCTTTTACTTTGAGTTTCTGATAAGTCGTTCCTTAGTAAGGAAACCCAAAAGAATAATGTTATGCATTCAGGAATAATGAGAAATTAAAATACTATGGGAATAAAATAGCACTATGGTTAGCAATAGTACGATAGTTTAAGTCGGACTGGAAGCTGCGATTCGAAATATTGCATTCAAGAATGAATTATCATGAACGCTCCGACCGGAAAATTTGGGATCAGAGATGACTGTTATACTTTCATTAATATATTTTTGCGATGTTTGCTGTGAAACATGGCAAAAAATGGAAATTAAAAGTTCTGCGGACCTAATGAAAACCAACTAGAGTATACTGACTCTAGAATCTTTTGATACATCGGAAAATTGGACATGAACATTTTATTCGCATTCTCGCGGGAAAACCTCACAATTCGCGTTATCACATTTTATATTTACCACGATTTTCAACTATTTTTAACGTACTAGTGCTAGGCACGGAGCAAAGGTTTTCTCATCGATTGTTTACCGCGCTTTCAAACGTAACTACCGTTCCCTAAATATTAAGGACACGCAACAATCGCTCCGAAAACCTTCGCTCCGCGCCGTACGGACACTTGTAGGAATGAGCGATATATCGCTAACTGTGATTGAATCACCGTTACTGAAAAGTAGCAGTCACTGTCGGTGATACAATATTCGAAATCACTTTGATTGGATCACTGGAATCGGTGAAGATAGCACAGGGTGCTACCAAGTGATATGCGATATATCACTACCTGTGATTGAAGAGAAGTAGCCGATCACTGCCTGTGACTAAATCACTGAATACTCGAAATCACTGCGACTGTGAATACGGTGAAGTCAGCTTCGGCAGCTACCATGTTGCTACCAACACTATAACAACAAAATAAGGGTGTATTACTCATATTTTATGATAATTGAGACATTCTCTACGAAATATACAATTAACGGTTTGAATCAAGATGGTTTGATTACAAAACATGTTTAAAAATGCCGACGGGATTTAATGATTGCTACCTATCAATTCCTTTACCATATCAAATGTACTCAATTATCGTAATATGAACTCGGAATCATAACTATTCCCTCAAAAAAAAATTTTGCCTAATTTTACAATTTTCTATAAGTTTATTCGTTCCTTTAGAGGGGAGCTCATTCCTTGGAATAGGGTGGTTTCCTATTATTTTTTATTGCCTAAATCGAAAGATTATTACTCCTGGAGCACGTATTTAGATTTTTAAATGACGATATCTATTTTTCGCGATTTAATGAAAAGTGAAAATTTTCAAGCGCGCGAAAACACGACGGCTAATTATGAATGCTGGGAAAACTCCGTGTGACGTCATTCTGGTTCCCGCTGCCGCAAGTGAGGTGACCTTGGGGCGAGGCTTTAAGCGTTGATACGACGCAGGATGCTAGCAGGTAGCAGAGTACCCAGCTAGCTGGTAGCGCTTGGCTAAAATAAGGATTATTAATGCCTCATCAAACGAAGAAAACTTTCCGACCTTAGCCAGTTTTAATAGGTGATTATTAAGGGTGTTCTATACCTCCGCGAAAAACGGCTCTGCAGACTTCAGGTTGCTCGCCATTTGCTCGCTTATTATACACTCTGGAGAGAACTTTTTTTGGATATGGTTTAAGCTAAGATTATTGTTCTCGGCAAGCGAAAAAAAAATATTTGAAAAGCATTTGTTAATTAGTTATTGGCACTGAAAAACACAATAAAACGCCCGTTTTCTCGATGTAATTCTACCTCGTAGAAAGCGCGATTTGAATTTTTTTTGGGAAATGAGAACATTCTTCCTTCTTCTTGGAAATAAGATACGTTTCATCAATGTGATCTTTGTAATAACCACGCTATAGCCCAATATCCCGAGCGTGTTTTCTCAACGTCAAGCGCCTACGATCTTTTCTTCCATGGCGCTGCTGTATGACCCCCCACTCTGGGTGAAAGAGCTTCTCACCCCACAGCAGTCTCTCTCACTACCTCCCCTACATCGTCTCTTGTGTCCCCTCCATCTGTTTTTTTTCCTCTATGCTTTCCTCGACCTAAGAAGCCCGTCTGACCCAGCAGGCCAACAGTTTTCTTTTCGTTATTATCCGAAGCCCTGTGTTCTTGTGTTGCGAGCGGCATGTTTGAAACGGGGCTAGCGCGAGTTTTCAAGTTTTCTGTTCTTATGCATGGAAAGTGAAAGGAAATCAAAGAGGAAGCATATCTTATGTGGGAAGGTGGAAAAGAAGTACTAGGAATAATGGTGAATATATAAATCCTTTTGAAGTGTGCTTCATTAATAATAGTTTGTATATCTTTAGACACGTATTTTCATCCACGTAAAATCTCTAATAACGTGATGCAGCTAATAAATAGACTATCAAATTATTTTAACCATTTTAGTCATTACAAACCTGCAACAATAGATGTTATTTACACTTCAGAAGGAGAAACTGCTTTTAAGTAAGTACCTCTCGATAATGTAATGGCTATGATTATAATATATTAATTTTTTGTAACCAAGCATTGAAAATAAGATGAATATAGAGAACATACTGCACATTATCAATTAGATTCTAGGTTACACCATTGCCTTTTAAGTTCTTGCTGGCGCTAACCAAGAATAAATATTTCACCGATTAGGTAATATAACGTGCACATCTTCATTTCGTGTCTAAATATTTTCAAAAGTAACCGTTATATCATCAAAACACGATATGTAAAGTATCACGTTGTTTTATTTGTCTCGCATTTCCGACATATATGTTTCTCGATAACTTGCAACCGAGGGAGAAAACTTCGAAAAGTTATTTCCTTATAAAAATATTCTTATTTATTAAAATTAGTATTATTAATCGTTACGTGAGTCACCCAAAAGAAAGAATTTGAACTTGAACCACCATATCACTAAGCAAGGGTTGATGTTTGGTCGATGTAATACAGCGATGACGTCTAGATGACCGAATTTAATCGTTAACTATCTCCTATTTGCGTAAATATGCTTGTGGTATGCAAAAAATAGATACACGAGATCCAATGAACCGGCGAACCAGTTTTACAAGTATAAGACAAGAATTTTACTTGTGTAGCAGGAGTGACGAGAAAACAAACAATACACACGGATAAAACTTGAATGTGGGATATTTATTTCTCTCGAGTGAAGTTATGCAAACTAACTTCGCGGTATATCTCTCACCAACAACCTGTTTCACGTGCTGCTTACACTCTTCTGAGCGATTGATTCTCTCAATGAATGGTTCTCACTACAGGTCGTAATGAACCGAAACTCTGATGATGAATGCAACATTTCTCGGAAGAGGGCGGCAACTTCCGCGATTTTTCAATTCTAATTTTTGTGAGAATGACTGAACGAGGTAGTTAGTTTTTTTTGCCCATCCATCGACCGAATTATTAACTAAAATTACGATTTCGTGTCAGAGTAAACGACCGCATTGCGATATAAATATGCGAGACTTCATATAAAATACTAGTGCACAGGATCAGGTAGACTCATTATATTTAACTGTTGAAATTCTTCGGCATAATAATGCGTCTAGAAATTTATGACAAATAAATGTAATTTCATTAAAAATTCTTCAGTTTAGAATGATACTAACATCACCGCAGCGCGGTTGTAGTCTTTGGGAAGAAACTAAAATTTCTCAGGAGCATTACCCGATCAATTTTTCTCTACCCCTCAGTACACTGTATGACCCTTCCGGGATGGAACCCTGCATTGAAGTTAGGTCTTCTACTTGATAAGTTTCCCATTTTATTAATTCCGAAGGGAATTTTAGTTCTTATACTCCACTATTATTTAACATGAATGAGAATTCATATATACCAAGACTGTTATTTGCCACGAATAAAACATTTCGCTTAGCCGCGATTCAAACCCAGATCCTCCCAATTTCCGGTCAGCTACATTACCAAGTAATTTTTTTCTAGGCGAATCTTAGACACAAGTAAAAGGAGAATTTCATATTCAAGGAAAAAGGTTGCTTCGAGGTATAATTGGTAGCATATTTGACCGGCCATCGGGGATATCCGGGTTCGAATCCCAGGTTAGTCAAATGATTTTTTCATGTAGATTATCATACTTATTTAACTATGCACTCGTGCGCGTGACTGCGTACAAAGTTGCTTTTTCGACGCAGTACTTTGTATGAATGAGAGCACAAAACCTTTTGCATGTGACGCAGGAGTATCCTCTTTCACAAATAACTGTAACCACTGTACGATAGATAATATTTAGTTGCCGTTCCATGCTTAACAACTTTATTTGGTAGAATGATTAATGATTTTCAAACGCTCTACATAAAAACATATACTTAATTCAACTTACAAATAAAATCCGAAGATTCAAACGTTATGGAGCGGAATTTTTCCATATTGAAACAATCACTTGCAATTTTCCACGATTATAAGAAAAGTTATTGTGACCCAGATTTCAATGATATAACAACATCTTCAACGTACAAATGGCGTGTTATTCATTCAATGTATCTTCTTGGGACTAAGTTATGTCCGATTCCGAACTAATGGATTCGACTTTGTCAATATTTGGCCCGCTTTAATTTCGTAGGGGATAAATTATTTCTAATGCCTTTACTAATTTACTTTGAAAAATTGCGAGAAATATTCCTCCTTCCGTTAATTATGTAAAAGATAAGGAGCATACGATAGAAATTCAGGGAAAAAGGTTCTGCCCAAAATAAAAGGATAATTATGGTAAAGCTAGAGACTAAGCCGGTAGATACCGTAGTGGTACATGTTAACATACCTACGACGGACTACTAGGATGAAGAAGTTTAAGGCGTCTATGAAGATATCACCGCAGTAATCAAACAGGTAAGACGTGAAGAAAACCTTATAATTTTAGGTGATTGGAAGGAGAAGGGTTTGGGTGTCAATATTGACTGAGAAAAATAGTATTCTATGATTCGCTGACGACATAGCAATCATAGCCAGGACAGAGAAGAATTTTAAGAAGATTTTGACAAATATAGAAAGGAAAATGGCCAGATATCAGTTGAAAATCAACAAAAGGAAGACTAAGATATTAGTATGTAGTAAAAGAGAGGAGGCTAGGACAAACATTAAGGTAAGAAATCAAAAGCTAGAAGAGATTTTCTTACCTGGGAAGCCGAATTACCAACGATGGACGAAGCAAGAAAGAAATAGTCAGTAGAATAGCGCTGGCGAAGAGGGCTTACTACAAAAAGATGAATCTTCTCACATATGAGAATACAAGCATAGAAGTAAGGAAGCAATTCATCATACGCTACATATGGAGTGTGATTCTCTAGGGAAGTGAGGCTTGGACGTTGATAGCAGCAGAGAAGTCTATGATTGGAAGCATTCGAAATGTGGTGCCACCGAAGAATGATGAAGATAAAATTGATCGAATGAGTAAGTAATGAAGGAGTGCTAAGAAAGTGGGAATTAAAATAAGTCTTCTAAAAACCTAAAGGAATTTCTTCCTTGGTTTTAGCCTCACTAAGACAAGGAATTTTAGTTAAAAATTGAAATTCAGCTCCTGGCTTGTCGATTGCTTTCACAAAGTATTTCATCTGTCCTAGTTTTATGTGAAATGATGGCAAGTAAATATTTTCTGTCGGAACCAGGGAAACATGGGCGACATTTTCATAACCATGAGTGAAGCTTTCTCGCAGAGGCCATTTCCGTAAGATGTAATGTTTTCTCGGGCGCGGCTGTTGTATTCAAGGGAGCAGCAGTATTTCGTGAAGCCTGATTGCAGTCCCGTGAGTAGAGCGACAACTTTCAGATTAGCGCAAACTTACCAATTATAATCACGATAATTAGTACTCTCAAGGATTCAACTGATATATCGGTACGTCTCCTTCATATCAGCAGAGTATGCAGATAGGATAGAAGGTAACTCATTCCCATTGGCCAACAGGACCACTTCAAAGCTTGTCTTTGACGAATCCATAAACAGTCTCCATTTTTCTGGGTCACATGGCATCATAATTTCTATCAACAATGCATTTAATTACAGTAAAAAAACCAAGCCTTCATCTTACGTAGAAATTAATTTCAGTGTTGGCGCTCTTGTCCTACTGGAAAAGATTTTTATGCCCTTTTGTAAGAGATTGGCATCCATATAGACGCAACTTCGTACCATATGTTACATTAGTTTCTCCAAGTATTTCAAATTACTGTAACAAGTGGTGCAGCAAACACTTAGAGCTTAATCCTAGCCCTGACCGCCAATTTGGCAGCCAGAGAAAAATTTATAAGCAGTTTAAAGAATCAAAGAAAGAGATTATTGTTGCGATGTTTTAGTCAATTCACCGCAAACATAGCAGAAGCGATGACGATGATTTTACACACGTGTAATTTAATTACATATTAAATCACGGTAATATTCACAACTCAAGCCCACATACTGACATTCACCTGGAAAAAGCCGGAGTAAAACATTTTTTACTGTTTTGCACTATTTAAATTACTTGGAAAAAAAGGATCCTTGTCCAGAACACCGAAAGAGTTGACTCTGCGATCGCTAGAGGTATACCGAGGGAAGATGATGACAACTTCAATATACATAATTGATTTTAGAGGCTGATACTTTGCGGAATTCCATGATTAAGGAGAAAGAATACTTTTTTAATCCAATGAAATCATAAAATCTCAGTTTTACATTCTTCGTGGAACTAGAAAGTAGGTATTACTTTTCTTTTTTTAGCTGCGAAATCAAAAAAATTGCCGTCCAAGCCTGAGCGGGAGAGGCACTGCGAGGGCCAGAGTAGTAAAGTGAATCTTCCGAGCTATTGCTACATATTTTAATTATTGCTGCTATGCTAAACAGCAAAATATGTTTATTAATACTGCTGTTTCTTGCTGGTTTGTATTATTATCTTTCGGGGAGGATGATGTGAAATAGAAGCTGGAAATATTTTTAAATACGTGAAAATTTGCGAAAAAATGGCAAAATTGGTCATTATCAATGCGTTTTTACACAATTGACGGAGACTAATTCCCCTAAAATCTACATCTTTACCATTAATATTATTTTTTCAGAATTTTGCACCCCTCAAAACCCCTAGAAAAAATTTAAATGCTAAAATAATCCTTTTAATTTCTCCAAATGACCGAAAAGTGGTAAAAATTGGAGGCTCTTCCGAAAATAGTGGGTGATGGAGAAAAAAAGAGTTAATATTCGGATTTAGGAGGTCATTTTAAAAACTAAATAGCAGGAATGGTGTCAGGGCCGATTTTCATGCCGTCCAGCGATAATTTAAGCAAAGATGATCATTTGAATCCACACCCCCTTGATAGTATTGTAAAATGATATAAAGCCAGGAAGCATTTTGTTACCACTTGAGGCAGTAATACTTGCGTCATAGATAATCGCAGAAATAAATACTACATGGATTTTATTGAAACGTAGGTATTACAACGCGGAAATGTCGGGAGTAAAGCAAAAAGGGAAGGATGTAAGACAAGGGCATACCCAGGGTCATAACTAGGGGGGGTAAGCCATTGTCTAGAAGTGGGCGCAAGCCAAGTTGTGACATTTTAGCATAAAAAGGTGAATGAAAAAAATATTTTAAGAAAATTATAACAGCGCATTATTAGTTTCTGATATCATTTCATAGAAAAAATATTTTTATTTTAGTTAAGTACATATCTTATACCTACTAATGCATATCATTTTTCGTGGGTTTAAAGGAAATTTGTTGAATACTTTCGTTTCAATTCAGTACCGATTTTGCTTAAGGACTTCTGCGATTTTTGCTTCTGGAGGGGGTGCAATTGCCCCCCCCTGCCCCTCGCCTATGATGTAAGGTTCTATTTTTTCTTGGGGGAGATTCAGGAGGAACGTCTGCTTTGTTCTTACTCATCGTCCTTACCATATTCAATCTTTTTTTGATAAAGGTCTACTGTTAAAGGCATGCTGGTACACCAACTGTCACTGGTAATATTTCTTCCTCTGCAGTCAATGTGCTCTGCTAAGCGTTTGACAATTTCATGAGGTGAATTGGATCCTTTGAAAGGGCATCTGGCTACGTGCCCATATAAATTTCAATTTTTAGGTAAAATTTCCTAGCATCCACCGCAGCAATGACTTCAATACCATATTTCTTTGGCTTTTGGATAGATACTGCGTTAGAGGACATCGTCCTCGAAATGATATAAGTTGCTCAAGGATCGTGATGTACTCTGATGGTGTTTTTGAAAATTCAAATTTGTTGGATATTTTATTAATGAACTCAGTAACTGCAGCTTACTAGTCAATTTTCTTACTTTCTAGTCTAGTGCTGAGGTCATAAAAACTAATGCACCGTAGAAAAAAAATCCGATAGCTCAGTGTACGGGAAAAAATTTGATAGACTTCTTTGCTCCAAATCTCCCTAATATCAACATGGGAAATTTCATACGCACCTGAGAGAAAAAGGAGACTAATAAGAGCCAGTTATTCATCTTCACTCAACTGCCAAGTATCACGATCCTTTGCATAATTTCCAGAAACAGAATTAAAGTAGAAATTAGTGATTTTAACAATTATGTAATAATGCTGTGCAAAAAGAGGCGAAATGCTGATGATTCTTCACACAAACTTTTAGCACATGGGTGTATTCCAGGAAGATGAGTCATCGGCGATTTCATTAAGCCAAATGCGATGGAATGAATTTTAATCGCCTTCACGATGGATCGGAAGCGAGAATAAATTGTAACACTTTTGATCGCATCGGGTCAAAACTTCGGTTGCAGCAAAACTAGGGAACACCTTGAATATTAAGCGTTACTTATGGTTAGAATTACAAGAAATTAGAGACCAGAAAAACTCTAGTTCGAACGGCATCATTTTATTAAAAAAACATCGAAGAAAAAGTCAATATGACCCGATGCGATCTATTCAGATTTATTGGCCTTATTAAAGCTGTATGTGATGTCTGATGCAATATGCAATTTATGATGTTCTTACCATATAAATCAATAAATATTAAAGATAATAGAAAATCAATTTTCGTTCATTCATTATTTGTCATATGTCTCATTAGTGTTCTCCCTGCAGCGCTATGATTACTGAATAAACATGTTTCGGAAAGTAACTGTATTGAATACAAGTTTTCAAATGGACGTGGGTGATTACTATTTCATTCATACTGAAGAATAACGTAAAAATGTAAAGTTGTACTTTTAAAAAAAGTTTCACGAAGTACGCGCATTTCGGCTAGCGTAATTGACTTTTACGATGCTTTAATTTTGTGATATGAACGTTGACCAGCTCTCCCCTTCGAGGAGAGTCGAATAAGGAGAGAACGATACAAGTAATCGTCTTTCTTCATTGAAGCCGGCCGTACTTCCCAGCCTCGTCGAGAGCGTGCGTATTTGGATTCTTCCAAGAAACGGCAACCGAGTGGCTGAGGTGGGACTAATGCCGCCAGAGAGCAAAAATCAACCTCCGAATCCCGACCACTCTCAATATCGACCCTCCGCAGTGAAACTTGATACAGCGACGGGTGTTTTTTTCGGTCGGAGCGAAGCTCGACCCCTCCTCCTTTCCTTTTTTTTTCCTTCGATCAGCGACTACTCCCCTCCGCCCAAGGAGGCTTCCCATTCCACTGGCCGTAGCGGCCGACTTCGCAACTAAAATCCGGCGACGGTTGAATTTGGATTTTTGAATTAGGATAGAACACCCTTAAGACATGTTTCCCTGAGCTCTGTGCCTCATGCATGCATTGGTAATCTCAGACGATGTAAAACTCCTATCTACTCGTATAGAAACTAGGTCCCTGTGACGTCACGTGGAGTGGCATCGCATGGGCGCCAATCTGGCCTTTTTCAAATACAGTTAAAATTGACCATTGCCATTCGTCTAAACCGGTATTTCTAAAACCAAATAATTTGTATATTATGGATACACTAATGGTGGGTAACGAATCGCAATCAATGCCTTTCGTTTTCTTTGATGAAGGAAACTATCCTATTGGGCAAAGTGGCAGGAATAGCAGCGCCACAAATCACCGCTGACTTTTAAGAGTTATTCTCCTCGGTGATCGCAATCACAGTTAAGAATCACCGTTACTGATGAGTAGCGGTCACAGGTATCGAAGTGATCCGAAAATCACAGTTCCGCTCATCTCTAGATATACTCGCTTGATTTCGATGGCTTGCGTCGCCGGACAGACCACTGTCCGTCGTCCTACCGAGTACCTCATCTCGTGTGCCTCCCTCCTTTCTTCTCGACCTTAACCCATGTACCACTATCTTTTCATTTCGCTTCCTCGGCACTCTCTTCCTTCTGCCGCTCAAATGTCTTCATCCTCCTGGGATTACGAAACCTAACCTTACTGAGCTATATCTTCACAGTGGAGCCGAGTCATCTGTGGTCAGCCAAGAGGCAGCCGTCGAATTACATTCGCTCAAGTTCCCTCCCATTCATCTCGTCGGAGTCAACATAAACAGCGGCGTTTTTTGCTTACACCTGCCTGAAACACACGATCATTTTTTTCGTCCCTTTCTAAGGATAGCTCCAGCTATCGCTCCAATGATGGCCGAGGAATGACCGTTTCATGCATTCATTTTTCGCGCTGGCTCCAAAGGGATGGCGATCCCGTCTCATACTTATGATTCTTATCGTAATTATATCTCCTGCATGTTGAATGCATCGTGAAAAAAATTGTTGAAGATGCTCATGTAATAGTTTTCGGCAAAAGGCAAATTTATGAAAATAATACGAGACAAAAATGAAAATTTGTTCTGACACAAACAACTAAGATTAATCGAGGAAATTTATTATGAATTGTTAACATGATCATGTAGTTTCGGAGAGAATGTTTTGTTACAACAGATTTTTTTAAATTGTCGTCATCTCTAAGCACAGCAGACGGAATACATTTTCCGTCTCCCATGAAAGATATAACGTATCGGCAGAAATGGTTCGCAAGTTATATCACCTGTTAAGGCCGTTTTACACGGGGCACGGAATTGCGCAGGTTAGAACTGCATTAATTTCTAAAGTGGCGTGTAATTGCGCGAATGCAAGAACGAAACAAAAATGAAAATTTGTTCTAGCACAAACAACTAAGATTAATCGAGGAAATTTATTATGAATTGTTAACATGACCATGTAGTTTCGGAGAGAAAGGCTTGTTACAACAGATTTTTTTAAATTGCCGTCATGTCAAAGCACAGCAGACGGAATACATTTGCCGCCTTCAAGAACAGGGGCTATTTCGCCATCTCACGTCCACGCATTCTCGCATGTGTTCTAGCAAATTCGCCGCTTTACACGACGCAATTATGATTGCGCCTTCGTACATACGTCAGATAGTTCAAGTACGTGCCCCGTGTAAAACGGCCTTTAAGCATTGTGACTATGCAATACGTGATTTATTTGAAATCAATTTTTCAAATTTTGATCTATGAAATGCTGTACTTTAAATGTTCGTTCAGAAATCCCCCCACACCACCTTCCCCTCTTCATATCTCCTCCCCTCATCCCAGAAGCGATTTGCTGAGTCGCACTA
Source organism: Ischnura elegans (assembly GCF_921293095.1). NCBI lineage: Eukaryota > Metazoa > Arthropoda > Insecta > Odonata > Coenagrionidae > Ischnura > Ischnura elegans. Next base: position 8,001,960 of record NC_060252.1, read on the forward strand.
TGTGAGCGGCTCTCTGGCGTGTGCTCTGAGCGGTGAGCCAGCTCCACAAAAAGATTCGTTTATGCCATCACTATCTGAGGGACTACTTCCAACGATTGCGAGTGTTTACATTTTATTAATACAACCACTCAGTGATACAACCCATACTAAGGACTTGAATATATGAGAGGGTAGAGCGCACCATGGACTAATCCTCAATCGCGTGAATGTCACACATTCAAGGTAGAGCTCACTTTCCTTTCCCTTGGGCACCTCTTGCTTCTAGGAACTTATTTTAAGGTGCCCCTGTATCAGTGGGTCTGTGAGCTCTTTCTAACCAGTAGACTAACACACTCCTCACATTTTACTAATTACGATTGGAAATTTAATCTCCAATGACATTAAATATTCACGTACCCGTAGCAGTATCAGTATTTTATAGAATATATGAAAAATAATGTAATTCGCTAACTTTTTTCCATTTTTCAAATTAATATTGAAGTTGAAGCGATGAGGGTTTCATTGGTGGCAGGCACATTACCAGGGGTATTTCAGGAGCTTCAGCCATCCCCCCTGAAATTTTTTTCCCTTATGGCGAATACCGGCCATACTTACATCGCATATGGGGACAAACAGTCCAGGGGCGCTTATTTTATCTTTCTTAATCTCAACTATTAGAATTTGTGAACTGAGGCCAGTGTCTACAAGAGGATCAGTCTCAAGATGGCCTCCTAATGTGTTGCCACCCAGCGCGCATTTAAATGGTTTACAGAAGTCGCCACTCGTGTCGCTTACGGACAAATTTATGCGAGTTTCACACGGAAATAAGGTATGATTGGGGATATTAATCGAAATTTATACACACGGTGATGTGATCTATAAAATTAATGACCTTTCAATGCTAATCCTTGTAATTGCAAACATTTTACTGCGAAATATTGTCAAAAATTGGACCGCATAGCACTCATCACCGCGCCGCGGACATTTTTGAAAACCGATTAAAATGCGATCGAAGTGCGAGAAGAGAATTCATCCTTTTTTGGGATGCAATTTGGCCTCCTCTATGCAGACCTCTTGGAAAAATCAATCGGATATCAGAAACAAACGCCTGCGGAGACCAGACCATGATAACAATGGGCATATCTAAAAAAAAACATCCATGGATATGAATTTCAGCAATATGAAAACGAAATTTATAGCATATTTAACGAAAATTTTGATTTTCTAATGCCTATTATTGAAGAAAATTAGAAAAAGGAATATCGGTAACCGGCCCCCCAAAGCAATTTTATGGCTACGCGTCTGATTGTTGTCTTCGGATTTTGTTTACTGCGCAGACGCCACGCAGGTAAAAATGGATTGGGGCTTCAGCCTGCTCTCATGAAAAGTTTGCAGCTGCTCCAAGCGGTGAGAGATAAGACACGAATCGTCGGCAGGAAGTCGCCAGTCCATCGGCCTACACATATGGCATGCAGACCACGAGCTGGGCGTTCAAACGAATTGGGATACTAGATACTCCAACAGTATGGAGCTCAGTGGTGAAGCTTTGATGCCTCAGGAAAATCCTCGAAATGAGAGGTGACTCCAGGAACGGGAATGCATAAAAAACTCAGAAATGTTAGACCCTGTAGGAGATAATATAAAAACCTAGCTTTTTGCCGTATTTCTGAGAGGAAAAAAACCCAGGGGATTGAAGGAGATAATACCCCACTGTAGGAGTTCGGCGGATCTCCAATGCAGCGGCACAACGATTCGGGTTTTACCAGAACCGCTGCACCCACACCGATTTGACTGGTTTTTTTAATCGTGCCCCTAAGTATCGGTTCTCAAGTGATGCAGAAAGGAGGCGGTCCCCCGCCGTGGAACCATTAAGAAGAGGCGGATCACAATCGTAACGGGGAGAATTGCTAAATCATAGAAATCAGGGGCGGATCCAGGATTTCTTTCTGGGGGGGGGGGGCAAAACGAACGCAATGATAATGGGACCGTATTGCATATTTTATAAGGGTCTGGGGGGTGCGTGCCCCCGCGCACCCCCCCTCCCTAGATCCGCCTATGATTGAAATGCTATGATGAGAAACGAGACGAAGATTTAAAACTCTGGTGAACGATTATGTGCGTATGGAAAAAGCTAGCCATTTGTGCAAATTGCATGACGGATGAAAATATCAATTTAAAAGAAAGACCTTAGGTTTAAGACACAAAAACATTGGATACCGCAAACATGTCATATTTCCGATCAATTTACAGCTGTATTCCCACGATTAAAGAAAAAAAGCAAGTCTTCAAAAATGAAGGTTTTACAAAAAATTAAGCGAAGAAATCTCTTCGTGGAAAAAACCGATCCTTTAAGGAGAAGTATAACGAATACGTCCAGTATAAACAAATGTGGTAGAATAGGTTCCATTAAAAAATTCTAATCAGTATGAAAAAAAAGTCGCTTACTTGAAAAAAAAATCCGTTTGGAAGAGACCGGTCCAGAATAAAATACCAATGCAAAAGAAAAAACCGGTTCACTACATACGATAACGGTTTTTTCATGAACCAAGAAACAGATTAGGAAATCCTGAACCGTCCAGCCCTACTCCAGTCGGTCCCGTAGAGGCATGATATATACGTCCAATGCCAATCATCCCTCTTTTCCATCGTTTTTCAAAAATTTCCGCAATTTAAGTTGTGTTCAGAAGCCGAACGTCGTTCTGTGATTTTGTCAAATATAATCAAAATGCCTTGTGTTGCATCAAAATGGAGCCACATTTTACCCAACCCACAGAAATATATTTACTGAGACAATCATAAATTGAATTATCTTCATTCCCTATTGTCATATTTCTAACATCGACATCAATGGATGTCACGTGTAAAAATTACAATTTTAAAATACGATTTACTTACAGTAAGTTGAAAATAAGCAGACATTCATTTTGAGCATCACAGTTTCGGTGAATGGATGGTTTTGTTTCTTACTTGCTCATGTTTTTTTTAAAGGGAGTTCGTTATCCCAGAAATGCATGTTTCTGTACAAACGCTTAGTCAAATGGGGCCGGACCTACTTTCTGCCGTACGCCGTAAATTAATTTAATTGTTCGACTTTCTATCGAGGTAGTTGAATGGGTGACAAAGGTGAAAAGTGCTCACAGTGGCGTTTGTATAAAAATACACAGCTTATTTTGCGATAACATTTTAAAACCAGAGACAGGCCGTCGTTTTTCCGATATTATTAAGATGAATTTGTTGTAAAAAAGCAAATATTTGCTAACTTCGAAAAAATGGGTCAGTTTAAAATTGATTGGTACTTTTTTGTGCCGTAGAATGCAAATAACGCATACGTAGATTATAGACGTTAAAAGTAAGCAGTATAATCAATATTGTTTGATGTTTATTCTTGTTTTGAGCTCTTGATTGTCGCTTTTTCCCTACCTACAGAGGCAGACCAAAACAAAGCAACAGAAAAGAAAAAGCCGTGCGCAGTTGCCATATCGTGCATCGTGACGCACAGCACCGTGGCAGTTTATGAATCATCCGAACTTTTGATTTAAGGCATGATTATAGAATTTTAACGGCAAATTCCTTCGGTGGACCAAGCATCCAAGAACGGGTTTTCGGAGACGGAATCCAAATGATTTCGAGTGCTATTGCTTTTAACGGTGCGAAGCAGAAAGAAGTACGTAGAAACGTTATCCCGTGTAAAAGACTGTATCTGATTGCTTTGGTATCATCTTGACATCGGCGAAAAGAGTCACCGTGAAGCAAAAGGTTTGTGACAAGAATAATGAAAGTAGAGACCATCCTACGGTACAGCAGAGGCTACTTGTGTTGAGAGGACCGAAGATCTTCATCGACGATCTCACGATTGGTGCAATAAGGTCAGTGCAGAGGTTATATTTGAGGAATATGGTTGACACATTATGCAGGTTGATGGATAACTCGCCATACAACCCCAACCTAACATCCTGAAGTTCACCTGAAGAGAGCAACAGGGATTCTTTTACCGCACGGGCCGGTCGTTTAAAGGAAGCGCGCCGACTACCGAATCGGTGAGCCTTTTTTCTCCTCCCTCTCCCACGACAGAGCAGCCGGTACGCGTATAGAAACATCTAGATAAATAATAAGCGACATAGACCTTATTAGTGATATTTTAGTAAATTTTATACGTACCAGCCTTGCATTCATCGTACAGAATAAATCAGCACCAATCGATAGGGTAGTTTCCTTCATCAAAGAAAATGAAAGGCAATGATTGCGATTTGTTACCCACCATTGGTGTATTCATAATATACAAATTATTTCGTTTTAGAAATACCGGTTTAGACGAATGGCAATGGTCCATTTTTATCCTCATTTGAAAAGGGCCAGATTGGCGCCCATGCGATGCCACTCCACCTGACGTCACAGAGACCTAGTTTCTATACGAGTTTTACATCGTCTGAGATTACCAATGCATGCACGAGGCACAGAGCTCAGGGGAACATCTCTTAATAATCACCTATTAAAACTGCCTATGGTCGGAAAGTTTCCTCCGGTTGATAAGGTATTAATAATCCTTATTTAAGCCAAGCGCCTAGCAGAGTACTCAGCTACCTGCTAGCAGGGTACATTGCCACCTGCTAGCAGACTGCATCGCAGCGGCGCACAATATCCTCGCCCCAAGGTCACCTCACACGGCGACAGCGGGAACCAGAATGACGTCACACGGGATTTTCCCAGCATTCATACTTAGCCGTCGCGTTTTCGCGCGCTTCAAAATTTTCACTTTTCATTTAATCGCGAAAAATAGATATCGTCATTTAAAAACCTAAAAGCGTGAAATGCGTACTCCAGGAGTAATAATTTTTCGATTTAGGCAATAAAAAAATAATAGGAAACCACCCTATTGTCAATTGACCAATTTATTTCGAATTTGGCAGAGATTTGCGTAGTGTACGACAAATCCATCAATTTGAATTATATAAAAATTAGTTTTCTACCAACTATTAATAATGGGCTTTCTTATATCAAAACATAAACTTACTTCTTACGTACTAAAAATTCTTATATCAAACTTTAAAATTAAAACTACGGGAGTACCCAACGTTTGAAGTTAGGAAACTTGATTTTACGCGCATAAAACGGTACTTTTTTGATAAAATTAACTGCAGGAAATACTATGGAGACTAAGTTTTTTAAAGTAAATGTTTCGACGTAGAAATAAATTCTCTATCGAATGATTTATGTTGCATTGAATTTGATTGCTCCGTTTAGACGATAGAGCTCCTCAAACTTAGGTGCCTTGCTTCTTTTTTAAAGACAGCAGTTCATACACTCGCTCGGGGAATATGCAGCTTTCCTAGAGGGAAGGAATTTCTCGCGAGAGAATAATACATCAGCGAACCACGCGAGTGTCATGGATAAGGCCGCGGAGTATCTGAGCTAAGCATCCACGTGCTCGGCAGGAGTTCGTGACGTCATCAACTTATCTACGGAAGGGTAAAGGCTATCCAGTGCTATAGTTGGGAAAAAAATTTAGGCGGTACTCATTAAAATTTGCCAACAGCTGAACATGTGTTATACGTCAGGCCGCGATTGAAATGTCAAACTGCAACCCTTATATTACTTAAAAGTTTTGCCACGAGAAAACTGAACAAGCAGATGATCATTTCCAATTTTTCTTTCCGAAATCCATAGAAAAATTTACAGCAGGGCTATTTCTTTACAGATTGAAAAAGGTAGTTTAACCGGTACGCTTATAACGAGTTTGGATTTAAGGGGGTACCGTACCGGCCCAACTACAGCACTGAGGCTATCGACTTATCGCCACGAATAGCTCGGGCAGTGAGCGACGGAACGAAAAATGGAAAAATAAGAGTCAACCTCCTTTTGATACCCAATCGCAATGAACGGTGGAAGAAAGTGTATAAGCGAGCCCATTGCGATAAGTGCGACTACTGCGTTCGGTGGAACAACTTGATGAATGTAATTATGAAATAAAACTTTTCGTGATATCCACTTTTTAATGGCTGGAATGCGTCATTTAAAACACGTTTCGACGCATGTCATCGTCATCAACTAGTCAATTAAATATAAAAGAGGATGACTGTTTGTCTGTCCGCTATGCATTTCCATAGGGCTGCACGGGTTACTACCAAAGTTAGTGCAATGGTGCATCATATACTCCTAAATTCTATAGTGCTACTTCGGGTAATGTCCGACGCGTCGTTTTCTCATTATCATTTGTTACGTCACGTCATACAACTTCTGTGGTTTTTATATCCTGCCGGGTAGGCACACCTCTTGACACTCTCCAAGAGAAAACATGACTCAAAGGGTCAGGGGCGCAGCTAGGAATTAAGGCTGGGGGGGTTTTAGGCGCAACTAGACCTGAGGTATACCCGCCAGAATAAGCGGAAGGTGTAGGGGCCCTACCTCAGAAATTTCTTAAAATAAATGGCTCAAAATGGTGAGCTATATGGCTTTTTGAGGGATATTTTATTAATCCTTACACTCTTCTATAAGTACATTAATGACATTAAGTAAAATGGATTAAACATCAAAGTTTCTCTCAGCTCTGGGGGGAGGGGGAGTTTATCCCCCAAAACCTCCCCCTCGCTGCGCCACTGCAAAGGGTGCTACATTTAACTATTAAACATCTTTGCGCAAACCTATTGGCTGGTGAATGCATTATCACGGGGTTATTGGACTTAGCACATTCAAACGCACGGCCTCAAATGCACGAACGGATACAATGATCAACGGTGTGGAACAGGGTATAAGCTGATCCCATCGGAAATATATGGAAATCATTTTTTCCATTGTTTGCTGTTACATACATGTGCATCATAATCATGCCAGCTTTGTTCCTTTACCTAAAATCCCGCCATGTGACCATGAATTCCAAGTTTCCCCCTTTTATGGGCATTATCCTTCCCGAGTAACACCAGGTGACCTGCTAGTTAAATAATAAATCATCTTATCGTCTATTCACAGGAAACTAGATGAGAAATTATGGTTGAGGGAGTATCTTTGGTACCAACACATATCCTTGGAAAATTACCACTTACTCTTAAAAGTTATTAGTTTATTTTAAACAATTGTTGCAAGTTGGATGTTTGTTATGGCCCAATTATGGCGTTATCGGATGGCCATCAATTTTTTCAATTTGTCAAATGAGTTTTAAAAAATACAGAAACTTATGTTTTTCTATGAACGCCCTACGAAACTGTTACTCTAATTCTGTCTTTTTTTTAATTTAATAATTTTCTTTATTTTAATCTCAATTTAAACTTATTGCTAATTGCTTCCGTAAACTGGCATTACATTCTGAAAACAAACTCTCCCCACGAAAGGTTGAAGGTCGCCGTCAGCCCCAAAATCGCAGTTCATAGAGAGAGAATTGCGAAGATCGAAGGGAAAGATAAATTTAAGTCTTATATAAATATTTCAACCCACTAACATCAACTTACGCATTGAACATTGATGACTTAGGCATCTAATACTGCCACTTAGGGAAGTGAGGTAAGGTCAACGACAGCAGCACAGAAATCAAAGGTGGAGGCATTCGGAATGAGATGCGATGAAAGAATGCAGAGGATCAAATGGATCGACCGAGTAAGTAATGAGGAAATCCTAAGAAGAGCTGGAGGGAAGAGAAGCCTCGTGGAAACCTTGACAAGAAGACGGAACAACCTTACGGGCTACATCTTGAGACATGATGGCCTGATGAAGACAATCGTCGAGGGACGATTAAATGGCAAGAACGGAAAAGGAAGACCTCGAATAGAATATGTGGAACAGGTAAAGAAGGATGTGAAAGAGAAGAAATTCGTCGGAGTGAAAAGATTAGCAGATAGGACTATGGAGTGGAGATCTTTGTCAAACCAACCGTAGGATTGTTGACCAGTGATGATGATAAGCGTTAACTATGGATAAGATTGATTATTGACATCCTAATAAAGTTAAAACCACCATGATGAATGTTTCATGGCTCTTGATCTAAGGGTACCGGGTTCTTATCCTAGGTGAAGCTCTTCCCCAAAAAAAATCTTCAAAGGGCAAGGCGGTCCAGGGAAAAGAACTGGCCCTCATAACCCTGAATGTGTGAACATCACATGCCCTTGCTTAGTCCAGGGTGAGCTCTAACCTCACCAATCCAAACCAACCTCAAGGTTAAATCACTGAGTGAGAAAGTCATGAAGAATTTCATTTCAATTTTGGTTATGTAGAGGTTAAAGTTATATACCCAATTAGGTGAAAGAGGTAATTATTTAAAATATTTAACAAACATTACAGGCATATATCACCTCCATTTAGTCAAGATATATTTTGTCAACTCATTTCAACTCCTTAGAACCAACTTCAGATCAGCCTCATTTTGACCGTCAATGCACTTTAACCTATACAAAGAGTTTCATTTTAAATCTGGTATTGTTAAAGTTCCCCTAGTAAATCCATTTATGCAGAAGATCAGAAGATATAGCTAAAAAGATTTTATACCGTGGGCATATGATGGATCATATGGTGGATTATTCAGCAGAATTACTTTATATTTATCAATAACCGTTGTGGCCACTTTCTCGGCATTATTAATTCTCAATTAGGAAGTATAACCACAGGTGACAGAATTGTAACCAAATTTATACCTGATGCCTTATGCTACGGCTAAGGTTTCAGGTATACATTTGGTAAATGCACTGGTTAGAATCGAATCTCACTGCTGAACTTAAAGCCACCGAGTGTGTCTACTGTGCTGTGGATGGCAGTGGCGCAGCAAGGGGAGGGTTTTGGGGGATAAAACCCCCCTGGGAGCTCAGAGAAATTTTTAAGTTTAATCCATATTACTTAATTGGATTGATAATACTAATAGAATAGTTTAAGGATTAATAAAATATCCCTCAGAGAGCCGTAAAACTCAACATTTTGAACCATTTAACTTAAAATTCCACAATTTATTAATCTCGCACCTACCGCTTATCCTGGTGGGTATTCCATACCCCCACACACCCCGGTATTATTTGCACCTACACATCCCCGCAGCCTTAATTCCTGGCTGCACCCCTGGTGGATGGTGAGTCGATTTCTACATATAGAGGTAAGCGAGTTCACTCACGGAATATGTAGTCATGAACAAAAAGTGACAAGAGTTTTGAGGGGGTATTACGGTAACTCAAGCCATGTACATGTCACCAAAACTTGTGAGAATGTGGTGAGCTGGCGACTGGTGGCCACCAACAATATTCCGCTCATCACCCAGGTTAATGAAATGCAAAAAATTTATAATTCCACATAAAATAATATTGAATTATATAGTTTTTGCATTTCATTATCATAAGTTGACTCCATGAAGTCACGCCCAAAGCAATAAATTATATCACCCAATATTTTACTTTTTCTTTTACAGAGACCTACAACTCACTACAGGTACATCCATGATTTTCACTGAACATTTTACTTTTATCGGAGGTAATTATTTTGTGCACATGAAGGGCCAAATGTTTAGCTATTTCTTCTCTTGGAAGTCTCCTTGTTTCATCAATTAGGGGAATTTCAAAACTTGAATTAGCATAGGAACTCAATCTATTGAGATTGAAAACAGTTATTGATGTTTTAAGTTTTGTGAAAGGCCAAAGGCAAAGAAAAAGTTTTGGATAGACCATCTGGAGCCATTATAAACACAAAATTATTGAACTCATGGACCAATTGGGTATCTCTCATGTGCAAGTGAATTTATATATCTTTAAAAGTTAAATATTACCTTTTGTTTAAATAAGTGGGACTTTAGCCCTCAAACTCAGAAGACATGCATGAGGAAGTTGGAGAGCAAGAGCCAACTGCTTCTGGAAACAGTATGTACTTTTCAAAATGTTTCTCAAAATATATATTTAGAGATGAAAGACTTTAGTGAAGAACACATTGCAACATAAAGGATTTTCTAGAAGTGTTTAAAAGACTTGTTGTACCTCCTCAAAGTGTGCTGGCTATGAATTGTAAGGGCTATAGAGGTCAAGTATGGTGAAACCAATTAAGTATTTTTTTGTGCAATTCCAGAAGTTTTCAGTAAGTGCATTTCAATGAGGAATAAAAACATTGCACAAAAACTTTACAGTCTCCTTAAACAAGTCTTCAAGAGGAATTTTATGAAAAACACTCGCAATCCCCTTGAAAACAGAACCAAAGTCTCTAATTGGCTGATGATTTTTATCGCAAAACATTATTGGACAAAGAAAGGAGCAAGGTAATAATAAGAAGAGAGTAACATTGATACAGTGGAACCTCGTTAAAGCGAGTACGGGCTATAGCGACACTCCCGCTATAACGAGAGATAGCCGATGCACCGTCAATTGACCCTATAATAAGCGTGTTAAAAAAATCGTTTTAACGACACCCTTTTGGTGCTGCCTCTCGCCATAGCGAGGGTTTCACCGCCGGAAGACTTTCATCAAGACTCCTTAACCTCTATAATTTCTAGCGATCTGTTAGATATGAAGTTAATGGAGTGCTCAGTCTCAAATTTATGTGGTTAACTGTCGTTCGATAAATAAGTAGTTAATTTTGGTGAAAATATTGTGGCATTAGCATTCGCGAATGCTTCATCTTCTTTTGTTCCTCGGACGGCAGAAAGCAGTCGGCAGCATACCCGCACGTCCGTGAGTTGCGTGAATAGAAAGCATTTGATGGCAGTCACCATGGCCAAAAAAACACCAAACACGTCTAAGTGAGAAAATAAAAATAAAGGAGTAATATGAGAGTGTCGAAATTAATTTATCTTCCTATTCGCTCTGCAAAATTATAAAAACACAGAAGCGCCCAAGGAATGCAGACGATGAATAGTTATAAGTAGCTTTGTTCGGGTGGTTTTGCCCATTCCAATCTGCGGGAACTTCTGAGAAAGGGGCTACGCCCAAGCCTAAAGCGGAACATTTCAGGGATAGATTGCGAATCGATAATTTTAAGAGTGCAGAAGGTTGATTATACTAATGCGAAGCACCAAAGCGTTATCTCCCCTCATAATTGCTGGTCATGCCTGCGGTGTAAACCCGAAGTCGTGGAAGAAAGGACTCCGATCGTAAGTATCTTTAGAAGTATTCCCCGCGTCATATAACATAGACGAAACGGAACTTTTTTACATACAACTCCCCGACAAAACCCTTGCAGTATGAGGTATTTCTTGCAATGATGCCTCTAAAGGTAGGTAGTGCGCCTTAGCGATGATGTAGGATGTACGAAGCAATGATACTCAGCGTAAATTGCCCGGATGGACGTATTTATTCTCCGTTGCGGATTTACAAGGGTGAACTATTCGCGTCAGTGGTCGGAGTCGTACTGGCGCTCTCTTTTGTCACGTGGGTAGCCGAGCATCCCCTGGTGGCCGCTGGAAGAACTCGCAGAACAACTAACTCGTTTGCAGTGCCGTGGTAAACTCGGTGTATTACTTCAAATACGTCGCGAGCGTAACACTCAAAAAGAAACTTTTTTTCAACAACGGCAATTTTAATCACATCATTTTTCAAGCTTAGCAAATTTTTTACCGTAGATTGTGTAGGTATTACATTATTTGATAGAAAAAGTCTTCCTAGGCGGGAACGTTATACAACCTTCCACCGTTTTCGCCTGTAGAAACAAATGTAACGCGTTATTTCACTTCACTGCCGCATAACGTACAGAAGCAATAAACATACACCAATGGAAACATTTGAGGCATTAAATAACCGCGATACTGTTTTATCAATTAATTTTTGAATTTTCAGTGGAAAATACCAAAATAATAGAATGATCACGTAAATGAACTAATTAAGTGCATAGAAAAATGGCTTCGTCGGTTGTGCATTGGCATAATGATTGACGAAACAATGCTTTCCATGATTTTTATTCAGTGCGGCGCTTATAAATTGTTTGAATAGTTAGTCATTGTTTGAGTTAGGAAATTTAGTGATGCAAAAAAAACATCGCCTTTCGTCTGGATTTATGCTTACGTTTATCGGATAGATGTTTATCTGTCGCCGCACCACTCCTGTTCCTGTATATCTGTTCGCAAAAGGTATATTGGCTATTATTTACTCCACCTCCGGTAAAGCGACAATTCGCTATAGCGAGTGTTTATTAGTACACCGTGGGGTGTCGTTATATCGAGGTTGCACTGTACATTCCTAATCAGTGGATTTGTCAGAGGAAAGTGGAATGGAATGAGCGAATTGACAGAATGGACCGCAGGGGCGCCGACTTATAAAAAATATTGGGGGGGCCCATATCGGAGGTCTTTCCCCGGGAAGAGGTTAAATCCAAAGTGTGTCGCAGCACCAAAACATTACCATGATTCACACTACTTGATTCAGTTAACCTGCTTAACCTTATAATTATTTGTTTAAACACACATTGTTGAATTTATTTAAAAGGTAACTATCGTCAAACATGGGAAATAAAAATTAACAATATATTTTTGTGATTTCACAAAGCATAATATAACTTAATTATTTTCTTGAATTATTGAGGGGGCTCCGCCCCCCCAAACGAATCTTTGAGGGGGCTCGGGCCCCCTCAAGCCCCATGGAGTCGGCGCCACTGATTGACCGACAGCTAATAGTGAAAGTGGCAAGAGAAAATGTTCCAAAGGGGTAGAGAAGATTAGGCCAACCGTGGGAAAGGTAAAAGCATAACATGGAAGTGGCCTGAGGGAAATGTAATGAAGGAGATAACCTTAGGAAGAAAGTTTGAAGAAGAAATTATTACCTTGCATCACTATTGTTGCAATCAGACACATCAATCTCAGATATCTATTCTCATCATGCATGTAATCAGTGGCGCCAACTCCATAAGGCATGAGGGGGCCTGAGCCCCCTCAAAAATTTGTTATGGGTGTGAGGAAAAAATGTGTCAGGCTTGTCAATTTTCCCCAGAGTGTCCAGATATCGAGATTTGAGTTATCAGGGTTCTAATGTTGATTTTATGACTCTTCTAAAATGCTTAAAAGACTTAAAACTCACAACTTATAAAATTTCACGGAGCAAGTTTCCCAGTTTGGGCACCCCCAATATTTTTTGAAAGTCGGCATGTAATCAAATGTGGTATTTTTTCAAGGGAATCACCACTCACATCTCCTTAAACTTTTGATTTCTTTGTTGAAGGTAGTTTTAAGCTGTTTTCAAGACACTCTGCCTCACCTTGCAAACCACTGTAGTTATTATGGATTGGACTCCATATGCATTAAATCCTGAAATACTTCCTGTATCACTTTTTGAAAAATTTTAACTTTTAGGGTATGTTAACATTTGTTTATACTTTTCCATTTACAAATTAGATATTTGTGCATAGTTTGAATAATAAAATCAGGAGAAATGCACCATCAGGTGAGAAGGTAAGGCCATACATGCGACCAAAATATTTCAATAGTCAGAGATGGGCAGCAACGAAAATACTTGTATTTGAAATACGTATTTTTGATACTTTTGCACTTTGTAATTTGTATCGGAAATACATTATCTGAGAGTATTTTGTAACGAAAATATATCTAAAGAGTAGTTTGTATTTTTAAAGTACATTCAAAATCAAAATACATGTAATGTTTTTGTGCATAAGTAGAAAGAGCGTGCGACGAGATGGCAGGGATCTCGAATGAGTCGGTATTAGCCAGCCAAGTATGGGACAATAAATTGCCCCTTAATTTACTTCTGTAGCACCCGCAGGCGCTTGTATACTTGCAATACGTAGTCGCGTGTGGAATAGTTTGCGAAACGTAGTTGTGCATTGCAGGGGCGCAGCTAGGAATTAAGGCTGGGGGGGGGGGGGGGAGGGGTTTAGGTGCAACTAATACCGGGGTGTGTGGGATAAGCAGTAGGTGCGAGATTAATAAATTGCGGAATTTTAAGATAAACGGTTCAAAATGGTGAGTTTTACCGCTTTCTGAGGGATATTTTATTCATCCTTACACTATTATATTGGAAATATCAATCCAATTAAATAAAATGGAAATGGATTAAACCCCCCCCCCCCTTGCTGTGCCACTGGTGCATTGAGTAATTTGTGGAGGGGACTTGTAAAGTCTGACGCTGTTCCAAAAGGTCCAGGAGACATTTTTCTCCATTTTATTTAAGACATTTTGCCATGAATAATGGTCTAATTGCCAGTTTTCCATAAATATGTTGTAAGAATGTTTGAGCCTCTGATTATAAAAATAGTCCATATTTGAATTGATTTTAATTTTTTTTTAGGTAAGAACTTCGGTGAAGGCATGTATTTTGTATTTTAATAGAGTATTTTGAAATTACATTCGTATTTAGTATTGAAAATACAATTTTTAGAAGTAATTTGTATTTTGTATTTGAAATACAGATTTTAAAAGTAATTTGTATTTTAAATAAATTTGGCATGTATTTTGCCCATCTCTGTCAATAGTCATCTTCTTACCACACATAATTATTTGCTATTAATGAGTAGCTTTTAAATGAGCAAGCAAATAACTAATTGCATTCAAAGCCGCATCCAATGAAGGAAGCTACCATTCAACCATATTAATCCATAATCCAAGTGTCCATTATATAAAAATTTAATGATTTCCTGATATTGCCAGGTTTTCCAGGGGAACTGCCTTGCTTTCTATTGGGTTGCTAATCCCTCCTAAACATGTGCATTTTTTACTAAATATTGCTCATGTAACAAGTGGATATTCCAGACCACAGGATCTGTTTCTACATCATATTTATGGCAAGGGTAACATCTAGCTATGATAGAAAATTGTAATGAAATTCATGAGCAAGTTACCCTAATATGAGGTTTAATAAACCTAAAATGACATATCCTATAAGAATTTGCCCCTTTAAATACTTGTAATAAATGTACAACGATATAAAGGGTTTTCTATTAACCCGTTAAATAAATAAATATATTATTATTATTATATCAGTAAACAAGAAAAAAAGCAAAGACAGCATCATATTATCCCGATCTTTCCATACAAAAACATGATGGACACCTTACAAAGCTTACTCCAGAAAAAGTTGAATTTATATGGTCTTACAATGACAGTGAATGTATCACCACGAAATATCCCAGATAGAAACTGCAGTCATCATAAACTGAAGTCCAGGGCATACACATTTTCAAATATGAGCTGTTTCTGAATTAGTGGAGAATTTCAAGAAACAATATATGATAATAGATAATTCTTGTGATGGAAAATTTTAGGAAGAGTAGCTTCTGTGAAAAGGATATAATGTTTGGGAAAATTTGAACAAAAATACATATCAAAATTATTTTTTTGCTTTGTTGCTGTTGTGTCTCAAAAATTACTCACCAAGTATGACTACAGCCACCTTCAACGAGTTTGCACTGTCAACAGGACACTTCACAAAGGTAGATTAAGACTTCCCAGCAGACTCTTGATGACAGAACACTGTCAAGGGAGAAAACATCAACACATTTTAACCATAAAAATGCATCTCAAGAGCGCTTTAGCATATTAAATTCATTTTAATCACAATACAGATCTGAGAGAGCCTTTACCCAAATTCCCATTATTCACCCATGTGGGACTTGTAATGGAAACGCTTGGAAATAGGTATCTTCCACATTTTATGAACTTTGAGTAAACCATTAAGTGATGCGTCATGTTAACTCTTTTCAGATTGGAGCGTAAAGAAGATAAGAATATGGAAAAGTGCAAACGAGCTGTCATGAACGTATAAAGCAGGAAATAGATGAATTAAGGATAAAATCTGTTGAAATATGAGCAAGTTTTGGGACAAATTAAAAGGCATGATTAAGTTTAAACCTTCAGTACTCTTGTACTATTGGTATAATTTCAAAAGGAGAAATAGTTAAAATCACAGACTGAGGAGTACAACTCAATCAATATGGTCACACAGATCATCTTCCTGCTGCAAAAATGTTTGTAATGATATCACAAGTAAATCAAGTTATGCAGATTGTAAGAGGAAAAAGTGGATGAAAATGAAAACCACAGGAAATTTCTGCATGTGATGAGAATTTCAAACCCATTTGAGCCAAAGTGAAACATTTTTTTGGGTAATGTCATCATGTAACAACTATGAATAACCAGAGTTGCACTTTCGAGTGGATAAAAAATGAGTCCCTTTGCCAATTCTCTTTATGCCGAGGGAAAATAAGTTGACTAACATTTAGCTAGAGCCTCATACGATCAGTCTCAATAGAAGAAGCGCCCCAGGGACATAAAAGATCAGATGTGGGATAAGGAGAAATATAGAGCTATAATGTACCAATCTTAGGATTGCAATAATATGAGTGAATAAATAACGCAAGACACTTTATACATTACAGTGGCGGAATAAGGGGAGTAGGCAATAGGCACCCCAACCCACCCCAGTAAAAATTGAAAGGATACCAAGCAATCTCTACAGTGGGCCACAGATGTAAATTTCCATTACACCAGCTTTACAAGCAATCTTTAAAAATAATTTATGGATATCTAAAATCCAATTACCAGACCAATTGGTGCATATCAGACATCAGATGCACTATCGATGAGCATTATTGCATACTAAAAAGGTGTAGTGATAAACAATGAACATATACCTATAAAAAAAAAACATCATAAATAGCCCCTGACAGGTTATTGATGGTTACCTTACACATCATTAGTTGATATTATTTTCTATTTATTTATTTCCGTTAACCCCATGAACAGCACATTTACGGTCTTTACAATGGGGAATTAAGAAATAACAATGAAGGACATTCACACACGCCCATGCCCTGGATAAGGGTAACTTACCCAGGCAGGACTTCAACCTGCGACCTTCGGTTTGGCAGGCGAGGACTTTACCCCGTCGCCGGCAAAACACATTTCAGTATTTCCACTAATTTCAATTTTGCACGACGCATTACATAGTGATGAAAACATAGTTAAGTGGCTCTGGTGCAGCCAAGTTAAATGTCTTTTTGCTAAAAGAGAGGGGGTTAGAGCAGGGGCACATCCAGGATTTTGTTCTTGGGGGGGCACAGGAATACCTTGCAAACGCAATGATAATTGGACTGTATTAAAAATCTTGCATATTTTTTTATGGGTCTGGGGGGAGGGTCTAGAGCAAGGATGGGGTTGTTGGGAATATTGAAGACAAATGCAGGATATATTGATAATTTTTTAGGGTCTTGGCAAAAGAACTTTCCTATTTTTTCATCCCCACCCAAAGCCCATTCTTCCTCTTGCCCATAGGCGAATTTCGCGGGGGTGGGGGTGGAGAGCATGGAGGCACAGACGCCCCCAAGACGCTTAAAAAATAGACAAGATTTTTGATACGGTTATCATTACGTTCATTTATTATAAGTGTTACGGAGCCTCAACCATTAAATTTAGTATTAATAACTTTCGTATCAAAGTAAAGGGAATATTTTCTACAGTAATTGTCGTATGTTATTATTAATCTTAAATATGAGAAGACCTGTCAGACCCTTGTGCCCCCCCCCCCAGAAAAAAACCCTGGCTCCGCCCCTGCTCTCGCCCCAACCTCTCTCCTCCAGCAGTCGGAGACATATTTAAGAAAGAACTTGGCTGACTGTGAGGCACCTGAAAATGTTGTCGTAACAACAAAATAAATTCAGTGAGAATATTTCAATGCCTTATTTAAATAAAGTTATAAACTTCCACCACACCACTCTGCATACTATCCTAAAAGATCTTTCATTTCAATCATTTGAAGTATTCTCAGTTCTCATAGGCTACCTACCTCAAGCTTCAACACTTACATTTACTCTAGGTACTTCTAAAAATTAAATTAACTACATCATCATATTTGTAGCTAATTACTTGGCATGCAAGCTCAAACACCTAAGATAAAGAAGATATTAAAATGATCATATCAAATATAACTGGAAACTAAAGCAAAGTTAGGTTTCTTTTGGCATAAATGGTTTCAAATGTTTTACTAGTATAGGAATGTGTAATATTCCCCTGAGAAAGTGTGTAGAGAGCTAAATTAGCCGTAATTAGCTTCAGGTTAGGTCATAATTCGGGCACAAAAGAGGGGATTAATCCTCATAACGCCATCCAGAACCATCCCTTCTTTCTGGAAATAATTACCAGATATCAAATTTTTACTTTCAGCCAAGAATTTCCTATAACAGGCGGAGAAAGCAGCTCAAGATTAGGGGTTTTGAACTCAGAAAATCTTGGGCTACGAATGCACTTGTACAGTGCAATCATACAATATTTAAGTAGGTAAGTCCAATGAAATCGAAATTCCTTGTCCAATAAAGCATCATTGTTTTTTTATGCTACATTGGGCACCTCCTTGCCTTCAAGTTTGGGAAAATATGTGTCAATGGTACCTACGGGTATTGATTATAAAGTCAAACAATTCGCATTGTTTTCCTATTCAATTGCAATACGCAAAAGTAGTTACAGACGTCATACACGAAAACATTGTTACCAAAATAAAGTTACAAATTACATAATTATTATCCCTCCCATAGTAACGCGTCATCATTCAAATTGGGCCGGGTTAAAGTCGAAGTAGAAATCTGCGCCCGTAGTAGAAAGATAACTATGAAATTCACCGTTATAAGTCAGCCGAATTACAAGACCCATCGCGCGGGAGGTGATACATACATGATGGCTAGATTGATAGCAATGGCGTACTCTATAAAGAGTTATTGTCCATGCTAACAGCTGCAAATATTACGATCTCATAGCATTCTCCATGTCTCGTTCTAACATATAGTGCAGCTATGATTATTAGAGGTCGCCGGTTATTTGAGTCAAAGCTATAATCACGCGAAATTAAATAGGTACTTCTTTCACATCGATTAAGCGTGAGTGATGTATCCGTAGGGTAATATTCGTATAAACAACATCAGACAATCAAATAATAGTAGGTAACTACCATCATGGCCACCAATTAGATGGTACAAAGAAATCCAAGTGTTCAAAAACAAGTTTCGTGCAGAATGTTGAATACGAAACTAGCCCATTAATTGTAATACAACCATAAAATATATTTATTTAGGAGGCAATGGACAAAAACTGTTTGAAGTTAATTTTTTTCTCAAATACACTTACCAACCACTTACCTCTCGAAAATATTCGACAGAACAAATTCCTACGACACCAACCTAATGCCACCTGGCGGTAAAGTAAAAAAACTGGGGAAACGCGCCATTAGGTTGATACGGCAAGCCCAACCGATATACATATTATAATTATTCAAAATTGATCGAAATATTTATCAAAATAATTATTTCACTAGCCATCTTCTGACTAACTATCGGCTTTCGAAGCGTTGCCTTGTGATAGACTTAATAAATTCACTCTGCTGCACACCACGAAGGTGGCAGTTGTTTTCGGAAAATGAAACACGAATCTAGCACAGTCTACGACATGGGTAATATTGTATGGGACGAACAACGAAGGGAAGTGGTAGATTCTGTATTAAATAAGAAGTGATAAAAACCTTTAAGCCTGCATCCTTAACTGCATGAAAACTTCACAATCCATTTTGGTATGCCCTAAACAGTCCCACCTAGCATCACCTATCAGTAAATATGGAACGACAGCAGTAGGAATCTGGGTTCAACAGCACGCAGTGAGATAATGCGGAAAAGCATTTAATAATATACAATAAAATTTTCGTAAGCTCGAATTTTTTTCTTTTAAATCCTAACTCATTTATAAATGGATAAATACCCATGTAATACGTCGCATTTCAAGAAAAGAAATTTTGAACAAAACACGCCTCAACCGTTTTATTATACACCAATGGTGATCTCTACATTTCATCAGCTCATAAAATTTGCACCATATCACAAAAAAGTACCTAATTCCGAGAAAATACCGCAAAAAATGACTTGGTACAGTTCCATAATAGTTATCATCTATTTGTGAGTTCCATACCTGAGAGTAAACTATCGGCTGCCTGTCTACTCACTTGCAGTCTGGTGGCCGCTGTGGGGACGTTGGTTTTGGGTATGGGCGAATCTATTTTGAAGAAGCACCGTCACGTGTGGGTGTTGGTTAAAATTTCCAATTTTCCTTGGGACTTGATGAGGTCCGTGCTTAATGTCCGTCAGAAGCGCTTCCCAATGTCCCCCCTTCCACAGCCTTACTTTCCTCGCTACTCGCTGAACGTTCATGGGGCTACTAAGTTTCGAAAAGACAGACACACCTACGTTCCGTTCCCGTTTGATTGGTCCCTTCAACCGACCAGTGGCGAAGCTATAACATGTATAAAGGTTTGGTTACGCGGTAAATTAACCCGTAAGAGTTATTGTCTAAACGCATGAGCGATATTGGCGGACGTTCATTAATTTTTCATCTGGCACAATCACCTCTATTGAGAAAAGTGGCGGACAAAGACGGGGGTCGCCCCCCCTCCCTTTGCGGGGCCACCCGTATTGCCAAACATAGCAGAGCCACACTTGTAACTTTTATATCATAAGATGGTATTGTCTTAAATACGAGTACAATTAAAAATTTCTGAATCTCTGCATGTGACTTGATTATTTTTATTACGATAAAAGTAAAGGTAACTCAAGATATCTTTTGCGCCCCTCCCCCCTTAAGTTTTCTCTGTATCCGCTACTGAGTGCGTTGGGTATAGCAGACGCCATGGCTGGCCGATGGTAGGGGGCGAAACAAATATACTTTCAACCGCATAAAGTTAGACCCAGGGAAAAGACGCATAGGATCCATGGGAAAAATATTTTATGACTATTAAGACTGCACTCCAACAATAAATCATCACAAGCTAGGAATGTGAGTGTCATGATAAAAGTAAGCGGTCATAAACTTGAACAGGTGGAACAATTCAACTATTTGGGCTTCACAATATACTACAACGAACAGTGCTGTAGTTGGGGCGGTACGTTGTGCCCCCTAAAATCCAAACTCGTTATAAGCGTACCGGTTAAAATACCTTCGCGGCCGGATGCATAATATATGTTCTGTAGCTGTTGGAATTTTTGGTGAGTACCGCCTAATTTTTTTTTTTCAACTATAGCACTGACAACGTATACAACATTCAGGACATCAGGAGGAGAATTGTGTCAGTACAGGAGTCGTTCACGAATAGGAAACATATGATTAGAGGATTGTTACATAAAGTTTAAAGAAAATTCTAGTGGAGAGTCGGATGTGGAGTCTAGCGCTATATGGTGCGGAAACATGGTCACTAAGGAACATGGGCGTACCTAGCGAGGTGTAGAAGGGGGCAGCTACCCCAGAAGCAACAGTCGTCAATGTCTTTTAAGGAAAATAATATTTTTTCAAGCAAATAATTTTAAAAACTAATCAAGAGCTGTTACAGTTTCCTTAACATGTTGATTACATTAACCTTTTCCATGCATAAATATTACTTTATTATCTTATTCTTTTAACTACTTATTCTACTAAGCTTTTAATTACTTATTCTATTAAACTTAAATCTTATTTTATTTATTTATATGAGGTGTGAAACATGTAATATATATCAAAGCATGCATGAACCATGCATGATTCATATGCTAATGGTGACTGAATGAATTAAATTCAATTACCTACAACTTGAACAACCATGGCTTGCCCCCTCCCCCCCCCCCCCCTAGTTTTGATCCTGGGTACGCCCTTGTTAAGGAAGGAGGACGTGAGAAGACTGGAAGCTTTTGAAATGTGGGTGTGGCGAAGAATGGAGAAGGTGAAGAGGACGGAGAGGAGGAGGAACGACGAAGTGCTGCAAATGGTGGGAGAGGAGAGGTCTTGGCGCGAGGCAATCTCGGCGCTGGACTTCTTGGCGGGAAAGTGAGCGCGCTTTCATTACGTTTTCTTTTCGGCGAAATATGATTGTAGTTTGTAGGTTTGCTTCATAACGCACGATAAAAATATGTTTTCAAATAATTTTAACGTGAATAAATTAATAGTTAAGAGGAATAAGGCGGAGGAATTTTTAAAGTATGCGATCATAAGTAAAAGTATGCATTAAAATTCGGATGTCTTCCTTCTTTCTACTAGGTAGATGAGATAAATCAATATTGATTAAGCCTTTGTGTGGTGTTGAACCTTCTTTTTTTTTAATACTACCATCAGCTGTATTCTGTCATTGAAGGATTGCAGCATATCAAGCATCCATAATTGATAATTTTCAAATATTAATGTATTGAGAACTAGAAATACAGGCATATCCTTTGGTTTTGTTTAACTTTAGATGTATGAGTGACCTGCCACCTTCTCGATTTCAGGGCTTGTGAAATAGCCGTCATTCATCTTTGTTTTACTGTGCCATGGAAGCACTTCCAAAAAATAATACTGGCAATATCTTCTCACAAATTGTTTTTCAGCCCCAGCTTCATATGATAGGAAGGAATAAGTACAGTAGAAGGAATAAGTTCATGTTTATTAAAAGCTTATATCAAATTATAAAAAGTTGGGTTGCAAACTTTGTAAAGTAAAATTTTATTTAGTGCCATCTGGTATCGTAATGTGGAACACGTATATTTTGCCTCTATTCATTTTAATGAGCCTCATAATATTTTAAGCGAAATAATTAAGTTTTGAAGCAAAGTAAGCGAGAGGGAGATTCATTTGTCGTATCTACTTCGTGAAAAAGCAAGACTCTTGAATTTGAATGCATACTTCTGCATATGATCGCATACTTTGAAAATTCGTCCACCCATTACAATTTTTGTCACTAGTTAAAAAAATTACCTGTTTTTTGCGCGTAAAATATACTAACAGAAATACGACTCAACAAAAGGAAAACGGTTGAATTTCAATTCGTACTTGAAAAAATCCTCCGTCCGTTACTATTACTCCTACATGTAAGGCTGAAGATATACATATATGCTCATCGCTATCAACGGCTCTCGGGAGCATCTGCGTATTGCGCTTGGTCATGCGAGCCATTACAGGTCGCATCACCAGACGATGAATAAATTGCGCATGTAAATGCGCGATGGGTGAAAACATATATTTATAAGTCGCATTTAGGATTTGCATTCGTAAGAGTCGAGGACAGCGCTTACATCACACCCCCAAGAGCTCGTGGAGTTGGAATACAAGAAGACAGAGAGCAGCATTATCAAAAACATACCACTAATGCACCAATCATAGTCATGTATGTACACAATGTGCCGTTGATCACAAGTCAATTTTTACATCTATTTCAAGCTTTAAAAGCTGTGCGATTTTGATGAAATTCGGCACATCTATTGGAAAAGGTTACATATTTTGTTGATTTTAAACCAACTTTTTTATATTTTTGACCTTTTGACCCATTGTTTAGGGTCCAAACGTAAAATCTGATATAGCCTTGTGGAATTTCAGTCCTAAAAATTCAAAACTTTAATACTGTATGTTGCGGTAAACTTGGATGAGATGATCGGCGGATACGGTCATCTGTACCATAGGGATGGACGGGTGGACAGAAACACGGCGTCGAGGGGACCACGGCTCAACGTCCCATCCGACGGACGGAGAGGTGTACTGGAAGCGCCCTCCAAAAAGCACTCTGGTCGAGATAGGGCAGTCTCTGTAGAATATCCGCCATCGCCGGGATTTGAACCCGAGCCCTCAGAAAAAATCCAACCGCGACCCCTTAAACGTCACAATGATGGTCACCACCGAGGTCAAAGAGGTGGAAAAAGAGATGCTTGGCTCAAAAGGTGTCAGTCAAACCATTTTAGGTTTCCAAAGGTGCCCGAGTTAATGGCACTGCCCACATACCCGTTTTGTCAACTTATTGATCTCCCGCGAGTTCATGCGTGGTTAACAATGTCACTGTATGTAACGCAAATCAGATTTATAAGACAAACAGGATGGGAGACTAATACGGCATGTCTCAAGGCACATGTTTAAACAATCATACGCAAATCCTTTACATTTATGCGACTGCATGGTCTTCCAACAGTCCATGAATAAGGAATTGCATTTCGACGAATTAATTGTCAGCGCTATCGACGCAGAGGATAGCTTAAATGTTTGGCGCAAACCTTACAACCCTTCTCTGGACATGAGTTAAGGTAGAGTAAGAGTATAGAGTAATGATTGGTTGAGGGCGGGTGACGTCCCCACATACTTCGAGCGTCTCAATGGCGACGTAAATATTGTGTCAAAACGTGCGTACGATTATCGAATAGCAGAGCATTGCAGCACATTTGGGTGATAAGAAAAATCATTTATGGGAAAGACGGTGATCTTTCATAGGTATATGAAGTATAAAATGTAGTTATATATTTATCGTATTTCATTTTGATATCTGCTTAATTTTTCCTCTCGGGATCATTGTTGCGTACATTTCCCACTTCACGCTATGCATCTGATGGGTACGGGTGTTTAGTGAAGAGGGTGCTAGCTACTAATCTACTCTACTAATCCTTACCTACTCTATTGTAAGACATCAACCCACGTCCAGAGTTCAGAACATTTCGTCGACATCGTACGGACCTCGGCGAAGAAACTTCTCGTCAGATTTGATGTGGCATCTCAATTCAACATAGTTCCGACAGACGAAACCATTGAGGACCTCACCAGGCTCACGAGTATAGGATAGCCGAAAGACGTACCTGTCAAACCCGTCTTCGACTGCGCTTCCGAGCGGAATCAACTTTAATTCCACCCACCTTCACAACCGATAATAGTCTATACCAATGCATCTAATCGAAAATCGAAAGCTATCTATAAACTAAATTTACCGTAAGATGTCCCAAAAAATCGAAATTTTGTATCAACATTCTAATAATGTACTTAATTCTGAAGGACCAATTTTATTGACAATCAAATGGAGCAGCTCTGGGATCACTCCTACCTTCAGTTATAGCAAACAATTTCAAGAAGGATTTTGAAAGGAAGGCTTAAAAAATAGAGAAATGTCCCACATTTTTATTAGAAAACGTGTTTTTTTTAACTAAAGATGATAAATAAAGCACATTCCTTGGTCCAGTGTTTCAAGCATAAACTTTGCAGATAAAGGCCTATATACTCATGATTGACTGAATAAACTTTGTAATTGTAAACTTTAAATATTTGTTTCAGACTCGCATAACGCACATAATTATGCCACAATGTGGTGAAACGCGTTGTGCAAAGTCTTGAATAAATTTACAGAAACTACAAAGATTACTTACTCAATCATAAATATCCAATATTTCTTTCAGGCTAAACTCGAAGCAACTAATTTTAAACGACCACAGAACAACAACAGGTGCATTTTACTTTGTATTTGACTCTGAAGTGATATGAATTCACAATCGAATATTTGAGATTTTCATTGTTGTATTAAAATGAATGTTTGCAGAGAGAGGATTTGACAATAGACATTGGCATTCATGCGCTCCGCGTGTCTGTTTCTGAACCATCCGTATTCTATCAGTACAATGTAAACGTGAGCCAAGGAAGGGTGTTTTTTTGTCTTCCCTTTATTTCGAATCAAAACTTGGGTTTTTAAATTAATTTTTTAATATGTTGTCACATTTTCTTATTTTTAGGTTAAATAAAGACGTGGGTTTTAGATCAATTTTTGTGACCTATTGTAATATTATTTTTTCAATTGTTTTATAAAAGTTCTACAGGGCTATCAAAGACCTCTACACAAAAAAGTGAGAAACAACAAAGCATAAGCGATGTAAGACACGCAAATCTAACTAGTTACCTCAGTAAAAAACGCTATAAAGGAAATCAGAATTAAAGGAGAAAGTATTGTCCCAGCTATCGTCATAACGATAGTTCGCAGAACTAATTGTGAGAATATATACCTGGACAATAGTTCACGTAGTTCCTAACGTTGCCACTTGCCAACCGGAAGAGGAAGCGAAAAGTTCGTAAAGCTCCCATCGCTCTATTTTTTTCATGGATCTGTCCGATCAAGGAAGAATACGAGCGGAAGAATACTTATACGTTAAATACTCGTTGAACACGGTAATCTCTTAACCCGCCATACCTCAACAGCTTTGCTAACCGTCAGTTTCTCGTTCCTTTTAGATTTCAGCACTGGAGGGCAGCACAGGTTTTAACCATCGTTGTGTAAATGCACGATAGTTACAACGATCGCTGGAACAATCGTAATCTGAACGAGGCATAAGGGATCACCGATCGGAGGAAGGGAATTTTAAAGGATAATCTAGAGATAATGTGGAATAGATGGAAGTAGGTGCGTGAAGGGCGGGATGGGGAACTCAGGAAATATAGGAGTTAGGAAGATTTTGTGATGGAATGGAGGATGTTGCAGATTAACTTAATGTCACTTTTGAGGCGTAGAAAAAGAACATGGTGAATGGAGATAGAAGTTAGGATAGTATTAGGGGGCATATCGTGCATGTGCGGGACTCCATATGTTGTTATACTACTTAATGGTATCATACTAAATGGTACACATCACATACGTAAATAAATTGGTCATGGATTTAAAAGCAGCGAGATTAGATAGAGTTGAATGGGAGCGCGCGTTTTCAAAAGAAGGACCATTGTTGAAATTAGCAACGAGGAGCTTTTGGATCTTTAATGTCTTATGGCCGTATTTCAGAACGTTACTCCAATATAGGGCCGTATTCTTAGTCGACCCTGTAGGGTCAACCGACCCTGGATACGTCATCAGCCCCTACATAAAGCGATCTCGCCCTACATACGCCACATCAAGCCCTACATATGGCCGTTTTTGGAACTAAACGGGCCCTACTTGATGTAGGGTACCCGAACCAACCCTACACCCTACAAAAACATGGCGGCCAAATATCGTCTGCTGATCAGTTCGATTAAAGAATCTACGATACAATGGATATTAAGGGAGACGACCTCACACAAGCCATTTTAAAATGTACAGTAACACAGCGGAAAGGTAATAATACTACCACTTTATAACCACATAGTTAATTAAATTATAAAATTGACTGAACTAATGAGAACGATATAGCGGTATACATCACCTTGTTTCTACGAATATATACTAATATTTTTCACGTTTGGCACTCGGTATACTTTAGGGAAACCAATACTTCGTTTACGTATATACATAGAAAACGTTTTTTCATGCCACTATTTGGCACATAATAAACTTAACTACGGAACGTGAAAACGAATGACGAACCTTGATGATGCAACGTAAGTTCCCACGTCAATGCTCATATTTGCTCCGTACTTATTACTGTCTTGTGCATACCGCATTCGAAATAATTTAAAGACAATTAGGAACTACTTTTGGCTCCATATGAGAGTATTCGTAGCGATAATTAAGGTACCGACTCGACCTGGCGGACGACACCTATTGTTTATTTACCTTGAGCCGTTACCCTAACAATACGCCCGAAAATTATCGGACGTCTTTTCATAGTTTCATAGTTAGTTCCCATTACGCCACCAGAGTGGAAAATTGGCGCTGCGCCATCATCTACGTCATTTCAGGGAACTTGACGACGGAATTACCCCCCACCACTTATGTAGGGTCGACTGAGAAACGCATGTAGGGGCCTTTTGTTATGTAGGGACGGATATGTAGGGTCGACTAAGAATACGGCCCATAGACTCGGTTGCTATGTCAGTATTAAGGCCTGTTTACACGAGTTACTTTCTGTTTGCGTGAATGATTTTGGTGGACCGGAACGGAACATGTACCATGAACCAAATTAGAACAGGTTCTATTTTCTGTGCATGCATTCGCACAAGTCGGGTGGTTACACGGTGCATTATGGCGTTTATTCTTGCGTTCATACATTTAGACATTAACCCGTACGTGTTAATGTACCGTGTAAACAGGCCTTTAAGAGACCTTGCTCGAGTGCAAACTCCAATTGAGTTCCAAGATATCCGCCGCCATCGGCTCACGTTTTTAAATTGAAATATCTCTCATGAACGACCTTCCACGTGTGATGTTGTACTCCAGTCATGGTATTGTTTGATTAGCAGGAAATCAGGAATGAAAATAATTTAGGTAAATTTAATATTTTGTTTATTTTACCACGATTACTGTGAGGTTAGTGCCTAAAATACAAACTCCAAGTCAACTCATCTTGCGTTCGAGAATGAGTGAGGATTCATGATTGAGTAGGATGCTGGAATAAAGCCCCGAGTAACGTTATAGTAGGCCTAAAAGGGTCATGGCTTTAGATTTAACAGTTTAAATGTTCTCGGAGAAATGAAGTTTATTATCAATTAATACATCAAGATCTTTCATTGACGACAGGCGGTTCAGTGGTATTGAATTTAAGGATTTAAGTTAAGTGGGACTTTTCTTCACTGTTATATAATGTGCGAGATTTCAAAGGTTTTCATGACATTCAGGAATTATACGCGCTTTCTTCTCTTTGAAATACGTTATTTAGACTGTATGATAAACGATATATTAATTTATCATAGGCATACAAACTCTCCGGTCGCCATGGTTGTATCATTTCTTTAAATAAAATGTGATAAGGAATTTTAATTTACGGTGAAACTCCTTGGAAAAAAGAAATCTTACAAGATAATCACGTGAAATAGCATATAATTGCATAAATTAAAGTTTTTTACGTGATTTATTGTGTTTATATTTAAATTGATTTTTAATAACAGAGTTATATAACACGAGCGACTGTTTGAATATAAAAGGAGTTTAAAATTAAAACAGACGCAAAATTATTTTTTGGCAATACTCTGAATACATGCATTCACCGTCCCGTACTGTATTCTAAAAACTAATCAGAAAGGGTATTGCCATTAAGTTCATTTAATTTTAATTCCCAGGTGAATCACCCATGACATTCCCCAAGATTGTAAATATTATATTATAAATATTGTATTGTAAATATTGAGAGTGAAAATTGATCGCTCAGAACTCGTCGCCGCGCAGCGGACAATTTTGAAAACAGATTCAAATGCGTCCAAATTGACATAAATGGATAAAGCTTCAACGGGACGGACTCATTCCTCTTCTATGACATAATAAAGTAGCTCCCTTGCTGGAACACTCGCTCTACCACAAGATAACCCGCACGGATAGATATCCAGGGATGCCGACTTACAAAAAATATTGGGCGGGAGCCAAACCGGGGATCTTGCCCCGGGAAATTTTATAATTAATGAGTTTTAAGTTTTTTAAGCATTTTAGAAGTCATATAATCAACATTAGAACCCTGATATCTCGAATCTCGATATCTGGACACTCCGGGGAAAATCTAAAAGCCTGACACATTTTTTCCTTACACCTAAAACGAATTTTGGGGGGAGGGGGGCTCTGGTCCCCTCAGGCCCCATGGAGTCGGCGCCACTGTCGATATCTAAACTTTAATTTCGATCATCAGCCGAAGCAAGAGACTGGGGCCATTCAAACCACAAAGATTGAGAGTTAAACATCTCTTAATGCGGACAGACAAACAAGAATTCCTATTATTTTTTTATTGCCTAAATCGAAAGATTATTACTCCTAGAGTACGTATTTCGCGCTTTTACATTTTTAAATGACGATATCTATTTTTCGCGATTAAATGAAAAGTGAAAATTTTCAAGCGCGGGAAAACGCGACGGCTAAGTATGAATTCTGGGAAAACTCCGTGTGACGTCATTCTGGTTCCCGCTGCCGCAAGTGAGGTGACCTTGGGGCGAGGCTTTGAGCGCTGATACGACGCAGGAAGCTCGAAGGTAGCAGAGTAGCCTGCTAGCTGGTAGCGCTTGGCTTGAATAAGGATTATTAATACCTTATCAAACGAAGAAAACTTTCCGATCTTAGGCAATTTTAATAGGTGATTATTAAGACATGTTACCCTGAGCTCTGTGCCTCATACATGCATTGGTAATCTCAGGCGATGTAAAACTCCTATCTACTCGTATAGAAACTAGGTCCCTGTGACGTCACGTGGAGCGGAATCGCATTGGCGCCAATCTGGCCTTTTTCAAATGAGGTTAAAATTGACCATTGTTATTCGTCTAAACTGGGATTTCTAAAACCAAATAATTTGTATATTATGAATACACTAATGGTGGGTAATGAATCGCAATCAATGCCTTTCGTTTTCTTTGATGAAGGAAACTACCCTATAGCTAAGATCCCTCCAGCGTAATTGACATGATTGCGAAACCTGATTTTTATAATCCCGCCAGAAAATAAGGGACCAAGAGGGAAAAGGCCATAAGAAGGACGGACCTTCAATGCCACCACCCCTGAAGGACCAACAGACTCTCCCTCATTTATACCTTACGCAGCCGGAACATCGAAGACGAGAGCCTGAATAGTAAGCAAAAATGGCGAGGTCACCAGATGCAGGAGTTCGAATAAAAACTGATAATGATTCGAAAAGTTAGTTTAATAAATTCGGGGGGTTTACAGAAAATAAATGGCGCGACCTTAACGCTATCTACTGTCCTTCGACGGAACTAACAGCAACCCGCCACTAGTTTATAAGAGCTTGGCGATTTTCATTTGCACAAAGAAATGGATGGGAGAATAAAATCCGAACATTCAAGCGTGATGGAGTGGAATTTTTCCATATTGAAAAAAATACTTGCAATTTTCCACGATTATAAAATCCTTGAAGATGATGAAGTATCTAACATTGAAACCCAGGTCGTATTAGATATTGTAATCGTGGAAAATTACAAGTATTTGTTTATTTCAAAACGGATCGGATAAAGAATGGTTGAAAAGCGATGAATAATAAGCAAACATGACGTAACAAAGGATGTAATCTTTTTTAAAAGGCCTATGGTGAATCTGCTATGGTAAAACAAGATTTTCGGAGTGGTAACAAAAATCGCAAATCTCCTTTTCTTAATTTATTGTTGTTTTTTGTGAGGCTGGAGTCCAAACATCCCCCGCCACACGCCTATTGAAACGTAGGAATTCGTTTTTACCCCGATCAATAAAGGACTTTGATAAATGCTACGCGGAATTCGGCAGTTAAATACCTCCGACGCGAACATATATCTTTCTTTTTTATTAACGCCTGGTTTCCTAACGACCCCGGCCACACAGCCATTGACTCTGCCAGCGGGGAAGGCAATACGAAAATGTAGGCTATCCACCCACTACAACACAAACACCATAGAATCGATAAGCAATCGAAAACGCAGAGGTTCGATCGTTGCAACTAAAGCGATTTACTCAGAGGTTAGCGACAGAAATTATCAACAGTTGATCTCGTTGCCACGGCTTCAGAGCGAGGCATGGCGTAAAGTTACGAATCAAATGAAGATCGTCTATGGACAGGGAAGATACGATAGGTACTTGAGCAATCGACCTGGCCCTCAGCGATGTTCCCACCAGCCAACACATTATGCCAACCATCCTTGTATCCTCATCACCGCTAAATAACGCCTTTCAGATTGACAGAATCGATTTAAGATGCCGATAAACCTAGAATGAATAAGGATCTACGTAGCGAGAGCGACGCGGCAAGAGTTGCGAAGAGATTGCGTTTAATTCTTCCGCGATAACCTACACTGCAGAACTCGAAGGTCAAACTTCCTCCCGTAGTTTTACGCAGGGTTGAGGTTCCACAAGAAACGGTATTTACTATTGTGGATAATTTGCATGCGTTCTTGGACATGAAGTAACAGAGTTTACAATACATGCCTCCTCCGCACAATAACACGAAAATTAGGTTAGAAACAGTAATCCCGTGAAGATGATGGCTGTTGAAAATTAAAAGCCGTTATTTAACCGAAAAAATCCATCTCTCAGCAGTTTCATTTAAAGCCTATTTCATATTATAGTATGAAATTGCACGTCGATGGTCAATCTAGGTTCACAGCTCGAAGCATCGAACGCCATGATTGGCTACGAAAACAACAACAGTCAACCTATGAACACGGTAAACATAAATAACAAGCCTAAAAATTAAACAACTATTCATTATCCAAATTGTATAAACTTGCACGATACTTTCCTGAATTAATAGAGCAATAGAATGACAACAAAAACAAGAAGTCATAATAACAATCATAATGCAGGAATATACCGATTATGAGGTCAACCAACGAGTGCAATACTATTTTGCAAGTACCAAGGAACCAAAAGACTGACTCACACATTTTACAAGAATGGTGGCCTACAACTCAATTCATCAACATCCAAATACAAGCAGGAAAATAAAGACTCTCATAATAAGAAACAACAAACACTTTTCGTTACTTTTGAGAAATATATAAATAGTTAACGGTGTCAAATATGTTTTCACACTTCAAATTCGCTATGCACGGACGGTAAGAATAGTCGCTATCTGCATATACTTCTCACAGAGTAAGAAGACAAGGCAATGTGGTTCGTGAGAAGACGATTTCAATGAAAACATATTGAATGCATTACAATTTAAGAGCGCATAGCATCGGCTAATTTGGTTATAATGTGAATAAAAATGTCCTATATCAAAATATCATATTGACAACGACTGACGTTACCAATAGAAGCGACACCCATTTCACCTTCATGCACGAGAATGAATTAACCACATACCTGCAATATCTTCATTCCCCAAATAATAGGACATCTACAGGGAATTTTCGGCAGTTATCAAAATGGCGGTAAAAATACTCAATGCCATTCATCGGTAATTTTGAATGCAAGCTTAACAAGTAATTTCGAAATCGCGTTGTTATGCGAGGTTTATATGTCAAATTCTACGGACCAGCCTATTTTAACACTCAAGAAAACCTTTTTTCAAAATAATGCGGATGCTATATTTCTCAATACCAAGCGTCCAATTTTCACGTCCACGATTGTGATGTGCACAGAAAGAATAACTAGGTTTAGCTTATGTGTGCCTTTAAAATATTTTAAAATCTGATCAGAAACCAAATTAATCCAAATATATTACCTTATGTAACAAAGAATTTACTGAGAGAAGTCGGTATGAGTGATTTAATGATAATATTCATGATCCATGATCCGTTCGTGAATGCACGAGAGGTTGAGTCACAACTGTGAACGGCTCTCGAGAACCGATACATGAAACTCGTTCACCAGTCACGGCTTCTCTTATTTTCAGGATGTCACCGTAGGAGCCGCCACTTGCTGGATCCAATGCCACGGAGTTCTCAAATCTACCAGGAGATGACGCTTTCGTCGAACTTCATTTGAAAATATTTGTACGGAGGGAAATCAACGCGAATAAAGTAACGATTATGAAAAGGAAGTAAAATGTATTAAATATTCAAATTGTATAAGGATAAATAAATTATTCATGGAATTTATATTATTTGGATTTATTTGGAAACCATTAAAAAAATCATTGTATCATGCATGCCATGAAGATCAAACCGTCAAGTTGCACAGATAAATTCCCATATCTACACTTATTGTCCAAGGAGTCGTATAAAGCAAAATTAAAAAAAGCTTTTATCATAACTAATATTTTGAATGATTTGAAATTCTCAGTGCTTAGAGTGAAGACGTGTCGCAGGCGTGGTTTAAAATTATGTCGAGAATTCAAATTATTCAAGAAATACGTGGAATATATAAAATAGAGGCACTGTGCAGTGAGCTGTAATAATTCAAGATTTATTTTTGACCGCGACCTATGCAACAGCTAAAGAATGACATGGAATTTAATGAAAAATTGGATTGATTGTTTGATATTGCCGCGGTAAATGCTCTGGAAGTTATTCAAAATGATGCGGATAAAGAACTATTGAAAATACAGAGGCAACCAGGATACCTACCTGCTTCAAAAGATACCTACTAAGTTAGCACTTAAAGAGTTTTCAAAATATTTTTATTTCTGAAAAACTTCCTTACAATTATTACTTTCAAGTTTCTGCTAGCACCAAAAAACTAATCTCCCACATCATAGACAAATGCACATTATATGAATTGCATTGTAAACTGGCTGATTGGGGTGGACTTGGTTTACCGGGACAGCTATAACGCGCCTTTGGCTTGCCAAATAATGAGATCCTTATCTAGCACTTAATAGAAAGTAAGGAGTAAGAGAAGTCGGCGCATCGAGTGGAGAGGAAGAGAAGATATGACGAGTAGATAGAAGAGAAGATAGATGGGTAGGAAAATCCTAATTACACCCCAAATTGCCCTGATCTTTGATGACTTGGGCATTAGCGCGAGAGGAGCGGCAACGGTTCTTGTTGCTACTATGTTGTGGTAACAGGGGTTACTGTCTTCTAAAGGAAATACATATTTACTAATTCGTTGAATCAAGTAAGTAGATATTATTTTGCATATTACGTCATTAAATGGTTCAATAAATCTCATGGCCGATTGATGAATTAAAAACAACATTAAAGATTCCACAACTCACCGGATCTGCCAGTGGCCGGGCCACTGCTGAGATTGTTCACGACTGCGTTGAAGAGTAGAGATTAGCGAACATAATAAAGCATTTTCAATTGATTCGACAAGCGTAAATAGAGTTAACTAACTACTTTCATATCTTAGGTTCTCAGTCAATCATATTTTTTTGGATTCTTAACATGAGAAGTTCTTTTTTTATCATTAATTAGGTTCGAAGAACAGTGATGTAGTTATTTTAAAGGATATACTACAGCAAACACTCGGTATGAAAAACGCCAACATAGTATTCGACTCCTCCTTTCTTAAGCCGACTTTCGCTAGGGAAGGCGCGAGGGGCGTAAGGCAATGATGGTCGCTGACTGAATGCGGCTCGCGAGCGACCAGCTCGCCGTCAGGGATGTGACGCGCTGCTATAGCTCGCGGAAAAGTATTGTATTCCTGGAAAACTGTTGAGCGTACGTTAAAATGAAGCGAATTTTGGTTTTAAAGGGCTGTAAAATCGTGCGTTACCCCTGAAAATGATGTTACTTCAAAAAATCGGGAAAATTTAATGTTATTGCATTTATGCTCTTTGAGCGACCTCTAAATGTTAAACAATTGAGCTGAAATTTTTAGGATATCCATTCTGCACCCAGTAGCATATTTTAAGAGGTAGAAATCAAAAATCCGAGAAAAAATAAAAAATAAGCAACACCCTAGCAAGCAAGGCTGTCGCCGCGACAGCCTTGTACAAACTGTCCGCATGGAGTTGTATACTATTTCGAAAATATTCCCTTGACCAACTGCCCGCGAAATGATAAGAGGGATATTTTTTTATACATGTTTTCCCTGTGAATAACGCATGAATGAACATGCTGCGGCATTCAATAGTCTCCCAAATAACTACATACACACAGGGGCGCTAACTCCAACTAATTCGTTATGGGTGTGATGAAAAAATGTGTCAGGCTTGTTGATTTTCCTAGGAGTGTCCAGATATCGAGATTCGAGTTATCAGGGTTCTAATGTTGATCATATGACTCTTCTAAAATGCTTAAAAAAACTTAAAACTCACTGCTTATAAAATTTCCCGGGTCAAGATCCCCGGTTTGGGCCCCCCAATATTTTGTGTAAGTCGGCATCCCTGCATGCAAACACAACTTACTATATCTTTATCTTTCCATCACGTACGAATCCAATGACAGGGCCTTGAGATCCACCCCTCCCATGAATTTATTGTAATATAACACACAAATAGACTTCCGAGTCTCTTTTTCTCCTTTCAATTTCTCCCATTTCGTCATTGTGGAATGCGGAGATCACGAATAAAACTTTTTTCCCTCCATTTGAGAACAAAAACAGGCCCAGAATGTCGCCCACATATTTCGTCCCTTTGCGCGTTCATCTCCTTCGCGTATTTTGGACATCCTTTCGTTTCAACCTCAACGTCACAAGGCATTCAGTCTTGTGTTTGCTTTTCAGTAGTCTTGCAAGAGCTGGAGAACTATAAAAATTGTCTATTCAAACACAGCGTCCTTGAGGTAGCAGTGTTTTATTAGTCAATTTCAGCGCAGTGCGTCAATTTCAGTGTGCTCGTTGATATATTTTCTCCATCACTTGCCGAACTTACACTTTCGTCTGAACCACTTGCTAGTAATACCTTCACGCTTAGGACTAACGAGGCGAACCAAACACACTTGGGGCTCGAGGTGATGACACACAAGGGAATATCAGAGGGAGGACTGAGAGTTAATAAAGAAGATGTCTCATCTCGTGCTAAAGGAGTTGACACTTCTTGACGTCTAACAAGCAGAGTAGGCAGCAGTTTTCAAGATGGTGCAGTTGAAGGAAGTCGTTCATTTTTAACACCTAATTCATCAGCTCGCAAGTTTAAAACGGAATGTCATCGATAAAAAAACTTGCAGACAATTAATCACAAAGAATACTTCATTGAAAAGAATAAAAATTCCTTTAAAAAAAACAGAGTAATGTGGCTACAGAACTCACTCTCATACATTTAGAATATGAATTTTGATGTCAAAATTGATGACAATATATTTTGCTGAATCCATCTATGAAAGTTCTTTCATCACAATATTTTGTGTGCCTGCAAATATAAACCATTTCTTTTAATAATACGTTCAATAAATTACATTCTGCACCTAACATTTCGGAGAAATTATCATTTTAACTAAATATTATTTTTTAATACAAGACCTGCTTTTGTATTTATTGCACCTGTCGTCTTTTAAGCCTTAAAAATGGAATATATTTTAAGATTTCATATTTATGAAATTAAAAAAGAGGCAAATAAAACAAAAAACACAATACAAATAATATGGAATATGGATCAGATTTTTATTGCGCCTATCGTCATCTCTGCTACCAGTATTGTCTCCAAACAATTAACATAAAAGTTTTAAATAACCATAAAATTGGGCGATTTGGTCTCAAATTATGGGTTTTATTAATACTTGTATAAAATATGATCAGAAAGGCCTTAAATCCTATTATCATACCACTAATATATTTTCCCGTGGAAAAGATGTAGTGCAACGCTGTTAGTCACTTTTTAAAAATCTTCCTTTATTTCCCTTATTTAAGTATTTAGCATTTTTTTAATGGTGGTACAATTTCACCTCGACCTGGTTGGTCCCCGATTCCTCTCACCCTTATATACGATCACCTGGGGTTTCATGGATGCGTAGGAATTACCCTGATACTTAAGTTTTTTCTCATGCCTTTGCCGAATATGGATGACTACATGGAGGTAAAAGTGTAGTTAAAACTACCGCACTGGCCCTGGTTCAAACCCTCTAGGGTAAAATGACTTGAATCATGGTTAAAATTACCAGATTCCAATCTCTCGTTGCCAGACCAAGTTCTGTACTATGATCCAGTATTTGGGGGCTTCATGGCTGCCTATACCAGCCAACGGCACTGCTCCCACGACTTAATTATCCGTACATTTATTCATGAAAAAATCAATTACTAGAAAGTATAGTAAATCTAGCCAGAGTGATATCTACTACTACACCGTGTACTAATTTTCACCGTGAATCTAGTTGGTTAATATTTCACTACATTGTGTTCACTACACCACAATAAATATAACCTGGGTCCTAATTATTCTAAATGTCAATTGTTCCGTATGTTTAACTAAAGACTCCAGTTGAATTTCATCGGATTTACCATTACGAAGTGGTTTAGTGCCTACAATAGGCAGTGTCACTTCGGTAAATCTTTTGAACGAATGTTTACACATGGTTGCTACGAATAATTTATATTCTGGAAATAGACGAAAAATGGATAAATTTGTCACAAAAACCACAATCATCGGATGGAAGCGAATTGTACTAAAATACTTAAAGTGAGTAATCACTCGCAGAAATTCTTCTTTCGCTCAATGATACAAATTTCCAACCAATTACTTGAGAGTAAGCAGCTTAAATATAGGTAAAACAGCGCGACAGGGTCAAAATATGTGCGATTGATGGAATATTGCATAGAAGTTGGAAGATTAACATTCCTGGGATGGAGAAAAATGAACAAAATTTTTTTCTCACAAATAAGCTGAGCTGGTTTGTGCTACGTATTGATGAGTGATTCAGATTTAGGTTAGACAGGACACCTTCTATTATATCAAATATGAATAATTCTACTGATTTTCTCTAAATTTTGAGCGTGTGATATTATTTTGCCACCTGCAAATTCTGCCGTGGGTACCCCGTCAATATTTTAATTTGTTTTTCTAATCTTATCCCAAATAGAAAAAACTGCTCCCCTAAAATTCGATCGAATTTGGCATTTTCATCCATGGTAGCGAAACAGTCCCCTTTCCTGACGGGAGAAAAAATGGGAGGCACATAACAATGGACAGCAATTCTGGTTGACGACGCGAAAATAAACAAATAGGTGAGTGATGTAATAGAAATAGTGGCGATCGGGCATACGCGTCGTTGCTCCCGATTTTGTCCTGAATACTTATATCAACTGCATTTCCAATTTGTGTGTAGATAATTAGTCCAGGAAATGAAGCATTTTGGCTTGCAATTTTTTCAAACTGAATTGATTTTCCTGAAATTTTCACAATAAGTAGGGAATATACCAAGAATCAAAATCTATATCATGCCGACGGGCGCTTTTACCCTGGGGGTGGTTTCCACCCCATCTCGGGGGTGGAAAATTTTAATTATATTTTGACCACAGGAATCGATAGGAAAGTAAATCCTAAGAATAAAATGTTCTATCCATTTTTCGTGTCAAATTAATATTTTTCGAGTTATTTGCGATTGAAAGTAAAAGTTTTTTGACGAAAAAATCGATGATTTCAAACGGTTATAGGCAAATAACTTGAAAAGTATTAATTTTATTAGGAAATTGCCAGTTACACAACTGTAGCTTGTAAGAAATTAAATAAAAATCTTATTTTGTACTTCCTTTACGACCAATTCTGACCGAACTAAAACTTGTTGATGGTTATCTTGTGTTTGTCATACGCTAAATTTGAAATATTCAATACCAAATAGCGGGAAAACTGTATTTTTTAGGAAAACTGTATTTTTTAGGAAAACTTATGCAATCTATTTAAAAGTATTTAAAGAAAACCTTCTTTAAATGAGAAAAAAAAATTTTTATCGTGAAATTTGAGCGAGTTTTGATTAAAAATTAGATCAGTCCCTACTTTTTTCTACGAAAAAATCAGTGAAAACAACTCCTTATTACCACACTAGTCAAAATTGATCAATTCCCTCCAGAGTTTATCTTTATTTAAGTATTGTTAATTGATTCTAGAAGTTTGTTAAATTTAAAATTCTAAATTTTGAAAAAATTCGAGGTAAGAGTGAAAAGCCATTTTCTACAATTTCGTTAAAAATGTTCTTTTTGTCAAAATAACTTCAAAAAAACTGGAGATATTAAAAAAATGCTAGAGTAATAAATTGTAGTTTCTTTGTTTTCAAATATTTTTGTGTGTTTTAATTTTCTGTACAAGAAATATTTGGTGAGATATTGATAATTAAAACATCTATTTACAAGGGAGCTCCACCTTATTTAAACCCTTAAATCCCTCCCCTTTCAAAATTAAGGGCTCGAAAAAAACTTTAATTCACATGACCTCGTAGTCAGTAAAAACCCAACAAAATAGTATTTAAATGAACTTTCTTTCATCAAAAATAAAGGAGCTATGTTTGAAATACCAATCAAATTTATTTTCGAAAAATTCGAAATCCACAATTCAGAGCATAACATTCCTCATAACCAGTATATACTTTGTGTGCTTTACGTTCGAAGCTAACGATACACTCAAATTTGCTACAAAATAAACACAAATACCCATAAGATGTATAAGTACATACACATATGTGAGTATGTGTGCTGTCGCTCACATTGACCTGTGTGCAAGCATGTGGTGGGAAGACTGGAAGCCATACAGTCTCCGTTTCATGTAACGTCTACATAAATGTACATTTATTTGTTTATGTTACCATGACGAAGTTTGTTCTGTTTATCCTATTGTTATATATTTTCTGTGCTGTGATCATCAGAGAATAAAGTGAATACATAATAAAAGTAGTAAGAAAGTGAATGAGAAGATACAATGTGATAAATAATTTATATTTTTAGGGTAAATATTTTTTAACATTTACCCCCAATAAGGGCTGAAATATTCTAAAATTATTTTCAAAACATAAAAAAATTATACAAATAATTTAAACTACATTTTACCCGTATTTAGCTTTAAAATATAACTTTATAAGTTTTAGCTTTTAGGGGTAGTTTTCACCCCTAAAAAAAACTGCCCTTCGGTATAGTATAGATTTTGAAGAAGGGAGTATGATTAGTCTAATCCCAAATTTTTATGCAAATCGATACGGTTTGAAAAAAAATTTTGAAGGGGGTATGATTAGTAAAATCACAATTTTTTATGCAAATCGATTCAGTGTGAAAATTCTTTTTTACAATTACCCACATTAAGGGTTGATTATTATGAGTTGAAACACCTTAAAGTTATTTTACAAACGTAAAAAAATAATTATACAAATAATTTAAACTACATTTTACCCGTATTTTGCTTTAAAATATAATTTTATAAGTTTTAGCTTTTAGGGGTAGTTTTCACCCCTAAAAAATAAAAAGCGCCCTTCGGCATAATATAGATTTTTAAGTAGGGGGTTTAATTAGTCCAATCCCAAATTTTTGCGCAAATCGATTCAGGGGCCGTATTCTGTATTTCGTCGGTGCCGCACCGGTCGGTTTCCCTTTCAAGCCCACCGACTGGACATCAAACCGTACCGACAACGGATTCCGCACCGACGACGACACTTTCAGCGATTCTGTAAGGTCGTCGGTTTCAAACCAGTCGGTACGGTTCCCCTTCCTTCCCAAACAGGGAAAATCCGAATATATCCGAAGTTTGACGTGTCTCCACCAATGAAAGAAGGGTAAAAACAAGTGAAGACTCATTGGCACAGTTTGTTGTCGTCATTCTCAATCTTTTTATTTGCGGAAATTACGACTTATTGCTAGATTAAGATAAACGATATTGGATAAGTTGTTGACAATGCTTATATAATGTGTGGTAGTAATGCTGTACCTACAGAATCGAAGGAAACAATATTACAACATCACAATAAAGTTTGTATGTGATGGAGATTGTTGTTGCTGGAATGAATTATTGAAACTATCCTTGAGATCGTAGTTTCTTTTTTTAAATATTGGTTCCGTATAATGCTATTTATTCATGATTTGGTAATATAGTTGTCATTAAGTAAGTTCCGTATAAATGTTATCAACGGAATGTTATGCCATTGGCACCGTAGCAGACGAAAATAGCATACTATGGAACGTGAACGTAGGATTCAAATGCAAATGTAATATTAGAGGAACAAGTTAGGAAATTGTTATAAAAATATGGAGCTGGGTGCAATTAAAAGAAGTGTAATGACCAGGATGTAAATAAATTGTGATTGGGTGAAATACATATGTATAAGTTGCGCATTCCAAGTGAGAGAAAATGATAATATTGCGAAAATTAATTGTTTGAGGCGTAACTATGTGAAAGCGATTCATAATTAAATTAAGAAAGAAGAACTTTGTACTTTCACATTAATATTTAATCACGACCATGGTTTCAACGTTAGACGTCATCATCAGGTGAACTCTACAGAGGTCCATCACATCCTTTTATAACAGGCTAGGAGGGGGAGGGAGGAAGGTAATTAGGTTGAAAGGATTGGTTAACAGAGAAGAGGGAGGGGGGAAAAAAACCTTGGTCATGTGGTATGGAAGTTAGGGGGAGGAGGCACCCTTATGGGGGGCACGGCAAGTGGAGGGGGGGGGGGTTCAGGTGAGAGAGAGAGAGAGGCCGAAGAGTTCGTCATGTCATTAGCCCAGGAATTTAGGAGTGGGAGGCTTAAAAGAGGGGAATGGTAGTCATACAAAAATTCGTTTACAATGTTGTCATTGGAACGTACGTGCTGCAAAATTTCCATTTGTTCCAAAGCGTCTAATCTAGGTCCTTTAGGTTCATAATGAAGCACTTCAAACACAAAATCACTTTGATGATTGTTATCTAACAAATGTATAGCAAATTGTGAAGTAGTCTTTTTATTTCTCTGGCAGGCTTGATGTTCTTTTACCCGCTCTTGAAATTGTCGCCCCGTTTGCCCAACATACACCGCGTTGCATTCACATTTTAGTCTATACACCCCACTCCTTTCTTCTCTTGGGATGTGATCTTTGGTGAGGGAAAGAATGTTCCTGAGGTTGGATTTATTGTAAAACGCAACTTTAATTTTATCCTTGGGCACCTTTTTGTATATCTTCGGCCCAATGTCCTTTAAAAAAAAAAGGATTCTACGCCACTTGGCCGTGGATTCTTGTCGCGTTCGGGATCCATAAATTTCTCCCACTGCTTGTTTTTTTAATTGTTTCCGATATAAGCTATCAATTAACTGTTCGTTGTATCCGTTATTTTTAGCAATTAGTTTAATTGTGTTTAATTCCTCATTGAACTTGGCAGGGGACATCGGAATATGCAGCAACCTATGTAACATGCTGTGAAAGGCTGATAACTTGTGGGAAAAACAATGTCTTGAACTGGAGTGGATCACTTGGTCCGTATAGGAGTTTTTCCGAAAGACTGAAAACTCGAGGTGATTGTTGACCTTAGTGACTTTAAGATCTAGGAAGTTGAGAGAGTTATTTTCTTCTATTTCGTAAGTGAAATTCAAATTGCGGTCCAAAGAATTCAAAAAAGATAGGAACATTTTTAGTTGTCTTATTGAGCCAGTCCAAATACAAAACACATCGTCCACATATCGATGCCAGGATAGCACATTTTTGGTCTGTGGATTATTGGGGGAAAACAGGTTCCTTTCGAAAAAGTCCATATATATGTCCGCCAGGAGAGGGGATAAAGGAGAGCCCATGGCCAATCCATTGGGCTGTTCATAAAATACACCGTTAAATTTGAAATAATTTTGAGACACACAAATCTTCAATAGATCACACAAGTCACTTATAATGGGAGCTGCCACACGTTTCTGGACGAGAATAG
Organism: Ischnura elegans; assembly: GCF_921293095.1. NCBI lineage: Eukaryota > Metazoa > Arthropoda > Insecta > Odonata > Coenagrionidae > Ischnura > Ischnura elegans. The sequence goes on from NC_060252.1 coordinate 8,044,590, forward strand.
ATTCTGCTATGTCTACGGCTTCTTTGGGTGGGACACAGGTGAAGAGATTGCACACATCAAAAGACACTAACAAGCACTTATTGGGGATATCAATTTTAGAGACGTGTTGGATGAAGTCAATGGCGTTAGTAACTCCATACTTAGGGGTAAACTTTGAGTGGTGTCTTAGTACACAGTTGAGTTTTTTCGCCAAGAGGTAGCTTGGAGCCATGACGTTGGAAACAACGGGTCTAATTGGACAATCACTCTTGTGAATTTTAGGAAGCCCAAAAAAACGTGGAGCTGAGGGGTTCATTTGGTGTAACCTAGTTACGCCTCAAACAATTAATTTTATCAAGTGCGCTAGTAACGCAGTTAAGGCCAGCCTCTACAGGAGACTTTCCATAAAGTACCGGATCGCAGCCCTAAACATCTATTTCAACAGCCAGTGCATCAACCACAACATCATCCCTAATTACATCAACCGCCAGTGGAAGGAACCCCGGTCTTCAGCGGGCTCCTTTGCAGTCAACGCAGCCAAGAGGACTTGGCTCAAAAGGGAGTTACATGAGTGGTATGTGAAAAGAGACGCTATTTCCCATTACCTGTTTCTTCTATACGTGGAGCTCACTCGCGATCTTCACTGGATTGAGTGGTTGATTTTAGATGACTTAGTTCGCCAAAAAAGTAGTGAAATTGCCTTTGAAAAGAGAGCCACCATTCTGCGCAAGTTGGAGGCCCTTAAGACGAAGCAGACGTCTAGTACCAAACAAACCTTCGCGGATCAACCAGTGGTGGACGCCCATTCTTTCGGACCACGAATCGTAAATCTGTCTAAACACTCCTTTAAGCCAAATGAAGTGACCTTATTAGAAAAGGGCTTGAAATACGTGCCAAATATCCCCATTTCCGTGAAGGACGTTAAGAATTTAGCAGTGGATTGTGACATAGCTCTCCAGAAAGACAATATGCATGTGAAGCATTTCATTGCCCAGGAGTTAAATAGGTTTATAGTTCATGAATCAAAGGTGAAGAGACGATACCCAGAATTTGAAACTCTTAACTCGATTAAGTGTACTCTTAGGTCAGAACAGCTAGTTATTCAGAAAGCTGACAAGGGGAACGCAGTTGTGATTATGGATAAAGAAGATTACTTAGAGAAATGTGAACAGTTCATACGAGACAATGGGATCAAAGAATTGCCGACAGATCCGACTGCCAAGTTCCAAATAGAGTGCAAAAGAGCCTTAAAATCAGTTTCAGTGTTATTTAAGTGGAATGAAGTGAATAGGTTACACCAAATGAACCCCTCAGCTCCACGTTTTTTTGGGCTTCCTAAAATTCACAAGAGTGATTGTCCAATTAGACCCGTTGTTTCCAACGTCATGGCTCCAAGCTACCTCTTGGCGAAAAAACTCAACTGTGTACTAAGACACCACTCAAAGTTTACCCCTAAGTATGGAGTTACTAACGCCATTGACTTCATCCAACACGTCTCTAAAATTGATATCCCCAATAAGTGCTTGTTAGTGTCTTTTGATGTGTGCAATCTCTTCACCTGTGTCCCACCCAAAGAAGCCGTAGACATAGCAGAATCTATTCTCGTCCAGAAACGTGTGGCAGCTCCCATTATAAGTGACTTGTGTGATCTATTGAAGATTTGTGTGTCTCAAAATTATTTCAAATTTAACGGTGTATTTTATGAACAGCCCAATGGATTGGCCATGGGCTCTCCTTTATCCCCTCTCCTGGCGGACATATATATGGACTTTTTCGAAAGGAACCTGTTTTCCCCCAATAATCCACAGACCAAAAATGTGCTATCCTGGCATCGATATGTGGACGATGTGTTTTGTATTTGGACTGGCTCAATAAGACAACTAAAAATGTTCCTATCTTTTTTGAATTCTTTGGACCGCAATTTGAATTTCACTTACGAAATAGAAGAAAATAACTCTCTCAACTTCCTAGATCTTAAAGTCACTAAGGTCAACAATCACCTCGAGTTTTCAGTCTTTCGGAAAAACTCCTATACGGACCAAGTGATCCACTCCAGTTCAAGACATTGTTTTTCCCACAAGTTATCAGCCTTTCACAGCATGTTACATAGGTTGCTGCATATTCCGATGTCCCCTGCCAAGTTCAATGAGGAATTAAACACAATTAAACTAATTGCTAAAAATAACGGATACAACGAACAGTTAATTGATAGCTTATATCGGAAACAATTAAAAAAACAAGCAGTGGGAGAAATTTATGGATCCCGAACGCGACAAGAATCCACGGCCAAGTGGCGTAGAATCCTTTTTTTTTTAAAGGACATTGGGCCGAAGATATACAAAAAGGTGCCCAAGGATAAAATTAAAGTTGCGTTTTACAATAAATCCAACCTCAGGAACATTCTTTCCCTCACCAAAGATCACATCCCAAGAGAAGAAAGGAGTGGGGTGTATAGACTAAAATGTGAATGCAACGCGGTGTATGTTGGGCAAACGGGGCGACAATTTCAAGAGCGGGTAAAAGAACATCAAGCCTGCCAGAGAAATAAAAAGACTACTTCACAATTTGCTATACATTTGTTAGATAACAATCATCAAAGTGATTTTGTGTTTGAAGTGCTTCATTATGAACCTAAAGGACCTAGATTAGACGCTTTGGAACAAATGGAAATTTTGCAGCACGTACGTTCCAATGACAACATTGTAAACGAATTTTTGTATGACTACCATTCCCCTCTTTTAAGCCTCCCACTCCTAAATTCCTGGGCTAATGACATGACGAACTCTTCGGCCTCTCTCTCTCTCTCACCTGAACCCCCCCCCCCCTCCACTTGCCGTGCCCCCCATAAGGGTGCCTCCTCCCCCTAACTTCCATACCACATGACCAAGGTTTTTTTCCCCCCTCCCTCTTCTCTGTTAACCAATCCTTTCAACCTAATTACCTTCCTCCCTCCCCCTCCTAGCCTGTTATAAAAGGATGTGATGGACCTCTGTAGAGTTCACCTGATGATGACGTCTAAAGGCTGGGACACAATCAACGCTAACGTGAGACGCGAGCCGTTAACGGGAGTCGGTAAAAAGATGGCGGAAGGGAAAGCTTATGGAAGGGACACAACCACCGTTTACGGGGAGTACGTAAACGCGAGAGATGGGCAACTTTCATCTCTTCCCGTGTCCCGTACACGGAAAGCCAATCAGAAGAGCCGGAGGAACCCGAAAATGGGAGCCACCTGTTGGCAGAGAAAGGTATCTACGGCATCACACAGCGATACAGCATTTTTGGCGCCCATTGCTGAATATACCAGTTGTTGTTGTCGTGCAACGTGAGCTGAAGAGGATTCATTTAAGGTAAGCCATTAATTAATTTAATTTACATGCATACTATCGTCCCCCTCTCGGCAATTATTTACTGAAGAAAATATTAATTCTTTCGAGATGCTATCTTCCCATGGTGATGTGCCAAACACTCTTAAATTCATCGGCTAAACACATAATTTTAACGCATATCTGGTAGTACTGACGTACGCTAAGTTTTCATTGTTTTCAGCCCGTAATTAACAGTTTTTACGTTCGAAAATCAAAATTCCTTTCGTTGAGTTTTTTTTTTAGTACATCATTTTGAGTTCCTGTTTGGCTATTTACAAAATGACGCGTTGATAATGTACTTTTAATGTAATAGCACTTGGATGCTGTTTAATACAACATTTCTTCACAGCTACTTCCTAATGTGTTTTGCGAGTTTCATGTGAAGTGAGGTTGAAATTTAGTGTATTTATGGATAAAATGGAATTAATGTATCGAAATTTTGCACTACATCCATTTTTATATTTCAGATGGAGAATGACGAGTTACTAATTGATCTGGTAAAAAACTACCCGGTGTTGTATGACCGGAGCAGAAAGGAATTCCGGGACACTTCCCTGAAAGACAGGGTGTGGGCTTCCATAGGTGAAGTCTTGAAAGCAAGTGGTAAGTTAATTTTTGTTTTACTTCTTGGCAGTTTTTCATTTCACTGGAGGATTTTTACCATTGGAGTCAATGGTCGATTCGCTATCTTTCTTGTAAACAAAAAAACGGATCATTGGTCCTTTTGGGTCGTATAGTTGTTACACGTCCTAGATTTCTCAAATAGCTGTAATACAGATATATTGAATTGGTAACAATTATCAGCAAAACTTAAATACTTATACATGCTTTGTGTCATAAATGTGTTCGTAGCATAAATAACTTGAAGCAAATATACCCTAGAATGCATATATGTTTTTTTATCATCACCATGCTCTTTAAGAAGTTAAGAAATGGGCTCAATAGCAAGTGTAAGACTAACAAACATTTACAAGTGGGTGTTGATTATATAGCTTATGACGTAGGAAATGACTATCCTTCTCTGACAGTTGTGGTGAGAATGTAGTGACTACATTCTCACCACAACTAAACATTTGAAGAGAGATCTCATCATTAAATGTTGTCATCAACTGCATCAGGCATGCAAATATGTAGGTTATATTTAGCAAGACTGTGTGATCATCTTCATCCTTCCAGCATATTAGCTATCTCATACCCCAATGTGTGACTTTTGTCCCTCCCTTGTCATGAAAATTTCCAAGTCTTTTTGACTTTTTTTCGTCCTGAACTTGTATTAATGTGATCTAGTGCAATAAGATTTCGTCGAGTGCTCATCGCATGGTATACAAGCATGAAAATCCTGAAAAAACCTGCTTTACTAGGTACCTCTGAATGTGTGAATTCTTTTGGTAGATAAATAAAAATAATCAAGTCTGTTGCATGTCAGAGTACTTATTGAGATAGTTGAGCAGGATTTCAGCATATCTCTCAATGTGATCAAACATCATTGCTGTAGTCAGGAGATGATGTTTTGTTTGGAAATAGAGTGCAACCGACGGATTAAATTTGAATATCTTGAAAACAAACTACTGCTATTAAATAATTATACTCCTTTAAGCACTAAGAATTATAAAATCTCCATCTCTGTCCAACAACTAAAACAAAATTCATGGGTCTGATCATTGAAGACTGGAACTTGGTCTTTATATGTCAACAATCTATCTGTAAAATTATATGTGGTCCTGTATGGACTAAGGTTTTTAAGAAACTTTCTATCCCATGGGGTACTTATGACCTTGTTTAATTTTAACTTCCTGAGTATAGTCAATTATGCCATATATTCTGGGGATCAGCAGTTACTTTCCTAAGCCAAGAGTTTCTCCGGCAGAAGAGGGCATTAAGAGCAATCATGGGTAAATGAAGAAGATAAGATGCATGTTGACCACTGTTTGTTGAGCTGGAACTTCTCATAGTACCATGCCTATACATATTTTTATTGTGTATGTTAACACAGCTCAACCTCCATAGGCTCAGGACAAATCAGGAGATATTCATCAGATATTCATGATAACTTAACCAAGTCACATTAATATGTGCACGTGACCCTATTATGATGCTATGTACATTTTGGAAATATATATTTTGGTTGCCTAACTTCAATGGCATGTTCTGTATCCATGTTTTGTGGCACTCTGTAACATGATCTTCTGGATAAAAAATATGATAATTATATTAACCACAATGCAAGGCATTTTCGACCAATTTTACTAGATCTTGAATATTCTAGAGGGGTTTGATGTTCATTAATTTACTGGAAACTAAATACTCTTCATGTTCTCTTTCCTGGTCCTTTTAATCTAATCAAATCATGCATATCTCTTACAGGTCAGGATTGCTCTTCACGTTGGGGGACCCTTCGTGATCGCTTTGTCCGCGAGTTAAAGGCGGATTCTAGTGGATTACCCTCTGGCTCTGGTGCAATGCCAAGAAGGGGATGGCCACTTAAGGAGGCAATGATGTGGTTGCAGCCATTTATCAGGGCTCGGAAGTGAGTGTAATTTAGTAATCTATGACAAATGCCTGTTGTTACTGTATTATAATGAATTATGACAAATCATGAATCACATAGCGATATGAGAGCATTATCTATGTCATTTGCTTCAACTTTGCAGGACCTTTGGCAACTGCAGGGACCCTATTAACTCCCCTCTGCTCACTCTTTCTGATTCCCCAGAACTACCACCTTCTCCTAAACCCTCTTTACCTCTTTCTTCACCCACTTCATTCGAGCTTACAGAATCTTCTAGTCCCTCATCTGCTTCCTTAACCATCCCTGTCTCCGCACCATCACCTGATACTATTTCAATTGGCTCCCCTTCCCCTGAACATACACCTCAGTCTTTTTCTCCCTCCCCCGATACCTTTAGTTTGAGGAAAAGGAAGCAGGGAGCTGACTTGGAGACTGCACTTGTCAGCAGCCTCTCAGGATTTTCTAAGTACCTCTCCGAGAAGAAGGCGAAAAAGGATGAGGAAGACGAGAATGACTTGTTTTGCCGTAGCCTTTTGAGCAATTTAAGAAGGCTTTCGAGCAAGCAGCAGAATCAGGCTAAAAGAAAACTTCTGGAAGTTAGAAAAGTTAGTCTGAGAAAACATTCACATTATTATTTTCAAATGGATACAATGTACCTTGCTGTGTTAACATTCATCTGTAAAATGAAACGAAAAGCAATGCTACACTAGAAAAATTAACCACTGCCTCATAATAGTCAACATAGTAAAATAAATGCAGGGGATAGTGGGCCACAGTGAGAAAACATTCACATTATTATTTTCAAATGGATACAATGTACCTTGCTGTGTTAACGTTCATCTGTAAAATGAAACGAAAAGCAATGCTACACTAGAAAAATTAACCACTGCCTCATAATAGTCAACATAGTAAAATAAATGCAGGGGATAGTGGGCCACAGTGAGAAAACATTCACATTATTATTTTCAAATGGATACAATGTACCTTGCTGTGTTAACATTCATCTGTAAAATGAAACGAAAAGCAATGCTACACTAGAAAAATTAACCACTGCCTCATAATAGTCAACATAGTAAAATAAATGCAGGGGATAGTGGGCCACAGTGAGAAAACATTCACATTATTATTTTCAAATGGATACAATGTACCTTGCTGTGTTAACATTCATCTATAAAATGAAACGATAAGCAATGCTACACTAGAAAAATTAACCACTGCCTCATAATAGTGAACATAGTAAAATAAATGCAGGGGATAGTGGGCCACAGTGAGAAAACATTCACATTATTATTTTCCAGTTGATACAATGTACCTTCCTCTGCTACCCTAAATCTAGAACATAAAACGAAAAGCATTGGCAAACTTGAAAAATCTCATTGTGGCCCACTCTACCCTACATTTCTTTGACTATGTTGCCTATTTTGAGGCAGAATAAAATAGAAAGTAACTATGATGTGGGATATGTGGATACATAACATTTTCTACTATATCAGTTTATGCTGGTTACCTTGTGATATTGCCAAGGTACCTCTCCCTCCCTTGTAATGAAATAATTAGCCAGCATGTCCCTGAGTTCATATGCCACCCTGGTGGCTATATTGGCCCCTAATCTCCCAACACCTCTCAATGCTGCCATCTCCAGTCGCCAGTTTCCCTCATTCACCACACCATTATTTTCGGAATCAACATAATTTGGGGGACAATAAAATCTTGAGCCACAAGTTTCACTTTTGATAAAGTTATGAAGGCACACACAAGCTGACACATATGCCTCCACAGTGTCAGGCTGTGCAACCATAACACTTCTAAGAATTCTCCACCTCGAAGCTAAAATGCCAAAGGCATTTTCTATCGTTCTCCTGCCCCGAGAGAGCCTGTAGTTGAAAATTGATTTTTGCAGGCTCAGGCTCCTTCCAGGATATGGCCTCATCAACCACTTCCGTTGAGGAAAGGCAGCATCTCCCACAAGGTAATATGGCATCTCCTGGGCCATACCTGGAATTACCTCAGGAGGAGGGAAAACAATGTCACCTGTTTCCACAGCTCTACCGATAACCCTTGAAAATATTCCTCCATCACTTTGGGAACCTGAAATTAACAAATATATTTCAATACCACTGCGGGTGAATGTTGATGATACGGCAACAGGGTCATCTTTATAACATTTGGTTCGATCTGAGAAATTACTAACCATATGCTCCAATATCAATGAGCGTGAAGTTGTATTCAGCATCACAGGCAGCCATCAACACTATGCTATGCGTTTTTTTATAATTAAAAAATAAACTTCCAGCATTGCTGGGTGCCTGTATGGCAATATGCTTGCCGTCAATAGCACCAACGCAATTGGGGAGGTTCCATTTTGAATGAAAGCCGTCTGCAATGCGTCGCCAGTCTTCCTCCTGAGGTCTCTTCAAATACTTTGGAGAGAGAGCTCTCCAAATGGCTTGGCATGTCTCCTTCAGCACCTTTTGTGCAGTCGACTTAGCCACGTAGTACTCCCACCCCAGTGCACTTGTGCTACCTCCATGTGCCAAGTATCTGTCAATGTTAAAATTAACACGGTATAAATATAAACATCACAATTATAGGTACGAGAAGACTGCCACGTAATAACGCAAATACTTACTTAAGAGTCATCGCCAGTCTCTGACCAACGGAAAGAGCTTTCCTCTGGCTTCTTTTCTTGAGCAACGGAGTCAAGAGTTTCACTAATGTGTCGAATTGCCTTCGACTCATCCTTGTGTATTTAAAAAACTCCTCCTCGTCCATGGTCCGCATAGCCGCGAAAATGTTGGAATATGCCCCTCGTTGCTCCCGATCTTGATTAATCGGCCTAACCCACCACCTCCTGTTGTACCACCGTTTTCTTCTTTTGTACAGCATGTACCCTGATGTCATTAACATGATACCAAGGTACATGGCCGTATCCTCGTCAATTTCGAACATTCTTCAAAAACTCTTCCTACACACAAACGAAAAGACTGAAGACCACAAACAAAACCACTGCGCGGGCGTTAGTCAATTTTCTTTCCGGCCACGGGAACGTCAATTGTGACCGCTCAGTGGCGTTCCCCGTCTCACGTTCTCCCGGTTCCCGTAACCGTTTCACGTTAGCGTTGATTGTGTCCCAGCCTTAACGTTGAAACCATGGTCGTGATTAAATATTAATGTGAAAGTACAAAGTTCTTCTTTCTTAATTTAATGATAATATTGCGGTAAACCTCATACTTATTAACAAATATCTTCTTTTATCGTCAAGGGAATCAATGGCTGACGATGAAATGAAATATAGTTGCCCGTTACAAATGAAAGAAACTGATACCGTTGTGGCAAACTTCATACTTAAATAAAAAGATCTTATTTATATGCCGAGAGAAACGCCAAATTGATGATTGAGTGAAATAACAGTCGCCTATTCAGAGTGATATAAAGTGATAACATTGCGGCAAAACTCATATTTAATCAAAAATATCTTTTTTATGTCAAAGGAGCAAATAATGATGATAGAGAGAAATAAAGCCTATTACAAGCGAGTGAAAGTGCGGTAACATAAATGAGAGAAAGTCATTATATGTTAGCAAACCTCATTTTTATTAACCATTATCTTATATTTCTGTCAAGGTAATTAATATAGATGATGACACAGTGAATTATAGAGGCGTATTCGAAGGGGCAGAAAAAGATAACATTGGAGAAAACCTCATTATTTACTCGGTGATGAGGTAAAAACAAAATAAAACGTACAATGCGCACCGATACCGTCATACGCACCGATGGGGAATTCATGAAACCCACCAGTCGGTGTCCGTACCGACACCTCTTTGCTGTCGGTACGGCTACCGACGATCTCCCGTCCTCTCGTCGGTGCCCCACCGACCGGGTTCGTACAGAATCGCACGACTTCTTACCGGGAGTCGGTGTGACGTCGCACCCGACGAATCGGTGCCGCACCGATCGGTTTGGAGTTACAGAATACGGCCCCAGTTTGAAAAAATTGCAAGGTTTTGCACTTTTATGAGCTTCATTTCCTGGACTAAATTTGATTTGTGAAGTAATGATGTGTGGCGTTGCTCCAGATTTTTCTTCGTGAGTATCCAGGACAATTGCGTTTGCAATTTGTGCTAATTTTATTTGTGTAACAAAGGAAAGCGTTTTAGAAGATTTTCATTAATGCCGATGATAGCTCAACTCCTGCCAAATACCGCTACAAGATGGCTGGACCGATATTGTTCTTACGTCGTGGACTGCGACCGCGGCGAGTAATTCCTTCCCCCAACCTCCGTGTCCCCTGACCCTAGAACATTATCATAATAGCATTGTAGTACGTAGCTGTGGCTAGAAGCTTTGTCGTCTTTTAAAAGATCATGAAAAAACCATTCTTTTATTATTTCACCACAGTTTGCCACGATACTTATGTCATTATAAACTTCATTTTAACGTAATAAGGGGCGGCCGCCGCCAACTATAAGCCGTCATTGAAAAATTTCGAGCCAGCAAGGTTCACTGTAATTTTTGAATATACGATTATTTCAGTAACCATGACTCGCATATATCTGATACGTGGAAGAAAGATCTATTCCTAATAGTTTTGAGGACACAAATAGTTTATGCAACTTAATTTAAAGGAGCTGCTGTAAACAAGGCAAACCCCTGGCAACGCAGTTTAAACTAGTGTCTCAACTGAAAGAGCATTGGGAATGGTCATTTAGAATTTGGTAGAAATGTTCACCGCTGAAGTTAGAATCGTGAAATTAAACAGTCTGCTGTTTGAGGATGTGGTTAGTTTAGGATATAGTTTTATGTGTCGTGAAACTGGATAAATAATGCTCTAATTATGTACTATATTCACTCCTTCGTTTCATAGCTCCATCAAAAATTCTATTATGATAATTGGAAGTAACGCATTGATTGTTCCTTGGAAAGAAAAATACGTCGAGAAGCATTTTCTTCTTCGTTACATGAGCATGGTAAAAAATAATATTACCTGTTCCCTGCCGATACATTTTACCAATTCTCATCAACAAACCAAAAGAAATCTCTCGTTATACGAGATATTGTCAGCATTGGATATCCAAAATAATTAGCGCAAATATTATGCCGATGCTATATACATGAAGAATCATATTTCTCCTTTAAACTTCGAGTTTGCCACGTACGAAATTAAAAATCAGGGCCGTGGAATCATTTGAGATTTCATCCACGCGAAGACGATCAACACAATCACAGCTTTCATTCCATATCATAATTAACATCTTTCGAAATGCTTTGAAGGAAATGTTTATATATAATCCATCAATAAAATGTAAATAATTGACTTTTCCCCATTTTGAGGTCCTCATTCATCGTATTTCAATCATTGTAACACTTGCACAAGGTAAAACTCTGAATCTCAGCTCCTAGCGAAAGTTTACAGCCATTTAAGACATTACAGCCATCTGGAAAAATCAACATCGATTATTTATTACTATCTGCCATTTATTGTCACTTATCACTAAAATAAACGAAAACGAGAGTAAAGCCGTCACCGCATACGCATTAAAGTTCAAGGAAAAATCTATTTACATCGCTAACATCCGGGGTTTTCAAAGAGGAACATCGAATGACCCAGAGAACCGGTTCTATGACTTGGATTGATCCGATTCAAAGATCCGAGTCGAAACAGAACTTCCCCGCTTCAGTTGAGCAACGACCTCTGTGTGAGGGAGTAGGAACGCGCAGCGGAAGATAGTGGGTGGGAAGGAGAATACAACATCCGCCGCAGCGATTTCAATGAAGTAAGACGGCGAAGAAGGCTTAGAAATATTTCCTCTTCTTCCCCGCCACGTTCACCTTTGTACTACGTAAAATAATACTATGAGACGGGGTGTCAGATAGAAATTCTCTTGCACCTTAACGCAATATACAGGTTAAATTATTTTCATAACACTGCGTACTATTGATTTATTCTTTGTCATTTTATGATCAAATTATTGAAATAAAGCACGCTAATTCCACACCAGCAGCGAGCAATATTTACTCAACGACCATAATCAACAAGTTAATTTAACTTTCTCTTGCTAAATTACGTCAACTTGAAATTATCATCTATAATGATGTTATACAAGTTCGAATGTCAAGCAGTAATCAGAATCGAAAAGAGGTAATAACGATGGAACGAAAATCGATGATTTTTTCTCCCATTAGCCAAGGTAATCCGTTCGAAAATAACACATCGATGTTATAAATAAAGAGAAAGAGTTATCTTGATGACCACTTAAAATATTTCTACACTATTTTGTGGAGTATGTGTCCTTTTCTTTCCAATTTCTGGTTTATATGCTATTTGCTTCAATTTGTTTTTCATTTGATTTTCTTGCATATTTTAGCACTCTTAAGTTATTGTGCGCGACTATTTATTACGACTAATATTATTACATTCAGTAGCCCATACTTGGGACATTTTTAATGTTCAAAAATAGATAGAAATACTGTAGAAATTAACCACAAACTTTAAATGTTAACGAAAACTTTGAAGAGGCCCTGCACTTGAAAAAAAAACTCGGAAGATCCCCTGAAAATAAGGAATTGTTGACCCACCGTTCATTTTTTTGTTTTTTTGCGTTGTCCCAAATGAGGAATCTCCCCCCTATTACTTGGGACACCTTTGTTCTCCAATGCCTTTACCGCGCTAAAATTAAAACACTCTTGGGACATATTAGTAGGCTTTTATATACATTTAACAGTGATAAACCTTGCCTGAAAAAAACACACGAGTTTAAGAATAAATCTAATAAGTCAACAATATTGTTTGGAGACAGTATGACTACGCAACAATAAGAACCACTCTGGGCGCTCACACTGTTTACATCATGGTGCCAACCTGAAAAAGTAAAAAGTCCCCTTTTTCACCCAAGTTAGATCCCTGTCCCTAGTACTGGCAGCAAGACTTTTTTTTTATTTTTAAGTTAAGTTTATTCAACCCTTGACAATCGAAAAAAAGTTAGAAAACGTTGGCCCTATAGAAGCACACCTTAACGCTGAAAAACTGTCGTATTCTCCTGAATAAGCTCTTTCATCATCTACACACTCCTGCAGGAGATTTTCTCTCTCCGCACGCTCCCTCGAAGTAATCAACCGAAAAATCCTTCAGAGCACAAATGCAAACCGCATTGACATGACAGGGTATGTACCGCATGTTTTAGGGCAATAGGGTAGTTTCCTTCGTCAAAGAAAACGAAAGGCATTGATTGCGATTTGTTACCCACCGTTAGTGTATTCATAATATACAAATTATTTGGTTTTAGAAATCCCCGTTTAAACGAATGGCAATGGTCAATTTTGACCTCATTTGAAAAAGGCCAGATTGGCGCCCATGCGATTCCACTCCACGTGACGTCACAGGGACCAAGTTTCTTTACGATTAGATAGGAGTTATACATCGTCTCAGGTTACCAATGCATGCATGAGGCGTAGAGCTAGGGAAACGTCTTAATAATCACTTATTAAAACTGTCTAAGGTCGGAAAGTTTCCTTCGTTTGATAAGGTAGTAATAATCCTTATTTAAGCCAAGCGCTACCTGCTAGCAGGGTACTCTGCTACCTGCTAGCAGCCTGCGTCGTATCAGCGCCCAAGCCTCGCCTCAAGGTCACCTCACAGGGCGGTAGCGGGAACCAGAAATACGTCACACGGACTTTTCCCATCATTCCTACTTAGCCGTCGCGTTTTCGCGCGCTTGAAAATTTTCACTTTTCGTTTAATCGCGAAAAATAGATATCGTCATTCGTAAATCTAAGAGCGTGAAATGCGTACTCCACGAGTAATGATCTTTCGATTTAAGCAATAAAAAAATAATAGGAAACCACCCTATTCTCACTTTTTTCCAGGAATCGTGGCAATGCTTCGTGATGCCATGTTTTGTCAGGTGCACAATAACCATGAACTCGAACGAAGACTTTTGTGACGATATCTCCATCGAATTTCTTTAAAGGAATTTATTCTCATTACTGGTAATAGACACCATGTACACGCCCTCCTGATCTCAGCCCATTTCCGGGAAATAATTCGCAAAAACAGGCGCATTACACGTGTTATGACTTCAAAAGGTATAAAAAAATTCAGCGAAAATCAGAAAATCATACGTGCTTGATAAAAAGAAACGTGTGCCGACTGACTGACGGACTGTTTCTGTCACTCATCTACGCACAGCACAAGTTACTGAAGAGGCAGCCATAATATATTAGTCCATCCTTAGTCAAGACATCTTACTATGATGTTAGCTATGTATCTCTTTGGAAATATATTTGGTGTACTTCTCATAGCACATTTTTTTATTTGATTCTGCTACAAGTGCATCTGGCACTATCCTTTTAAAATTCCGGAATTTTGTCATTTTGTTTTGTAATTTGGCCTGTCCTGCAATAATAACCACTCATTCAAAAATCAGTGGAGATACTTGATTGAGTTGTTTTCAGTCTACTCTAAAAAACAATGTGTTGGTGGCACTGCTTTCCTTTATCCTATGTATATTTCCCTTTCTCTTTATTCCTCTCTACAGTGTGTTTCAGGATCTGTAGTACTTCAGAAGGTATCACATTGTCTCTTTTAATCATCTGTCCCTGCTTTAGTATTTCTCACTCTTTCTCATTCATTACACCCAGTGCTGGAACCAGGACATAAGGTGGGGGTCCAAACAAAATTGCCATTTTATCTTGTGTAAATTGGACACTCAAGGGGGGCTATATTCCACCTTAGCCCCTCTCTGAATCTGCCGCTGATTAAACCTATCCCAATGCTTAGAGCATAAATAATGCACATTCAATGTACCTAAAATGCGCAGACAAAAATGTGAATTTACAATGTACATATAATGTGCCTATAAGGTGGGGACTGAAATGTGCTTTCAATGTGCATTTTCTATGTGCATTTAATGCAGAAATGAATGCACATTAAAAGCACATATAATGCACTTCGGCTCTGCTTGGGTATCATCAGGAATTATTCCTTGTGCAATGCTTAGGGATACTAAGGAAGGATGTTTGCGAGAAAAAAATGTTTGTAGCCCAGGCATTGAAGCTGAAAAACCGCTGCAACCCCTGAATTATTGGAGACATAATTAGAGACTTAAATTTTACTTCAATCGACTTTTATATGTACATGCTCATAAGCACTTTAAAAAATTAATTGCTCATATTCCATTTTTCTCTTTCTCCTTTTTCCGTGATATGACCTCGATTAGAGCATTCACCAAAAATATTCCCTTAGACCAACCATTTATTGCCTTATGTTCTACTTAAGTATATCGATATTAATGACCTTAGTTTTTGGGTGTTTTCCGCGTATTTTTCTATCACTTCCACTGGCTTCCTCAGAGTGTACCTATCGGTTACGCGACTGTTTTGGTTATTTACAGAGTATGGTACTTCCAAGGTTTACATTTTGAAATCGAGGGTCTTTTTAAGTCCCGCTGTGCACTACTGCCTACTACATACTTGGCTCAGTTTAAATTATCCCGCACTGTTTTCGGATTTCAATTGTCTCCCTCACCAGAATTAATGGGTTTTATTTTTTTTTACTTCTGATAAAATATTTATCCTATCCATGTCAAAATCTCGACCTTCATTATCATGTTCAGCGAAGGAGAAGCAATCAATATATTTCAGGCTGATATCCTGTATATTGGTATTCGTTCTCCTCATCTGGTTTTGATGGCTCTTCCCGCTTCGCCAATATAACTGCGGTTGCAAGTTCATAACCTGATCCGGTAAAGCCCCTCTTTTTGTAATTTTCCCTGCTTTTCGCGCTTTTAATTAGATCTTGTATTTCGAGCACCACTACGAAAGCAGTTCTATATTAAATTTTTTTCCGTGGTGCCCTAAATATGTGGTAAGTAGTATAACCCTTTTTTTATATCAAATTCACAAATTGGTCGTTTTGATGATATTTCTCAATTGCTTCTGATTGTATCTAACCATGGCAACTTTCCCGTAACCATTCTTCGGGAATATATTCCGCAGGGTGTAAACTTTGTTCTTTAGATCAGCTGATCCCAACCGGTAGTGCGCGAACCCGTTTATAGGGGTAACGCTACGAAGCAGTCGGGGGTACGCCGAAAATAATCGGCAATAGCGAACGTCGGGAACTTCGCATCTCTTAACCAGGAAATATGTATGCATATTATATTGGGTATTTAAAACAAAGTCTCTATTTATACAATTTTTAATCTGAAAGTGCCACCTACCCATTGTGAAATTATGTAGTAAAATGCGCACCTGACATTTTTAGGGTACAATATTAGTCATATACATATACAGAGGGGTGCGGGAGGAAAAAAGGTTGATAACCGCTGCTTTAGATGATACAAGCTACAAGCTAGATGGAGCGGACCATTAATAATAAATATACTTAGTTTTTGGGTGTTTTCCGCGTATTTTTGAATCAATTTTTTCTACTGACGTTTCCCCAAGAAGGCTGCAGATTTCCTCAGAGTGTAACCGTTACTTTGTAGCTGTGGTTACGGGGGGCGGTGTTTCTCTAGGGGTTCATTCATTAGATAAGTGACCGTAGTGACCGTCTGAAAACTTTTTCATCCAAAATTCCAAGTTTTTAATTTTGAATAGCTCGAAAAGTATCGATTTATAAAAATAACATCATTCCACATTTGTTTTACTTCGTACCTCTGTCGTTTTTCGCGGTTACTTTGAGAAATAAATTTCCGCTCCCCCAGAGAAGGGGAGAAATCCACCCCCTAGGGGAGGAGGCGGGAAGCGTCAATCGACGCCAATGCAACTCATGTTTATTGACACGTTCTTTGTGCAAGGAGTTTCATTTTTATTCGCTTACTTTCACAGAATTCGGAGGTTAAGAGGTTGCTATGGCTGGACTGTTGCATATGCTACTACAGTTACTATTTACTTATTGACACCCATAACAAAAGCATTGGAATCGCTTTAGACCGCCACTCTCCCGTTCTTTTTGATTGCCTCCACGAAATATTCAGTGAAAATGTAAATCTCAGTGTGAGAAAATGAAATTGGATCTTTTGTTCAACATTTCCATAATACTATTCTTTCCATTTGTATTTTATATACAAATTAAAGTTAGAATCACTCGATCATTTTTCCGCCACTCAGAGCGATTACTCCTGCCAGTGGCGTTACTAGGAATATGCCTTATGATGGCAATCTATATATCTGGTAAAATATTTGAAAAATTACATGCCAGGAAATACATTTTACACCATTTTGGCACTAAAAACTGAACTTTAACCAGATGCAGTTATTATATGTCAAAACTAGTCAATGGTTTTAAATTTTTTTTTTCTCTGAGGCTTTGGGGGGGGGGGATTTATCCCTTCACCCCCTCCCCCCAAGTTACGCCACCGACACCAGCGATAGGTTTTGAGGGACGAAAAGAAGAGTGATAGCTCAAGCCATCATTTTCTGAATAAAACTGCCGTCTCTAATCCAATCGCATCTTCAGTCAGTGTTCGTATTCAAAATCGTCATTCAATCAAATGCTAATCGTGGCTTTGAGGTTGATGATAGCGGCCATGCCTTCTGATTGGCTGAAATACAGTTCCAGTATTTGTTTCAGCGAGAGAAAAGGGACGAGCCGTGTAATTGAAAAAGGAATGGTATATCCATCCCTTCAGCCATTGCGAAAAATGGCCGCGTGAAACAGTGCATGAAAATGAAATCATGAAACCCGGCTTCGTTGGAGCGATCCCTCGAAAGGAGCGGAAAAAATGATCGCGCGATTCACGCTTCGCACTTGGCGTGCCCTGGGCGGAATATTACGCCACGTGAAATCATAGTAATTTTGCTACGACCATAATACATACCCCATCAGTATTTTGAAAAAAAAACAATCTTTTAACAAAGAGGTAAACCTCTAAATAGAGAAATGAAAATATTAAATCAAGAGACATTCTTTAAAATGGTGCCAAACACCTATTCCTCACATAATAGGGTGCTTTCCTATTTTTTTTTATTGCCTAGATCGAAAGATTATTACTCCTGGAGTACGCATTTCACGCTTTTTGATTTTTAAATGACGATATCTATTTTTCGCAATTGAATGAAAAGTGAACATTTTCAAGCGTGCGAAAACGCGACGGCTAAGTATGAATGCTGGGAAAATCCCGTGTGACGTCATTCTGGTTCCCGCTGCCGCAAAGTTCGGTGACCTTGGGGCGAGTACATGTGTGACGCTGCGATGCAGGCTGCTAACAGGTAGCAGATTACCCTGCTAGCAGGTAGCGCTTGGCTTAAATAAGGATTATTAATATCTTATCAAACGAAAGAAACTTTCCGACTATAGGCAGTTATTAAGAGATGTTTCACTGAGCTCTGTGCCGGTGGCGTAGCCAGAATTTTCGTTCGGGGGGGGGGGTCTAAAACCAGGGGGGGAAATTTTTGAAAAACCGGGCACTAAGTAATGGGTTTTAAAGTAATTTTAATACTTTTCATAATCGAAAAAATTTAATTTGTTAAATAAACTTTTTGTAAATTCCTGATTTTTCAATATTTTGTTTTCTTTTATGAAGGACAGTAGTTGTATTTTTATATTTCGGGAGGGGTCCGGACCCCCTGGACCCTTCCCCTGGCAACGCCACTGCTCTGTGCCTCATGCATGCATTGATAATCTCAGACGATGTAAAACTCCTATCTACCTACTCGTGTAGAAACTAGGTCCCTGAGACGTCCTGGGATTTCTAAAACCAAATAATTTGTATATTATGAATACGCTAATGGTGGGTAACAAATCGCAATCAATGCCTTTCGTTTTCTTTGATGAAGAAAACTACTCTATTGTTTCCGCAGCAACTGTCGTTCGACCCGCTCTGCGAGAGATCCGAAAAGCAAAAGTGGAATGGGGAGAGAGAAAGTGGGAAGGGGGCCAAGGCAGTCGATATCATTTGAGGGAGGAGTGAAACATGATGAGAGGTTCTCGGATTTCACTCTGTCTGTGCTGCGTGAGCCCCGTCAAATAGCGTCTGCAGTTGCCGCTCACAGTCAAATGGCACGAAGGCGGTTCTTTCGACTGCTTATGTAATACTTAGTTTTCGCATCGCCTCTACGTAGTTTTCCTCCGTATGCTGAAAAAACAATAATATATCATCAAAACATGAAAGTTGCCTCATAATTATATTATTGACAAGCAACATTGCTTACATAAGTCGCCTCTATATGACTGCTAAGACCAGTGGCGGCTGGTGGTAATTTATCTAGGGTGTGCTTTATAGCAGATATAGGATGGTTTAATTATATTATGTTAATCCTAATCCATGAGCGTCATATTTCGTCGTAATAGAATACATAGCAAGCAAAACATATCACTGGTACACTCTACCCTTAAAATTGCATGAACAGAAATAATATTAGCATGTATGAAAATAATTATTCTCAACACACCTTTACAAGTGACGGTAGTTGAAATTAATTCTCTTTTCCTTACACCCTATGAGGAAGTAGTGTAGAAAACGGCCATACAGATGACTCTGTAGACGGACTATAGGATCCTGGGGGCAGGTAGTGTAGGTGGCGGCTACACCACTACACTACCTGCGAGTCACTCACCAAAATTATGCGCGTGCGCACTCGCATGGTTTTGAGTCTGCTCCCATCACCCATTTGAACTGTACATCCCCCCCCGCATACTTCGTCCTGCCAGAGCACCCACAAGCGATCGCATAAACCGAAAATGCTCCCGACGCGATGCCACGGGATCGCACACTTGTAGAGCGGTGAATGTATATAGATAGGATTCGAAAAGGGGATAGCTGTAGCGTTCGGAGATTCATGTCTCTTGCATATGCAGACAGGATTTTTATCCTTCTCGTTGCAAAGGAATAGTTTCCTTTTATAATTCATTCATCTTTGGGTGTGCACTTGCTAACATGCGTATACGCACGCGCCGCCACTGGCTAAAACGCTGTGATATATTTACGCGTAGATAATGCAAATGATTGCATTTCAGCTTGCATTACTGGTGATATGAACAAGGACATATATCATTTCACTTTGATTGCATGTCGATCGTTAATTATTTATTCTAGAAAATGCAAGAATAGCCTATGAGTCGGATCTTTTTGCTATCATAGCAATAACCGTTAAAATACTACAGTAAAGATAATACAGCTACATATTATACACAATATATTAGCTTAAAGTGGTTAATCCGTATTTGCGCGCCCTTTTCATTTAATGCGATAGCACGCGGGGCGTGGAATAGATCGACGTATTATATGCAGATATATCATCATAAATAAACTACGCAATGGTTATGTATACGATACTTTTTAGTTTTTACTAACTAAATATTTTACAGGTATAAAAACCAATTTTTAGGTCATCAAACAGTAATTAATTACGGAGGCAATGAGAATTTGGCAATTTCATATTTTTAAGCTATGCAGGCGTTGTTTTTTTACGACTTATACCGCCCGAATTTTGGCAACATCTCATGCAATTGAATACACGGTGATAAACGCATATTATAGGTTCAAAGGCTTTATAAAGGTATACTTAGTATAAATTATTCTCTTAACTTTCTCGGTGGAAAATAATTAGTGCAAGCCATTGGCAGAAGGGCTCTTTTTTCGCCGTTCTTATCAATTCCTGCCGAATGATTCGAGCTCATGTAACGACAGATAATTGGATATTCCGCACTTACTCCCTTTAACCCATGCAACCCATTTCTGACCAATTATTTACTTACGCATTTTAATCGCAAGTGCTCCACGGAGGTTACGGTAAGTACGGAGTTATGCAGATGCCCGTCTCCTTACGATAAATTGAGCTAAATTCATTTTACTAGCAGACTCTCCTCTTATCTACTGTATTACTTTTAGACACTTGGTAGATTCCTCCTCCGTGTGCCGAAAGATTCTCATCAGCAATAAATTTTGACATTAGGTTTTCAAGGAGATAACTCCGTTACAAATGTACGATTGTCATGGTATAAGGAGATTTTTTTTAATCCATTAGTTGCAAATATTGGTCTTTAATATAATCGCAAAAGAATTGCATCCGCGTGTTATGAACTGTAATGCGGTAATCGTGGAGAAGAAAAGCATTTGCAGCGGTGTTTAAAAGCTAATAGGTATTCAGGTCCCTTAATTCATTTTTCCTCCATTTCAACAAGAGAAATCAATGTCTTAACCATGCAATATAAACAGCGATTAAAGCCATTTATATCACCTAAAATCGTAGTCATGCTCACTGTATATTTATCATTTCAAATTAAATGGCTGACACTTTTCAGAAAAACGTTCAACTTACCGTCCTGAGAAGCAACTCACCTCAAATGAGAATAAAGGCCTTTGCTTGGCAAATCCCATACTACTGAATGCAGCCCAATATTCCTCGTTGAAGCCCATAATATTCTTTATTTACGATAGCATAACATGTTACAGCAGATTTTCCGACGATATATTTTTATACGGTGCTCTTGAGAAATATTGTAGTCACTTTTCTTGCACAAAAACATTCAAATTAAATTAAAAATAAATTTCGTTTTCACAGCTCGTAAATAACAAATAATACATCCGTTGAGACGGTCAAGTCTTCTCTGATTGGTCCGTATTCGCCGCCCCTTTTTCCTCTCAGCTTTCCCGTTTGATGATGGGATACCATGCTTTTTGATGATGGGATGTGTATATAAACCCGGCAGCAACAGCTCCATCATTCGCCCTGTAGAGAAGGCCGTCGAAACGTCGGCAGCAATGTGCATCCTGACCCGGCTGATTTCCCGAGAAGAATTCATCAGCAATATTCGCCGGGAGAGCACCAAATCCTTCATCAATAGTAAACATTTTTAAATGTTACAATTCTAAGCAAATTCTGTGTAAAAGTTAATCACAATATTTGACTCGGCTTATTTTATAATTTAAATTCCCCACTGTTTGCAGCCTGCATACTTCTCCAATTCTTCGGAAATGAAGTACGAAGGCGCTAAATTAATAAATAAATCTTAGCAGTACCTTTATCAGCGATGGAGTTTGGCAATATTCAATTTTATAATGATCCTGTCCAAGAAAATTACTCTCCTCCAAGAAATACAAGGATGCGGACATAGCACAGAACAAAAACTCGGAAGACTATATCTTTCTGAAAGTAACCTCTGCGAAAGCTGGAATTTGGTCAAATCATATTTTAAAATATGATATGACCAGAGTGCAAGAGGAGAGGAAATAGTGTGGTTTCATATTTTATTAATTGCCTAAATCGAAAGATTAGGAGTACTCCTGGAGTAGGTATTTCATGCTTTTAGATTTTTAAATCACGATATCTATTTTTCGCGATTTAATGAAAAGTGAACATTTTCAGGCGCACGAAAACACGACGGCTAAGTATGAATGCTAGGAAAATCCCGTGTGACGTAATCCAGTTTCCAGCTGCCGCCGTGTGAGGACACCTTGGTGCGAGGCTATGAGCGTCGATACGATGCAGGCTGCTAGTAGGTAGCAGAGTACCCGCTAGCAGGTAGCGCTTGGCTTAAATAAGTATTATTAAAACTCTATCTTTCTATCAAACGAAGGAAACTTTCCTTCGTTCGATAGAAATTTAGTAATAGATTATTAAGAAATGTTTCCCTGAGCTCTGTGTCACATGGGTGCTTTGGCAATCCCAGACGATGTAAAACTCCTATATACTCGAATAGAATCTAGGTCCCTGCGACGTCACGTGGAGTGGCTTCGCATGGGCGCCAATCTGGCCATTTTCAAATGAGGTTAAAATTGCCCATTAACATTCGTCTAAACTGGGATTTCTAAAACCAAAAATGATTTGTATATTGTTAATGCACTAATTTTGGGTCGCAATCGATGCCTTTCGTTTTCTTTGAAAATTTTTTTTCCCAGTATTGATTCTTTTCAACATGTTTTAGCCTTTCGTGACAATCTCTACCGAGCGTGATAAAAGGGAGATGCAGTTAAAAATAGAAAATTTTATCATATTTCGTAAAGGGAAATTTCCATTTATAAACTATTATAGTTTGTCTAGGAAATTTCTTAAAAGAGTATATTATGAAAAAGACCTCAGTGTAATAATTAAACCGAAATTAACATTGGCAATGTGGTTTCTAAGGCCTAAAAAAAGTCTTGGATTCATTTTTAGAAATTGAAAGGTGTCAACAATATTTTCTGTTAAGAATTGTAAAACGTAACGTTAGCAATGATTATTCTTGAATATTGCTCTGAAATATGGTATCCATTTCAAAAGAGGTTATCGAGAGTGCCCGAAAGTCATTCCTAAGATTGGTGGCTTTTCGTCTACACATTCAAAGAGAAAAAAGATTCCAGAGACGCATTCTCAAAATTGCTTTTTTCACAGCCGTTCACGCGAAAGGGTTGAAATATTACAAATATCCTAATTTTTCGTTTCTCTTTCGAGGCACTGGGTGTATTTGCTACATTCTCCACCCACGTTCGAAATGGCAGCTCTTTTTTGCTGGATTTTTGCAGTTTTTCAAACACCTTCTTCCTGTGTGGGTGTTTTCTCGCAGACGGTTTTTCTCCCAAAAAGGATGAATATATCCTTATGTTTTTTTCCAAACATGACGACAATATAGGGTGATCACAAAATATTAACGTTCGATTTCCGTCAGGGAAATATTTTTTAATTTTTGAAACAGTAAAAATGCTTAAATTATTTTTCAGAAATAGAGGAGATGTAAAAATGTTTTCAGTTTAGTCTCAGAAATAGAGGAGAGGGTAAGCTGTCCACAGGCCTCAACGGCTTATTAACGATTGAGCTTGAACACCAGTTAAGATCTTTCTCTATTCCAAAATTTCAAATAAATTCTGCAAGAAAAATTTAGTGCGTCGAACTGGGCAGGCACTGCCAGAAGTTGTCGAAAAAGTTGTATAATTTTCTGCAAAAAGTCTTTAAATTCTTCGATGCACCTATAAACTATCACCAAGGAGGTCACAATGTTTATGGGATTTTTTAATGAGATCTGTTGCCCCAAAAAGTTGTCAAATGGTCTAAAAATGATATTGACAATATTGCAACTCAATATGCTTAAGTCAACACCTGCATCATTGAGGGATAAATTCGAAAAAATACGATTTGGATAGCGTAAATTATTTTTATTAAAAATCGTATTTTCCCCTAAGTTCATCCTCAATTAGGCAGGTGTTAACGTAACCATGTTGATATGAAAATATCAGTTTAAGACCATTAGGCAACTTTTAGGGGGGGGGCGTGCCCGCGAATAAAAGAGAACATTTATTTTCGTTCCCATTATGGAGGTATTTCGCCTGGTAGGGCTGCAACACACAACGCCACCACCCGAAAAATTCTAATTACAGTCAAATCTGTAATTTTTTGTCTCAAAAATCTGAACGGAACAAAAGTTAGAGTTAGTAGAATTTCATACCTACTCATATTATATTTAATTTTCGACGATATAAGGTTTTCACTTCATAAAGGAAAAACTTCAATATTTTGCTGAAGATTTTTTTCGTATTTTTTTCTAAAATTTACCCTCAACTAAGCCTCTTACTTCGACGTGCTGCGTTTAAACTTTGCCACCATTAATTGTGGACCATTTCGTAAATTTCAAAGCGATCTCACGGAAATACATTGATATTTCGTGAAAACGCAAACACACTGGTAACCGTATACATATACCGTAAGTATACCAGGTGTATACTGTTTTCTTGAGAATCTGTATACATGTTTTAGATTTTAATTATACATAAACAGTATCCTGAATCGTATACGTATACAGTATATGAAAGGTATATATCTTTTCATATACTGTAGTACATGTGCTACACATGGAAACAGTGTCCGGAAGGTATGTGTATACCTTTCGTATACTGTTTCCATATGTAATCTCAGTGGCGGATGCATATGGGAGGCGCCCCCCCCCACCCCCACCCTTGCATGGCCGCCCGCATAACCAAACATTGCAGAACTACAATTTTAACTTTTTTATATCATAAGATGGCATTGTATTTCATGTGCGTATAATCAGTTTAAATATCGCTTTCTTAAACTTTGCATGTGACTTGATTATTTTTTTAGGATAAGAGTTAAGGTTGGTAAAGATATATTTTGCGCCCCCCTCTTGAGTTTTTTCTGTATCCGCTACTGGGTGCTTTCCATTCATGCGACTCATGAGTCGACTTGTGTCGGCTCGCGGCATTTGTTTATAACTCTCCTATTCCTGTGCGTTACCGTTTGTTGACTTGTGTCACAATAGTCGGCGACACACCGAATGGAACACGAAAACCGCGACGCAAGTCGACTTGTGTCGACGTGTGTCAATGAATGGAAAGCACCCATTGTGTAGCCATTAGTATACAATAAGTCACCTTTAAAGGTTACCCGGGTTACCCTATTCAAAATCTCGTGAAAATAGCCCCAAGGGAGCAGCAGTAATATGGCATGACTCGTGGCGCACTGGTCATAACTCGGTTCAGAAAAGTGCATTGCGTAAACGTGCCCCGGTCTACCCAATATATTCGGTTTATTCTCTTCAGTGAAGTACCGTCTGGTATACAACAGTTTTTGTTTTGTTATTCGGTGCAAGAACAAAAAATGCGGATGGTTTACCGACGCGTGAACAAGCCACACATGTTAGACCACGAGAAAAACATGGGTTTTCTATATTCTGAACGCTCACCTTGCGATTTGTTAATCGTCATCGTGAATGCAACTCAAACTGGAAAATGAATTCGTTTAAACTCAAGCAGTGGCGCCGACTCCATGGGGCCTGAGGGCCAAGTAAAAATTTTTCCCTTGAAACAGAGCTGATTCTGGGCTGAAACTCCACTGAATGTGTGTAAACTGCCTTGAAACAACCTTGTAACTGCACTGCACTGCCTTGTCCTCAACAAGAAAAAGAGCACTCAACTGAAACTCTGATGCCATTATCCCTTGCAAGTCCATTGCTTTTGAACTGCTTCTCCCTTGCTGCATGTGTGCTCCACTGATACTGAACTGGACAATAGCCTCAGGCCAGGCCGAATTTATGGCTCCACTGAATCTCTCTTGCCGAATGCCTTTACTGCCCTGCCACAGAGCTGCTGCAGCATTTGGGTATCCCCTCTCCCATGAATTTGAACTGCTTCTCCCTTGCTGCACATGAGCTCTACTGACACTGAACTGGACGGTAGGCTCCTAGGCCAGGCCAACTTAATAACTCCACTGAATATCTCTTGCCGAATGCCTTTACTGCCCTGCCACAGAGCTGCTGCAGCATTTGGGTATCCCCTCTCCC
Organism: Ischnura elegans; assembly: GCF_921293095.1. Classification (NCBI taxonomy): domain Eukaryota; kingdom Metazoa; phylum Arthropoda; class Insecta; order Odonata; family Coenagrionidae; genus Ischnura; species Ischnura elegans. Next base: position 8,070,658 of record NC_060252.1, read on the forward strand.
TCATGAATTTGAACTACTACTCCCTTGCTGCACGTGTGCTACCCTTCGTAAGTTTTGCCAACTTACGGAACCCATCTATCGGACATATAAGCGACCCCTGTTTTCAGCGGCAATGCATTTTTTAAATTTAGCTTTTGGCAACACGTATATCTTTTCCCGCGCATCAAGCTGTCGGTTGCCGTTATTTCTCTCAAGTTGCAAGGAGCGAAAGACGAGCAGTGAGCGTGGGTTTTGGCATGAAAAGATTGATGGCATAAATATTTTCTCGGTACTTCGGCGGTTGTTAACTGTAAGAATTAATCGAAATTAAGGTGAATGGGAGAACGAGGTCGGTGGTGGTGACTGCAGTCATAATTGGAGGTAAGCGTTTTAGCTTCTCTGATGTCATGTTTATTCCTTCCATGTTTAGCCATGAGAACGTTGACATTGAATTCGTGTTTAATTCAGGCACGTTTAAGGATTTCAAGCTCCTTTTTCGGGGTTCATGCAGCCAATAACGAATTCTTCTTTCAACGCGTTGGCGACTGCCGTCCACTTTTCCTGCCTCATGGATACCCCGGACGAGGAGGAGAATACACCGATCGGTCATCAATGCCGCGGATGCCGCGCCGTCCGTTAGTCATCCTGCGGAGGACCGGACTCGGTGAGCTCGAGCGGGCTTTCGAAGAAATAAGGAATGCGGGTGGGTTTTGCTATAGTGCAATGTATATTTACTGCTTACACTTATTAGTTACTGCTGAATGTTTTGGAATCTTGCGTGGTTTTCGTTTGGAGTTCACACATAGCCTAAGAAACGAGACATCGCTTCGTTTTTCATTGAACTATGATGCAAAGCGCATGCTTTCCCAGTGATAATTTAAGTTTTGCTTCCTTTAATTTGAATGCTTCACATTAATGCACCATAAAACTAATAAGCCAAGTAAAGGAGAGTTTTTTATGTGCAATTTTGCTAATTTGATTTTGAGTTAAGTCGTTTGTGACTCTCATCAGTCATGTTTCTTCTCTATTGCAGGAGCATCTAACTTCCATGACTTCTTTCATTTGGAATATTTTTGTATGTGCTTTTAACAGTTATGAATTTATTGATGTATTTTCATGTTCTAATAAATTGTGTCTTGAAAAATGTTGTGGTCATTGCAGTTATAACTATTGTTGACCGCAATCACCTGACCACCCTTTATCTTTTATCATGCATGCAAAATTGTGGGAGAAATCTGTTATGTGATCATCCACTGTTGGCTGGGTTGCGCAAGTTGTTAATTTACTGTGTTTCATATGATTTCACAAGGGAATTTTAATGGATTGGGTAGGGGAAATGTATTCAGCCAAACAAGGGAGTTTAAGCCTGGCATACAAGGGAGTTTCAGCCTGGCATACAAGGGAGTTTCAGCCTAGCTATCCAATGGAGTTTCAGTCTAGCTGGCCAAGGGAGTTTCAGTCTAGCTGGTAGCCAAGGGAGTTTCAGTCTAGTTAGTGGCCAAGGGAGTTTCAGTGTAGCTAGCCAAGGGAGTTTCAGTTTAGTCGGCCAAGGGAGTTTCATTGGAGTAGCTGGAGTTCTTAATTGCACTGCTACTGCACTGCCATCCCTATTCCAAACTCCACTGGTTTGTTTCAATTTCAATGCAGTTTCAGCATAGAAGCAAGGCAGTGAGTTTCAAGGTAGTTTCAGCTCAGTTTCAGTCAAGTTTCAAGGGAGAAATTTTTACTTGAGGGGGCCCAAGCCGTGAGGAAAAAATGTGTCGGGCGTGAGGAAAAAATGTGCCAGGCTTGCCGATTTTCCCTGGAGTATCCAGATATCAAGATTCGAGTTATTAGGGTAAGGAGCACGACGGAGGTTTCTCAACACAAAAATCAGCGTCATTCACTGAATGAAGAGTGTATGATGGAGCTAACGGTGACCAAGCAATCCTATGTATGTTCATTACGGTAGTTGCCAAAGTTCTTTTTTTAAGTGTTCAATGTTCAATGTCTGAAAGCTATGCTAGGGTGTTAGGATGGAATCCTTTGAAATTAGGGAGAAAAATAGTTGGTTACGTGGGTTCTGCAAAGAGTTTATAAAAGAACAGGCTAAGAAGGAAATAGGTCAAATGCTGGACTCATCCAGCTATTACTTAGGAATCCACATTGCAAAGAATATCTTCTAGATATCTACAAAATATCAAGAACGTCTTCAGCTAATGTCTATAAAATATCTTGTAATATCTTCTAGATATTTTGTAGATATCTGAAAGTCTGCTTCTCTGATATCTACAAGATATATTTGAGAAGATATTTTCTAGAAATTCTCGTTCAAATTGGACCCATTGGGAAAATTCAGGATGACTAAAATAAAATATTTTTCGGTATAACCAGAGTTTATTTTCAACTGACAGCCTAATGGTGGAGCGAGAGGTGATGGTAGGGTGCCTTCTGGGGATTCTTCCTGAATATTGGAACCCCTCCAGCTTTCACTTCTTTCTAGTAGGGGCTTCCTCCTCTGATTCCCAATTTGAAGTTACCAAAGCAGCTTACAATTTCCTTTTAGATTTCTCATAGGAGACTGCAACATTATCAATCAATGTTGATTCCGTGTCTAGCATAAATATAGGTCTTGAAGAATTTATAAAACAAGTTTTTGCCAACATATTTAAACACCTTCGTCAGAGCAATGAATGCATGATATTTATACGAACATACTGTTCAGTACATAACTGTGATATGTAAAAGGTTACGACAATATTTGTTACGATGGTAAAACAATTTAGCTGTAAATTAATTATAAAAAGAAGATACTATAATTTTCACATACCTTCTATTCCACTGAATTGGATTTGTTTATTGATGGTAACTAAGCTAAGGTTCATAGTAACGATAGTAATCAATCAATTTTGATTGATTAATTACTTTTAATTGATCATTCCTTTAAATAATAATTATTTTATTAGATTACTTTCAGCATCTAAAATTCTGGTACTTTTGGAATTCGCATAGAATGGAAATATTCCAGACATCTAGTAGTTATTTAAAAAAGAAGCTACCATTACTTTAAATCACTTTTATAAACATTTGCCAGAAGAGTTCCCTTTGCTTTTTTAGTGCACGTGCGTACAATGACTGTATCTATCCATCCACCAGGAAGCATAGCAGATGCAGTTTTTTTTTCAAGATTTGGGTTCTTTTTGGCTAATTTCACTGGACTTTAACAAAAAGAGTCTCCGCTCAAAAAGACATATAGTAGACGTACATCTTTTTGACTATGCTAGTAGATTTTTAAAATATCCAAGTCATTGAAGACATGTTATAGACTTCTAGTATATATTTAAAATATCGAAGACATTGAAGATATTTTGTGCTGTGTGGAAAGGGATGATCTTAAAGTCAAAATTAAGTTAATTGAAGAAGAAAATTTACATGTTCAAGAAATCCTTCCAATGTATAACCCAATTGGAAAATTCTTATAAGAAATTGGGCATTTTTCTTATAAGAAAATTTTTATAAGAAGCATTCTTATAAAATTTTTTAACCAAATCAATTTTAAATCAATTACACAATGTTATTTAAAAGAAATTTTCTGATGGAAATATTTATTATAAACATCATATCGTCATGCTTAAAACACTTGTGCAAACTTCTATAAAAAGCTACATAAGATTTACATCCCTACTGAGAGTGCAAAGTTAGCATTATGCCTAATTTAATCCAAATTTAGACACCTATATCTGGTACACAGCAAACCCAATGATTCCCCATACGCCAAATGTAACTGTCTATCATTAGAGTGCATCAAGCAAGGACGTTCGACAAGCCCTGTAAAGTTCACCTGACTGCCCAGACAAGGCGAGATACCATAGAGGTCCTTCAGGTCATGGCTTCTGCATAGGGTTAACGTCCCCACATGCTAAAAGAAACTAAAAGCAATAGAACCAACAATAGCCTAGAATGATGGACTGATAATAGAATACGACTTTGGCAATCACTACGCAATGAAAGATAAAGGAATTGCAATTTGGAATATGGTTTAACATGGAAAATTGAAGAAGCAAATAAAATAAAATTCAAGTTTGACCAGTGATACTTCAAGAGATTAGAAGGGACGGAAAAACTGATAAATCAAATGAATATGAGCTATGTTTCTTTAAGATACCAGAGTCTAATGGCCTGTACATGCAGGCTTGGATAGATAATGACAGAAATAGACAAAGTAAAATGGAATGTGATGCCTTTGGAGAAAAGATACGTAGAATATGGCTAACAATAGGTGCAACATTTAGATAAATTAATAGAAATCACAGAAACACTGATAAATAATAATAGTTGATGTATTTTCCATAAAAAAATAACTGCAAATCTTTTAGGCTTATTCGTAAAAATTCTTTCTCATTATCTTCCAAGACGACTAAATCACTCACTTCGTCCATTGTAGCACTGTTTTCATCAAAACTTCCACTTATATTAGATATGCCACAGTCTGAAAAAATATATCTATCTAAATTAATGATGAAAATTTAAAATTCCATGAAACTCTGTTTAAGGCAACGTGATTTAAGGAATGCCAATTTCGTAAGGCTTACCTAATGAGGTCAATACCTTTTTTGTTAGAAGCACACGACTTATTTCATGCAACTGATATCACAAAAACATAGTGAATGATTAACATATAAAAGCAATCCCTGACAACCAAACAAGGTTTCCATGTGAACCGTATCCTGCAACATATGCAATATAGGTACACGTGGTGTTTATTCATGGCCTACATCGAACTTCCATCAGTTAATTAAATAACCTGTAGACTCAAAATAAGACAGATTTTATTATTCTAAAACTTTTCGTGTGCTCTCATAGGGATATATATATTAACAAGTTGCATAAAAAGAAGCCTAAGCTTCTTGGGACCATTCATGTCAAATGCCAGCTGAAAATGAGAGAAAATTAGCAGAACACCACTTCACAAAGAGTTAAAACATAATTTCCAAAAAAATCTTATAAGAATTATCAATTGCCAACAGTTATGGTGACTTGAACGCCTTCCAGATAAAAACCTGAAAGGTATGCGACCTGCGGAACATTCTTATAGAATTCCATAGGACATGCAGAGTTCTTACAAGAATTTCTGTGAGAGTTATAAAATCCTATAAGAGTTTCTGTAAGACTTATAAGAAATTTCCAGTAGGGAAGAATGAAGGAGTAGAAAGACGAACCAGAGGAATTTTTAAAAATATCTTTCCCGCAAATTTTAAAAATTCTTTAGAGTAAATCTTCCTCGATTCTTGGTTGATGTCATTGCGATTCATTAGGGGGAGTTGAAAATTGGTTATTTGGTTCAAAATTCATTTATTAGCAGAGTGGTATTTGTATTGTTGCTTTACTTTGCTCTTAGGAAGGTAGGCTTTTCTGTCATCTTCCCTCATACGAAAGAGGATGTCTATTTGTTTGTGCACTAGATGTGTTTCCATACAGCCGCACGGATTGAAACCAAAAATGGTACATGCTTGCATCTCATGCTCACAAACCCAGTAGAGCTTCGGTTGCCTTTTTTTCTCATTACCATTTGTTACGTCACATGACAGAGCTTCTGTGATTGGACATCCTGCCGGGTATGCACACCTCTTGACACACTCAAAGGGAAAACATAATTTAAAGGATTCTACACTTACAATTAGCTATTATGTAATCCTCTCTGTGCAAAGCTTTTCCTGGGGTAGGTGTTCACGCAAAGTTTTTGGTCCAAGCACGCAAACACACAATGATGAATGATGTGGACCAGGGTAGGAGCTGGGCGATACACGGTAATTGTTTTTTCCATTGTTTGCTGTTAAATATGTATAACATCATTATCCCTGATGTGCTCCTTTACCTAAAAATCCTGCCATTGACCCTAAATTTCCAAGTGTCTCAATTCTCTGGCTACTACCCTTCCCGAGCAACACCGGGAAGTCTGCTAGTTTAATTCTCATGTTACCACCTGTTGATAGCCTGCCCGTAGCAACATGTATTAAATTAATAAAATTGATGAGCCATAAAAGGTCTATTTAAATTATTTCATCAATTGAAAACTGGAGAAAATACTGATCTGATATCCAAAATTAATTTTACTGTCACAGCTCTTGGGCACTCAACAGAGGCCCCAGGTAAGTTTTCACAGAAAAACACTTGGCCCCAACTCCACAGAGAAAATTAGCAATAAGTTATTCAGAAAGAACAATTAACATGGTATTCAAATCCACTCATGTGAATGCCATAGAAAAAATAAGCACAGATATTACCAGGTGGAATTAGCGTGGGATTCACTCAATTATGAACTGACTGGAAACTTTGGACTGTGCAGTTGGTGTTATGTCATGGTTTACACTGAACATTGGCATCGTCAGCATCAACACTGTGGGGGGTACAAATGGGGTTACATTAAATTTTTTATACAATTTAGGGGAGGGACAAAACTGAGTTTTCAAATATTCGAGGGGATGCTTCCCCCATTTCCCCTATGGTGGCGACGCCCGTTGCACTGAATATAATTTAAAGGTTATTCAAAGGAATGGCATATAGTTCCAAAAACAAAAATGATGGTAACAAAATATCAGACATATGTAATTTAACATTATTTTAATATTTTTTATTAATGAAAATCGATAAATAATTTTGTAGAAAATAACATTGTATCAGCTTAGTACCCATAAACAAATATTGGAGAAAAGGAAGGTGTAGAAATTCTACTTCCCTTATTGTTAATTTGGAATGAATTTGAATGTTTAAGAAAAAAAAAGGTTTCAAACATTTTTCATGAATAACTTTTTTAAAAAACTGTGTTCAACTATAAAAAGTGCTATGAACAAAAAATTGTACCTAATGATGAAAATGAAGATAATTGTTCTTCAAAAAATGTTTAAAAAAAATGGAATACAAAGCAAGATGGATGGGGACTCCATGTTGGTGATTCGTTTAACCGAGGATTGATTTTATAAACACTACAAAGCTTTTTCAATGCTTGAAATGACATTTCAAATGAAACTGAACAAAGTCAATGAATGGAAAATTGAAGGAGCAATCGTTAAACACTCTTATTTTCCACAAGAAATGAGCAATTAAAGCAGCACCATTTCCTTCAGACTATTTCAACCTTTTAATAATCAATTAAAATCATTATTTGAACACATACAGGGTGATTTTTAGGGGTTGAATAATGGAAAAAAGTCTTTCATTAACAATATTGAGGAGAATTTTTATTTTTAATGACAGCACAAGATTGACATTACTCATCCTAAACTTTTAATAATTAAATTTTGGCATTACTTATAGCATAGGAGTCCTTTAAAAGGGTTGAAAATTGAAAAACTTGTGGCTGCAACATGCCTGTGTGGAAAATATGAACTGAATCCTTATTTTCTGAATAAATTACGAACTATACAAAAATACTGATGACATTAAAATATAATTTTCCACATTTTTATTGCAAAAACTTGTAAACATCAATTTCTACCTTTATATTGTAATTAAGCAAATGCTATAATTTTAATATTTTCAATAATATATCTATCAAAGAAAGTATCGTGATAAAAGAAGACTGTGTAACAATTAATGTGTGTTTTAACTGACAATGCAAGTGATCGTAGGCTTTCCTGACGAATACTATTGATGAAATCTTCTTCGGTTTGGCACAAGGTAATGCTGTTTAAAGTCGAGAAGATTTAAAGTGATTTTATCAATGAGTCACGTAATGGTGGACAACAATTCTTCTTGACAGCTGAAGTAAATAATGGGAGTAATATGTAATGGTGAATGGTAGTGGTCGGCCGTGTTTTTACTCCTGATTTTTCTTCGTGATGACTCGTCCAGGACAATTGTGTTTGTGATTTATGTGTTAATTTAATTTGTCAAGAAAAGGTGTACATTTCAATTGATTATAATTGATTTATTCCCCTTTGCCGATCACACATACTGAGGGCAGTAATGAACAAGGTGAGTTATTTTTTTACACTCTTATTGAATTTCCGTCTCGAGAGAAATATGGGAATTTTAAGCTTACATCCTTGTAGCTAGATGATGCAGTTCAAAATGGTTTATTTTTGCATGATCTTCTGCGTAAAGATTGTAATATATGTTGATCATGTTCATTAACATCCCCAACAAAAACATCATGAAAGCATTGTAATCCATTTTTTTAAAGAATTAAATAAAATGTATAGTAATGTCTTGAAACAGTGAATAAGTCTGCCTCAAAATGTTTTTTTTTTCTCGACCCTAAATCCGTCTTTCCACAGCATCTATAAAGTCTTCATGCAGTTTCACATTCATATTATTTGCAGAGTCACTTACGTGCTTAATTATTTGTTTCAGACAGTCCAGATACCTAAGGTAGAAAAATGTAACTATTTGACTTGAAAAATTAAACCATATAAAATACAAATACAATACAGAGGAAGGACAGAATCGTTACAAGAGAATAAGGAACGAAATATGTCGTAAAGCGCGGAAGGCTAGAGAAACGTGGATGAAAAGCATTTGCGAAGACGTGCAAAACAATCTTAAACATGGAAAAGTAGAGGCCGCTTATAGGATAGTGAGGAACCACTTTAAGGAAAGGGGCGTAAGATGTAATACCCTTAGGGACAAAGACGGAGAACTATTGATTGAAAACGAAGAAAAAGGGAAGAGATGGAAGGAATATCTGGAAGATTTGTACAAAGGAAGCAGCCTCAGAACGAATGCTATCGAAAACGAGAGGGATGACGATGAAATGGGAGCCCCAATTTTAAGATCGGAGTTTGATGCGGCTGTAAGAGACCTCAGGATAAATAAAGCGTCTGGCATTGATGACATTCCTGCAGAACTAATCAAAAATTCAGGAGAGAAGACGTTGAACCAGCTATACAAAATCATTAGTGAAATGTATTCGACAGGTGAGATACCAAAGGACTTTGAGAGGAACATTATAATCCATATTCCTAAGAAGAAAAGAGCGGAGAACTGCGAAGATTTTAGGACCATTAGCCTTACTACACATGCGTCGAAGATACTGACAAGGATCATCTATAGAAGAATAGAACGAAAAGCAGAAGATTACTTGGATGAGGACCAATTTGGATTCAGAAAAAACAAAGACACAAGGGAAGCAATATTGGCCCTAAGACTGCTCATAGAGAAGAGAATGGAAAAGAACAAGCCAACATTCGTTGCGTTTGTGGAATTAGAGAAAGCATTTGACAACGTGGATTGGAGCACAATGCTTGGAATCCTAAAGGAAATTGGGGTTCTTTATAATGACAGAAGAATCATCCACAGTTTATACAAAAACCAAGTAGCCGTGATAAAATCAGGGCCCAGCTGTGAAGAAGCAAGAATTAAGAAAGGAGTGCGACAAGGCTGTACATTGTCACCCGTAATTTTCAACGTTTATATTGAGAAAGCCATTAATGAAATCAAAGAAAAGGCATTGGGAGTGAATATCCATGGAGAAAAAATTAGCATGCTAAGATTTGCCGATGACATAGCCGTTATAGCAGAAACAGAGAAGGATTTGAAAAATATTCTGGTTAATATGGGTAGGGTAATGAGTAGATATCAACTGAAAATAAGCACGAAGAAAACCAAGATCTTAGTATGCAGCAGAAGAGAAGAAGTCAAGACCAACATTAAAATGGGGAGGCAAAAACTGATAGAGGTGGATGAATTCTGTTATTGGGGAAGCAAGATAACTAATGACGGGAGAAGTAAGAAAGAAATTATCAGCAGAATAGCCCAGGCGAAGAGAGCATTCCACCAAAAGAGAGACCTGCTTACAGCGGGAAACTTAAATATGGAAGTAAAGAAACAATTTATAAGAACCTACATCTGGAGTATGCTCCTATACGGAAGTGAGGCATGGACAATGACCGCAGCGGAGAAAGCAAGGTTAGAGGCCTTCGAAATGTGGTGCTACAGAAGAATGATGAAAATCAAATGGATCGACCGAGTTAGTAACGAGGAAGTCCTAAGAAGAGTAGGAGAGAAGAGAAGCCTCATGAAAACCTTAATAAGAAGACGGAACAACCTTATAGGCCACATCTTGAGACATGATGGCCTGATGAAGACAATCGTCTAAGGACAAGTGGAAGGCAAGAATGGAAAAGGAAGACCCCGAACAAAATATATGGAACAAGTAAAGAGAGATGTGAAAGAGAAGAAATACGTAGGTGTGAAAAGATTAGCTGATAGGAGAATAGAGTGGAGAGCTGCGTCAAACCAATCCTAGGATTGTTGACCAATGATGATGAAAATACAACTATTTAATTTGACGTCTTTTTACTGTGAATTTGATTAGAATAATTAATTTAATTTTGGCATGCAATTGCAGTTTTATTCGTCATTCATATCTCTAGTATAATTTCTAAAATCTCAGTATGGATATATTAAATGACTGTGGCTGAACAAAGATTAGTTTAAGGAATTAACTCCAATGTACTTTCTGTTGTGCAGTGCAAGTGCACACAGTGTAGTTATTTGGTGAATCCATCCAGTTTCCCATGGGTGTCATGCAGATTTTTGATGGGGATCCTCTTAGATTTTCTATTAAGTCTGGATATCCCTTAGAATTCAAGAGGATTTCTCCTAATTGGAAATATTCAATTCTGTTCAATTGAAAAGTGACAAATTTCAATTGAATATATGGAAATTCTATTGAATATGAGGAAATTAGTTATTTAATATCCAGTGAATGCCCACACGATTCCCGAAGGATATCCATTGAACGTCCACAGGATTCTCGATGAATATCTATTGGATATCTCATGCATAACCATGGTATGTCCAAATGGAGGACATTTGGGTACCCACTGGACATCCATTAATTGTTCACAGGATTCTCCATAGTTATCCACTGGATAACCAATGGACGTCCAATGTACATCCATGGTATGTCCAGATAGAGGACACTGGATATCATGGATACCAACTTGGATACCCAATAGGTATATTGTGCTGTGTGGGTCTTATATATTTACAAAATATGCTGAGCATACACACTTAACATAAACGTGGAGCATATTCTCAGCTAGACAAATGCATTGTGTCAGCAAATGTTCAGTATGTATTGAAGATTTAAAACACATTTTTCAAATATATTTTAAGCATGTGCCGGACAAACATTATGCGATTCGGGTAAATTATTCCTCCATAGTAGAACCGCAAGCAAGCGCAATATAATCCACAGGATAGAGATCTTGCTTTGAAAAGTTCAAAATACTGCAATAAAAATAAATCATGGTAAAAAATTGAAGATATATGACTAAGTGATAAGGCCGTTGAGCCTTCGCCACAAAGAAAAATTCGTTACTTTCACTGCTAAAGTTGTTGGAGTAAGGCGTTAATTAAGGTCAGTTACGTCAGAAAGAGTGTTTTCGGCTCTCAGGCCATTTTCAGAGGTATAAAAAACAGGGGAGATCAGGAAGACGTCTCAATCAATGGTTCAACGGATCACCAAACTCTTGCGTAATATGTAACAACAAGAGGCTAGATCGAGGAATAAACGAATGATAGCACATGTATACAAAGAGCAAATTTTACCCCGCAGAAAAATGTTTCAGCTGCGGGAGAATAATGAAATTTAAAAAGAATGACAGTTCAAGAAAGGAATAATTCCACCAAACCAAATATTTCAGGAGTATTGTCACCAAGTGTAGACAAGCCTTAACCTAACAAATCAACAGATGAATACTTAGCCACCAAAATACAGTCCTCGCTAATCACTCTTATCAATATCTTCTTGCATGACATCTTCTACCCAATAGAGACAACACAAAAGCATTAGCCATTAAAATAAATTTGATATTTTATCACTCATTGTGAATGAGTAAGGGTATATTAGTAATGCATATGGCTTCAGCAATCGCGGAACAGGGTTTGCTGGCAACACGACTTTACTCCCCCACGCAGTCCTATTAACTCATTGTAAAATGTAAACTGATGTAAACCGATGTAATCTAAACATTCCATTTGCGATGCGGACAGGGTTTCCAACTTTCAATGGAGTAATGAAATTTTTGACAAATATTAATCGTCTAAAACAAAGGAACAATATCTTAAAACAACCAACAAAAAATATTAAAAAGGTTAAAAATGCCTATTTCTCATCAAAATATTGAATTATTTGTTTTTTAAGAATCATAGAGTATCATTCTAGTACGTATGTGAACACAGTGTACCGGAAGTACTTTAAAGGAACAGTGCTGCAATATGGCGTCTGTTTGTTGACAATCGTCTGCTTCGTCAAGAGTTGTGGAAGGAAGAACAATTAAAGTTGTTGTTTTATATTTGTTTCAAGCAAACACTTCGCATCTGGAAACGTACTTAACCGTTCGCCGTTTTCTACGAGTTACTATGAGTAAGTATAAGCGTAAATACTTAGTTCTAAAATACGATTAAGAAGTCTTCGTAATGCGGAGTTCATTCATAGCAGATTTGTCAACATTGGGTTAATTATTGGACGAATGATATCTTGATGCCTACATGTGAAATTAAATTTGTTCATATCACTTTATTATTTGTTATAGTGCTGTTTTGCAGGCACGACAGTTGATCTTTGCAATTGTACTCCTTCATGCAATCATTTTCCGGTAAGTGAATGTCAACAAAGCCTTGTGAAAGCAAATCTGATTTCTTGATTTCATGTAAATGTATGTACTTAAAGAAACATTTTGGCCTTTTCAGAACTTTCTGCTTCCCTGGGATGCACTGAATGCGAAAGTACTTTCAATTCTGCGTCTTTGCTTCTGAAGCATTTTGCAGAGCATATATCTCAGGCAGTCCAACATGATGAGGGCAACAAAAGTAATTACTCACATGGCAAGGAAAAAGAATATAAAAGGCATCCGTGGAAGAAGGAAAAAAATGAAAGTATTCTTGAAAAAGCCCTCAGAAGCCCTTTGGCTACTGCTTCTCAAGTAGGTAAACCGTCGTCATCTCAAATCCCACCGGCGGTCACACCTCAGAAGAGTGGCTCACCTGAGAAATCTTTGGGTAATGTTTCTATAAAACCTCCAATTTCACCTTCTAAGACATTAATTAGTAATGCTATTTTGCCAAATACATGTGCCAAAGCCCCGGATACAAACGTTTCGTTGGAAATACCTAAGATGCCAAAAAGTAAATGTTCCGCATTGAATAATGTAATGTTTCTTAAATTAGATTTACAAAAAAGACTCGAAAATTGTGTCCTAAAGTTTGTTAGGCGTGATAGCTCTCTGGTTGAAGATAGTCAGAGTGCCTTTGTGGAAAGAGTTAATTCTTTAAACAGTGATCATATTCCTCAAGATTTGGTCCAGGTCAGTGAATGCCCAGTCGTCCCTAATGGTGCTTTGACCTCTAGTAAGGAGAATGACAGTAATGACCCGGTGGAGGGCTCAGAGCCCCAGGATGATTTCAACCCTCTCAAGTTTTGTGTTGTTACCATGGAGGAGGGAGACGAGAAACTGGAGCTGAACGACGAGGACGATGTACTCGGGGAGTGTCCCTCCCCGGCCCCTGCTGTGACTTTCGACCCCCAGCAGCCAGTCGAAGCGATGGAACCGCGGAAGCAGACGAATAAGAGTAGTAGCAGAGTAGACCATACCAAAGCGATTACCAAATTGAAGAAGGTGAGCAACGGGTATGGCGTGGCCAAGCCAGAGCCTGCCCGTAAGAAGTACCCGTGTACGTACTGCTCCAAGCAGTTCGGCTGGTCCACGGATCTCAAGCGACACATCCTCACACACACGGGAGAACGGCCTTTCAAGTGCAGGACGTGTAGCGCGACCTTCACCCGCAACTTTTTGCTCCAGAAACACATCGGCAAGGTCCACGCAGCATTGTCGGCCCGTGGGCCCAGCGTCGACCCCGTCGCTGGCAAGGAGGAGGATGGAAAGAACGAGGTGAAGGTCGTTGGTGGGGCAGTGGTGTCTGAGGATGGGCTGAAAGGAACGCCGAATGTCAACGGTGCGGGCGTAGCGTGCAATGGAGTGGTGGACGTGAGGTTCGCCGAAGTCAACAATAGCCGAGTGGATCACTACAACGGGCAGAAGGTGAAGGTTTCCATCAACAAAAGAAGCGTGGAAGGTGAGGAGGGTCAAGATGACGATCAGCAGCGCCGGAGGAAGAAGAAAAAGAAGAAGAAAGTGGCTGCCATGGTGGTTCGAAATCCTTTGGGAACCTTGGTACCTATTTCCACAAACCCCATGATTACACTCGATTGCCTTAATGCTAAAGATCCCGTATGAATTTGTGAATGAGAGTTACAGTATTGTGGCATGCCAGTAGTACTTTTTTTACCGATTATTTTAATTTATTTAGATATTTTCAAATGGAAGCCAGTGGGTATGAGATGCGAAGGTAGTAATATCAGGTAATACCAGAAATTAACGTTATTATGCTAGGAAATCGTCATTCCTATTGAATTTTGTGAGTAGTGTATTTTATAACTAATGGTTTACAAAATATTAGTTGCACTAATGATTTCATTTACCTGAGTCATCATTAAGATGGAAAAGATGACACGTAAGTGTCCATTTAGTAATGAAGTGTTTACATATTGAAGAAAAGCTTTACTGTGTTTGTAATATACATAGTCACGTAGATTTTATTACTAACAAAACCGTATTCAGTGAAATATGATTCAATTTCATTAAGAAAAGAATGAAAAAGGCATAAGATTCAGGGGAAATATTTTACATAAAGAGGTGCTTTTCAGAATTAATCCTCAACCATGTGAATTACAGGGTTAACTAAAGTTCTAATGAGGGATGAAATACTATGCCATCTGTGACTGTGGAAAGGAGCCGAGAAAAGTAAATGCATTGCATACTATTCTAAGTTTATTAGGTAAGCATTTAGATTTTCGTTCCTATTTACTAACGGTGCTCATTAGAGTGGGCATTTTTAATCAGTTCCGCTTATGGTTCAGTGGTCATTATATCATTTTTATGGCTTAACCATTTGACCTATCTTAAATTTAAAAAAATAAATCAATGTGCAATCATTTGATAACGCAATGATGGAAGAAGGTATCTTTGACCTTAGTGGGAAAATGAGTGGCAAGTTGGTGGGAAATCTATTGGTTGTTTTGAAGTTCTGAAAATGGTGAATGGACTGGGTCAGGTTATTCAGTTTTATCAGACGAGGTCGCAAGTCACTGTTGATTTTCTTGTAAAGTATTATTTTTATGTTGAATTTATTTAATTTTTGTTAATGCAGTGTTTGTTTCAGATGATGTTACGAAGGCTATGAGGGTAAAAGTAAGATATTTCACAAAAGTATTTTTACACAAACTAATGTGATGTCATGCTCATCCTAGTCAACAATATGAATATTTTTGTGTTACCTGTGAAAAGCAAAATCTTTTGCTAGTATGGTGAAAGTAGAAATACATATTTAAGTGCAACCAAAGTTGAAATGCTGTTGTAGTCAGCAAGGAATTGATGCAACGGTGAAAAATAGTCAAGGTTCATAACAATCATTTTATAGATAACTCTTGCAGTTCTTTTAGGTCGAGAGGCTGAAGGAAATATATATGGGAACGATGTGAGAAGCAATTGACAATACATAGAGAATGGCTGTAAGTTTTGACTGTTAAGGTGACTGTAGTAGTTTTAATGAAAATTTTGCCCATACGTATTTTGATAAGTTAACTATAACTTGGAGCAAGTATTTGGGGTGCCTATTATTTATTTATTAAAGATAGTGAGTGGATTAGTTAATCCTTGTTTTTTTATAACTTTTCTTATAGTTCCTCAATTTTATGAAACCCATGTTAAAGAGATATCTATTTATTTAATCTGTAAATTTAGTGAACAGTGGTTTAACTGTTGTTACTTTCTCATTAATTGAATCAATCTATTTTTCAAATAATTTGAGCCATAACTTAATATTGTACTTACTGAATTAAATTTCTTTTGCACCTGTTAGAGTTTTAAACTCAAATTTTAGTGAAACAATATATTTAAGGGATAGATGTAAAGTTGAATTTTGAGCTCCGTATTTATATGATTAATGCAATCATACCAATGACAATAGTGTAAATTTAAATTAAAAGGAAATGGTTATAATGAAAGGTATTTTCTCTGTCTGAAATAGTTGCTAATGGTGAGAAAATTTTAATGTTCAATCGAAGCAATTTGTGTTATGAACATGTTTGCATGAAGCGCATGTTAGGTTATATGCTAGTCATGGTTGATGGTTTCCTATTTTCCACCAGTATTTTTCGTCGTATCATTTCAATGGTATTTTGGTAATCCCATGTTCAGTCATTTGCTCGTGGTGAAATTGTTTTTTGTCATTTTCATGAAAACTTCATTTCAAGCTTATTATACTTGATCAGATTGTTTTGAAAATTGATGGAAGTTCCATGGTGTAAACTGCTTTTGCCCATCCGTTAAGATAAAGGCTGTCATGAAACCTTTGATGGTTTAGTTTTTCATGTTTAAATGAGTAAAAGTAACTTGCCGCGAGAACTTACTCTTTTAATTAAGCCCTTATTTATTTCCAGTCGTGCAATTGGTATCAAATCCAGCATGACAGACAAAAATCCTTGTAATTGTCTGTGGAGTGGTCTTACTTTATTTTAGTTGGTCAGTGTTATATTCAAAGGTATTATTGAGTGGATCTCTGATTATGGTGAATTCTATTACATATTTGGTTTCCTTCAATTTTCAATGGGTCTGTTGTCCTAACTAAGCCACAGTTTTTCTTTTCAAATATTTTTGTGACTGATGCAGATAGGCCTTAAATTTTAAGTCTCATACAGTTTGTGTCGCAGTTAGAACATACTAAAAAGCAATGGTTGGAACTTAACACAGGGGTTATGAAGTTCAGTTTCAGATTCACCTGGGAATTTTACCCAATATTCA